>NC_134857.1:57699892-58364058 GCF_049852395.1 Peromyscus maniculatus bairdii
AAGGAGAAGGAGAAGGAGAAGGAGAAGGAGAAGGAGAAGGAGAAGGAGAAGGAGAAGGAGAAGGAGAAGGAGAAGGAGAAGGAGAAGGAGAAGGAGAAGGAGAAGGAGAAGGAGAAGGAGAAGAAGAAGAAGAAGAAGAAGAAGAAGAAGAAGAAGAAGAAGAAGAAGAAGAAGAAGAAGAAGAAGAAGAAGAAGAAGAAGAAGAAGAAGAAGAGATACCCAGATAAACAATAAAACTCTCAACTTTCTTAAAGGGGCATGCTCAATATTTTTGTTTATATACCCTGTTAAACTCCATGGAGAAAACTATATTTTCCTTTGTGAGCAGTTATCAATTGGAGGCAGCTTCTGGTTTTGAGATGGAGGCTTGTATCTACAAAATAAACCTCCCTTTTAACTACATGGAGTTGCCTTAATACTTAATATTGTACAAGTTTGCACTCCTACCAGTGATGTATGAGAGTTCCCCTTACTCCATATCCGTGCCAGCCTGAGCTGTCACTTGTTTTATTGATCTTGATCATTCTGATGATATAAGATCTGAAAGACATTTTATTTCAGTTTTCCATAAGGACATAGGATGTTAATCAGTTTGTTAAGTGTTTTCAACTATTAGTTTCCTATTTTACATCTGTAATCCATTTTTAATTGAGTGTTTCCTTGATGTCCATTTTTGTGTGTGTGTATGTGTTCTTTGATACGTTTTAGATATTAACCACTATCTGTCATGAAGTTGGTATTTTTTTTCTCATTCTATAGCTTATCACTTTGTCTAAATGATGGTGTCCTTTCAGTTTTATGTAGTCCACCTTCTATTAATTGTTCTCCTTAGTTCCATGCTTTTGGTAGATATATTAAGGTTAAAAACAGAAATAAAAAAACTTGACATTTTATCTTTAGGCACACCGAGTTCTTCAATTATAGCTGACATCTCTGTATTCTAACTAGATTCTCTGTGGCTGTCAATGCTTTCCCTCAATTCAGCTCCTTGTCTGGTTGTTTAACCTAATACCTCAGATGATTTCTGGCACCACACATCACATGTGATCACATATTAAAATGAGGCTTTTTCCTCAGGTCTCATTGCCATATTTAGGATCATACTGCCTACAACAAACATACCACTTATCTGATATTAGTTAATTGCCTCAGCTAATTTGCTCACGCAAAATTATCCAAAATTATCACAGTAAGATGCACATCACAGAACTGGACATACATGGGTTAGAATAGGCTCATACATTTTATGTGGTTAACAATTTAGGAGTCATTACAGCAATATCCTCATATTTACTAATCAACACTGACAGATCTTCCTGTTCCTTTTCTTTTTCTTTCCATTTTACTTGTCTGTGGTTAGGGTAAATCCTAAGCTTTATGTATCCTTGGCAAATAATCTAACACTGAGCTGTGTTCCTGGTCCTGAGAATGAAAGTTTCTAAGTGAAGAAAATAAACCTTTGCTGTTATTATGAGGTTGCTAGTTTGGGGGAATGGTTTCTTCTGGAAGATAAGTGGCATAATATTAAGAAAGTAACAGACAGTTCTGAACTGTAAATAACATTGCCCCTTTATTGTATAGTTCTGTGGGTGTGTAATTTTGTAATTATTTGTTACTTGACAGATAGCATCAGTATTATAATCTTTGCTCCATGTGATTATAATCATGTGTATTTATGTGGGTAACTATATTTAACATAATGATATATTAATTAGTCATAAATAGAATTAATGTTATTACAATAGATCTTTCTGAAAGTACTTAATAGGTATTTTAAAAATATAGATACTAATTAAATTTAATGCTTTTGGGGAAGTTAGCATTAACAATAGTAGTATCAATTATTGTCATGTGAGTTTGAAAACAAATGTTTTCATTAAATGTTAAAATTCTGTGGTATAATGAAGTAACTGTTTCCCAACGAAAAATCTGAACAAAAAGTCATCCATAAATTTAAATAAAAATAATGTAGAATTTTTAATGTAAAATGAATCAGCATGCAGAAGCCAAAAGAGAGAGGAGGAAAATGAGTTATTTCTGTTAATAGGGTAGGCCAGATTCCCAGTGAAGAAGCTTGACCGTGACTGGATGCCTTTGCTTCGATGCTGTGAAGCTGCCCAGTGGAAGCTCCCATGGTGACAAACTGTAACCTAGCTGTCACATACTTCCCATGTTTGTGAACAGAATTTGTGTGAATGTGACACAATAAGCAATATTTCATGGTTTTGTTTCCTTTGGGTAAGCAAGTTTAATTTTACATGGCTTAGGAAGTATATTGAATCGCTAATTATGACACAAACAGGGAACCTCAGGATACTGAACCTAGCTTCAGTGTTTGTATTTGTATTTTATTCAGTGTAGTGTTTGCACAATGATTTATTATTGCCTTTGTCCACAGATGATAGAATGGAAGCTCAGAATTTAAGCTATTCATTAATACCCCTTAGGAAATTTAAGCTATTCATTAATACCCCTTAGGAATCTTTCTGAAAAGCTGTCGTCAATCTTTGTCCTGAGATCGTAATGAAATTCACTAATAAAGGGAATAGATTTGGAATGGAGAAAGAGCTATCAGGTACCAAAGAGGGAGAAGAAAAGGGAGGGGGAAATCTAAAAATAGAAAGTCAGAAAAGAGTAAGTTGTCAAAGAGTGAGAGGAACAGAAACTGATGAAGCAGATGAAGCAGAGCAGAAAGAAGGAAATAAAGGAAGAGAGAGGGAGAAAGAGAAAAAAGAAAGAAAGGAGAGGTAGAACAAATTGAATCTTGCAATATATTAAAGAAGTCATTGCCTAATGTAATTTAAAAATATTTCCATAAGAAAGATTCATTCTTGCAGCCATTAGCTACCTATAGTTTTTGTCTAGAACTAGAACTCCATGTAATTTCCCTCTTTCCACATCAGCCTGTCTATCGATATTGCCATTGTTCTGGTCTTGTTTATATAGCTATTTTACAGCCAACTTCTTGGTATTCTGGCTCTTGCACTCCTCCTCCCCCTTTTCCCTTGATGTCCCCTGAGCCACAGATGAAGGAGCTGTGATCCAGATGTATCTTATAGAACTGGGCTCTGCATAATCTGTTAAACTTTTCATTGTGCTCTGATGTGATTTTCTGTGATGGTTTCCACTTATTGAAAAAAGAAGGTTTTAGTAGAGGGGTCGTAGCAACACTTATCTGTGGATGTGAGGATACATTGGTTTAATAAAGGGCTAACTAGTCAATAGGTAGTCAAGGAAAGGTTAGGTGGGAGAGCCAGACTAAGAGAATGCTAGGAAGAAGGGCAGAGTCACCTGCCAGTCACAGAGAAAGCAGGATATGTAGAAAATGAGAGAAGACACTATGAGCCATATGGCAGCACCTAAATTAATAAAAATTGGTTAATTTAAGTTGTAATAGCTAGTTTGTAACAAGTCTAAGCTATAGTCTAATCATTTATATATAGTAATATGTCTCCCTGTCATTTATTTGGGACTGAAACCTATAATCTACAGGGCCATTGTCATCCCGCAAACCTACCCATTCCCTGAGGCCATAGCACCTCCATGAGACACAAACACCACCAGTGCCTATTGGACCAAGGGCAGCTCTCTGAGACACAGACACCCTTTGCACTAATTAGAAGAAGAGATGAGTAGATGCCAGTGCAAGAATATATCCAACAACATAAAGAGCAATATGTCACCACCAGAACCTAGCAGTTCTAATACAGCAAGGCCTGAACATCCCAATGTAGAAAAGGTAGAAGAAAATGACCTTAAAATGACTTTATCAAGATGTTAGAAGCCTTTAAAGAGGAAATGAAAATTTCCCTTAAAGAAATTGAGAAAAAGACAAACATTGTAAGAAATAAATAAATTGCTTAAAGAAAGCCAAAAAATCCAAGAAAAAGCCATGAAATAGGTGAAGAAAACATTTCAAGACTTGAAATTGAAGGAGAGGCAATAAAGAAGAAACAAACCTAGGGAATGCTGGGAATGCAAAATATGAGTAAATGACCAGGTTATGCAAGCATAACCAACAGAATGCGAGAGGTGGAAGCAAACTCACCCAGGAGGAGTAGACACCAGAAAATAATCAAGTTAAGGTCTGAAATCTATAAAATAGAAACAAAGAGAACAGTACAAAGAATCAATGAAGCAAGAGTTGATTCTTTGAGTAAATCAACAAGACAGACAAACCCTTAGCCAAACTAACCAAAAGACAAAGAGAGAACATCCAAATTATCAAAATCAGAAATGAAAAGGGAGAGTTATCAAGAGACAATGAGGAAATCTAGAGATTCATCAGGTCATACTTCAAAATCTTATACTCCACAACTTTGGAACATCTAAAAGAAATGAACAATTTTCTAGATAGGTTCCACATACCAAATTAAATCAAGACCAGATAAATAATTTAAATAGATCTATAACCCCTATGGAAATAGAAACAGTCATTAAAAATCTCCCAACCAAAAATAAAGGCCAGGGCGCAATGATTTCATTGCAGAATTCTAATAGACTCTCAAAGAAGAGCTAATACCAATACTCCTCCAATTGTTCCACACAATAGAAACAGAAGGAACATTGCCAAACTCTTCTGTGAGGCTACAGTTACCCTGGTACCCAAACCACACAAAGATACAATAAAGAAAGAGAGTTACAGACCAATCTCCCTCATGAACATTGATGCAAAAATATTCAATAAAATACTGGCAAACAAATCCAAGAACACATAAAAAAATCATCCACCATTATCAAGTAGGCTTTCCCAGTGATGTATGGAAGGCTCAACATACAAAGTCTGTCAATGTAATACACCACATAAACAAACTGAAAGAAAAAAAATACATGATCATCTTATTAGATGTTGAGAAAACCTTTGACAAAATGCAAGATACCTTCATGATAAAGGTCTTTTAAGGCAAGTAATGCAAGGAACATGCCTAAAAATAATAAAGGCAATTTAGAGCAAGCCAACGGCCAACATCAAATTAAATGGAGAGAAACTCAAGTGATTCCACTAAAATCATGAATAAGACAAGACTGTCCACTCTCCCCATATCTATTCAATGTAGTACTCAAAGGTCTAGAGAGCACAATAAGACAACAAAAGAGGATCAAGGTGATACAAATTGGAAAGGAAGAACTCAAACTTTCACTATTTGCAGATGATATGATAGTATACATAAGTGAGCACAAAAACTCTACCAGGGAACTCTTACAACTGGTAAACACCTTCAGTACTGTCGGGGATACAAGAGTAACTCAAAAAATTCAGTATCCCTCCTATATACAAATGATAAACTGGCCCATAAAGAAATCAGAGAAACATCATCATGTAAAATAGCCACAAATAAGATAAACTACCTTGGGATAACTTTAACCAATGTGCAGGAAAGACCTGTATGACAAGACTTTAAGGCACTGAAGAAAGAAATTGAAGAAGATATCAGAAAATGGAAAGATCTCCCATGATAATGGATAGGTAGAACCAACATCATAAAAATAACAATCTTACCAAAATCACTCTACAAATTTAATGCAATCACCATCAAAATCCCAACAAAATTCTTCATAGAACTAGAAAGAACAATACTAAACTTCATAAGGAAAAACAAAACAAAACAAAAAACCCTAGGATAGCTAAAACAATCCTTTATAATCCTAAAACTTCTGGAAGTATCACTATCCCTGACCTCAAGCTCTAATATAGAGCTATAGTAATACAAAGAGCTTTGTATTGGCATAAAAACTCACATGTGGAATTGAATTGAAGATTGTGACTTTAATCAACTCACCCATGAGTACCTGATTTTTGACAAAGAAGCCAAAACTGTACAATGAAAAAAAAAGCATCTTCAACAAATGGTGCTGTCATAACTGGATATCAACATTTAGAAGATTGCAAATAGATCCATATCTTTCACCATGCACAAACCTCAAGTCCAAGTAGATCAATGTCCTCAACATAAATCCAGCTACACTGAACCTGACAGAAGAGGAAGTAGAAAACAGTCTAAACTGCAATGGCACAGGAGACCACTTCCTAAATAAAACAGCAGTGGCACATACAATGAGAACAACAATTAATACATGGGAACTCCTAAAACTGAAAAGCTTCTGTAAGGCAATGCCATGGTAAATAAGACAAAATGATAGCCCACAGAATGGGAAAAGTTCTTTACCAACCCCACATCTGACAGAGGGCTGATCTCAAAAATTCATAAAGAACTGAAGAAACTAGACATCAGAATACCAAGCAATCCAATTAAAAGAATAGGCTACACAGCTAAACAGAGAATTCTCAACAGGAGAATCTCAAATGGATGAAAAACATTTAAGGAATTTCTAGTTATCAGGGAAATGCAAATCAAAATGACTATGAGATACCATCTTACAAGAAGTATGCATGGATAGCATTGGGAAGGGAAAAACGATGACTTAAGATCCATAACACAAATGACAGTTGATGCCAGCAAGTCTGTGGATCCAGGGGAATACTCCTCTATTGCTCATGAGAGTGCAAACATTTCCCACTAATATGGAAATCATGGTAGTGCTTCCACAAAAACTTGGGAACTGATGTGTCTTGAGCATCTATAAAGGTGAATCTAATAAGGATACCTAGTAATGGGGGATACAAAGTTTCAACTGGTCATCACTTGTAGCCAGGTAAGGCATCTGATGGTGGAGCTAGGGTGCATTAAGTTGAGTTGTTGGACAAGAAAGTCCTGTGGAAATCTCTAAGCAACCCAGGATGTTGCTAAGACAAGGCTGCACTCTGCAATCTGACAGTGGGGTCCGATTGCTGAGGTTAACATCCATACAAGCCATTGAACATGGAGAAGTCAAGCTGATGCCTACATAGAGCCCTTGGTCTTACATTCTTGTCTCTTTGGAAGATACTCTGCAGGCTACTGAAAGAGAAATGTGGACACCAACTGTGCCACAAAACCTTTGACCTGTAATCTGTCCTGCATGCAAAATATACCAGACTAGTGGTGGCACAGAACTTGTGGGAGTAGCCAAACAATGTCTGCTTTGAATTAATGTTCACTCCTGAACAAAAAACCCACACGCCAAACTGCTTGGGTAACCAAGAACTAGAGACTAAATAGCCCAGAGATCTGGGGGAAAAACAAATGCTACTGGTTAAAAAAAATCAATAAAAATGATTCCTAATGATATTTTGTTATACTCATAAACCAATCCCTTACCCAGTCATCGTCAGAGAGGCTTCCTCTGGCAGTAGATGAGAACATAGTCACAGACCCACAGCCAAACATTTTTCACAGAGAGAGTCTAAATTGGAAGTCTCCTTTAAAGCTCTCCCCCTAGATCTCAGGGAATTCAGAGGAATAGGAGGCAGAAGATGGTAAGATATAGATATGATTGTGGATGCCAGGAGAAGAAAGCCCTCTGAATCAATGAATCAAGGTACATATGAACTCAGAAACTGAAGTAACAAGCTGAGGGCCTACATGGGTCTACGCCAGGTCCTTTGTGTATGTTTGAAAACTATTAGTTCAGTATTATATGGGTCTCCAGACTATGAGAAGGAATGTGTCTCTGACTCTTGTGTCAACTCCTAGGATTTTTTCCCTCCTGTTGAGTTGTTAGGTCCAATTTCAATATGATAGTTTTTGTTTCGGCTTGTATTTTATTTTGTCATGTTAAAAACATATATAGTAAGGAATTATGCTGGTCTTGCAAAGTGGTGGGAGTAGATTCATTTTCTTGGGACCACGATGTCACTAACCCCAGGAAGTCGGCCAGATTTCTTGTAAAAGGCATGGCTTCCATCCTGTTGAGTGGGCCTTAAGTCCAATTAGATGGCTCTTAGTTGTCACTGACATATGAATGGTACTTGTTGCACTTTTACGGATATTGTGCCATGCTGGTCCTTGTTATGATTCGTAGGTATTGCACCTTGGCAAGACTATTGTTATGTACATTGATTTTAGTAACTTGAGAATATAAGTTTTAATGTCTCATGTATTAGGACAGGAAAACTAGAGTTATATAAAATAAATATTATCTAATCCAAACATTTTTACAGTGGGACAGGATGCACAATGACATTTCACAGTTCTCACAATTATCAATTAAATTCAAATGGTAATTAAATGGGATAAATGTATTGGAATGGCCAGTGGATACATGTTGGCTCTCTTTTTTTTCCTTTTATTTATTTTATTTTACAATACTATTCAGTTCTACGTAACAGCCACAGATTCCCTTGTTCTCCCCCTTCCTGCCCCCCTCCCCTTCCCCCCAGCCCACCCCCCATTCCCACTAACTCCAGATCAAGGCCACCCCTGAGGACTGAGATCGACCTGATAGACTCAGTCCAGGCAGGTCCAGTTCCCTCCTTCCAGATTGAGCCAAGCATCCCTGTATAAGTCCCAGGTTTCAAACAGCTATCTCATACAGCGAGCCCAGGACCTGGTACCATGTTGGCTCTCTTAAGAAACTAGTAGATTGGACCAGAATTGAAAAATGAAAATATTGCAAGATGCACAAGGATTTCACTGAAGGCTGTTTTATTATTCAGTTATATAGTGAAAAATTACACTTTAATTCAGCACATTTTAGAAAGAAAAGCATATTTTTTAAATAATTTTTATTAAGAATTTTTTTTCATTCATTTTACACACCAATCTTCCCTCCTCCACCCCCAGCCACCCCTCCTAACCCAACCCCCACTCCCACCCACAAGAAGACAAGGCCTCCCATGGGGGGCACATTCAGTAGAGGCAAGTCCAAGCCCTTCCCCCTGCCTCAAGGCTGCATAAGTTGTCCCATCATGGGTGGTGGGCTGCACAAAGCCTGCTCATGCACCAGAGATGGATTCTGATTCTACCACCAGGGGACCTTCCAAGCAGATCAAACTACACAACTGTCTCACTATGCAAAGGGCCTACCCAGTTCAGTCCCATGTAGGCTCCACAGCCATTGATCCAACTCACAGAATGAAGCTAATTATACAAATTCAAAATGGAATTGTTAGATTTGTACTTAAATCTGTGTTCAGTCCTAGGTACACTTTGGTGGTATTGTGTTCCCCAAAATACTGTGCACCCTAATAAATTTATCTGGGGTCAGAGACAGAACAGCCACTAGATACAAAGGCTAGAAAATGGTGGCACTCACATTTTTAATCCTAGCATTTCAGAGGTAGAAATGTCTCTGGATCTCTGTGAGTTCAAGGCCACTTTGGAAACAGCCAAGAATGGTGACACATGGCTTTAATCACAGAAAGCAAGCCTTTAATCCCAGGGAGTGATGGTATAAAGGAAAGATATATAAGGTGTGAAGACCAGAAACAAGCAGCATTTGTCTGATTAAGCTTTCAGGCTTTGGAGCAGCACAGACCAGCTGAGAAGTTGACCAGGTGAGGTTAGCTGTGGCTTGTTCTGTCTCTCTGATCATTCCAGTGTTCACCCCAATACTTGGTGCAGGTTTGCTCTTATTAATAAGAACTTTTAAGATTCCTTCTACAGTACAAAGTCATCACTGTTATTACTTTTATATTTATTATTTCTACACTTTCTAATGAGTAGAGAAGTTTAATGTGATTAAACTGAAAATTTTGTAAGGATAACAGGAAATAAAACTCACACATTGGCATTTCAACATATTAAGATGGTTTTGCATGCATAGCCACATGTATATAATGCAAGAAGGACAACACATTAGAAGTTACTATAATGGTTACAAGCAGGCTCCAGTATCACAAGCAAGTTTCAATTAGACCTGTTCATGTTCATGTTCATGTTTACAAACCACCCACCACTCCTTCAGATTTTTATCCCTGTCTGCATGAATTCTTCTTTTCAGCAGATAAGTGGCCCTGTTTCAAAGCATGGACATAAATTGTTTGAAAACTGTATTTGCACCAAGACCACAATCACTACCTGTATGTCTCTGGTGAAGAGCGCTCTATAGGAGAAAATACAAAGACAACAGTCATGCACACAAAGGCCACTTAGTGTGGTGTGTGCCTGTTTTCCCAGACTGAGCTTGCTTATCTTTCTTCCTAGGTTATTCCAGCAGGAGTGAGTCCTGGGAACTTGTATTTCCTATTTCTGTGTATAGTTTGGGGATAATATTACATTGCCTATGTGATCATAGGTCAAAGTCACAACTGGATGATTTCTATCAATAATTAAATTGAGATGTTGATAAAAGAATAATGACTATCATTGTTTTAGAAATCCAGCACAAACTAGGAGTCTTTCTACAATGAACAAGCACTGAGCTGAAGTAGAAACTAATGGAAGTTGTTCCACAGTCTAAATAAAGGACACAAGAGCTAGGTGACTCCAGACAGGAGCAAATTAAGGATACATCAGCAGAAAAATGGAAGAGCAAAGAATGATTCATCTGCTTTCCATAATCAGCTAAAATCAATGAAATGGCTGGAATAGTTTTTAAATACTTTAAATACTTTAAGGGAGTACAAATATACTTATTAGTAGAAACCTGAAAAGATGATGTTGGAGAGTAGAAAAAAATGATTATCTGTGGCAGAAATATTAGCTATAGAAATATGCAAAAGTTTTTTTTCTCAATTTACATGTTAAATTGTTTTACTTTGAATCATGCAAATACAGTATACTGTAATAGTAAATTTAAATGAAAAAGAAATAAAAAAACATCAAATGCATTAAATTGGTTCCTCGTCTAGGGATATAATGAATGCTCTCTGTTTTCAGATAAGCTTATTCAGTTTTCCTGCCTTGCAAATTCTCATCTGTATAATTCATTAACATTTTTAATTCTTCTCTTTCTCTACCTTTAAAGAGTTTCTTAAAAGACAACTGTCTATTCACAAAGCACGGCATACTTACTCCCATATTAATAATATTTTATGAGTTTATTCTTTTTCACAATACTTGAGATCATTTCTATTTTAGTTTTGTAATAAAAATTTCTTTAACATGATTGCATTTTCCTAAAATGCACTCAGTAACATTGTATGGTGCTTCTGCACATACCATAATTTTAAATGTTTGGAACTGTTTTAATGCATAAGGGTGGGAGATTAACCAAAAAAAGGGTCACCAGTTGGTATTGATTTTGAAACTCCAACGAATCAGGAATCCAAGAAGTGCCAGCTCAAACATATTTGGCTCTTTTTTTCTTACATTTTTCCCACTATCATTTCTAATTACTTTTCAAAGAGTTTTCTCAACTGCCTGATAAGCTGCAAAGTACTTTGCAGAGTGACTACTAGACAATTCCTTTTGCAGTGGCTATGGGAGTGTTAGGCACTTTGACCACTATTCAGAAAGCCCACTTCTTGAAGTGCTTTATTTCCTCATTTTCAATAAAACATCATCAGGTTTCCTCCCTCATACCTTTTCACTTTGTACACTTTTCTCTTTTATAAAAAAAATAATATTATCTTAAAATTACTAGTAACTGTCAGAACTATTAGGATTTTCTATCAGGAGTGTATACCCTAGAGAAAGGACTGTGTAAGTAATCTAGGTATTGTTTCAAAAAATTAGGGACAAATACAAAAAAAAATGTAAAGAAATACATTTGTTAAGTGCACACCTTCTTTTAAGATGCATATTAATGATTTTCTTTTTATAATACATTTCTTTCAAATTTCTACACATGCTTTATAGAAAGAAAGACTATAGTTCTGAAGAGAAGCAATTATGCATTTAACAGATGAGCTTCTTGGGGCACTACTGTGCTTGCTTTGTTCCTCCCACTGGGAACTGTAACTCACATGGGAGTGGAATCTCATGTGTGAGTTCCTAAGAGGGTAGAAATTCAATCCAACTTTTTTTACTTAGAAGTGGAGCCTGTGATAAGTAGCTAAGATGAGACAAATTCAAGAGTTTTGTTTTGTACTTAATAGTGTTGATTTTAAAAGAAAAATGAAGCCTCGGTGGATGTGTTCCTGTTTTTCCAGCCTCAGATCCTTTGAGTCATTGGAAATTTCCTAACAATACGATTGATGCTAGATATTGAAGCTTGACCAGAATTATGAGCCAAAATAAATGTATTTCTTTTGTCGCAACCCGTTTGTAATTTTGTTTTATTAGCACCAAAAATGGCTTAAGAAGTTAATGAATTTGATGACTTTTACATTTAAATGAGAAGCCAGAAAACAAGTATGTTTGTAAGTTCTTTGACCCAATTGAACTTGAGTTTTGTGCAGGATGATAAGTATGTATATATTTGCATTCCTGTACATGCAGACATCCAATTTGACCAGCACCATTTATTAAAGATGCTTTTCCCCCCAGTGTGTACTTCCAGCATCTTTATGAAAAATCAGGTGTACATGGGTATGTGTACTTATATCTGTGTCTTTAATTTGATTCTATTTCTCAGCATATCTATTTTATGCCAATACCATGCAGTTTTTTTTTATCACAGCTCTGGAGAACAACTTAAAATCAGGGATGGCGATGTGTGCAACAGTTCTTTTATTGTTCAGGATTGTTTTAGCTGTATTGGATTTTTGTTATTCCATATGAAGTTGAGAATTGTACTTTCAAGGTCTGTAAATAATTGTGTTGGAATTTTGATTAGGATTGCATAGAATATGTAGATTGCTTTTGATAAGATAACAGTTTTTACTATGTTAATATTGCCAGTCCATAAGAATGGTAAATCTATGCAGGGATGCTTGGCTCGGTCTGGGAGGGGGGGACTGGACCTGGCTGGACTGAGTCTACCAGGTCAATCCTGGTCCTAGGGGGAGACCTTGATCTGGAGGAGGTGGGAATGGGGGGTGGGGTGGGGGGAGGGGGAGGGGGGCGAGAGTGGGAGAACAGGGGAATCTGTGGCTATTATGTTGAACTAAATGATGTTGTAAAATAAATTTACTTAAAAAAAATGGTAAATCTTAATATCCTCTGCTAACTTTTTCAATTTTTTTTTCTTCAGAGACTTGTTTTCTTTCTTAGACAAATCTTTTACCTGCTTGGTTATATTCAACACAGGGTATTTTATATTATTTGATGTTTTTATGAGACAATATTTCCTTGATTTCTTTATCAGTCAATTTGTTATTTTATAATAGGAAGGTTACTGATCTTTCATTCTTTTTGATTTTTTTTTTGTGTTGATCGTGTATTCAGCAACATTGTTGAAGGGATTTATCAGTGTGAAGTACCAGAGTGGAATTTTCACTGTCATTTATGTATACTATCATATCATCTGCAAATAAAGATGCTTTGACTTCATTCTTTCTTTGTATCTATTTGATCTCCTTTGGTCGTGTTATTGCTCTAGCTAGAACTTCAAGCACTATATTGAGTAGTTATGAAAAGAGTGGAAAGCCTTGTCTTTGTCCTTATTTTAATGGAAAAGTTTTGGGGTTTTCCCCATTAAGATTGGTGTTGTATATAGGCTCATTGTGAATTATCTTATTTGTTAATGCATGTCCTTTGTATCCCTAATCTCTCCAGAACATTTATAATGAAGTTCTATTGGATATTTCAAAGGTCTTTTCTGAGCTAATGAGATGATCATGCTTTTTTTTCTTTTAGTATGGGATCTCTCCAATTTGTTTTTAATGTAAGGACTTAGTGCTATGAACTTTTCTCTTAAAATCACTTTCATTGTGTCCCATAAATTTTGATATGTTATATTCATTCTCTTTGAATTCTAGAAAATCTTCAATTTCTTTCTTCTGATTTGTCCCATTTTTTTATTCAGTAGAGAGTTATTTTACACTTTGAACTGCTAAATTTATTTCTGATGAGTAAGAATTAACTTTGTTATTTATACAATTGCAAAAAACAATCAGGAATAGGAACCATCCCTTAGATATAACACACATCAGATCCCAGATGTGTCTGCCAGGCCCTCTAGCACAAGGTAATGATGGAATTGATCAACTATTGATAGGAAATATGTGGGAGGTATCAGCATTTCATAAACACGATGTCAATAGCAAAGGTTTGCAAAAAATATTTTTCCATCACTTGGCAACTAGTCAAGGTAATTATAAGGAAATGTCCTGCTTGTTCTTTATATAACCAAACTCCACTACCTACAATAAGTAACCCAAAGGGTATTCAAAGAAACGAAATCTGGCAGATGAATGTGATTCATTTCTTAGAATTTCAAATATTAAAATGTGTACATCATAACATAGATACGTATTCAGGATTTCAATGGGTAACTACTTTGAGTTCTGAAAAGGCTGATTCTGTAATCACACATTTGTTAGAAGTAATGGTCATCATGGGTATACCTGTTCCTGCATATGTCTCTGGTAAAATGAAACATTTTTTGTGTATTACACTATAAAGCATATTACAGTTATACCACACAATCCCACAGGACAAGCAGTTATAGGAAGATCAAATCAAACTCTTAAAAATATGCTTAATAAAGAGAAAAGAGTAATAAAGACCCACCAGAAATAGATTACACAATGCTTTACTAACTTTAAATTTTCTAAATGCTAATGAACAAGGAACAACAGCTGTGGAGAGATATTGGATAATAGAAAACACTACCAAATTAAATTAGTTTGTATACTTTATAGATGTGCTGACCTCAGAATGGAAACCAGGATATGTGTTATGTTGAGAAAAGGGTTTTGCTTTTTTTTCCACAGGAGAAGCAAAGCTATGGATACCATCAAAACTGATAAATATTAGATTTGAACAAGAGAGAACTATTGATTAGAAGAGGTGATAGTTCATCAAACAGCCTGGTCATTCAATCTAAACTAACATAAAACTAACAGGTGCTATTGATTTGATCAGATATAACTTACCATAAGGGAACTTCCCCAAAATTAGGGTTGGGGAAGAGGTTTGTTTTTGTCTTTTCAGATATTTTAGGCCTGTAGGCTGAAGATGGATGCCCAAGTGTTAAAGAGGAACCTTGGGTGACTGTCCAGGCAGCCAGCAGTTTCTGTCATTTCTCACATTTTTTTGGAATTCACTTGTTTGCACTTCCTGCTTACTCAAGTAATATTATTTCCTTCTTTGATATCTGATGAAACTTAAGACTTTATAATTACAGTTTCCTTTGTTACCAGATTCAGAAAAGAAATACCCTCAAGAGATATAAAGTATATAGTGTTGAGAGGCATTAAAAGATAGTTTTGGTAATGTAAGTGCCAATAGAAGGTGAATTAGGTACAACCATTTGAACTCACCAAGATAGTCTAGATAATGGAATATTTTCTCTGAACTTGTCAAATTGTTCATGGTTGACAATTGTTGGTGTATTTATCGCCTGTATATATTGTATATAGTTATTTTACTTATGTATAAAGTTTCTCTAATATTAGTGATAATCTTTTTTATTTTAGACAAAAAGGGAGGAATGTGTTGATATTTTGTTTGTGCTTTAACAAATATAGCTTGCCTGAATATCAGAGGGTAGAGTTAGCCATAACTAACCATAGAAGCCTGGAGGTCTGGACAGACAGGAAATAAGAAGTGATATGGCTAGGCATATATAAGTCAGGTAAAGACAGGAGGTTAGGCCCCTTTTTGGTCTGAGGTGTTGTGGAGATAAAAGTGACTTTGGCTGCTCCTTTACTTCTCTGATCTTTCAGTATTTACTGCAATATCTGACTCAGGGTTTTTATTATTAAGACCAATTAGAATTCATGCTACAGGCTAGGGTCTGCACTCAGGGCAAAAGACAAAGAAAACTGAACACAAGAATTAATCACTCTGCTTCATGTCTAGGAACTCAGTGTGATCAGTCTCCTCCTCTTCCTACCACCATACTTCTGTTGTTTTGATGGATTATATGCTCTGGAAGTGTTTGCTAGAATAAAGCCTCTTTTCTATAAGTTGCTTTTTTTCCTTCCAGGTAATCAGTCACTGCATTGAGAGAAATAGCTAATGCAAGACTATTAACAGATTACTGAGCAAGAGCATGGAGGGTACAGAGAATTTTATTAACATGGCTTGCAGAAGTCAAGGAGTAAAAAGTTAAATTATTTTCCCTCTCTCTTTCTGTGTTTGTGTCTCTGTCTCTATTTATCCCTCTCTGTGTCTCTATCTCTGTCTCTCTCTCACTAACATACATGAGGCAGAACAGTAATAACTTTCAGTATTTCAAACCTTTAATTATTTATTTGAAATTAGGATTATTCTGTGGTCTAACAGAATGTCTTCTTTATTTTATTACAATTCTAAGCCAGTCAAAATTATGTAAGTTTAGAGTTGGCTCATGTATATTTCAGTTAAATTCAGACATTTCTCATGCTTTAATGTGAAACTTAGAGAATTAAAGGGGAAAGAAGACTCTTGTCTGTACATTGAGACTGAGAGGTTTTGGCGGCTTACAACATCTTTCAGAACAAGATACATCTGAAGAAACGCAATCAAACTTTCCTACCCAGCTGAGTAGAAATTGTCATGTTTTCTAAAAACCTGTTATACTGGCTGGTTTTGTGTGTCAACTTGACACAAGCTAGAGTCATCAGAAAGGAAGGAGTCCAAGTTGAGGAAATGCCTTCATGAGATCCAGCTGTAAGGCATTTTATCAATTAGTGATCAGTAGGGGAGGGACCAACTGATGGTGGTTGGTGCCATCACTGGACCATCCTGGGTTCTTTAAGAAAGCAGGATGAGAAAGCTTTGGGAAGGAAGCCAGTAAGCAGCATGCCTCCATGGCTTCCACATCAGCTCCTGCCTCCAGGTTCCAGCCCTTCTTGAGTTCCTATTCTGACTTCCTCCAATGATCTAAAATGTAAACCAAATAAATCCTTTCCTCCTCAACTTAATTTTTGGCCATGAGGTTTCATCACAGCAATAGAAATCTTAACTAAGACTCCTATTTTGTTTTGTCTTTTTTTTTTATTTCCATGTATTTAAGCTCTCCTTAGTCATTTATCTTTACAATGTTTCTTGCAGTACAAAGTCAATAATGTCATATTACCTTTCAGTACTGGCAACATCTCCTATGGAAGACCCCTTTACATGGAGAACTAATGTTGTTGGATAGTGCCTATTGCATAGTTTCTATTGAGACTGATGCTTAGAAAATATATTTTCCCCAAAATCACAGTCTTTTATCTTAAAAAAATGTTTATCCCAGAATTATTAGATTTGTCATTAATATGGATGTGTCTGGACCCTTGGAAACATCCCATACAGTTTCAGTTCTTCTATACTTGGATTTATATTATATTATATTATATTATATTATATTATATTTATATAGGCTTACCTGCATCACCTATCACCCTCCTTCATATGATAAGATGGTCTAAAGAAGATGTTGTCACATACTGTTTAGTTCAGAAAGAAACCATGGATTGTGTGTTACCTCATGGGTAGTATCTTTTATCTCCTTGGTCATTTTGTATGAAGAATCTTTACCAAGGAAATAGATACAAATGCATTTCTAGTCATTCCAAAATAACTTGAGTAAATAAAGGAAATCATTCAAAGATCTAGCTTACATCAAACATTGACTTAGAGTCAAGTAATCAAAGCTACCCAAACATCACTGAGGTATGTATAGACAAGAAATGAGGCTTGTTGGAAGGCTCACATTGTTGAAGTGTGTGCTGCTTCTCTTTGTTCAGTTTATTTCTATTACACACTTTCTGTAGTATCTTTTAAAACTTTTATTGTGAATATGGCTCATTGTTCCCACTTTGATAAAAAATGTTAAATAATTTTATTTTTTCATCTTAGGTAATGTTCTTGTATCATATATAAAGTCAGAGTACAAACTATGGGCTCTTTAGCTATTTCAATCATACAAGCTAATGTATTGGCTTTTAATGAACTAATATTAATCAAATTATGAAATAACAATTTGCTGTCTGACTCAATAAGATACAAGTTTGGCAGACATGAGCACATTTTTGCTGCATGCGATTCTGATACATTGTACCCTTTGGGCAGGTTTTTCCACTTAAATAAATTGGTTTTAGTCCTTTAATGTTGTGAACCCATTGCTGAATTTTATGCTATCTAATATTAAGAGACAACTTTATTGACCTAAAAAATTTTTTTCCATGTATTTTCATACCTCACTTTTTATGTAGGATCTAGGACCATGGGAAGGTATGACTACTGTAGAACAATGGTTCTACAAGTTCTATTTGCCTTGACAATCAGCCAATTCATTAAAATATCTATAGGATTCTTTGTGAATGACATCAAATCCGTCTATGATAGCAATAGCCCAGCCCTATGAATTTGTTCTCCTTAATTGAACTTAGATACTTGTAGACAGATTTTTCTTTGGGCCATCAGATCACAAAAAATGACACAGAGACTTCTTACTAGTTTTTAAAGCTTGGCCTTTAGCTTAGGCTTGTGTCCATTAGTTCTTATAACTTAAATCAACCAATTTCTAATCATCTACATGTTTTCACAGGAGTTGTTCCTTTTACCTCTCCATGTCTTGTTTCCTCTGCTTCCAGCTGATAACTCTGCATTTCTTCCTTCCAGAGCTCTCTTTGCCCAGAAATCCCAGCTATACTTCCTCCCTATGTATTGGTCATTTAGGTTTTTATTAAGCCAATCAGAAAGCACATTGGCATTGACACTGCTTCACGGTGTACAGAAAGATTGTTCTATAAAAGCTACTGGAAGAGGAAAAGTCACTTTTCTTGAAAGACATATCCCTTGGTAAGTCAACCATGTTTCTGTGAATGGCCAAGCATCCAAGAATATATATTTGACTTGAATTGGTTAAAAAAAATAAGAAAGATAGGAAGCAAAATTGTATGAGTAATCATGACACTGAATTTTTGTGTATTTGGGGAAGGTGCATGATTATGATCAGAATACATTATGCATAATTATCAAAAAATAAAATGATGAAGAAAAGCAAAAGAATGATGACTTTTTGAGGAAGACTGGAAAATTGGATTTTTTAAAAAGAAAATTAGGATACCTTACCTGTCTACAGTATGTTTAACATTATCTGATATGCTAACATATCTGATATGATGTCTGAATTGTATGTGACTAGAAGAATGCTATTATTAATTATAATTCATGCAAAAGAACTAAAAGAACTTGGAAAGCTCAGTTTAATTTCAAGGACAATTTTCTTTCCTCCAAACACATTTTTCCAATCCGGTAATTTTGCAGAATCTATTTCTACTTCCATTTTAGACTTCATGTGTGACATTTTGTGACCATGGACATACAACAAGAAACCAAAGAGCTATACTATATACTATAATGACATAGATTCTGTCTTTATGTGGTCTTTGGAATTATAGAGAAGAGACATTTAAAAGCAGGTGTAACTAACACTACCACATTACCCTTTATATTGTGCCTAATCAGGGAAGTAATTACATGCACATACATATGCTAACTTATAGCAAACAGTGAAGCCTTGCTCCAAGATATTGGATGTGCCTTTGCCCATTTTAAAGCTCATTAAAAAATGCCTGGTATATAAGAGGTCCTTTACAACTAGAGGCAACATATTCTAAAAGACTCACCTACATTTTACTCACCCAAGCACCTATGATGTTCTCATGAGGCAGATTATAGAGGCAGCCCTGCTTCTATGGATTTATCGAGTAGCCTAAATATAATTGGCTTCATCTAGAAATTTGACTCTGGTTAAGAGTACTTGTTGTTCTTGTAGATGAATATGGTTTGATTCCAAGCACCCATAAGGCAGCTTACAACTATATGTAACTCCAGTCCTGGGAATCTGAAGCTGTATGGGTCCTTTACAGGCACCAGGCATATATGTGGTACATACACATGCACACACGCAGGCAAAATACTCATAAACATAAAATAACATAACCATATCTGACTTTCACTCATCAGTTCTTACTGGTCTACAAACCCTGAAAATTAGCCATGTTTGAAAGAAATCATGAACTAATAGAAGTAATAGCTATCAATTCGTTCAATAATAAGAGAAAATGATGACAATGCAAAATTACCAGTTTGGGGCTCTTTGCTATGGTATGGTAGTTCCCCCAAATCCCACACATCCCTTGTTGGTACCCAGGGTATTTGTGGAGGTTTAAATAAAATGATGCTCAGGAATTTGAGTATTGGTCCCAAGGTGGTGGCACTGTTTGGTAAGGTTAGGGGGTTTGGACTTTTTGAAGGAAGCATGCCACTGAGGTTGGGCTTTGAGGGCTAGAGACTCATGCTCTTTTCAGTTCACTCTCTACTTCATGGTTGGTATTCATTATGTGAGCCATCAGCTTCTTGCTTTTCCCAGCAACCTTTATTTTACTATCATGGGTTTTAACTCTGGAACTATAAGTCTAAATAAACTCTTTCTTCTCTAAGCTGTTTTTGACCATGGTATTTTATTGCAGCATAGGAAAGTAATTCATTCAGTGTCATTCCTGAAAGACAGAAGAACATCAGTAGGACTTAGATCAAAGTACTGAAGGTGTGGGAGACCCTTAACTTACTCTCACTTGCTTTTTTGTCTGGAGAGGAAAGGATTTTTCCATACCATCTACTCTTTCAGTAATGTGCTACATCATACATTGTGGCCTCGAATGGCAGGCCCAAATTCTGTGACAAATCATGCTCTGTAAACCACAAAACTGTGAGCTAAAGTTGCATTCCTTCTGTATAGGCTGGTAATTCAGGGCATTTCATTGTAATGACACAAATCTAATACTGTCATATAAGGCCCTTCCATTTTAGAACGATTTCTAGTCATGGTGAGTTTTTATAAGAGTGGTGGAGGGTATAATTTTACATTTTTATATAACATCATAATCTAGAATTTTTGTTTGAACTATAAAATTTTATGGGTTTTGTTTGTTGATATTTTTCAAAAACAGCTGTTATAGTAATTCATTTCAAACACTGTTCTCCTGGGTATCAATCCATGTAACTATGAAAACTCAACAAAGAATATGAACATTAGTTACTTGGTTATAATGATAACTTTAAAACTTTGTATATTATGCATCATTTCTTGACTAATTGAATTTATTAGGCAATTTTATAGTATATGAAAATTTTTCATTCTTTACAATTTGTTATACAGAGTTGTTTAATTCCATAAAATGTGATTAACATTACCCATCATTAATATATTTATATAGATATGTAAAAATTTAAGTTCTTCATTGTTGAAATAGTATAGACTCTAATACTGTGTATGATAGTGGGTCAATTATGTAATATGTTTCAATTAAAAAAGATAAAGGTGGAAGAGAGGTGTAATAAATTCCTAGCACAGATGTGAATGTATTCAGACTTTCTCCTGAAGTGATTGCTCATCCCTAGAAAGGATAGAAGTCTAAAAATTAAATTTCCCAGTCCATTTTACTTCAAGTTATTAGTGTGATTTAGGTCTCTCATCACATGTAATCATGTGAGAACCTAAACTGAATTAGAAATGAACAGGAAACAGGCCATGCATTTTGTTAGCATGGCTTGTGGGAGATGTGGTGTGGTTAGTCTCTAGCAAAAATCAACTCTAGAGAACAGAAGTGTCATGGGTGAGACTGTGGCATAATAACAGTTTCCTGACTGAAGAATAGCAATGTTCAGGAACTTGAAGAAGCTAACACTGCAGCTCAGAACTGAGGCACTTGTGTCATTTACATCCTTAATAATAGATGTCTTTTGATTTCACTAGCCCATCCTAATATTTTCAGGGCAATCAAGTCCTTTTTCCACCCTTGTTCATCAGTGTAGATTTGAGAGCAATTTTTGGAATATAAATTTTGACTTTTTTTTCTGCAGTAATATCACAATTCTACAAAATGTTTGGTATGTTCTAACAAAACTGTTCCAATTCAAATTATTTGGAATAGAATATTTTCTGATTCAGAACCTTGATCAATAAAAGACTCAAAAGAAAATGCACGAAACATAAATGCTATATTTTTAAAAGCAATTTTATGCTAAACCAAATCCTCTATAAGGACAATTTATATATTTTTCATTCTTTGTCTCTTTTGTTTCTGTCTCCCTATACCTCATCTGATGTGTTGACATCTAGATGACAAGAAAGAACAGAGAGTTTGATTAACTACAATACCTATAAAGAAATGTTATCCTTTCTGCCAAGTAGGATAATGATAATGCTTAGTTTATAAATTTTCTATAAAAATTAAGTGGATACAGAGATGATGTCAAATAACATATGTAAATAATGATGTGTTTGTAAATATAATACTTCTGCTGTTTTGGGGGATATTTTTATCTTAAGAGACATAATGAAAGTGATAAATACTTGGCTAAGTGTCAGTAATAATGCAATAGGTAGCCAAATGTGTTTTTATGATAGCAGAAACTCTCTCTTCTTATTGCATTATGTTCTCTCTTTTTGTATTCCTCAAGAACATGTCATATGAGAGTGGATAGTTGAATAATATTATTTATATGCAGAAGAAACTTACCTCTCTGAAGACAATGATCCAATTATTGAAAAGAATGTCAAATTTTGAAGTATAAAAATTTATTTCTAATTTATATTGTCATTTAGTGCAAGGCACAATGCCATTATTGTTATTTAAAATTTGAATGTTTTAATCAAAATATTCATTGAAAAAAGTGTAGAGAAAGGTTGTAGGAGAAACAATAAGCCAAATTATGCTACACTGGATAGGCAAATTAAGGATTAACATAAAAGAAAATTATAAACAGAGCTGCATGTATATAAAATCCAATATAAAGCTATAGAAAATACAAATATAGGCAAAATATAGAAAATCTTTCAATGAGAAACCATGTTGAAGTTCTTTTCTCTGTTTGAAAATATATTTTCAGCTGGGCAGTGGTGGTGCATGCCTTTAACTGCAAGCACCCAGGAGACACAGACAGGTGAATCTCTGAATTTGAGGCCAGCCTGGTCTACAGAATGAGTTCCAAGACAACCAGAGTTACACAGAGAAACTCTGTTTGGAAAAACAAACAAGCAAGCAAAAACAAAAAAAAAATAGAAAAGAAAGAAAGAAGGAAAAAGAAAAGAAAAATAGCAAACAAAAACAACACGACAAGAAAGAAAATGGGGTGGGAGAAAACAGAAAATATATTTATATTTTTGCTAAGGTTCATAAATTAACATAAGTAAAACTAACAAATATAGGACTTCATTTTAATGTAGCCACCAAATTAGTATAAAAGAGGCATGTTTGAGCTGCAGAAGGAAATTTGACATATGGACTTGAAAGTAGAGAATCAGAAAATACTTAAATCTAAAAGTTAAATCAGTATCTATGAAGATGAACTAAAATAAAGTTAGTATGGTTACCATAAATAGTCCTGTTACATCCATTAAAGGAATATAAACTTTTGAAAAACTTTTAGGTGCAATGTGGATTGAAAGCTCTCTTTTTGTGATGGAAAAAAATGAAAATTGTCAGGATAACAAAATAATGACTACTCTAACAAAGAAAAAAAAGCACATCAGAGATTTCAAAGAGCATTAGAGGACAGCTGTAAAATGCCTAAGAAACAGACAGACAACTATACACAAAGATGTAAGCAGCACAGGGCTCAGCTGAGAGGCCCTTGAAGAAGGGCAGGCAAAACCCTCATGAAAAAGGCACACCTGATGGCCTTGATGGACAGAGACTACCTGGCTTACCTAAAAAATAAACACCCATGTCTAACAAACCTTAATTCCAGGTGGGACCTTTTGGGAGACAGTGATCCTCTGGATAGACCTATCAACCATGGACCTAGGACATCACAACATATGTCTCAAAAAGTTGTGACAGGATAAAATTTTGAAGAAAAACTCTTTCAAACTGAGTTAAGCAAAACTTGAGAACAAAGAGAATTCATGTCAGAGGTTCTAAAGCCATCCTAAAGATAGGTTCCACACATAAAGGTGAATGAAGATCAGGAGGTAGGGTCAATTGAAAGAAAATAATATGACACGAGGTTTGCTCAAACAATGAAGTGTACAAGAAGAGAAAGTCCTTCCTTGTATGTTTTTTTGTTTGTTTGTTTGTTTTTCGAGACAGGGTTTCTCTGTATAGCTTTGCGCCTTTCCTGGGACTCACTTGGTAGCCCAGGCTGGCCTCGAACTCACAGAGATCCACCTGGCTCTGCCTCCCGAGTGCTGGGATTAAAGGCGTGCACCACCACCGCCGGCTTTTTTTTTTTTTTTTTTTTTTTTTTTGCCTTCCTTGTATGTTTTAATGCACACCTTATCACCTCCGATTGTCTTAAAGAGAAAGGCCCAGATGAAAGTATAAATAAGGGGAATATATATCAAGATAATAAAGGCTACATGTGATAAGCCAATAGCCACGATTGTACTAAATGGAGGAAAACTGAAGGCATTTCTTCTAAAACTGTGTAAGCATCAAAAGTATGCACTGTTTTAGTTTTTATTACTCATGCTCAAAATCCTAGAGAGAGAAAGGAGTAGAAATAGGAAAGGGGAAATGAAATGGCTCCTACTTGGAAGCTGCAGTATCCTGTGCTTAAAACTAAATCAGGAAATTCTTAAAGCTAGAAAAGACATAACAGAAATTTGGAAGGATATAGTTTAAAAGTTTTAAAACTCTTATATTTTCTATGCAACAACAATGAAGTAAAGAAAAAATTCCACTTACAGTCCTATCAGAAAACAGTAAGTGATCATGACTATTGGAAAAACTAACCAAAGCAATGAAAGACCTCTATAATGAAAGCTTTAAAAACATTGAAAAGAATAATTACATAATACTCCAGAAGATGTAAAGACTTTCTATGCTCATAAAATGTCCAAGTATAGATTTTAAAAATGGCTATATTTGTGAAAATATCCTACAAATCCAATGGGATCCTCACCAAAATTACAATTATATTTTTTATAGAACTAGACAAAAAGAAAGAATTCTAAAATTAATATGATAATAAAAAGGGAAAACATGAAGATTCTACTTAATGGTCCTTCCTCCCATAAAATTGAAATGAAATTCATTGATTTTTCAAAAGATGTTGCTTTGGATATGAAATTCTTAAATCCAACATATGTGGTCAAAGTCTACCTTGACAAGGAGTGGATCGTGAAATGTAATTAACCTTCAGATGTAAGAGTTTTCATTTCTAGCAAAAGCTATAGGTTTAATTGCTGCTTGACTCTCAGGATGACATGTTGACATTAATAAAGTAACCATCTTCTTAATTATGTAACAGGTAGGCAGTTACATAACCGGGCAGTTCTTTGGTCAACATAATCAGAATAAAATTAGGAATCCCTGAGGCTAATACGTCAGCCACTGTATGAAAAAAAAAATAATGATTCTTCTCTCACATCATAGAACTAACTCATTTCACTAGAGACAAATGATAGCAAAATTAGCAAAACTATATGAAAAAAATCACAGCAATATACCATAAATAATTGTATTTACATGACAAATAATTAATTGAATTTACAGGTAGCTGTGCATGCAGGAGAAATTATGAGAGACACAGAGAGAGAGGGAGAGAGAGAGAGAAACAGAGACAGAGAAACAGAGACAGAGACAGAGGAAGAGAGCAATAGAACTGATTGCTTTCCAGAGAAAAGTTCCAAGCCACGCAAGCGAAGCCCTGGCAAGGGGGTATGTATCAGGGACAAAGGCATTTTTGCCCTTATTGTCTGCTGTGTGTAGTTTGGGGAGTCTAAGAATCACATGAGTGACAAAACAGAAGAATTTGTGATCTAAGAGATGAGAACAGTGAGAAAGTTGTTCTACCTGGACATTCCTCTCTGGACATCCAACAAGGTCAAAGACTTCTGAAGAAATGACTTCTGTGGGAGGCTGTTTCCCTCCTCTGAGAGAACCAACCTTCATGTACAACACAGAGAGCTGCATTTATCAACCAAAGTATCTGTAAAAAAGATTATTTTTCCAAAAAGAATTTGTAAACACAGCCTTGAGCCCACAGTGACGTGGGCCTTGAGACTATTTTGTGCTAAAACCCGTGGAAATCCAAACAGGAACATTAATTTTATATAGTTCTAGGGGGAGCTATTTGGGTGCTAAGTAGAGTCAAAACCCAATATCCATGAAATGAAAACCCCTCAATCCTATCTCATGGGAACCACCAACTCAGTGGGTCGTCAAAGCATAAGGAACTGCAAAAACTCAGAAAACGAGCAAAGTGGGAGACAGAAACAACAGAGGGTTCAAAGACAAATTTCACTGTGACCCTAGGAGAAAACACTTCCGGTTAAATATAAGAGTCATAATGTACCCGTGATGTTAAAGATGAAGAATAAACAGTTATCTCAATAAGTGAAAAATGCATTTGGTCAATTTCTTTCTTCATAATAATTCCCAATTCTGAGCTTCAATTATTGCAGGGCAGTTGCCAGTATCTTACAGTGAATTTGATTCTTAAGACTGAATTATTAGAGCTTTTCTTAAAGTCAGAATATAGATGGGCTCCTGATTTGTAATGATAAAAATGACACACTAAATGCATAAATTAAGGAGTAAGAGGAAGAATTTATACTAACGAGATACAAAATAGTATCATTTACACGTCCATGTAGATATATATATATATATATATAGATATATATATATATATATATATATATATGCTATTCGGTATGCCTTTCAATGACACAATTGACTTTATAATTTTCTTTAGGGAAGATATTTCATAGTTATTTACCCATATTGTTTCCAAAACTCTTGAAAGTGAAGAGTAACACAAAATATTTTAGTCTAGTTCTTAAGTCATATGTTCTCGATTTATGTAGGATTTATTTAGGATTGCTTAGGCAATGTATATATTATTGTTTTATTTTCACTATTCCTTCTATTACAAAGAATATAAATTAGTTTTTTGAAATGACTCATTTTTATCAGATTTTATTTTTTGAGATATATAGTATATTTAAGATACCAATAAATTCACATTTTAGACAAACTCTTATTTTTGGAATAATGGTCACAATCATATTCATTTACATTGCTAATAGAATTTACAAACATAATATAGTCTTTGATAGGTTACATGAAGTTACAAACGTTGAAGCAATATGATAAAAATCAGGAAATTTTTGATTTGATTTATGTCTTGAGATAAGTATCTTTAAATCCACTATTTTCCTTTTAGAATGTTATTCTCCTGAGTGCTGAAAATGAATGCTGCCTATAAAATCAACATGTTTTTGCTTATTTACAACTAGCAAAATATTAGCAATTTTAAAATAGTAGTAGTTGTAAAAGCATTTATATTTGTAAGTGAAACATTTAAAATATAATATTATCTTGAGACAAAATGTATGAAGATGAATACAATTTTACTTTTTTTAGAAAAAATACATGAAATGAGATAACTTTCTAAAGAATAGAAGTTTCATTGTGCATAATTCTGTGATTTGGAAATGTGGTACATGAATCAGCTGTAAAACAGGAGACTTCATACTGCAAAATTCAGTGGAAGACATTCTATGCTGAGGCACAATGCTCTCTCTCTCTCTCTCTCTCTCTCTCTCTCTCTCTCTCTCTCATCTCTCTCTTTTTCTCCCTCTCTCTCCTTTTCCTCTCTCTCTTTCTGCTTCTTTTTCACCAGTTTCTGGAGATTGAGTGCAAGACCTTCATATTTTAAGCAAACTCTTACAATCTCATTATATTTGCAGTGCATTCTGTATAGATCAGTTTTAAATTTTTACTAGATGAGTCTCAATAAGTTGTGCATATTGGCCTTGAATTCACTCTGTAGCCCAGGCAGGCCTTAAAATTGTAATTTTTCCCCCAACTCCAAAGTGGGTGAAAATACAGTCTTATGCAGCCCGGCTCTGCCTGCCTCCTCATTTGTTAAATCCCTAGTCTATTTACTGGCATGTTGTGGTGACACCCTCTACTTTGAATTACTGCCAAAAGGTCCCACCATTAAATACCATAAACGCATGACTGAAATCTCTTAATCCTTAGATATAGAAGACAGTCAAATCATAGTAAATACTTAAAAGGAAAAAAACTACACAATTACTTAAAATATTAAATGATTTCAGAGATTGGTGCTATTTACTTGATATCATGAATACATTTTCTAAATTCTTTTGAGAATAATTTATTTTGGGTTGTATTTTATGATATAGATATATTCTGTCTTACTAATAAAACTATTGTTATTGTGGTAAGGAGCATCTCCTCATTGGCTGATGTGTTTGAACACTTGTTCAAAAGTGAAATGTTATTCAATAATCACATTTTAGGGTAAAACATCATAATAGCAAGTGTGCTGCTTAATTCTATGTAAACTTGACTCAGGTTAGAGTTACTGGGAGCAGAGGGAGCCTTAGTTATAAGATCTGCCTGTAGGGGGCATTTCCTTAGTGATGAATGGGTGTCTGCCAACCCGTTGTGGGTGATGCCAACCCTGGCCTGTTGGTTCAAGGTTCTCTAAGAAAACAGGCTGAGAAAACCATGATCAGCAAGCCAGTAAGCAGCACTCACTCCACCACGGCCTCGGCTTTGGCACCTGCTTCCAGGTTTATGCCCTGCTCAAGTTTCTGCCTTCACTGCTTTTGATGATGAACCCAGGTTGCTTGTGGTCATGGAATTTCATCACATCAGTAGTAACCCTAACCACAGCAGCAAGCATTGTCCTGAATATCAAAAAAGAAGTGTTACTGAAAAGAGAGAGAAAGGGATACTCCCATAAAAGCGATTGGGACATGTTTTCTGAATGCTCATGAAATTCAAAAGTGAACAATTTTAACAGCAATCATTTATAATCTTATGAGAGGCAATATACATTTATACCAAGAATTTAAATGCAATATATGCAGTCTAATGTTCCATGTGTCATATGCTCAATATTATTTTGGGCTTCTTTAACTTCATTGAGACAGACTTGTTTCCTGTTGGTATTGCCAGCTGATCTGTTTTCCCAGGTGTTTTCTTAGGTTACAGAATCATAAAGTGTTAATATTTCGCCTCCCAATTAATACATCCTTCTAATTAAACTCTAACAGACTATTTTATGGTGAAACTCTTGATATCAACTTTAATACCATTTATGTTAGATAATATATTGAACTTAAATACTTTAGGTATTATGAGTTACAAAGGGAGCAACTTATTACTGACTAAATTTTGGCTCAGTATTGCATATAATCTGTAATTATATCATAGACCACATTGAATATTTCTCCTCATGGGTTTTCACAAAGATACAAGCATAGAGGCCTATGTATTGCAGCATTTCACTAAGCAAACTGCACATTTTCTCAGACTTATACTCACTCCTGGGACACAGCTTTGGTTATATAAATAAGACTAGCACACTTCACAGTTATCCTTGCTACAAGGTGACATCAGTAAGAAGCTTTCAATCTTTAAAAACCTGAAGATTAAAAGACAAGGATTTCTGAATTCCTACAAATTTTATTCTGTAATTTATTTTTAATTTTTATTTCTTACTTTGTCATTTACCCTTTCTTAATCTCATGAAAAAATAAAATAAAAGATCATAGTTAATATTATCTTTCACACCTTTATCTTCCTCCAGGATCTCCAGTATCACCTCTCCATCCTCTCCCAAAATTAGGGCTTCTTTTTTTAGTTATTGTTTCTTAAATAATTGTTATAAACACATAGAGAGAGATGGATAGATGATAGGTAGAGAGATATACATAGATAGATGATAGACAAATTGATAGATGGTTGATAAAGATTAAAAATAAAACAACCTTCTCAGGACATTTCATGTTTATAGTCATTTAAGTCTGATCATTTGGTGTTTATGAAACTGTTTGAGGGGGCTCTCAAAGGGACAGATAATTCTTCCTATTTCAGGAATCATTAATTGGAGGGTGGAGTCTTGTGATAATTTCCTCATTTCCATTAGTATGAGGGTTATCTGACGTATGCTGTCATGTTCATTAGGACTCTGAGTCAATATTTATCATCTTTTAGAATGTGATTACATAGTATTATTTTATTCAGATCATTATGATTCTATCATTTCCTGGGTCACCTAGTGGTGTTTACCACTTGGGTGTGTACATTGAAATTTTCATTTTTATTTAGAGAAAATAAGAATGATGGCCTCTCACTGCTAAGCAGCATTTGGCTCTCTAGTTCTCCATTTTAGTTCTTTATCTGTTCTCCATTTTAGTCCAGATCAACAAGCTGTTCTTTCTCCCTTCCCAAGACACATATTCATTCTACTGCTGCAGATAGGAACATAACAAGAGCTGTTCTTGGAAAGTCCTACTTCCTCTGGAACATACAACTCTTCAGACTTTTCCCACTTCTTGTGTTCAAAGAGATATATGAAAATGCAAAGCAGCTTAAATAGGTTAGTTAGCAAAGGTTTCTTTTCCCCCTTTTATCTCCAAATATCACTTTCTATTCTATTTGCTGCTTAGGAAACATTTCTCATTCCTGAATATAGATGGATATTTAGAGCCCATGAAACAAGGACTTAACATCAATTTCAGAGAAAATATGGAAGTTTACTACTGCAATGAAATCACAGAATCTGGGGTCATCTGTATTAGCCTACCTTAGAAAGTCTGTTTTAGCAAAACTAAAATGCTCATATGTTTCCACAATTTTGGGTTCATAGTTTTTAAGAGCCACAGCTAGACAAAAACACCTACGTCTTTACACTCAGCACCTGTTTCCTTTTTGAAAACTCTTACTTGTGAAGGTTTTTCTGAGGCCATAACCTGTATTTAAACTTATGATGCTCATTTCTGAGTGCAGAAGTACATGTAATTGATATCAACCTATGCAATGACCTCCATAGATTTTAATTTATATAAACTTTGAAAAAAGCCTTTTAGGCCAACTGTGGGGTGTACTCCTGGGGAAGGAATATCATAAATTTAAGTACAATGCCACAAGTTATTATTTTTTTCAGTTATGCATTATATAGTTGAGACTATATGAAATGTTTGGCAAAATTGTGGTCATAAATATTTGTTTGACATGTTTACTTCTAGAAATATTCTAGTTTTGGTCATTTACTTACATGGGGCTTCATTTCCATTTAGTTTTTATGTGAAGTTAGGTCAGATTAAGGTTCATTTATCATATTTTCATATCTAATTTACCCTGAAGCATTGATGAGTTTGCCTTGTTTTATGATGAAAGATCTCTTACTTCACATATTAAGCTTATTTCTGTGCTTTACATATTTTTCTTTAGTTGACCTGCTAAGATTTTAACTAGAATGGTTGAATCTGTTTACTTCTTGCATTACTACTTGTAGTTTTAATTTTGTGAGTGCCTGATATGTGTAATATGATGTATGTGATGTGATGAGTATGTATTTTGCATATACTTGTTCGTGTGGACATGTGCATGTCATGTCCAGAAGCCTTTGTTTGGTGTCTTTCCTTGATAGATCTCTGTATTAGGTTTTTTAGATGAAATCTCCCAATGAGTCAGAGCTTATTCATTAGACTTGGGAGACTAGTCAGTGAGCTTCAGGGATATGTCCATCTCACTTCCTCAGAACCATCACTAGTGTTAGAGATGCACCACCACACCAGGCTTTTCCTTGGGTGCTGCAGAGCTGAATGCTTCAGGGACAAGTACCTATGGGCTGGTCATCTCTGTAGTTTCAAAAATACGTTAGTAATGTTTAAAAATATAAACTTACCCACATGCCTCTCTATGGGAATTCTAGTTGCCTTAGCATATCTCGTTATATGGCTTCATTATCAGCAAGTTAAATCAGACTAGATTGTTCCATGCTTCCACATATATTGAAAACTTTTTTCCATGGATTTGATATAGGACACCTTAAGTAATCATCTTTGTTTTTCTGTTCTCATTCTCAGTGAACAGACTCCCTTGTTTTCTGATGTATATTGTCTCAAGAATGTTTGTTTTAGGTAATTTTAAGCATTTTATCTCTTTTGTGCCTGTTTTTATTAGGTTGGGAGACGTCTTCTAGAATTAGGATGACTCCAAAAACACTCATTAAAACACATGTCAATTCACAATTATTGTTCAATAATATGCCATTGCTTTATCATATATCTGAGCTTCGATATTTTTAATCTACTAAACATTAAATTTCTAACATTCCAAAAATTTACAAAAGTTTAAAATATTATAGATGAATAACACAATCTTAAAAAATAACCAGAGGAATGTGCTCAGTTTACCACCTCTAAATAAGAGTTTGTGGTAAAGATTGTATAGTTCAATTTATGAATTCAGGTCCAATCTCATAATTTTAGAGTTCAAAGAATGAAGAACAAACTTTACTACATTCTGCTTTTCTAACTTAAGGTGCATATTCTTGGTATGAACATGAAAGATCAGTAAAGTGATTGTTGTAGAATAAGAATTAAGGCAAAAGTTGATATAGATTTAGTCTAATTACACATATGTTTTTGTTATCTCTCATATAAGGGGGATCACTAGCCATTTGAATCTCTTTTTGCTTGTGAAAATGAACTGATCATTAAATTTTTGTCAAGACTATGCCAGTGATTTTCCTGCAGGCATTGACTGGCAATTACTTTGTTTGTGAAGTATATCTGGACTTGTTCTATAACCGTGAGATACTTTCCTGTATAAGGATATAGACTTGTTGTTTTAAATGAGAGCTGGTCCTCATTTAATGTTTCTTCAGAGAAGGTTTATATTTTTGTTCATTTTGTTATTGCTGCAGTTTTCCTGCTCCATTACATTTCTTTTTCAGGTTCTTACTACCTTCAAAGGACTTGTTATTTAATTTTGATCTGGAAGAACTGAACCCAGTATATTACTTCTCCAAGGAGATATTTGAAATTTTTTCATTGGGTTTAAAAGATTGATCTCTTGTGAAAGCTATTTCACATATCAGTTTGAAGAAAGTTATTCTGGAATTAAAATTACTTCCCAGAGGCCAATAAAATTTTCTCTTGTAGATGAGGATTTACTTTATTCACATGAACTGAATGACTCTGTCTCATCAGAAATTTAGAAATCAGGTGTCGTATCAATTATATTATCATATGAACACATTTGATGCTTTCTTGAATATTAATTTGGCACTCTATAATTCAATAAATATCTAAAAACTTAGAGAATTGTGAATTGATTTAAAATAACATTTGAAAATGCAGAATTATTAATATACTAAAAATTAGTTGGTAACTAGAAAAACTGATAAGAACTGGACTCTGCAGACAGTAGCCTGTGGCAAGAGATGAACAGATGCTCTGGGGTATAATGAGTCTGTAGGACATGATTTGAATCCTTACAACAGCATCTTTAGATAAAATAAACACCACTGAATCTTTTCAGATTTCATAGAGAGCTGAGTCTGCAGGGGGAATTTTCACCCAAGTGAGATGTACACTTCATTTTGCATGATATAAGTGCAAGTGAAATGCCAGGAATAGAAGGGGAAAGGAACAATATTTGAGGTATGTAAATAAAACCATAGCCTGAAGAAGCTATGAGAATACCAAGAAGAATATATACTGAACTTTAAGAAAGCTAAACAAACAAAAGTAAAAAGAAGAAATACGCCAGGCATAGTAACTTCTGTAATGATATAAGGTCTAAATGCCCTTTCTCCTACCACATGTTGGAACACTTGTTCACCATTTGCTGTTGCTGTTTTTGGAAGGTTGTGGGTTTTAGTGGTGTAAAGTCTACCTGGTAGCCAGAGACCACTAGGAAAATACTGTGAAGCCTATAATTTTCTGCATCCTGCTCTCGTTGTGATGTGAGGACCTTGGCCACCTGGCCCTAATGTCAGTGAGCTGTTCAACCACACATTCACCACCACAATGGATTGAAATGGCACAGCTATAAAGAAAATATATAACAACAGGTCTTCCTCTTTTTTTTAATTAAGAAAAAAATTCATTTTACAAACCAATGATCCCCCTCTTCTCTCCTCCTGCCCCTCCAACCTCCCCCTCCCAAATCCCCTTCCATTCCCTCCTATAAGAAGGTAAGGCCTCCCATGGGGAGGTATATTTAGTAGAGGCAGGTCCAAGCCCCTTCCCTGCCCCAAGGCTGTGCTAGATGTGCCATCATAGAAGGGGCCTCGAAGAGGCCTGCTCATGCACCAGGGATGGATTCTGATCCTACTGCTAAGGGGTCCCTAAGCAGAGCAAGCTACACAAGGGTCTCGCTATGCAGAGGGCCTAGCTCAGTCTCCTGCAGGCTCCACAGCTGTTGATCTAAATTTCATGAGTTCCCACTAGTTTTGGTTTGGTTATAACATGTCTTCTAAAAACAGAAAAAAACAAAGAAGGAACAAAGCCAAATGAAAATGATGTAAGAGTTTAAATACACAGCAGAAAAAAATTAGCATTACAATATCCTCATCTGAAGCCATCTAAGAAAAATAAAAATAAGTAGAGATATTTAAAGTATTCTCAGTGCAACTTGATGTACTGTGGGTGGTTGATATCTATGGGAGGCCAATCCTTTTCCAAAGAGAAAAGGAGAAGGACTGGATGGGGGAAGAGAGAGAGGGGAAATGAGGGGTGTACTGGGAAGAGAGGAGGGAGAGAAACTGTGTTAGGATATAAAAACAAACAAACAAATAAATAAATAAGCACCAGAGAATTTTTTTTAACCTAGCAAAATTATCGTACACAGAAGGAATCATCTGTCAGGAAACAAGGACAGAATTACTGTTTAACAAATCTGTTCCACAGGAAATGTTAATAGAAATTATTCAAGCAGACATAAAGTGATGTAAGTGAGAAACTGTAATTAAAAAGTACATCAGAGAATTTACACTACAGAGTAAGGTAAAATCACTTACTTTTTCTTACGATATCAAGAAGAAAACACTTTGTTTAAAATAACAGAGGTTCCAGCATACTGAGTGATTATAGATTATATTCACATAAAACAGAAGCAGCAGGGTTACAAGTACTGGAGGAACAATTGTGCTATTCTGGTGAAAACATATAGTGCACGTGGTATAACACTATTTCACAGTAGATTTATGCCTGTTACTTTAGTAGGCATTAAATTAGTTACCTGTTTTGTTGTTGCAACAAAAAACTTCACAAGAGCAATTTAAGGGAGAAAAGGCTTGCTTTGGTTCACAGTCTGTCATGATGAGGAAGTCATGACCTCAAGATCTTGAAGGAAATTGTCACATTGCATTTGCAGTCAGGTAGCAGTGATGAGTGCTTTTCCCTTACTTCTTTTTCATGACTTCTAGTTCCCGAGTCCACAGAATGGCAATGTCCACATTTAGGGTGGGCCTTCTTATTAAATAGAAACATCATGCACTATACTGTTACTGTAAGAAATGTGTCAGGAGAGCACTATTTCAATCATTGAGGTTCCTACTAGAATTTAAGTTCCAAAACTCTGATGGGGTCATATAAGGGCAGCGATTCAGTCTGTTAAATTAGATACCTCAACATTTACAGTCTGATGCTGAAAACCTGGAAGTTGCCGGGTGAGTCTCTGCTACTGAGTCTGTACTGCCAAGTCAGAGAAGTTGAGTCTGATGTACGTAGAGGACAGTGAAAGTGCCAGGGAGGGAGCAATGGGTGTACTTGCTCAGGAAGTAATGAAGCAGGTAGAAACTGACTTCAACTTGCATGCCTTTACATCCGGGATACTAGTTGAAAGGTACTGCACACTTTCAGAGTAGGTCTTTATCCTCTCAAGTAAGCCTCCTGGAAGCACTCACAGATATACCCAAGGATGTATTTCCTATATAATCATAATTTCAGTCAAGTTCACAATGAAAGTTGATCATCACCGTTATACGTTATTTTAAATTTTAAGGTATACCAAAGAATTTCAAAGCACAATAGATGTGTTGAGAGGATACAAGAAGAATGATAAATTGAGTAACTCCAGTCTGAGAAGTTAGAAGAAATAACATGATTAAAAAAAAGAGAGAATTAGCCGGGCGGTGGTGGCACACGCCTTTAATCCCAGCACTCGGGAGGCAGAGGCAGGTGGATTTCTGTGAGTTTGAGGCCAGCCTGGGCTACAGAGTGAGTTCCAGGACAGGCTCCAAAGCTGCACAGAGAAAACATGTCTCAAAAAACCAGAGAGAGAGAGAGAGAGAGAGAGAGAGAGAGAGAGAGAGAGAGAGAGAATTCAAGTAACAGGGCAAGAGATAGTATTTCTGTTGCATAATATTCGTTTTAAAATTAATCATCTATCTGCAATTAATTATGTAGTTTGGGAAAGAAGCTTACATAATAGGTATAATCTTACGTGTGCTAGAAAATGATGGAGAAATATATGTCACCTTTCCCTTAGAGACAATAACAGGAGTAGCTACAATAATTTCATCTTCGAGTTTAGATGGTGAAAGACGGTTAATGACCAGGAGACATCAAAGAGTAAAGAGGTGAATATTCCCAAAAGACATTGCAACCTGACACATTTATGTAGTGAAATGCCTTCAAAATATAAGACTAGGATGAGAGAAATAGACAGAAAAGTATTATTTTAGCTGAAAAGTGCAATGTGTGGTTAGGTCATGGAAAGAAAATTATTAAATGAATGTGAGATCAGAACAACTGTAGCAATCTGCACTGTCCAGTTGTCACTTATTTTAAAAATCAATGTAATTATTGTTGTACTTAAATGACATTTAGCCAGCACAACATGGAAGAAAAGACAAAACAGCAGTTAAGAATGACAAGAGTCACTTATTCCTGTCTTACAATGGCTCAAAAATTGTAATTCAGGAACACTGTTGACGACTTCAGGCCTACAAATTTTACTTAAATGAATCAACTTTATAATTTCTGTCCTGACATACTGAACCCTCCAGTAACCACGGAAAACAGAACCTAAAAGCATCGATGAGTTCTAAGAGCTAACAGCTTTTTGCTTGTTTCATTGCACTAAGTGATTACAGCCAGGCATTATTGTGATTTTTTTTATTTGCTATACTGATGCTTTAATTGAATCCTTTAACTTTTGACAGCTCAGTTCTGTCTTCTGCTCAAGATAGTTCTTGTTAATACTGCATTGATTACACAACTTCAGTGAGCAATTAATGAATGTCAAATAAGTACATTCATCCATACTGGGTTGGTGGTAAGTTCATAAAATATTTATGAAAAAAAAACCCACAATTTTCACAGTTTTCCAAGAAATCAAGGCAAAAAAACCCACTTCTTAATTAATGATATAATGCCAACATTAACTCCCATGAAAACCATACACAGATATTATAAGAGAAAGTATAATCAATATATTCCCTGATTTACTCATAAAGTCTTATTAAAATAATACCTACTGAATTAATATACAATATTAATGAATAAATGAATAATGGTTCTGTTTACAGTTAGGAATTCAAGGTAAGTTCAGTATATAAAAATCAATAATTGAGTTTAGCACATGAACAAGCAGAAGACAAAAAAAATCATGTTCACTAAAAAAAGTTATTTAAAAAATACATCCATTTCTGCCTGCCCCCACTACCACAGAACCAACCAGATTCTCTTATATGTCCTTCTTTCCTCGACCCATACCATTCTTTCACCTGCCAACACTCTAGGCAGTCTCTTTCTGGAAAAGTAATGGCCATGGCAGTCAGGCATTAGGTATGTGATCTCTACTCTCCTTTCATTCCCTTCCAATTCCTCAGTCTTATTCCCAGCCCTGTAGCAGACATCTGCAGGGGTCTGTCTTCAGTGTCTTTCTACATTCCCAGTGGAATCCACAGATCTTCATGGCATGGCAGACTCAACTTCCCTTCTTCCTGTGGACCCTCTCAACCAACCCAAACCCTCTCCTCCTAGCCTATCCTAATTCTTGCTTGTCGACTCCCCAGTACCTAGAAATAAGTCCTTCTCAATACCCCCAGTGGTCACAACTATTAGAAAATCAGAATTCCCTATCTAGCAACTAACACCCACATACTTCAAAGATTCAGAAAGGACACCAGAAAACAAAGATTCGAAACTCACCCAACAAAGACAAGACTAGTATCAACACCTACAATCATAATTATTTGAAAATCAGATGATTAGGTACCAGTGTTTAAAATAACTCAATAACAGCCATAACAATGTGCCTCTACTAGAATCCAGTAACCCTACTGCAGTAGGCCTGGAGAAATGCAATATAGCTGAAAGACAAAACAAGGACTTAAAAATAGCTATCATGTTTATGCTTAAGGACATTAAACATGGTATACATAAATCCACTAATGAAATCCATGAGACAAATTAACAGTAGAATGAAATAAAAAATAGTTAACCACGAAAGATGAAATATAAATAACAAAGAAAGCCCAACAGTGGAAAATATGGAAATGAAAAAACTTTAAGAATTTCATCAGGACATCAGAGGAAGCCTCACCAATAGAATACAAGAAATGGAAGAAGGAATCTCAGACATTGAATACAAGGCAGAATAAATGGATAGCATAGTTAAAGAAAACGTTAAATCTACATAAACTCCTGACACAAAGCATCTAGGAAAACTATGAAAACATCAAATCTTTGAATAATAAGAACAGAGGAAGGAGAAGAAACCCAGGCCAAAGGCACAGAAAATATTTTCAACAAAATCATAGAAGAAAATTTTCCTATAGGCGGTGTCTATCAAGATACAAGAAGAATACAGAAGACCAAACTAGACCATAAAATAAAATCTCCACAGCATATGATAATCAAAACACTAAACCAATAAATGTATAGAACAAAGAAAGAGTATTAAAGGATGCAAGGGAAAAAGATCAGGTAATCTACAAAGGGTGAACTTATATATTAGAGTACCACCCAACTTCTCAATGGGGACTCTAAAAGCCAGTAGTGCCTAGATGGTTGTTTTGCAAACTCTGTAATATCACAAGATCACAGATTCCATTCCCAGACTATTATACCCCCCAAATATTCAATAACTGGACATGCAGAAAGACTTTCCACAATGAAACCAAATTTGTGAAGTATCTATCATTCCAGCTTAACATTCCAGCTGTTAGAAGAAAATCTTCAACCAGAAAATGTTGAACACACACACACACACACACACACACACACACACACACACACACACACACACACACAAACACAGACACACACAAGCACCAGGAGTAAATAATCGTAGACTAGCAAATCAAAAGAGTGAGAAAAAACCCCATACAAACATAACAGAATAAAGATAATTAACAAACACTGCTCATTGATAACTCTCATTATCAATGGTATCAAATCCACAACAAAATACAAAGAGTAACAGATTAGATATGAAAACAAGATCCAGCTTTCTGCTGCAACAAACAAACTCACTTTAACAATAAGGATAAAATATAACCTTAAGGTAAAAGGATAAAAAAGATATCCCAAACAAATAGTTCAAACAAGGAAGCCAGTGGAGCAATATTAATATTTGGTAAAAATACATCAAACCAAACCTAATCAAAAGAGATATGGAAGGAAACTATATACTCACAAATTTAAAAAAATCCACAGAGAGAATATTGTCATGGTAAAATAGAATTGTATATATCTATGTGCCAAATAAAAGGACATCATGTTCATAAAATAAGCACTATTACAGTCACAATCTCATATTGATTCCAACTGAGTAACAGTGGGTAACTTTAATATACCTACCTCACCAATAGACATAAAAACTAAACAGAAAAAGTACTGGAATTAAGTGAAATTTTAAACTAAATAGATCTAACAGATATTTACAGAACATTTTACCCAAACGCAAAATAATATACCTTTTTCTTAGCTCTTCATGGAATTTTATCCAAAATGGGCAGGTCTCAAAAGATTAAAAAATGGAAAAACAACCTGTTTTTTACTATCTAAGAACCATGGATTAAAGCAGGATATAAGAAACAACAGAAACCTTATAAACTCTGGAAACTGAACAACTCACTACTGGATGAATAAAATATTTCAACAGAAATTAAGAAGGAAATTTAAAAAAATTATAACTGTATTAAAATGGAAACACAACATACCAAATTTATGGGACACAATAAATGTGGTTATTTATTTATTTATTTATTTATTTACTTATTTATTTATTTTGTTTTTTAATTTTATAATTTAATTATTTTTACATATCAGCCACTATTCCCTTGTCCTCCCCCCTCCCTCTCCACCTTCCCTCCAGCCCACCCCCATTCCCATCTCCTCCAGGGCAAAGACTCCCCTGGGGATTGAGTTCAACCTGGTAGATTCAGTCCAGGCAAGTCCAGTCCCCTCCTCCCAGGCTGAGCAAAGTGTCCCTGTATAAGCCCCAGGTTTCAAACAGCCAGCTCATGCACTAAGGACAGGTCCTGGTCCCACTGCCTGGATGCCTCCCAAACAGATCAAGCTAATCAACTGTCTCACTAATCCAGAGGGCCTGATCCAGTTGGGGGCTTCTCAGCCATTGGTTCATAGTTTATGTGTTTCCATTCGTTTGGCTATTTGTCCCTGTACCTTTTTCCAATCTTGGTCTTAACAATTCTCGCTCATACAAACCCTCCTCTTTCTCGCCAATTGGACTCCCGAGGGAGAACAAGGAACAAGAGACCATGATAAATGAAGACCACATGAGAATAGGAAGAAGCAAAGTGCTAGAGAGGTCCACAGAAATCCACAGTGATACCTCCACAATAGACTACTGGCAATGGTCGAGAGAAAGCCTGAACTGACCTACTCTGGTGATAGGATGGCCAAATACCCTAATTGTCGTGCTAGAAACCTCATCCAATGACTGAGGAAACCGCATGCAGAGATCAAGAAATGTGCTTCTAAGATGCAATTTTATAGTACTGTTACTACATATATATATATATATATATGCATATGAGTGTCTCGTATTATTAACATAACAGCACACCTGAAAGCTATAAATAAAAAGAAGAAACACCACTCTAAAGATGTAGATGGCAAGAAATAATCACACTCAGGGCTATAGTAACATAGAAACAACAATAAAAAGAACCAATACAAAGAACCGATGAAACAAGTTGCTTCTTTGATAAAATCATGAAGATTGACAAACCAGTACCAAATTCACTAAAAGGTGGAGTGAAATCTAAATTATCAAAATTAGAGACCAAAGGGGGATATTACAACAAACACTGAGAAAATGCAGAGAATCATAAGGATAAATTTTAAACCCTGCATTTCATCAAGTTGGAAAATATAAAACAGAGTGAGTACATACTATGATTGTTCTTCTGAATCTTGGTTACCTCACTCAGGATGATTATTTTCTAGTTCTATCCATTTGCTTGCAAATTTCATGCTGTCATTGTTTTTTACTGATGAGTAGTACTCCATTGTGTATATGTGCCACATTTTCTTTATCCATTCTTCAGTTTAGGAGCATCTCAGCATTATTTGTAATAGCAAGAACATGGACACCTGATATATAATGAAAGACATCAAGAAAGGATGTGAATTGGCTAGGTGGGGAAGATCTGGGAAGAGTTTGGGGAGGGAAAACTATAATAAATATATTATATAAGAAAAGTATGTTTTCAATAAAAGAGTTAAAGTTTGAAAAATTATGCATCTCAATATATATGGATAGAAGTCTTCTTTGCATTGATAGGGAATTTTTAACCAAAACCTATTGGTAACATCAGACTTGTAATTGCATGAAAGTGTTCCTATCATATCTGGGAAGATGACAAGAACATTTTTTCTCATCACTCTGTTCAAACATGCTATTAGTGTAATAATTTTTAAGAAATGAGTAAAATATACACAGTTTATAGAGGAAGAAATGGAGAAAAATAAATTTTATATATCATGTCTTTGTAGAAAAATTCAAAATGCTTAATATTTTTATAAATAAACGTGTATAACAAGTTTTTTAGATACAAGATCAATTTACAGAAATCTATTGTCTTGTTACCAGCCAAAGGTAAGTAGAATCAAAGATCACAATAAAGTATTATTAGTAACCATTTTTATATAAAAAAGAAATAATTCATATGATAGTATGTATGTACTGTGGAAATGTTCAAAGTCAAGTAACATTACAGCAAAAAAAATTTTGTAGAACCCCACCATCACCCTGACACTGCTGAAAACATCGGACATTGCAAATGTCACCTTGTGAAATTTCTTAATATAAGATTCCATTGCTGAAGTTTCAACATACTTGAGTCATAGAGCATGGAAAAATCTAGCAGCTGGAAGCTTCATCCATACTGTTCATGTTATTGCAAGGTGTTATGCACTCTATTGCAGGAGAAAAGAAGTCAGCAATCTCACATAGCTACTAATCCCATGCATTAGAATATGGTTTGGCTGATGAGATATGCCTACTGATTCAATAATGGTACCAATATTATGGAATTTTTTTACTGGATTTAAGTTCGACTCCACAAGCTTTATCCCATCCTTGACACTGGTGATGAAGGCAAGAACCTGATGCTAGATAGGTCATTGTCCCTAGGGGAAATCTACTACTAGTATTTTGCTAAATGACTATAATAATAAAATGACTCATAATGACTTAATAACATACCCATGAATCAGTGCCTTACTCAACCCTCAACAAAAGAGCAAATTGTTACAGATGTGTGGAACACAGTCACTTTCTTATAAATTTAAATGTTTTATGTGATGCTGCAATTTCACTCATTTTAAATCATCTAACAATCTGGCTTTTGGAATTTTTTTCTCTTCCACATAGATCACTGAGACTTGAGAAGAGGAATGATGTAGTGGGTAGCCATTCCAGCTTGGATCTGGAAGTTCCAACCCCCGTTGAGACTCTGGCAACTGTCACGCCTACGAGGCAGGGTGAGGGGAGGCGTCTGGAGACCCCAGAACTACCCACTACAGGATTTGATATAGATATCCCACTTAGGCTGAGCATGCCAAAGCATCTTGTTTCCCTCCCACAAGTGGGCCAGTGGTTGGTTTCTCTGTTAATTGCAATCTATTGCAATCAGAAGCATCTCTGCTGAGGGTTGAGTAGGTTTTTTCTAAGGCCAATGACCTATCTAGCAAGTCTGATTTTACTAACTAGATTTTGCTCTGTAAAAAAAATGATTTTTTATATTCTTTGAAAATTTCTAATGTATTTTGATTATATTCATCTCCTTCCTCCAACTCCTCCCAGATCCTCCTCTGTCTTCATACCACTCAACTTCATATTCCCTCCAAACCTCTATATTTCTTTCCCTCTCTCTATCCTTTCACATTTAGTTTATAACAATTACCAGACATTACCTCATGTGGGTAATTCTCCATCTCCTAGAAATAGTTAGTTTTGATTAGATCTTTGGTGAGAGGTAGGACTTCATACTAACTTCTCCTCTTGCATGCTGGGATTTTGTCTGGCTTATGCTACTGTAGGTCTTATGAATGCTGTCATAAGCTGTGAGGTTACCTGTGCATCTCTCCTATAGTGTATGAAAAACACAGTTTCCTGAATCTCTCTAGGTAGACAAGGCCTTCCTAGGATTCACAGGGATGTTCGTGTTTCTGCATCCTGAGTATTGGGATTAAAGCTATACCTCACCCAGACAGAAGAAAATTTTTAAACAGCATTTTAAGTAAATAAAGAACGCAATTAAAATGAACAAATAGACCACTCAACTAATAGCATAATCAGATGCAATGGGAAATATAGCTGGGGAAATGCAAATAGGTGCAAATGTGTGGAGTATAGGCACTCCCGTATAAATGTAGCCTTTTAATGTGATGCTCCAATTTCACTCTAGTTAATTTATGTCACATTAAAATCTGCACATGGTTGTTTAAAACAGCTCTGTACATATCAACAAAAACTGGAAGGAAGCAAGATGGTTTTCACTAAGTGAGCAGATGATAAAAACAGAGCAACAGTGCCCCAGAATCCAAGGAATTTCTATCAACTGGTGCAAAGGCACAGATGAGTACATATGCACATTTGTTCTCTAAGAACTTACATTCTGTATGGTTCCATTCATATGATATTTGGTAAAAGAAAAATGATAGAGACACAAACAGATCATTGGTTGAACAAGAACAGGAGAAAAACAGAAATCATAAAATACATTTTTCATTTTAGAAGAGTTTTAGGCTTGCAGAGAAAATGTGAAGAGAATGCCATGACCTCTCATAGACTCCACAGTCAATTTTCCCTACAATGAATTTCTCACTTCATTTTTGTGTGTGTGTATGTGAAATTTGTTAGGATTCATAAAATTCTTTTGATTTGATTTAAAATACTCTTAGTTTTGGCTGGATACAAACAATGGTGCATGCCCGTATCTCTGTGTGTTGGTGGGTAGTACATGTATTGCTATGTTTAATGTGAACATCTCTATAGACAACTACATCCTCCTTTAATAAAGTTTATCTGAATTCATAATGATTTCTCCAACTATATTCTTCGTACATGTGTCATCTGAGCACCTCTCTTGCTGTCTCTAAAGTCTCAGTGTAAAACTTCAGCTTCTGGCTTCTTCAAGCTGATGCACAGCACTATATAGTGTCTCCACTTACACTCCAGGAAACTTCATTTATCATCACACAGGAAGTGCCCCTTAATGAGATATTTTGCTAAGAATCATTAGGAAAAACTGGAGTATGTCCTATGGGACCTGTGCAATTTATCTCCAGTGTTCCTCTAAATATAAACCACCTAAATATTAAGAGGACTGCTATTAGGATAAAATGGTAATAGATTTTAAAACATATATTTGTTTTCTTTGATATGTAAACACATTTGGAGGTGACTATGCATGCTTAGAATAGTGTGGTTGACAGGACTATTTTCAACTATGAAATAATTGTTCCAATCACTTTGCATACTTAAAATATTCAACAGTTTTTAGTTTGGTAAGATTAGCTGTAACAATGATTGAATACCTAGAAAGGCCCAAGTAGAACAGTAGAACATTTTAAAAAGAAGGTGGGTAATATTGGAAATTCCAAGGATTTGGGAGAGGCAAAATGGTGGGAAGATGAATATCACCATGTAGGAGGTACAGTGGCAAGGTGTCCTAGCTTGGATTACAGGGACACAAGTTATATCCTAGTATAAGTCTAAGCTTAAATGTGTTTAATAAATAATCTCCCTAAGAAACTACTCATCCTTAATTGGACATAAGTCTAAAATGATAAAGTATCTCATTCACTATTGTTGTCATTACTAATTGGCAGACCCGAAAGTAGAATTCTTTACCTGTAATCTTGGGCATACCATGCAGGTAGAAGTTATTTACAAATTCTATGTGAGTTAAAAGATGGGGATTAGAAGATATTTGGAATAGAATCTCATGATTAAGCAGGAAGATGTATCTTGGTGGGTTTTTTGTTTGTTTGTTGTTATTGTTTTTTGTTTATAATTTTTTTATTTCTGTTTTTCTTTTCTTCTTTTCATGAAAATGCTTTATTCTCAAATTCATTGCACCACTTTACAGGAGGAAAAATATGGGAATAATATAAACAACAATCAGTTGGTGAATGAGTAAAAATTCGGTGCACATTTACAATGGAGTATTTGCATAACATTAAAACAATGAAGGGATCCTACCATTTTCTGCAATGTGAATGAGTCTAGAAGATCTCAGAGCATAAATAAAGTAAAAAAATTATCTTTTTAAAAGAAATATACAAGACCACATGATGGTTAAATGGCACTGGTTGGTGGCGTTGGTTGCCGGCAGAAAAGTCACAGGCCACGGCCATGACTACCAGAGTTATAAAGAGCTTTATTAGAAAGGAAAGGGGATAGCAGGGAGGAGCCAGGCCTGGCAGGGGAGGGAAGCCGGGAGCAGAGCAGAGATCAGAGAGGAAACAGAAAGATAGGGTGGGGGTCCACATCTGGCTTTTTATGGCGGGATTGCATGACCACAGTGTTCACTGACGATGTAAGACACCAGGCCCCAAGCTATGCATGTACAGAATCCTAACATTCCAGACTTTTGCTCATTATAAAAAAGCAAGTGAATAGGAATGAATAGGTGCGTTGTTTCTCCTGGAAAAACTGCTTCCAGCTGACTTGGTGAGCATCAGTTGGCTCTTTGGGGGAATAGGGAGGGGAGCTTCTAAAGTAGGCAAACATCCTGGGATGGTGGTTTAGGCTGTCCTGCTTCCCTGGAGCAGTCCATTCCTCGTGGCTTGGCACGCTGGCCACTTTTGTGTCTGACAGGATGCTGGTAAGACAGGAAAAGCCTGAAGTAGATCTGACCTGTCAAGATGTATTTAAGCTGGTTTCTGAAGATTGGGAGAAATTTTGAACATTTTAAGAAGCAGCCATGAGAAAATTAGTGACCATGGTAGTATTTATTACTCTGCTTGTATTGGTTAGTGTTAATGAGAGAGACAGAGAGATTGGAACATGTTTTAAGCTTTATCAGAGACAGATTACTTTAAAGTCTGTTTTTGTAGAACCCAGACACCAAGATGGCATAGGAACATCAAGCTAAGAACTTCAGTAAACCTAGGTTTGGCCACAGGCTTGCAGGGAAGCGACCTGTTTCTTTCCTTCTGGACACCAGAGCCACTCTGGGAGTTTTAGGGCCTCTCCTCTCCTTGTTTCCCTATTGTTGGGGTTGGGAAGACAACCTTACTCATCTACCTCACCAGATTTAATTGTACTTTTAGGGTTACTTAGTGGGAAAGAATTTTCCAGCTAAGATAGGAGCTTTCATTTCATTGCTCCCTCCATGTACCTCACTTCAGACCTGTCAAAGCATTTCTTCTCCTCATGCACACAGAGAGGGCCCTGATCTCTGTCTTGTCCCTAATTCCAAAAAAATAAGTTCTCATGTACCACAAGCTTTTCTCTTTCCAGTTCCTCTTCTAACTCACTGCTCAGCTAATGGTACAGGACCACCACAGAACTGGAGTCCAGAGATCATCAAATAAGAAATTGCTTCTGTTTTTCAACCTGAACTAAGCAGGGGTCCCTGGGAAAAGGAATATCAACTGCAAAATGCCATCAGTGGATTGCCTGTAGGGAAGTCTATAGGTACAGTTTCCTGATTAATAATTTGTTGAGTTCAGTCCACTAAGGGTGATGCCACCTCTGGGCAGTTAGTCCTGAGTGGTTTAAGAATGGAGAATAAGCAAGTTGTGAGAAGCAAGCCAGCAAGCTAACAGGCAACATTCTTCCAGTCTCTGCTTCAGTTCCTGCCTCCAGGTTCCTGCTATGAGTTCCTGCCTTGGCATCCATCATATAAGCCAAATAAATGCCTTTGTCCCTATTTTACAAAATTAGCTTAAAATATAATAAATGTTTAATAATAATAATAATGATTATGAAAATTTACCATTGTTTATACATTATAAAATATGTACATTCTTATATCAATTAACATTAGAATTTTTTTTGTTTTGTTTTTCAAGACAGAGTTTCACTGTATAGCTTTATGCCTGTCCTCAAACTCACTTGTTAGCCGAGGCTGGCCTTGAACTCACAGAGATCTGCCTGGCTCTGCCTCCCGAGTGCTGGGATTAAAGGCGTGCGCTGACAATGCCAGGCAACATTAGAACATTTAAATATTTATGTGAAACACTTCTGTACATTGTAACCTATAAGGTATTTTCCGTGTTTTAGAGTGTAATAAATAGTGTGATAAAATCTATAAATATTTAAATTCTATGTATATAAAATGTACATATATGTTATATATGTAAGTTATGAAATTTGAACTCAGTACAATTCTTTTGAAGTCTAATGTGAATGTTAATATACTTCTATCCTTAAAATACTATAGTTATATAATGAAATTTCTATTATTTGACTGCATTGGTGAGGCTGATAATTTTTCTATTTTTAACAGACATTTTTAGTCATATTACTACCAGTTCATTAATCCTTTTGAATATTTAGCAATTTCCCATTCTGCTGTTGTTCCATTACTGAAAACCATTCTAATGCTTCTTTATAAAATTTTTCAGAAGATTCATTTTATTAATGTAGTTTTAATTTTTTCAGAGAGAGTTCATTCCAGTAAGTTGTTCAAATTGATGAACATAATTAAATATAATATTATACTAAAAAATGAAAAGAAAAAAGACAGTTTAATAAAATTAGTGTCAAGTTGCAGTTTATTCTAATTTAATGCTATTCAAATGCATGATACTTTATATCTGCCAAATTTTACATCTTACAAAGATTTTAAAAACCATTACATTGAAAGAATAGGACATTGCTAATAAACATTTTTAAACTAAGTAGTGCAAACAATCATGTGTACTTCAAAATTTTATTTAAAATTATAGAACCCTCTGTTCTCTCTTTGAAAACAGAGGAAATTTATGTTTATCACCTACTCCATTGGTTTAGGGGAGCATCAAAGTAAAACAAAACAAAAAAAGCCTTTCTCTCACATAGTGACCAGTAAGTAGTCTCTGTCTATGGCGCTGCTATTGCTAGAGTGATAGTGACCAGGAGAGGATTTAATGCTATTTTGAAATGATAAACTTCCATATTTACTTAAAGTATAAATACCACATATTTATAAACCTATTACAAATGGGAAGTAATGCAATTGCATAAATTTAATAAATTTACCATATACTGTTCAGAGGAAAAGGAGAGTATTGGGTTTCATGATCTTTGTCAATGCTCGTTTCCTGTTATATGGTACCACAGCATGTATGTCCAATCATTATGATATTTGCAGATAGGCTGTCCATCAATATTCACAGTATTTTGTCATTACTGGAATAATCAGTAGCCAGAATTAGTAAAGTCTTCACTTTGAGAATCTCTGTGTTACAACATATTTTCTATCTGATTTAACCTTCTCAGCTATTTTCCCTGAGGATAAAAAAAATGCTTATCAAACCCACAAATCTCATCTCTCGGAAATGCTGGGATAGTACCAAGGTACGATAGTACCAAGGTACAATGAGCTTTTAAAGCAGAAGCCTCATTATGAATTGTAGAGAATGATGTAACCAATATAGTAATTCATATATAAAATAAGGATAAATTTTAGGAAATGAGAATGTGTTAGAGAAAGAAAAGAAGAAAAGAATTGAGTAGACACACAACAACAAAAGATTATGTGAACCATGTCATGATTTTAGCCACATTAATGAGTGTTGCCATTCTACTAAGCCAAAGCAGCAGCTGAGGCTAGATATTTTCAGCCCCGTGTGAAACCTGTGTCAAAGGAGTTGACATAATTAAAGGGGATCATAGCACTCATAAGAAGTTTATGAATTGTTAGTATTTCATAATGAGAAAACAAACAAATGAGTTTGGAGCGTTGAATAGCTTCCAAATATATTGAACATTTTTTTTTGTAAACTAAGGTATTTTTGACATAAAGGTAATGTTACATGTTATTCTTACATGTTTGAAGATTTGCAAATATTTGAATATATGCAATTCATGTTGTGTTGCTGCCAACATCACAGATCTGTGACACACTGTTTCAATCAGGTGTCCTCTGAGATTATGTTGACATCGGGTAGCTGCAGCTAAATTCATTCCTTTTAGATTTGAATGATATGAATAGAATCCAGGGTCTTCTATGTGCTAAGCAAGCTTTCTACTGCTGATCTACATCCCCTGGCCATATGTTAAGTTGTCAGTATTGGGAAGTGACCTATATTTAATTGATGAAAACCTCATTACACTTTGGAGAAGATGACATTTACTAAGGTAGCTGAAAGAAAATATAATAATCCATGACCTAGAGTAAAACATATATCTCCAGATGACTATGTCCATTATATTGGCTAAATAATGTTGTTCAAAACTCACATGGATAGACACTGAATAAGGTCCCATTTTCAGATAGAGAGAAAAAGACCTGGCAGAGTAAGGATGTTTCTCCCTGGAGAAGTATGAAGGAAAGTGCTGGATGCCCAAAGGCATTTCAGCATCCCCAAGTGCAAAGAACTGTTCTCTCTTCTTTAAATAATGAAATGAAGGCATTTATCAGACTTATGTTATTTCTGTCTCACCAATAACAACTGATAAGATGCTGAGGATACAAAGAGGAAATAAGATTTTCTTTGTATTTCATAAATATCTAGATCAAGATAATAACCACCTGGGCCTGGTGCAGAGACAACTCTAGGTAGCCCAGAGTGCAGAAATCAGACGAAGCCCCTTGAGTGAGTCAGTGTATATTATTGACATGGCCACAGTCATGACAAAAACTCAGACCTCAGACTCCTGGAAAAGTGGCAACACTGTTTGCCCATACCAACTAGACTTGGAGTTGGCAAAGACTTCTCATACAGGTTTGAGTGTAAAAGATCTAGCAATTGTAGATTCTATCTCCTCCTGAATGTTTAAAGCCTGAGACTTCTTTTCTACAGACACCTTATATTGAACCTAGCTAATCCTTGCCTCTCTTTGTGTTGTACATAACAATGAATCTGGGGGTGCTGGTTCATGGCAGCAGTGGGTGCTCTCTGTCAGAGTGCACAAGCCCATATGATCTCAGCTTTATGGTGCATTTGTCTGTGTTTCTGTCCTTTCTGATTTCCCTTGCCACCGAGAGACAGGGTCTCAGGACCCAAGCCATGAAAGTCTGAATACCAGAGACCTTGAACATTAAATATAATGGCATGATTATGCTGTTGGACTGATATCCCACTTGCTTCTTTTAGGAGCGACATGACTATATTTCCCGAGGTGATGAGAATTGTGAGTTATCGTGGGAGTTAGGATTTCTCTTCAAGCCTCTGTAGCACTGGAATCTGAGTACATGGATGAACTTGACATGGGATTTATGCATTGAACCGTGAATGCTGTTTTGAGGACAGAGTACTTAAATGTAAGTAGCATCCTTCACGTATTTCTGGTTTCTGGTACAGTAACATTCCAGTTTGTGACTTCACACAGCAAAGCAATACAGTGACTACATACTTCTGATAGATCTAATGTGAAAAGAAAATATTTGCTGATTAAGTCACTGATTTTCGGCTTTGGTTTTTACCACATTAAAACTAGTCTAACTATTCTATGGTAATAAAAGAGATTATACATAAATAGAAAATGGATAGATGTAATGTAATAACTAAATAGATGACAGAACTATCATCGAATCCTCTGTATTTGTCTACACATAAATTATAACACATCCATAGAGAGACTTTTGAAACTGCATTGAGGGTTCCTTATCTACCCTAGGGAAAAAGGTTAAAATTATATTGAATATATCCATAACCCTTTCTTCTAAACCCCGATGACACAGTTAAAAACCACTTATTTCTACCTGTATTATACTATGTGTTATAAGTAATTTGGAGATTACAGAAAATAAACAGGAAGGAGCTGGGTGAGGTAGCTCAGGAAGCTTGGAGAGAAGAATTGAGAAGCATGAAAGACCAGATAGGGCCTTGCACATATTAAATTTTTTAAAAAAAATCTATGGTTGATATGTGCAGATTATATGTAAATTTTGTTATTTTGGGGAGAGATTTGAGCATTCTCAGAGTGTGGCATATGTAGAAACATGGAAATAATATCTAATGGTTATGGAAAGATGATAGTTGATTGGTATGCAGATAGTTGATAAATAGAAGAATATAAATACATTTACTCATATGTTCATAGATACAGAATTATACATTATACATATTGAATATAGGGGAATTGTCACACATAACCATACTGACTAAAAATACATAATTTCCAAAATTTCAAGAGGTTTGAAAAATTGCTAGAATTAGAAAGATGAAAGCAATATAAAGCACAAATACAGAATGAAATTCACAGAAGTTTATGCACAGCCTCCTTTTCCTATATGGAGAGAAAAGAGTGTTGTATTCACAAGCGGTAGCTATGATGAGATCATGCGACAGTACTGATAAGGAAAGTAACTCTGTGTAAAACCACATGGAGCTATGGGTGTGAGATTTCAGAATCACTTATGGAAACTAACCCTGTGTACAAGTGAACACCTACTTGAAGGCATCCATTCATTTCTAGTATAGGGGACCAAGAACTTGTAAAATTATGGATTTAGCTTGAACACAAAGGAAGGGTAAGTTTGGGGCATGACAGAAAGAAGATAAACAATGCAGTTTGGAAACAGCAAGAGGGCTGGCATACTGCTGGCTAAATGAGACAGCATGATTGAGTTATTCTGAAGGTGGAATAAAATTACTGACAATGTACATTTTCATAAAACAAAAAAAATAACTTTCTATGACAGTGTGAACTGGATGAATACATTTCTTCTCCACATGTTATACTTCTTTAAGCTTAGTTTATTATAATGAATAGGAACAAACAACCGTATGCATCTAAATAAACCTAAACCATATTTTCAATCTCTTGTTTTGCTTCTTCTTTCCAGAGCACCCATCATCCTTTCTCTGGCATAAGTCTGTTTTCTTATTATTTTTCTAGTGATAACAAAAATCATGTAAAAGAAATATTTCATTCATTTTAATATAAAACATGGCTGGGATTAGGTTCTTTGGTCAGTGTACACAGCCAATCAAAAGCAGAGATGCATGAGCTTAGGGTGTAGCTTAGCAGTCGAGCATATGCCCTCCTTATACAAACCCCAGTGTTCAATCCATGGGCATCTGGATTACACAGCAGTTAGCAATGAGCCTGCTATCCCGTGTCTTACATTATTTCAGTACTTTAGCAAAAAGTGTTCCTCTAGCATTTAGTCAGGATTATCTGCAAAGTTCTACACTTTTTTCACATCAAAAAGCAGTGTGTAACTTACTAGTTAAGGTATGCTCCTTCTACCACTGCACAAAGAAATTATTTTTAATCATAGGTCAAGGCAGTCAGTTTCTGGATAGTATACCCTACCTTTATTAATATTTAAGCAACACTCTGAACAAAGGTAACTTGGTTATGATCTTGAAACATTGTGCAGTTGCTATAATGCCAACTGTGTAATCAAATAGATGATGGGTTGAAGGCATAATGGCACTCACCATTAGTTCTCTGAGATTTTATATCTCCTTAGAGTGTCCATATGATTAACCCTTAGAAGTAGGATTATTCTAATGTCATTGTATCAATTAACAAACATAACAACGTGTGATATAATTTAAACAGGGGGATGAACTGCTTTAAGTTAGGGGGTTACAATGCAATTCTTCACCTTGAAAGACAATGAAAGAACAATACTCAACTTCATATGGTAAAACAAAAAACCCAAGGTAGTCAAACCAATCCTATACAAAAAAAAAGGAACTTCTAGAAGCATCACTATCCCTGACTTCAAGCTCTACTATGGAGCTATAATTAAAAAAAAAAAAAACAGCTTGGTATTGGCACAGACTTGATCAATGGAATCAAATTGAAGACCCTGATATCACTCCACACACCTATGAACACCTGATTTTTGACATAGTAGCAAAAACTATACAATGAAAAAGAGAAAGCATATTCAACAAATGGTGCTGGCATAACTAGGTATCTACATGTAGAAGAATGCAAATAGAGCTATATCTGTCGCCATGTACAAAACTCAAGTCCAAATGTATCAAAGACTTCAACATAAATCCAGTCACAATGAACATTATAGAAGAGAAAGTGGGAAGTAGCCTTGAATGCATTGACACGGGAGACTACTTCCTAAATATAACACCAGTAGCATAGACCCTGAGATCAACAATTAATAAATAGAACCTCCTGAACCTGAAAAACTTCTGTAAAGCAAAGGACACAGTAAGACAAAAAGGCGGCCTATAGAATGGGAAAAGAAGCCAGGCGGTGGTGGTGCACGCCTTTAATCCCAGCACTTGGGAGGCAGAGGTAGGCAAATCTCTGTGAGTTCGAGGCCAGCCTGGGCTACCAAGTGAGTCCCAGGAAAGGCACAAAGCTACACAGAGAAACCCTGTCTCGAAAAATCGGAAAAAAAAAAAGAATGGGAAAAGATATTTACCGACCCCACATCAGATAGAGGGCTGATCTCCAAAATAAATAAAGAACTCAAGAAACTAGACAGCAAAATATCAAATCATCTGATTAAAAAATGGGTTACAAAACTAAACAGAATTCTCAATAGAAGAATCTCAAATGGCCATAAGACACATAAAGAAATCTTCAACATCCTTAGCCTTCAGGAAAATGCATATCAAAATGACGCTGAGACACCATCTTATGCCTGTCAGAATAGCTAAGATCAAAAACACAGATGACAGCTTACGTGGAGAGAATGTGGAGAAAGGGAACACTCCACTGCTGGTGGAAATGCAATCTTGAACAGATACTCTGGAAATCAGCATGGTGGTATCTCAGAAAATTGGGAATCAACCTACCTCAAGACCCAGCAATACCATTCCTGGGTATATACCCAAAAGATCCTCATCCACACCACGAAAAAAAATTTGCTCAACTATGTTCATAACAGTATTATTCATAATAACAGAACCTGGAAACAACCTAGATGCCCCTTAACAGAAGAATGGTTAAAGAAAATGTGGTACATTTACACGGTAGAGTATTATGCAGCAATAAAAAACAATGTCATCATGAAATTTGTAGGCAAATGGATGGACTAGAAAAAAATCATCCTGAGTGAGATAACCCAGATGCAGAAAGACAAACATGGTATGTACTCACTCATAAGTGAATATTAGACACAAAGCAAAGGATAACCAGGCTACAATTCACAACCCCAGAGAAGCTAAATAAAGAGGAGGTCACTAAGAGAGACACACACAGATCACTCTTCAAGAAGTAGAAAAGGTTAAGATCTCCTGGGTAGACTAGGAGAGGGGAACAGAGGGAGGGGATAGGAGGGCAAGGGAGGTGGGAACATGGGGAAACATGGGGGAGAGATGGGAAGGAAGAGCAATGAAAGAGGTATCTTGACAGATTGTACCATTAAGTGGATGTGGAGAAATCAGTAGCTAGGGAAAACCTCAGGAACTCACAGGATTGTCCTCAGCTGAGACTCATAGCAATGGTGAAGAGGGTGCTTGAACTAGCCTTCCCCTGCATTCAGATTGGTGTCTACCCTAATTGTCATCGTAGAACCTTTATGCAGTGACTGATGGAAGCAGATGCAGAGACCCATAGCAAAGTGCTTGGCCAAGATCTTGGAGTTCAGCTGAAGAGAGGGAGGAAGGATTATAAGAGCAAGTGGGGTCAGAATCACGATGGGAAAAACTACAGAAATAGCTAACCCAAATTGTTGGAGCTCATGGACTCTGGACTGAGAGCTGAGGAGCCTGCATGAGACCAAACTAGACTTCTAAACGTTGGTGAATGTTGTGTGTCTTGATGTGTTTGTGTGTTTCCTGGCAATGGGACCAGAATTTATCTCGGGTGCACAAATTAGCTTTTCAGCGTCTATTCTCTATGATGCGATGCCTTACTTAGCCTCCTAGTTTGATGTCAACATGACACAAGCTAAAGTCCTCTGAGAGGAGCGAATCTGTGGCCCTCTCTGGTTCTTAGGAGAGCATTGCTGTGTGTTGCCTGCAGGGAATCCTTTCAGGATCCTGCTAGGTGTGTCCAATGTGGATACCAGGTGAAATATAGATATTGGGGCTGAAGGAGAGCTGAAGACATCTACAGGAAGGCATAAAGCAGGGTTGTCCACCAGGATTTGATTAGTTCCCTGGCAATAGGGTCAGAGAGTGAAGAGAATCCACAGCATGCTAGTAAGTTCCTAGAGAATGTCAGACTTGGAAACTTGGATAAAAGGATGAGTGGGAAGGAAGATTGGGGAGATTTGCCTGACCCATTGGAAACCAGGGCAGAAAGGAGGGAGAGGCCTCAGTAGGTGGTAAGCTACAGAGTAGGGGGTGAGACTTGAATGATGGAATCAGAAGAATGGAAGGAGAGTTGAAGACCCTCAGGCTACCTACTTCTCTGGCTGGAGTGGGCCTTTGCTCTCAGGTATGCTCTCTGGAGTTGAGGACTGGGATAAAGCAGTGAATTGGGGAAAGCAGTCTGGAGGGAAGGAACTTTGAATCCACTGGAGGTGGGGGCAAAGCAGGAGGGAAGGCATCAGCAGGGGTCCTGCTGCAGAGCTGAGAATGAGACTTTGGGAATGGATTTGAAGGAGAGGAGGAAGAGGTGAAACTCTATAGCTAGCCTACCTGCATCCTTGGCTACAGTGAAAAATAGTTTCAAATAAACAAATAAAACACTGAAAATATTAAAAGAGAAAAAATATTTTAATATTTTAAGCTTCTGTTATGATCACATGTTTTCTCTTTCTTTTTAAATGCAATTCATTATTAAGCATGAAAGTGAGAAGAATTTCTTCTCTTTCTTTTTTTTTTTTTTCTTTTTTTGTATTTGGAGACCAAGTTTCTCCATGTAGTTTTGGTACCTGTCCTGGATCTTGCTTTACTGAAAGCAGCAATATACAAAATTAGTCATCTCTAAGTGTGTGTGTGTGTGTGTGTGTGTGTGTGTGTGTGTGTGTGTGTGTGTGTATACCTGTGTTTGGTCTTTAGGACCTTAGTTATATGTAAAAAAATTAGAAATATTCCCATTTAATTATTAATCATTTTTAAATATTAAACCTATATTGGTCAGACTATCATTCTTTTGTTTTTTACATTCACTAAGTCATATGGCAGATGAACTCCTAGATGTGAGCTAGCTCCTGTCCACAGAGCAGACATTCAGTTATTGAACATTATCCCCTTGCTAAACTGTTACATTGCCAAAGGCAAAAAGAAGTACCTCCCTTTTAGAACACAACCATTATTCTGTGATGTTATTGTCTGAGCCAAAATAAATCTCTAAAAACTGAAAATATACTCACCAAACACCAACTGAAAAGACTTATTTGAAATAAGTTGTAAACTAGGCAGTGGGGAGGGGTTAGTATTCCCCATCAAAAAGGCGATACACTCTAAACCACATTTCATTCTTAGACAAAAGTCGGGATGTCAGAATGCCACTCTAAGCAACAGTAAAACCTTTTCTGTTACTTTGATGGAAAGCTCTATGCAGCTCATAAATCAAGACACTAACCTAGTGCATTAAGCAAACCACATACTCTTTTCATCCATCCCACGTGCAGTTCCAGAAGAACAAAATGCCATCAGTCTTCAACAGGCACAGCACAGTTAAGGTAACATGCTGGTGCCTCATTCTCCTCTTCAGATTTTCCATCTCAGTGGCCGGGACTGCAAAAGCTATAAAGAGAGCTGCCTGCAGTCTCTTGCTCCTATTGTCAATGCTTGATCACTTTCATTCAAGCCCTACTTCCATTCTCCTTCCTGATTCGAGAGCTACATTCATTATCTTGAACTCCAAGGAGTCAGGTAAAGGACCAAAAAGGGCTGCGACCAAGTCAGAGCCAGCAGAGCCCTTCATCTTACATGCAAAAGACAGCAGATGCCTAATACAGGGGCTCTGAGCCCTGGGACTGTTACTGTTTCATGCCTGTTGTCCTGATCTTGGCATTAGGTAGGTCCTTGTGTGACCACCGTTTGGTCACAGGTACGTTAACTAGAAATCTTACCTGAACATGAGATGACACTTACTGACTACAAATAATTAATTTGGATAATTATTCCGAGGAAGTGTGAATAATAGGTTTGATTTGAATTTCTATTATATGTCTGTTAAAATGAGAATGAAATCTAAAAAAAAAGAAAAAGAAAGAAAAGAAAACAAGTGTTTATGCTACTCATTTATAGGCAGATAAATTGCAAGAAATTTCCAGGAAATTAATAGTCATTTTTTAGTTACTTTTTTAAACTCTGAAGCATTCTACAAAAGAAGTTAAAACACAAATAATATTGTAAATTAAGTAAGTTAAACTTTTAGTTTTGAAATACTAGTTTTCACAGAATTAGTGAGAATTCATATACTAGAAATTGACTGAACTTCAAATTTATGTAATTATAGAGTTATCTTCATTTATAGCATGAAGTGTAACAGTTACTATATAAACACGGAATGTCTCCCAAGAGTCATGAATTAAGGGCATGGCTATCAGCCCATGGCACTATGTAAGGAGGTGGGACCTAGTGGAAAGACATTAGGTCATTGGGTCACTTTCTTGAGAGTAGTTGGGATCCCAGTCTTTCCTCTCTCTACTCTTCTTTGCCACATTAAGCAAGTGGGGTTTTATTTGTTTGTTTTTCTTTTTCCATCAGTAAGTGCTGTGATCTGCTATTCCACCAAGTGCAGAGTGATAGAGCCAAGTGACTATGCCCCAAAGCTCTGACACTGTGTGCCAAAGGTGTCTTTCTCTCTTTTAAGTTGAATTTTCTTAAGCTGTTTTGTTTTGTTTTACAGGGATGGATAGCTGACACAATAACTAACAAAATTTATGTATAATTATTTAAGCAGAACAACAAAAGTCAATGCTTCTCCTATAAATGTGAAATAAAGTACATTATGCCCCCTAAGGAAGTGAAAATCATTTATGTTGCCATGGGTGAATAAGTGAAGTCAATAACATCATTGTTTAATCATATCAAGTCTTAATATGCTAATTAGATATTGATAATATGTGTTTAACATATTTAGCCCTTCTTTTTAGTGACACACTTTCTTCGCACTACAGTGCTTAATTTTGACTATATTCACTGCTCAAATGTGAGAAACAAGATTTTAGCTTGGAGCATTAGCAGTGACAGTGTGCTAGCGGAAATACAGGAGGAGGAAGAAAGATTATGAGAGCAGAAGATCCGGGGTGTGATGTAAGATTGTGTCTCCTAGTAATATCAGAAGGTACACCCATACAATTTCATCAACATATCTGCTACGCATGAGCTGAATCAGCACAATAGCAATAGACATATCAAAGTGGACAGGGAGAGATCAGGAGACTTCAACCCTACAAAAGTACTGCAGGCAACTGAAGAATGCGGGGAGTTGGAGAAACAGTGTTCCCCAAGGAAGAGATAATCAATTGGTTATCCAATATGAAATAGAAAGCCCTGAAAACATACATATCAGTAACATTATATAGATTGAACAGATTATATTCAGAAATATATATGCATCTACATATATGTATGTAAAAACAATTAATGAAAGAGACATGAATTTGAAAACTATCAAGGAGAGGTATATACGAGGGTTTAGGAAGAAGAAAGGGAGAAATGATATAACTATATTATAATCTCAAAAATGAAAGAAAATGGAGGAAAATGTACTTACCTAGTCTAGACGAAACTAGGACCTGACATACCTTAGGTCAGCATTTTGTTGCTTTCATAGATACTCCCTTTTCATTCATTGCCTCTGATATCTATCCTTGAAAGTACATAGAGCATTTTCTATATGATGTGTGACCACACTAAACTAGTCTTCAGTGTTACTTCAAAGGATGGCCTAAGTGCTTTCCTTCTTTGTACATAGAGAATTTGTAGTCCCCAAACATACTCTCAATGTTAAGAAAATATTTGCCTCTTTTTCCTATTTATGCCTATTACTTGTGTGTCAGCATTACTCATACTTTATTTGCCTCTATGGTATAATTTGTCTTTAATCCCCTTCTCTAATATATTTCTGTTTTTTTCACTGTAGCATCCTTAGCTTTACATCTTCTATTCTATGATGACTCAATTTCAGCCTCTTTTCTCTCTTCCCCTGGCATAATTCTTCTAGCAATACTGATGCAGTAGTTGCTGCTCAATACTTTGTAACTGGAGTTGCAGGACAGTGAAGGAGCCATTTTCTGTTGCCTTAATTCAGTCCCAGCCTTACGGATCACAATTCTCAGGCCTCAGTGATAGCAGTTGTCATGTTCCAGCTGCCCCCGGACTCTCTCTTGGTTGCATTCCCACCTTTCACTCAGGAAGTATCTTCTGTTACACCATTTCTAAATGGAGGGGTTTAGAGTAGAGAACCACAGGAACAATGAAGGTAAAAATCTACTTCATCTTACTTTCTAGCACAGAGACAAAGTTAAAAAAACTCATAAATTTACAATTGGGTGTTGGCTGATGTCTTAGCTAAGTTTACACTGCTGTGATTAAACACTATGACAAAAGGTAATCTGTTGAGGAAAGGGATTATTTCAGATTATAGTTCCACTTTACAGTCCATCATTAAGGAAAGTTGATCATGACCTCAAGGCAAGAATCCAGAGACAAGGTCTAAAGCAGAAGCCATGAAGAAATGCTAGCTTGCTCAGTTTGTTTTCCTGTCCACACCAAGTTCACCTGATCATGAGTGATACCACACACATTGGACTGACTAGACCCTCCCACATCAATCATTAATATGAAAATTCCTCACAGACTTGTGTACAGGCAAACAGATGGAGGCATTTTCTTAAGTGGGATTCCTTTTCTCAGATAACTCTAGGTTATATAGAATTGACCAAAAAAAAGTGACTAGGACAAGGGCCAATAAGAGATGTAGGGAGATACAAAAATAAGGAAAGAGAAAGGGGTAAGAAGTATTTTGTTTTAAATGAAGGTAATGAGCTAGGAATGAGCAAAAGATGTGATGTTTGAACAGATTGAATTTAAATGAAGAAATAGATCATGAGATAGCAGGCACAAATGTTCAAGGACGTAAGACCTATATACCCAGAAAGGGCTGGAAAAAATGGCTCAACAATTAAAGGCTAGGCTCACAACCAAAAACTGTATATACACAGAAAGAAGGAGACAGATGTTCAGAAGCCAGTAAACAGGGCAAGAATTTTAGAAGACACAGTATACCAGAAATTAATAGTATTTTTATTAAGATTATTATATAATTAATCAGTTTTCACTTTCCTTTTTCTCCACCCAAACCCTACTATGTACCTACCACATTGCTCTCTCTCCATTTCATGGCAGCTTTACCTATAATTGTTGATATATATTCCTGAATATATAAGTAACAATAACAATCTGTTCAGTCTGTGTAATGTTAATAATAACATGTCTGCCTTAACAAGAATTGAATAAGAAAGACACTAATAGTCTTGACAACATGGATAGAGTAAATCTAACGAGGCACAACTGTATAAAGTACTACAGGCAACTGAGAAATTCTGCCAGCAGGGGAGGAGAGTTTTCCTCAGGGAAGAATCCCCCAATTGGTTATCAGGCACCAACTGGTCAGCCTGAAATCAAATATATACAAGACAATAAGCCTCATGAAAATAACATAAAATATGAAGCATTTGCAACAACCCTAAAAGGTAAAAATATTCATTATTCACAGGTGAGAAACAGAAACCTGTTAGTAGGCATTAAAAGTCACACAATTTAAATGTCTCAGCTTGGACTCATCCTGAGCATTCTGTCTCTAGTCATTAATCCAGGGCTAGTGCTGGGAACCACTTCATCTGTATTCAGACTTCACTTTCAGCATCCACTAACTGCTTCTGTCAGATCTGTGTCTCCTTAGAGCCTCCAGGACTAAGCTTATTGCCCCCATATACTATACTTAAACTCTATACTCATTGCAGCTCATTCAATTTCTGCATTCCCTCCTGGGTATCTCTAAGGGTCTCTGACTCTTCCATTAAACTGGCGCAGCCTCACCTGAAACTGATACTTCTCAACCAATGGAAAAATTTTTAAAATCACTTCATAGTATTTATTTTTGCGATTATGTCATTATTTTTCTTATGTTCATTTATTTCAAGAATAAGAAAATGTTCAGCTATATATGCTTGAAGTATATATTCATTGTATATAGACTTATACATACATACATACATATATAAATATATTATATAAATGAAGTCGGTAGCATCTTGGTAAAATAAACATGTATTCAGTTTACCATTACTAAGACTAAAATATAAAATGCCTGGAGACTTATTTGTTCAGTGCACTGCATATATGAGGTATAGCACATAGGCAAATAGTTGGGAATGACAGATGCAAGTCATTATGAGATGGTGTGGAGTCGCAAATGGGTGTTGACAAGAGGCCATAAATTACCCATGAAGAATCACATGTGGCGGATGATTATTTTTTTACATCTTTATCAGACTAAACTTGATTGTAGACTTTGTCTCAAAAGGGAAGAGGCTTCCGTCAAAAAACCAACTGGAGTATGGTTTTGTGACAGGCTGACACCCTGATATGAGGGATCTGACATGCAAAGGGCAAGCAGAAACACAAGGGATGGGATTCTGCAGTCAACTCTCCGCCTCCATTGTATATTAGTGCAGATTGGGAGGGAAACTGAGGTAAAACAGGACATGCTTGGATGCTATATTCTCACCTGGAGTAAGAACAATGAAATAAATATTTCAGCAGGACTAGTTTTTCTGTCTCATGACGTATCAGGCAAATTGATACGGGGTTTAATTTCTTTTCTCTATTTCTGCTATTACTAACTATAACCACCACCCGAGCTACTCATCTGCAATACCATGGTGCAGAGTGAAAGGGGGGCTTTTGTTTCCTTTAGTTGCAACAAACAAACAGAGAAAACAAAAAAGGAAGTCTTTTTCTAACACAGTATAAACAATAATATTAATTATCTTTTCCTGTGAAATCCATGGCTCACAAGTCACTGAGTCAGCATGGGCATAGCAAACCTGGAGGCCTTTGCCACACTGAGTGCAGGCAGAGAAACCTGAACTGGAAAGAGCTGATGAACTCTGGTTTTGCTGAGTTTCAATGAGTTCTGTATCATTATGGTTCTCAGGATAAATCATTGGAATCTTTACTCCATTTTTTTTTTATTTCTGGTAAATTTGGTCTTCTTTATTTCACATAGAAGTATATATTCTGGAGACGCGGCTTATTTGGTAGAGTGCTAGCCTAGCATGTGTGGAACTCTGTTCAGTCCTCAGCACTGCATACATCTGATAGAGCAGTGTTTGCTGCAGTCTCTGCACTTCGGTGGTGGAAGCAGGTGGATTATAGTTTGAGGGTGTTCTTTGCTACATAGCAAGTGCAGTGCCGGTCTCAGATACATATGACAGACAGTGTCTCAAACAAACAATACAAAGAACAAAAATAAAACAGTGCAAGCATCCAACTAAGGAACAGAAGTAAGGTCTTTTCAGGTGGCTAAAATACATAACTGTGCCTCATTCATTTTGCAGCAAATGACAAGACATTTCTAAGCTCAACAAACAAAGCAAGCCTTAACATATTTTTTAAAAAGTCACTTAGCAAAAGCATGAAGATAAAAATAATCTTGACTCCTCAGATCTACTAGAACTACGAAAGCTGATCAAATACATTATGGGCTACACTGAAAGTTCCAGACTGTTGGGGACTGCACTGTGATGTCCTGTCTCAAAAAAGGAAAAAAAGAAAAAAGAAAAAATGTGCAAAAAAGCATGAATAAGCTTGGTTCTTAGTCGTGTGTGTCAAAACAGCCTCACATTCTTACATATGTACAGAGATACTATTAGCAGCATCCCTACCACTCAGGTGTTCTGAAATTTCCTGTAAAGGAGCAATGACTCTGTGTTACAACATCAGGAAACTTGTTACACCAAGTGCTTTTGTGACAGACTTACCAACTGGACCCTTGGGCTTTGTCTCTTTGGGAAGTTACACCCTGTAATAAAGTGAACTCATTACTACTCTAATGTAGCAGTTAATTGAATTGCTGTACTAGTTGACTTTGACCAAGGTCGCTTGAAATCAGATTCTGTTTTGACAGGACTCTCTTAGCATAAAGAAGCACCAAGCTATTAATAGCTATATTTTGTTTGATTATATTGAGTTTTCTTTTCTTATATTTTAATAGAAGGAAGCACACATCAAACCTTGCAGTTATGAATTAGAATACCTTTCCTAGTAAATGACTTATTGATGCTGAAGTAATTAACCTTTCATTAAAACTTGATATAAAATTCTTCTATCCATATATCTGTGTTTATTACTCATGCCTCAAAGGAAAATATATTAAATAGGACAGTGCTATTTTTCCCAAAACACTTTTGCAACAGAGATTCATAAAATCTTGAATCATCTCACTTTCCCCTAAACTCTACTGACTGGAGGATATGAGGAACTAGCTCATAAATGAACATACACTCTAAATCATGCATCCTCAACATCTCATTCAGGACACATAGGTGACATGAGCTAAGATGCATTTCTAAATGCTCAAGTGACACCAAGTTCAAGTCTATTCAAGATTTTGTTAAAATGTTTTTCCATTTGATAAATGGGATGTGTAACAGTTTCAGTTCTCCATCATTATGAATGCTTAAGCAAACCAGTTAAGACAAAATAAAGTGAACATAAATGTAGCATTATGATTGATAAAAATAAGATATTATCTCCATCTATCTATAGGAACATTTTAAAAATTGTATTTTGTTTGTTTGTTTACTTGTTTTTGTTGTTTTGTTTTGTTTTTCAAGACACAGTTTCTCTGTGTAGCTTTGAAACCTGTCCTGGAACTCACTCTGTAGATCAGGCTGTCCTAGAACTCAGACAGATGCCTGTCTCTGCCTCCCAAATACTGGCATTAAAGGTGTGGGCCACCACTTCCCAGCTAAAATATTACATTTCTGTGTGTGTGTCTTCTTATGTTCACGTGTGTGTGTGTGTGTGTGTGTGTGTGTGTGTGTGTGTATGTGTGTGCGTGTGTGTGTATGTGTGTGTGTGTGTACAGGTACACTCATGCCATGGACTGCATGGCATATCAGAGGACAGCATACAACACTTGGTTCTCTTATTCTATCACATGTGTAAAAGGGCAAACTTATATCTTTTATCTTGGCAACATATGCATTTACCAACAGCCACCAAGGATCTTTTCAAAGAACATGTCTCATTTATTCCTTTTGATCTATAAGGTGTAGAATTCCAGTGTTGTCACCTCATACAGTGACATCATCATGTTGGACCCTATCTTTGGTATGACTTTTCTTCTCTTTGATGGAGTTTATGGGGCTTAAGGCCAAAGGTCCCAGCAAATTCCTCAGGTAGAAGCTTAGCAGGTACATCATTTCTGCCACTTCTCTCAAGGCACAGCTTGGCAATGCCTGATGGTGTCTTCCAAAACACCATCAAACACCACACTGCTCAGAGCATAAGCAACAATAAAACCACTAGTAATTCTGCCCTCCTGTCTCCACAGTATTCATAGAAATATAGCTGGTCATGGGAATACGGTGAATCTGAAATACCATGCTGCCCTAAGTATCTAACCAACAATGTTAGATGAACTCAAAGGTGATCATTTTTCTTCTCCAAGTTCTCCCTCATTTTTTGTTTTCTGTTTCTGTTTCTGTTTTCATTTTATGAGACAGGGTGTCTCTGTGTAGCCCTGGCTGTCCTGGAACTTACTTTGTAGACCAGGTTGGCTTTGAATTCACAGGGATCCACCTACCTCTGCATCCCAAATGGGATTAAAGACTTGTGCCACCATGCCCAGCTCCATCATATGCTTCTGTAGCTAGAGTTTTCCTACCTGGCCCACAGTCAGGATAAATCTTTGTCACCCGCCAGTCCCACAGCCGCTCAGACCCAACCGAGTAAACACAGAGACTTATATTGCTTACAACCTATAGGCCATGGCAGGCTTCTTGCTAACTGTTCTTATAGCTTAAATTAATCCATTTCCATAAATCTATACTTTACCACATGGCTCTTGGCTTACCGGCATCTTCACATGCTGCTTGTCCTGGTGGTGGTTGGCAGTGACTCCTTCCGCCTTCCTGTTCTTTCTTTTCTCCTCTATGTTAGTCCCGCCTATACTTCCTGCCTAGCCACTGGCCAATCAGTGTTTTATTTATTGACCAATCAGAGCAATTTGACATACAGAACATCCCACAATATGCTTCCTTAGAAAAACAGTTACAAATAGTAGAATAGTCATGCAAAACCATGTAAATGTATTACCTTTTTACTCAATTTCCTTGATAGTTAGAATAAACACTCTAGCAATTATTGAGACAAGATTCTATTAGTGAAACTTGAGCGTCTGCCATAATGTAAAAGGAGATTCATTGTGATTTACAAAGAGAAGAATGAAGCTACTGACATTTAATAGTCATCATTTTGAAATAACAGAACAGTAAAGAAAGAGTTGAACAAAACATTACTAATGTTAGATGTAAGATATGTTGTACATTTAATAGCAGTGAAAAGTACTGAGAATCTCAATTCATTTTTTTATCAACTGAATGAGAAAAGATAAGATTTCATGCTCTATAAATGAGAATAAATGGCAAAACTGGAAACATGCCAAAGAAGTGAAATACAATAAAAGGCAAGCTATACCTACCCTTGGTGACTCTACATATTAGTGTTAAATGCAGAAATTACCAAGTTATCATGAATATGCCCCAAAAATGAAAAGAATAGGCTAAAAGAGATGTGTACTAAAGATGATGCGTAAGTCAATATAATCGAGGAACTAGGAGTGAAAAGTTATTCATGCATATCCAGGACTCCTCTATCCCTTTAGTTTACAAGTCTTCCCTGAGCTCAGTGAATAACCAAATGATCAGACACATAGCCTGAAGTGGACTAGTCAAAAACTTACTGAAAATTTCAATGAAAACTAGAGGCAATCACATATCTTTTCCTCACTTAAAAATAAACAGTGTATATGAACTCCTCAAATCAGTATGGAAGGCCTTTGAAAAATGAACAAAAAATTGGCTGAAAGAAACTAAATGGATTCTGAAAAGTAATGAGCATCAAGAATTGTCCTGGCCTAATTGTCTGATTTAAATTATAAACCAATACTTCTTAATTGAACACTTACTATTATAAGTAACTGTCCACAATGCTTTTCTGATATCAACAAATGTTCTGTTTAATATAAAAGTTTGTAATGCAATGATTACAAGTGACTCTACCATACAAGGAAAGGTGTTAAAAAAGAGGGTGAGCACAAATTGGTCTTGAAATTTTTAATTAAAGGTCACAAGGCTGGATGATATGGAAGGGGGTATTGCTGATCAGAAGTGGGAGACAGTAATAGAGAGGGATTTAGACTAGCCAGAGGTAGGGAGGAATGAATATGAACCTTGAAACTCTCATGGAAGGAAGGAAGGAAGGAAGGAAGGAAGGAAGGAAGGAAGGAAGGAAGGAAGGAAGGAAGGAAGGAAGGAAGGGAGAGATAGAAACAGAGAAAGAAAGAAGCAAAGTGAGTTCCACTCCATATTGAATCCTCCAACTTCAGGGTGAGAAGCTGTTGATTTTACAATACAGTATTGATGACATCATTTGTTGATGCTTGGTAGATGTATACCAACACATGCATTTGCTAGCTAATTATGCTAATTTTATGAAGGAAAAAGTGAAGTAAAACAAGAATTAATATAACAGTTGGATGCTTATCTTGAAGTTTAGGTTTCTAGAATAATTCATGCCCAGAATATGCAAAGCCCTATTTTCAGTCCTCAACACAGACAGATAACAAACAAAAATATTAAGACTACTGCTCTGCATGGTAATTTGGAAGTTCAGGATAAATAATCTTCCATAGGTGTGATGCAATTTCTATTGGCTATATGAGACAATAATTATTTCTCTATTTCCAAACTCAATGCATTTATAAATAATTCCACTATTTCTTACATTTCAATACACCCCCATTGTTTCACTAATTTTTATGGAAGAAATTACAACGCTTCAATAGAATAGTAAAATAAGCATTGCTAAAAGAAACTTTGTTCTGTAATAGCTACTTTGTTTTTGTTGTACTCTCTGTCCTGGCCTTGGATCTGCTGAAGACAGTTTTTGTCTTTCCTGTGTCTGGTGAAGATTAAAGTTTAGTATAATAATGTATAGAAATGGAGTAGCCATGAAAATATTTGAATTTCATTTCCAGGGTGATGTTTAGCGAAAAAGAGGAGGGTTTATATGAGCAAGAATTGTTGAAACCAAGGTTGGATAAAGGACAGGGACAAATAGCCAAACAAATGGAAATACATGAACCAATGGCTGAGGGGCCCCCAACTGGATCAGGCCCTCTGAATGGGTGAGACAGTTGATTGGCTTGATCTGTTTGGGAAGCATCCAGACAGTAGGACCAGGTCCTGTGCTCATTGCATGGCTGTTTGAAACTTGGGGCTTATGCAGGGTTGCTAGGCTCGGCCTGGCATGAGGGGACTGGACCTGACTGGACTGAGTCTACCAGGTTGATTTCAGTCCTCGGGGGAGGCTTTGCCCTGGAGGAGGTGGGAATGGGGAGTGGGCTTGGGGGAAGGGGAGAGGGGTGGGAGGGGGGAGAACAAGGGAATCCGTGGCTGATATGTAGAACTGAATTTTATTGTAAAAGAAAAGAAAAGAAAAGCCATTACAGTACCGATATCATTTTAAGAGCATAACTCATATAAATGTATTTATTCTGCAAATTTTTATCTGTTAAGAATTGTTATTCTTCAAGAGTTTTGGCTGAACATGAGGTGGAATTCACCTTCAGATGGTCATTTATCCGCTCTCATTTGTGGATTGACAAGGAAGTAGGAAGTGAACACAAACCAAAATAGCTATTTCACTTCCATTTACCTAAAAATAGAATGAGTCTTTATTGGATTAATTTTATATTTTTATTATCAAGTTTCTATAAGCTTATTACACAAAAAGAATGTTTCACCTTATTATAGTTTTAGAGAAGTGTATATATTAGAATTGACAAGGCCAGCAAGGGCTCCTTGCAAAACACTGTCACAGAATACAAATACAGAAGGAGAGTTCAGAGGCAGAGAACTTGTCTAACATGTTTGGAGTCTTCTGCAAGCCATACCTTCCCCCCACTCCCCATAAAAGGCTATGATTGTTTGAACATAAAATATTTCCAATTGTTCATGACTTCAGACATTCAGTCCTAATCTTATTACCTTGTTTTAAGATTCTGGAAAACACTTGGAACTGTTATCTAGATAGCAGAGATAGACCACTTTGAAGGTCTTGAGGTTACCACCTGTTTCCATCCCTTCCTGAGTTCCCAGCTTCCTAATGCTCAGAGATGTAACAAAGATGGTCTGCAAGCTCTTGCCCCAGTGCAGGATGGCCCCATCTGTCAAGCAATGTCCACCTTTATGGAGTTACACCCTCAGATGTTATAAATGTCTCCTTTGTTCCATGTGTCAGGGATTTCATCATAGACATGAAAGGAATTTCATGCCCTTGTAAACTGCTTTCGGATGTGCTACCTGGCATTGGCACCAGTGTTTCCGTGTGATATAGCTAACGCTGACAGCATTTTTAGTGTTAACTATGTTAGTCAGCATTTCAGTATGCTTTACTGTAGTTTGCACATCTATTCCCTTAAAGACTGATGATGTTAAGTGGATTTCATCATTTCCTCCTTTGTGAGTGTATGAAGGGCTCTTTCCAAATATTTACCTATTTTATAGTAGATTATCTACCTCTTAGGTAATGATAATCACTTATAAACCATTAAAACATTATCAAGAACTGTAAACACTTTAGCCTGCAATTTTAATTTATATGACGATGACTTTAGACAGCAGGCTATTGTTTCATTTTATGCCATTTAACAATTTTTCACTCATGAATGGTATTTTCTAGAATCATATTTAGATATGTATTCTCTAAAGTTTTGAAAAGACTTTTATGCTTGTTATGCTTTCTTATAAAAGTTTTATATTTTATTTACCTCACATTATTTTTGGAGCTGAATTGGAGAATAGTTTATATAGTGAGATAAGTAAACTACCTTGATAAGATTAGTTTTTAGTGGAACCAGGGAGAAGGCCTGAGTAAAATATTTGCCAAACATTTCTGTGGCCCTAAATTTGAATCCCAGAATTTATTAGCCAGGCAAAGTGGCATACAAGTGTACAATCCTAGTACTCCTTCAGTGAGAAGGGAGGTGGACACAGGATAATCCATGGGGTGTTGTGGACTGGTTACCAAATATATCACTGAGATGGCAATGTCTTTCACAAGTCAACAAGAATATCCTGGTGTGAATCTGCTGCTTCTAACCTTGCCTAGGTCATGCTATAGAAACCAGTCAGTTGTATATGGTACAAACTGACACTTTATGGAATGAATGGTGGTAGTAATTATATTTGTCATTAACTTGCTTGATAGAATTGCTATCTTTAGGTCTAACTTTCAAACCTAGTTATATAACAACATTTGCCAATTTAAAATTGTCCCTCCCTGAAAAGTTTTGTGTGTGTGTGTGTGTGTGGTTTTTCTCATTAACTTCAGACTCAACAAATTCCATAGCCACTAAACACATTTAAGCCCAAAAGTGGACACAAGAGGACAGTACACATTTTCCTTTCTCATGTACATTTTCCATAAACCAGCCAATCTCTAAATCCCATGGGGAAAATCTGGAGAACACACCATTGATAAAATCTTGTCCTTCAGGTTCATTTGCCCCTCACTTGATGTGCTAGAGAGCCCTTTGCCACTTGGAAACACTCAAGTCCTTCTGGAATTTTGAGTAGTAAGTTTCTTTTGTTTAAGTGATTTTAGTTGTGCCTCTTCATTGTATCTCATCTGATTATTACATGTGAACCTAATATTTCTCTACAGTCAGGTATTTACTACAGAGTGGTTATCATTCCTGGTAACAATTTTTATGAGAGAATGAAACCAAATTATAAAATGCTATAGTATTGCTGAATGTCAGGACAACAGAGATGCCTGTCACCTGGACAAGGGTAACAATGTCAATCTAAGATGCTTCAGGAAATATGATGCTGAGAGGATGGTGTTAGGATTCTGGAGAAGTCCCACAAAAGACCACCACCTATGTATGCAATCAACAAGAGCATTTATTATCTCAAGAGTAAAGGTACCAGCATGTTGGGGCCACCCATCCAACACAAAGGCAAGATGAAGACCTTTAAGGAGACTTGCATACTTCTTTTATTCACAGCTAAGAGGAGTTTTAGTAGCTAGGTCCTCTTAGATATGACTGGCTTATGTGAGTGGCAATCATATTAGTGCATTCCTAATTGGCTAAGGTTGGCAGGGACTAGCTAAGGCTCTAGTTTTTCCATTTTGGGGCAGGCCTGGACAAGCCCCAGGTTATTCTTATTTGGTTACTACTTTGATCCACTGACTGTGGGGGCTGGTGTGGTGATATTTTATTTGTGCAACCCAATAAAGCATATCTGAAGATCAGAGGAAAAAACCAGCCACTATATTAAACACAGAAGTCAGACAATTGCCTTTAATCCTAGTATTTGGGAGGCAGAGATCCATCTGGATCTCTGTCATTTTAAGGCCACACTAGGAACAGAGCCAGGCATGGTGGCACACACCTTTAATCCCAGCACTAACCTTGGAGGTCTGGAGGTTTATATAGACAGATAGGAAATGACAGAGCTGGGCAGAAAGAGGAAATGATGTAGCTGGGTGGAGAGAGGAAGTGAGATGGCAGGGACAGAAAGGCGTAAAGGTGTGGGTACATAGGAAGGAGTTGCCTTTTTGTCTGAGGATTTCTAGTGGTAAGAACATGGCTGGCTTTTTTCTGCTTCCCTGATTTCTCAGTGTTTACCCTAGTATCTGACTCCAAGATTTTTATTAATAAGACCATTTAGCAATTCGTCTTACAGGCCTGCCCAGGGGCTTGGGCCACTGTGCTATCTCTCTTGTTCCTGCTATCAGGAGCATTGAAGATGGACTGGCCTTTGTTTGTGGCTCCCTCAGAAACTACTTGTCTAGTTTCAAGAGGCAGGAACTGAGGCCTGGTTCTTAAGTGAGTTATTAGGAGCCTGTCATGGTATTTGCCTGGCCTTCTCAAATGACGCAGTCAATAGAGAGCTTAGGTAAGTATGAACCTAAGTCCAGTCCCCTAAACCCATGTGAAAATGCAGAGTCCAGTGACACACCCTTGTAATTCTACTACTGGGAAGACAGAGACAGGCAGATCCCTGGGGCTTGATGGATCAACTCACAATTTAGAAGATATGAGACTCAACAAGTAAAAGTAACAAAAATATTAAAATTTTATTTTGAATACCATAACTTACACAATATTAATACTCTGCAAAATAAGACATCAAAATTTACACACTGAATGCAGAACACTTCAGACTGGGTCATCAGTAGCAGAGAGTCTATGTTCCAAAATCTCATTTAAAACATTTATGAGTTTTATTTATTTATTTATTGTTTTTTTGCTTTTCTTGACTAATGGCTATTGATTATAAACATATTCATTTTGCCAGTCATTAGTAAAATATTCTTATGAAAACTTTGAGACATAATGTTAAAAATCACATTTGAAAACTATCTGATGTTAAAACACAAAGAGAAAGCTGGGCGGTGGTGGCGCACGCCTTTAATCCCAGCACTCGGGAGGCAGAGCCAGGCGGATCTCTGTGAGTTCGAGGCCAGCCTGGACTACCAAGTGAGTCCCAGGAGAGGCACAAAGCTACACAGAGAAACCCTGTCTTGAAAAAACCAAAAAAAAAAAAAAAAAAGAGAGAAAACCTGATAAAATCTATTTGATAAAGCTCTAAGCCAGCAGTTCTCAACCAGTGAGTTGCAACCCAATTGGCAAATCATTATCTCCAAATATATTTCCATTAAGATTCATAACAGTGGTGAAATTATAGTTATGAAGGAAAAACAGCATAATTTTATGGTTGGGAGTCACCACAACATGAAGAACTAAATAAAACGGTCGAAGCATTAAGAATGTTGAGAAACACTGCTCTAAAGGATGTAATGGATGAATTGAAGAAGGATGTCGTAAAAGATTTGCATGAGTGAAAAAACTTTTGAACACGAGTGGTATTCTGGGGAAAGTGGAATATGAATAATGCCACCAGGAAACTGAAGTCCTAGCCACCTGCATGCACAAGTAGATCTGAAATTCAAATTTGAAAGTAGATCTAAAATTCAAAATAGCTAATGAGTTCTGCATGTTAGAGATGTATGACTGTGTATCAAATGCTGCCATAGGTAAGTGCAAATTGAAGCCAGGACTTGGAATTTTCCACACGAAGAAGAAAAGCACAGGAACAGATTTTGATATTCCTACACAGGAATGCAATGCAAAGGTTCCCGTATGTTTTAGGTGATTGTAGAAGGCTTAATGCACGTATTAAACAATAATATACTGTATATATTTGTTGTTTTTTAATTGCTAAATCAACACCAAATAGGCCTATCACTTTGATGTTCATAAAGCAAAGATAAAGAGACAGAGTGTGAGTAAAGCTTCCTGTCTATAGGTTCTGATTAGAGGTGCACTCCTCAAAACAGTACAAAGAAAACAAACTTGGAGCTATCTGTTTCTGTATCTGTTTCAAGAACAGAAAAACAACCCAACTTTCAAGACATAAACAGTGTTTCTAAAGAAAAATGCCAATGTTCTGATAATGCCATTTGTAGTGGTTAGAAGGAAAATGGTCCCCATAAGGAGTGGTACTATTAGGAGTTATGGCTTTGTTGGAGTCATTGTGGTCTTGTTGGAGGAAGTGTGTCACTGTGTGGGTGAGCTTTGAAGTCTCTTTTGCTCAAGCTACACCTAGTGTGGCACACAGTTCACTTTCTGTTGCCTACAGATCAAGATATAGAACTCTCGGCTCTTTCTCCTGTCTTCTCATGTCTTTCTCATGTCTTCTGGCATGTGGCCATGTCCCACCAGGATGATAATGAACTAAACCTCTAAAACTGTAAGTCATCCCCAATTAAATGTTTCCCTTTATAAGAGTTGACATTGTCATGGTGTCCTTTCACAGCAATAGAAACCCCAACTAAGACACCCTTGAAATCTGGAGTTCAGCATGCTGGATGATAAAGTCAATAAAAATTGTTCATGGCAGCTTAGCCAGAGCGTGTGTTTAATGTACATAGTGGCCTGGATTCAACTCTCACTCCCACCCCACATAGACTTAGGAGACAAATTTGATGAACTATAACTTACAGAATATATCCACATAAAAATCTAATATAAAAGATAAACATGTGGGGTAAACAAGATAATTTGTCTTTAATTGTTTCCTGCAAGAATATAAAACAACTCTTTAGGAACTTTTAAATAAATAGAGAGAAACCAGTGAAAACAAAGAATTATAATCACCTATTATTATGTATTCACTATTACTAGCATATGTATACACATGCATCAATAGACACTGTGATTATATTTCAAGCCTATGACATAAATAAAATGTTTTTTATTGAAACAATAACATTTCTGTATCATCAGCAATATTTCCATTAAAGGTAATTAGAGAGGAAATAAGATAGAAAAGGTTGGCTTCTTGTTCTCAATGTTCCCCTCCAAGTAGGGAAAATGTTTCTGCTTTTTTGTGAGTGTATATCAGAGAGGGTAACTCACAGGCAGTGGACTGAGCTCCATCATGGCTGCCCACCTCATATATGAGGGGAGGTCTATGACTGCACAGGGCAGTATCTGCCCTGTTTGGATTATTAGATTGCTTCTATCATGTTTCTAATAGTTATTCCATTTCATGTTTGCTATGTTTGTGTATTATGGATACACTTATTATATGTATTCAGCCTTTAAAATTCACCAAATCATATTTCTAATGATGGTGAGTTACATTGGCTATAAGTTAGGCATTGGTGAAGCAAAGAAACAAGAATTTCCATAATCAGTTCTTCAAAAATCATAAATTTTTTATCTCTGAGCTATACAGATGTATTTTACAACTATAGATTGGAAAAGTGTAAATTAGAAAGTCCTTGATGTAATCTTTGATGCCAAATCATAAACAGATATCTTGGAAAAACTTTTGTTTGTAGATATGCATACTAGAGACATACATGCAATGTTACATGCATAGATATGCTAAATGAAAATTTGTTTTTTATAGAAAGAGTAAGAAAATATTTTTCTCCATGTAATAAATACACACAAACATACTCATACACAATACATTATTTAAAAGTTGAGTTCTGTGGATTATTTAACAAATATGATCAGACAAAAACCCTAAAACATTATGGTAATTCAAATATATTTGAAGTTCAAATATCAGTGTAGAGTTTACACAAGAACTTATCCATTGCAGCTTGGGACTGATAACGAAGGTTTATTGTGTGTTTTATTTTACAGATTGTGGATAATAAATACATTGGTTCTCTCTGACATCTGCTTTGTGCTTTTCTTTCCTGACTATAAGAAATACTTTCATTTTTCCAAATTCCATCACTTTACTGAGAAGAGATAGGCATTCTCAGCATAAACTACTCCATATTATATTATAAAAGCATCCAAATGTTTGATGTAGGAGGCAAAATCTTTCTCTCTGTTCCACAGGGAAATTTATGAGTTTAGAAGTATGAGGTGTGTCTCAGCAAAGATGAAGTCTTCTTTGGGGAAGGAAAATAGACAACAATGGATTGATCTTGGGATGGGGATAGATATTAAGTGGATAAATTGTATCCTTTGGGTGGCATTATCAAAGTTAGGAGAAGATAGAAAAGATTTGTGTGAAAAAATGGATTTTTTTCCCTCCACACTACAATTTGCAGGTGTCACGATAAATGAAACCCAATAAAAAGTATAGAGAAGGTTGTTAGCAAACAGAGGCCCAAGCCTGAAGACAGAAGGGAAGAATGGAAGAAGAATCACAGCGTTAGGCAGGACAAGAGGAGGCTGCAAAGTGCTAGAAAATTTCAGTCCCTATAAACCCATGCTTTGGAAATGGGTGGAAATAAATGGGAAAAGGAACCGATATCACCCCAAAATAAAAATAGAGGACAGACATGAGCGCTTTGGCTGTCACTGAAGAGGCACACTGCTTGATGTCTGAAAATTCCAGAGGTGAAGTTAGGTAAGTTCTTAATAACAGCCGTAGGCAAAACAATTGTACTTCTGGCCACAGGCTGTGTGCTGGTAAAGCACTTTGTATTTGAACTTAGCTAAAGGCACAAGAGAACACAAAAGTGATAAAGCCTTTTCTTGAAGACAAGGTTATAAGTTTTTTTTTTTTTTTTTAATTTCAAAGCCAGCTTTTCTTTAGCAAAGGGGTAAAATTGTCTGGAGTCCCTCTGGACAAAGAAGCCTATAGACAAAGGGATTTAAAGCACAGATGATTGTATGGACCCTGTTTAGGAGTGTTTTCCTGAATGATGGGGTGTGGACTTCAGAGAAGACTACAGGCTGTGAGCTGAAGACTACAGGCTATGAATTGTGTGTCTAACTTCCATTTAGTCGTATCGTTTAGCTGGAGCAGCAGAATTGATATAAATGTGTGTATATCACACACACACACACACACACACACACACACACACACACACAAATGATATAGTGAAGAAGCCAGACTGAGTAGATAACATAACTATTTGCACTCACTTTAGCCTTTGATCTCCTTCTGTTCCCTCTCCTTCCTTCCCACCCTCTTCTTCTGGCTCTCTCTCTCCAATATGCCATTTTTCCCCTTTCAACTTTAATCTTTTCCTTCTAGCTCTTAATCTTTTTATTTTCTGACAAAAACGAGTCTCAAATGTGATGATCGCTATGTGTCAAACATTATGAGTCCATTATTATTGTCTGATAATTTAAAGGTATTATCTGCAAACCATGTAAAACCAACAAGACACCAAAATCTATGAACATGGAATTCTGGTAAATTTTTTCTTAATCTAAAAAAAAAAAAAAATTCTCTCTCCTTTTGTCAGAATTTCTGACAGTTCCTCCCACCATCTTAAAGAAAATGCCATAATTCTCTTAATTCTCAAAACCAGTGAATTTCTACCACATTTGGGAACATTGATTCTGCTCACTGTGTACCTACTGTGTTGAATAGTTTTCTTATTTTCTACATGCCTCCTTACTCTTAATCTCTGCCTTAGGGTTATTATTTCTGTGATGAAATACCATGGCCAAAGCAACTTGAGGGGGAAAGGCTTTATTTCAGCTTACATTTCCAGTTACCAGTTCATCAGTGAGAGTGTAAGGGCAGGAACACTAACAGGAGAAGCAGAGGCAGAAACTGATGCAGTCACCATTAAGGAGTGCTGCTTACTGGCTTGTACCCCATGCCATGCTCTGCCTGCTTTCTGATAGAACCCAGGACCACCTGCCAGAAGTGGTTCCATACAATGGGCTGGGCCCTCCTCAATTAAGAACATGTTATACAGATTTGCCCACAACCTTACAGAGATATTTTCTCAGTTGGGGTTCCCTGTGTCAAGCTGATAAAAAATTAGCCAGTAAAATCTCCATATAAACATAACCAACAGTTTAATGTGCTTGAGAAAGTTATCCTTTATGCATGGTTTCCTGGACGGGGAAGAAGCGTATGATTTGACTTTAAAGGCAGGGTAAAAGTGAATCTATAAGTCTGTCTGTCTATCTATCTATCTATCTATCTATCTATCTATCTATCATCTATCTATCTATCTATCTGTCTGTCTGTCTATCTCTCTATATATAAATATATGTGTATGTATATAGTAAAATATATTATGTCTTTTTGAGAGTAGATGTTGGGATTCATTTGAAATGGAGTCTTCCAACCAAGTATTAGGGCTTAAATTATTGCAAATGGTGATTTTCTTTTAGCCATTAAAATTAAGAGGAAATAGAAGGTAGAGTATGAGGTTCACCCCTGCAATCTCAGCACTTTGGAAATTGGGGAAATTCAGGACAGGAAGGGCCCATGGGGAAGATTCAGTCTCAAATAATAAATAAATAACTATTTAACTAGCAGCTGGCATGCTTTATTTCATGATATCCTTATGGAGCAAAGACCTTTGGTTCAGAGGACTTTTTGAAATAGCTTCAAGGAACTGCACTAACGCACACAGTTTTGAACCCTTTGAAGGCCATATGAAGCAGGACCACATTAGGCTTTGATAGAAACAAGCTTAGGGAAGAGCAAAGGGCAGTGAGGATATTCATCTTTTATTACACTCCATCTGGACTCTTCAGCTGGATCTGAGCCTCTGTTGTTTTGATGATGGATATCAAAACCTAGGGGCTTTCCACAAAATCCCCAAGAAACCATCAAATACTTGAAATTACACCTGCCCTAAATTCCAGGAAAAGATTCCCGTTTTCTCATGTGCAGTGAAACACATGGCAGCCTCTCTCCTTTGGTTAGAATTATTTCTCTTTTCTCTTTGCTACATTTGATCTATGTGTTTCTTGTATGGATTTATAGAGTGCCAATACTATCAGCATCTTTTCAGCCTCCACTAGTTGAGCTTGAGTGGGAAATAGCAGATTCCAGTGTGACAGGCGTATATGAGAGGGGATTGACACATCTAGTGGAGGCTGAAGCTGGCTGTTGTGTTTGTTCACATTAACTTTATTTCTTCCAATTCTTCATGGCATGGAGGAATAAGGAAAGGACCCAACTAAATCCCCAGCATCTCCACAACCTGAGGAGATGTTGTTATCATTTGGGAGCAAACATAGAGGAGATACAATATCCTACTGTTCTCTTTTGCAGTCTGAGGAGTTCCCTCAGAGATTTGGGGACCATAATTAAGACTGAACCAAGACTCATTCACAGCTTCAGCGCTGAAAGCCTAGCCAGTTCATGAAGTAGAGCTGCATATTTTATTAATGGTATTTTAATTTAGGATTAATCCTAATGATTGGTAGAGGAAAACTGTGCTCTGAAGAAAGTAAGACATACCCAAGTGTGGATGCAGGTTCCTCAAAGGAGATCTCCTTTCATTCTTCATACAATAATCACATATTGGATTACGGTGGAGTTTGACACTGTTATTTTATCAGTGATGGCACTTGATGAAATTACAATCAATTAGATAAAATTCTCATCCACAGGGAAACAGGAGGCAGGATATCTTTAGTGCAAACTCCTTTTTAAGACTCTCAATGTTTGGGGAAGGAACGAGGCCCTATTCAAGGTCATATACTTTAGAGTCATTTTATTTTTATGAAAATTCATTTTATATGAAAATAATAACTGTATGCCAGCAGGATTTACAGGATAGATTGTTAATTGTATAGGGTTTATTGATCCTCAGAAGATAGAGCTTCAAGCTGACTGTGAAATAAAAGACACCTTTCCATTTTCCTGTTCCCATCATTTTGTTGACTTTCTGTCCTGCCTCATGTTAATTAAATATAATAATGTGCTGTGGATATCGCTCTATATAAATAAAACACTGATTGGCCAATAGCCAGACAGGAAGTATAGGTGGGACTAACAGAGAGGAGAATGGAGGAAACAGGAAGGGAAGGGAGAGACTGCCTGGAACCGCTGCCAGGACAAGGAAGTTGTAAGGTACCAGTAAGCCACAAGCCATGTGGCAAAATATACATTAATAGAAATGGGCTAAATATAAGAATAAGAGCTAGACAATGATAGGCCTGAGCTAATGGCCAAGCAGTTTAAATAATATAAGAGTCTGTGTGTTTATTTTATAAGTGGGCTCCGGGACTGGTGAGACTTGGCAGGAGCTGGAGAGAAATTCTCCAGCTATAATCATGTTCTTCACAAATGAATCTTTTTGTTATATATTTGAGAACATATCTGCCATGAGGCCTCTTCATTACCACTGTTAATACAATCCTCTTGCTTCGCATGTCATATGGATATATCATTTTTGTTTGCATCAGGAAAATTACAGATCCACAAATGGTAAATAAACAATATTGTGGTTAATTTGACAAAGACTGGCACTTTACCTTGTTGAACCTGTGGATTTATTTTTTCAAATTCATACCATACAATTCTGTATAAGATAAAAATAACAGATAAACAAAAACAAAGATTTAAATATAAAGGTCAAGACTCAGGGAGTTACCTGAAACTAGAAAGTTCAGGAAACTTCCAAAACTTACAAAATTTGCAATCCTGATCAAAGGTTATACAAGTGTTAAGCATTATTGAGAACAGGAATTCTCCAAAGGGATAATCCACCTACAGGTAATGTAAGAACCTTTAGAGGTACAGTTTTCTTGAATTGTCATGAAGGTTGGTATTGACTTTTCAAGGATGCAGCTGCCTTTAAGTCATTTATGCTATGGTACATAATCCCAATACAATCATTATGTGCTATGCTAAATGTGGATTGATTCTTTATGGTCTTTTGTCAATTTCCTGTTTGAGTTAGACATTCATTCACATCTCTCCATGAAGATTATACAACATCGAAACAGTTATGCTATATACATGAAAATATGTGATGAATTAGCCTATTAATGTCAAACTAATTATATAAATCATCTGATTTTAGAGTACAGCTATTCATTTTAAAGGAATAACAGTAAATTGTAGTAGTAACTAATATTTTTAATATTTAAAAATGAAATATTTTTTTCAGAATTACAACTATTTATCTTTTATTTTATTTCTAGGCTAAATCTTCATTAAAGTGATTGTCACGTACAAATTACACATGGTTCAAATTCTGAAATTTTTGGAGGTACATTTGGCAAAAGATGTACAAAGATTGCTAAGAGAAATTAAGGGCCTAAGTAAAAAAATGCAAAAGACAAAGAGTTGACTTATTTATTTACTGTGTGTGTATGTGGATGTTTACAGTCACATTCATGTCACAGAGACAATTGGAAGTTACAGGACAATTCTCTAGAGTGGGTTCTCTGCTGCCACCTTGTAGTTCAACCCCAGGAATTGAACTCAAATTGTCTTGTTTGTGTGCAGTTACCTTGACCCACTGAGTGATCTCAGTGGCCAAGCATATTATCAATTTTTAATAGTTCCAAAACATCAAGAATGCAATATATATGGATAGTTATATAAAAATATATCCATACAAATATTGAATGCAAAGGACCAAATCATAGAAATGATAATTAACAATTGTTTTTTTCCTATGTGCCAGGTATTGTTTGAAATTTGTAAAACATTTCAATTGTCATAGGTATTTTAGGATATAGACCCTGAGATTAAATGTCTTTCAGGATACAAGAATTGCTGATGGTAAGAACATAATAGAGCCGGACGGTAGTGGCACATGCCTTTAATCCCAGCACTCGGGAGGCAGAGCCAGGCGGATCTTTGTGAGTTCGAGGCCAGCCTGGTCTACAGAGCGAGATCCAGGAAAGGCGCAAAGCTAAGAACATAATAGAAAGAGAAAGATACAGGTGTGTGTATGGGAGAGTAAGTGGGAAAGAGAAAGGAAGGAGGAGAAGGAAAAGAAAGCTGACAACTTGAAACAGTTTACAAAAATCCATGTAATACTAGATATTAGACACAAATTAGGGTCAAACACAATGACTGTAAAAGGATGCCCTTTTATTTTTAACTCTGTAAAATTAGGCATAAGCATTTCTTCTCAGCCATTATTTAATGAAATAGATGAAAGCTTGCTGAACTTTTCTGTGCAAGTGTACATTTCAATTTATTCTCTGTTGTTGTTTGTATGTTTTCACACTGAGAACAGCTGAGCAACTACTGCTCCTTTAATTCATGTGCTATTTTATTGCACTTTTTTTTGAGACAGGGTTTTGCTGGAGCTTTGGAGCCAATCCTGGAAATTGCTCTGTACAATGGGTTAGCCTCAAACACAGAGAGATCCATCTGTCTCTGCCTCTAGAGGGCTAGAACTAAAGGCATGTGTCACCATTACAAGGAATTTTATCGAACTTTTATATTATGTGAATTATTCTTATTTGTAGAAGAGGTCATCAAGTTTGGTTAGGTAAATAATTAGTCCACATATTTATTGCCTAGATATTTTTATAACACAATTTTTTCACTGTATCAAAGGTAAATCATTCTTATTAAGTAAAGAGATGCAGATAAATACTAAATTAGTATACATTGTATGTTTTTGTTTTAGTAGTTCTATCATGTATTGGTAACTGCTCACTTTGTTCTTAGGATGAAGTTATAATATTGTGTCTCATAGCAATAAATTAAAGAATTCCATGAATCCTGTGGAGGTCACCGTTTCTTGCATAAATGTCTGCCCCTTAATAAAGGGCTATTTATTCATTACAAGGCCAAACTCATTGAAGAAATACTAGACACACTTCAATATGAATTGCTCTTCAAAATTTAAACAGCAATTTCATTTCAAGAACATATCTTCCTGGGTTTCAAATACCTCCCATATTGCTTCAGCTCCCTTCTGGTTTCAATCACTGAGTGCACGAGAATGTCTGTACAATGTACCTTTGTGTAGACCATGCTAAGTATTTACTATCAGAGAGAAAAAAAGGTTTGTCATGAGCTTTCCGTCATCAATCTCATATTTGAAATTATTAATCTACCTTAAAGCTCATTTTGATGTTACATAGGAGAAACACAGCCAGAAAATTTCTCAATACTTGCCTAACCTATTGTAACTGGAACAAGAATTAAAAATTCCTACAAATCATACCACAAGAGCACTTGCTCAGCTATGTTCATATCAGCATTGTTTGTAATAGCCAAAACCTGGAAACAACCTAGATGCCCTTCAACTGAAGAATGGATAAGTAAATTGTGGCACATATACACAATGGAATACTACTCAGCAGAGAAAAACAATGACATCATGAGGTTTGCAGGCAAATGGATGGATCTAGAAAAAATCATCCTGAGTGAGGTAACCCAGACTCAGAAAGACAAATATGGTATGTACTCACTCATAGGAAGATGCTAGATGTGGAACAAGGATGACTGGACTGCTACTCACATCACCAGTGAGGCTACCTGGAAAACGGGACCCCAAGAAAGACATGGAGAAATGGATGAGATTTACATGAACAGCCTGGACATGAGTGGGAGCAATGAAGGGCGAGGGTCGAGGGAAAGAGAGCGGGAGATCCTAACTGGATCAAGAAAAGAGAGGGAGAACAAGGAATAGGAGACCATGGTAAATGAAGACCACATGAGAAAAGGAAGAAGCAAAGAGCTGAAGAGGCCCACAGAAATCCACTGGGATACCCCCACAAAGGACTGCTGGCAGTGGTCGAGAGACAGCCGGGACTGACCTACTCTGGTGATGGGATGGCCAAACACCCTAATGGTTGTGCCATAAACCCCATCCAAGGACTGAGGAATCTGGATGCAGACATCTATGGCTAGGCCCCGGGTGGAGCGCTGGGAGTCTAATTAGTGAGAAAGAGGAGGGTTTATATGAGCGAGAATTGTTGAAACCAGGGTTGGATAAAGCACAGGCACAGATAACCAAATGAATGGAACCACATGAACTATGAACCAAAGGCTGAGGGGCCCCCAACTGGTTCGGGCCCTCTGAATAGGTGAGACAGTTGATTGACTTGATCTGTTTGGGAGGCATCTAGGCAGTGGTGCCAGGTACTGGGCTCATTGCATGAGATAGCTGTTTGAAACCTGGGACTTATGCAGGGACGCTTGGCTCAACCTGGGAGGAGGGGACTGGACCTGCCTAGACTGAGTCTGTTGGGTAGATCCCAGTCCTGGGGGGAGACCTTGATTTGGAGGAGGTGGGAGTGGGGGGTGTGCTGGGGGGAAGGGGAGGGAGGGAGAGAGCAAGGGAATCTGTGGCTATTATGTGGAACTGAATAGTATTGTAAAATAAATAATAATAATAATAATAATAATAATAAAAATTTCTACAAACCATTTTTATACTGAATATGATATCTATCTCAATCTCTTTCTGTCATTATTTATTTTTCAATAAATACTTTACTATCATTAAATCATATGTGCATATATCATCTCATGTGATGAATTGGTCAATTTATACAATATGTAATTATCACATCAGTGATTAACACTCCATCTTCCAAACATTAATCACAAATATTATGGAACTTTGAACTCTGCTGCATAATTCCTTATAAAATATGAAACTGCTTTGACTTCTGTTTACTTCCCTATGGTGCTGTAGAATACCAGAACATATTTAACATGAGCTTGGTTAAATATCTCAACATTTATCCCTTATAAATTCATTTAACCTCCCTGCCCTTAGCACTCCTCACTTCTCATGACCACTAATCAACTCCCTAATTTTGCAGAATCAGATTCTTGCTTCTATATCCAAATAAAAAAAGGAGGAACTTGCATCTCTCTTGTCCTATTCTCTGTCTTCTTTTTATTCTCAAATCTAGTATTATGATACTAGGTATATGTTTTCTTAAAGAATTCAGTATATGAAAATAACTGATTAATTGTAGTAAAAGTTTTAAATTTCAATTATATTAGCAGTCATGCTGGCTAAAGTATTTATTCACAGACACAGTCCATGCTCTCTCCCTGTAAAACCAGTGGTTAACTAAATAAAAAATGAGCATAAATAGTGTGTTTTACTCAGATTATTTAATAATTTGTATATTTAATGAACTACTCACATACATTCAGAAATAAAATGTAATTCTAGATCTGATGCATGGTGTATGGTATACCTGTTTCAAAGCATGCAGTAGATGAGCAGTTTTCTTCAATTAAATGGTATTTGTTTACTTGCCCAAAGAATTATAGGGAGACTTACAAACTTATTCTCTGCCTCAGTAAGAGAAATATAATGACTATCAAATGAAGATTTGATGATACAGTTCACTGGAACACTGAGTGCATGTATGAGACCATGGGTTCTATTCCCAGATCTGCCCAAGCCAAGCCTTTTCTGTTTGTTGTGAGTGGGATATGTGAATCACATAAATCTGAGTTGACAGGGTAATCTTGTATGATTACAATCATCATCATACATAAGATTATTACACAGGTAAGTTTATATGGAAAAGGGTACCAGCTGCATATATCCCTAAAAGCAGTCCAGTGAAAAATGTCTAACAGACAAGGAGAATTATCAAAGAAGAAAAAAGTAGGTCCATCTATATTCTGAGAGGAAAACCAAAAAAAAAAAAAAATCGGAAGACTATCAGTAGGAGGTAGATGTCACTGTCGACAAATGTGACTTCTTCAAATACCACATGTAGGTAACGGAAGTTAGCAAAACTATAAATTACCTTGTTGAATTGGGGATAACTTCTGTAGTTAAATCAGAGTAAATATATAGTTAGAAGAAGATTGTGAAATTGAAATTCTTTACATAATATGACTATTCAACGTTTTTCCAGAAAGACAAACCAGAATATTAAAGAAAAAAGGTCTAAATTTTTTAAGGTAGGAGACCTGGTTTAAATGTGTCAATATTTATTGAAATAATGTATTAGATTAAAAAAAAACTTTAGTAAAATGGGAGGGCAGAAATGTTAGTGAAGTGTCTGAGTAGGTAATACAAAGAATTAAGAACATACATCTGGCATTATACAGATACATAATTACATCATCTTTTTAGAAGAGCAAGAGTTACACTATGTTTGTACAGATGCTGACTTGAAAATATAGTTAGTGGTTGGAATAGATTGATGTTCTTTTATGGTGACGTCATATTTTAAAATAAATAAAGTCATTTGGAAATTATGTAAACGGCATAGAAAATGTTAGAAGGTATACGGAGAAAAGCAAGAAGTGAAATAATACTTAGTGTCACAGGGGAATTGGTGGATGAAATATATACAGTTTGGTTATCTGGCAGCATAAAAGCTACTTTATATGTTTGCTCATTCATTAAAATCTTGGGGAGTTTCTTTAAACACAATTTGCTTTGCTGAGTTCCAGACTGAAATGTGATGGTGTTTTGTTGTGCTCTAATAAAGCTGGCTTGGAGTTCAGAGTGCAGAGCTAGCTGCTAGCTAACGATAGAAGCCAGATGGTGGTGGCACACACTGTTAATCCCAACGCTTGGGAGGTGGAGACAGAAATTGATATGAATGGGTGGAGAGAGGAATATAAGGTGGGAGGAGACAGGAGATCACCATTTTCAGGCTGAGGAGTTGATGAGGTAAGAGGTGGTTGTGGCTTGCTCCTTTGACTCTCTGATCTTTCAGCATTTACACCAATATCTGGCTCTGGGTTTTTATTATTAAGACCAATAAGAATTCACACTACACTGAAAGAAATCAGAGATTGAATTAAACTATGATTGCTATTTTGCCAAAATTTGATGAAAGGGTTAAGGATTCTAGCACTTGATTTATGAAAGGAAGCAGTTATAAAAGCATGCTGTGAAGGATGAGAGCATCTCTGTAAGTGGGCCCATTTAAATCTGTAATGACTGATGGATGATGTATATTCAAGATGAACCATATATGCAATTGTGATTACAGAACACATTGTGATGACTAGTAATAACAACAGTTCAAGAATGACCTAGTATTGGAGGGGCATGTTTAAGGAACTTTATTGTGGTTGATATGAAATTATCTACAGGAAAAATAAAATACAAAAGAATTGTTGGTGAAATTATAGTGATTTGAACAATAGCTCTGTCCATCTAGGTACTTCAGTAAATGGGTAAATGTTACTATACGGATGATAATGAAGGCAGAGAGTAATATAATTTGATAAATTTCTTCAAGATGAATGGATGGGAAATGACCTAAAATATAAAGGAAAAAGAGCTACATTGCCTGTTTCCAGGCTCAGAAACAAAAACGTGCTATGACAAATATTATATCACCATTCTGCTATCTACGATAGTAATATCTGTCAAAACTATGAATGAAACGCAAAAGTTACAACCAAAATTGCTATTACAATTACTATTTGCTGTAGAGAACTGGAGTGTTGAGGCTCAAGGAAGACTTCTAGGATATTGTCAATGTTCAAATTTTTTAACTTACTTTATATTGCAGAGGGTATTTTCCTTTTCAGTTACTGATGATATTGAAGAGGCTTTTCAAGACTTTTGTATGTGTGTGGTATTTTCCAATGATACAGAATACATGTGACTGTGCTGGAGTGAGGAAACAATGATGGTAGTCATATTGGATGGCTACATGTAGAACAATGAAAATAGACCAATGTCAATAACCCTGCACAAAACAAAACTACACATTTATCAAGGACATCAATGAAGATTGGATACCTTGAATCGGAAAGAAGAGAAAATATGGAATTGTTTTGAAATTATTTGTAGCTGAAAGTTTTTCTGGTCCCACCCAGCTCCCATGACCTGGTGGTCCCACAGCCACTCAGACCCAAATGAACATACAGAGGATTGTATTAATTACAAACTGTATGGCCTACTGGCTCAGACTTCTCGTTAGCTAGATCTTACATCTTACATTAACACATTTCTATAATGTATACTTTGCCACATGGCTTGTGGCTTACTGGTATCTTTACATCTTGTTTCTCATGGCGATGGCTGGCACCATCTCTTCTGCTTTGTCTTTCTCATTGGCACAGTAATGGACCATCCTCAACTATGAAAATCAGTGTGGAGGTTTCTCAAATAGGTAAAATTTGATAGACCACACGCTCCATCTATATCATTCTTGGGCATTGTGGTGGTTTGAATAAGAATGGCCTTCATGGACTATGTATTTAAATGCTTAATTACCAGGGAGTAGAATTGTTTGAAAGGATTACAAGGATTAGAGATATGGCCTTGTTGGAGGAAGTGTGTTACTGTGGGAAGGCTTTGAGGTTTCAAAAGTCCATGTCATGCCAAGTCTTTCTGTCTCAGCCAGCATGATCAGGTTGTAGCCTTCAGCTACTTCTCCAGCACTTTGCATACTGCCATGGTTTCCTCTCCTAAAGACTCAGATATATGCAAAAGAGGAGTGAGTAATATATTAAGAACAAGATGTGATTGATGACCACGAGGAAATGGTGTTTTCTAAGAAAGAACAACAGGACAGAGGGACATATGAATTAGGAGAAACTGTGGCAACTCTCAAAGGACTTGTACAGGTTCAAGCCAGACAGACTACCAGCACTGAGAGGGGGAGGTGAACAGTGTTCAGACAATTAGAGACCATGGAGCACTTAGCCCCAAAAGGGACGTCTTTCTCAAAACCCTCCCATCAAGACTCAGTGCTCTATGAGGAAGAGGGGTTGCACAACAGAGCTGATGCAAGTGCAAACTCACAGGGACTGTGGCCACACACAGAAGACGGGTACAAATTGGAGCCTGACAAATCCCAGCAGGGAGAAGGGGAAGCACAATCAAAGTCTGATTCCTAATCATAAAGCCATTTGCAATTGATATCTGCTGAGAAGGGGAAATCAATTTTCTCCAGTAGAGTGACACTGGCCATATCAACCACACTCTGGGGCACATGCAACACAAAACAAATGCTATTTTCTGTGTGTATTCTTTTTTTTTTTTTTGTTCTCAGGAGTTAATGTTTTTTATCTTTTGTGTTTAGTTTTGTTTTGCTTTATTTTTGTATATTTGTTTGTTTGGGGACAAAGAATATGAAGTTGAAAAAGTAGAAGGACATGGGAGGAGTTGAAGAAGAGGAAAAAATATAATAACAATATATTGTATGAAAAATTTTTAAAAATGAAAATCCAATTGAAAATAAAAGTGATAGTGCTTATCACATTCAAATTGATGGTGATTTATTTCAACAATTTCATTTTATCTTCATTAGTTAATTAATTCATTCATTCATTCAAGAATGTGTTAGATATTCTTTATTTTCTAGATTAAGTGCTGGTTTTAAAATGAAAGATAAATAAAATAAGAAACAACATTTTTATACTTACATAAGAATTTTCTTAATTTTATCCTTCTTTTATCTAGGTAGCTTAGATAAACACAATTTAGTTGGTGATATAAATTCTTTGCACATAAAATCATGTAATGTGACATGACTAGATACCAGGTATTCACTATTTCTCTTCCTTATAAAGGGAGATGGGGGCTATTCTTGAATCATGAATGTTTCCCAAAGGTCCATGAGTGTATCCTCAGCACATGGCAATCACGGTAGGTCTAGTTCTGTTGGAAGCCAGAGCCAATGGGAATTCTTCATATTTTGCAGGTCATACCTTGTAGAGGTTTTGAGAACTTGACCCCTCTTTTCTTTCATGTTCCTTGTTGCTGGGAGGTGAGAAGATGTTTCTTCCACGTGTTGCACTTTAACATTCTGCCTTTTCATAGACCTTAAATTAGAAGAATGGCCTAATAAACTGAATTGAAATTTCCAGAATTGTTAGCCAAAGTAAACCTTTACTCTTTATGAGATGATTATCTTAGGCATTTTGTCAACGTGATGGAAAGACATGGAGTCATTTCAAGAAACAAAAATTCTAGGTATTTATTTCTAACTAATTTGAACTTTTCATAGACATAAATAAAACATAACAAGTTGAGTAACTGCAGGATGGAATTTTCAAACTATGAAACCCACTCTATTTTACCGATGAGTAAAGCAAGCCTGCAAGAGTTTACTTAACTTGTTTAAGTCTTTATAAGTGTTTCTTACTGGTGCCATAAAGGTGGAAATTATTTAATCATTTTGATACATCTTAGCAATGTTGATTTGCATAGAAACCATGTGCTAACTGCGTGATTCAAATTTACTTTTTAGACTAGGTCCAGAAAGAATTATATTGGGCAAGGTTTGCCAATCTAATTTCTAGACTGTCAAAAAAAAAAAACAACTTTAATTACTTTAATTAATGAGATTTTACTCTATGTTTACAGCTAACCTTCAAAAGGAATTTATGAATCCCTTAATTTAAGAATGGATTTAACTTTTTATGTCCCTCAGATAAAGCTGCAATGTGTCATCATGAAAAGATAAAGAACTAAATTATATCTTTATTTCACAGCAAGTGACTAATTCAGATAACTGGAAAACTGAACACACTCAGATTCAAGGAAGCTGACTTAAGTCCTTGTAGTGTCCTCTTGACATGGATGCAGGCGATGCTGAATCTCCCTCCTTTCTATCCTGCTTCCCCTTTCCCACACCTATTTCTTTCTCTTTTCCTCTCCTCCTCCTTCTTTCCTATAAATAGATAATAAATGTCCTTATGTCATAGTTTAGAAAAATTACCAATGTCAAATATCTATTCTCTCCCTCTTTTTCTCCCTACCTCCTAACTTTCTGTCTTAGGAAATTAAACATCAATAAACTAGTCGTAAATAACAATTTGTTTTCCAATGATGGTGATATTGTTCAACAAAAAAGTAGAATGTGTGAAAAACATCAGCGAATGAGATAGGATTTTGTTTGATTATAAGATCACAGAACAGATGGTTTAAGATTAGATAATTCAATAGGTCAACAAGGATGTTGCTCAGAGTCAATTTCTCTGTGATTCTCTTAGCTTTGTTTGCAAGACTCCCTTTTGCTAACCTATGCATGTAGGAGGCCATATAATTCCTAAGAAGAAAAGGGGAAAAGAGGGCCATCCTTGAAAGTGATTTTATTCTATCATAAATTTCCAGAGAACTTCACTGTAAATTTCTCAAGACTAAGGTAAGTATAATGCTGTACATTACATTCCAGCTACAGAGAGGGTTGCGTATTTAGTGACTACTCCTATCCATGTACCAGACTTTGTTAAAATGAGGGGATACCAAGTATGGAAAATGTGTGACCTAGAAAATTTTAAATCATGTCAACAGTCATTAAATCTGCACTAATTATTATACTATCTGTTATGGAGGTAGATTCAATAAAATTATCTTATAAATAATGTCTATATTTTGTGATATTTTGCATGACATATAATTATTAATTATGCATTTCTGATAGCTAATTTCAGTGTTGTATTGATTATGCTTCAGAATGGCTTGGAGCTTCTAATCCATCTGGCTCCCTTCAGGTACTCAAAGTATCAGCCCCTCTGAGCCTGGTTTATTCTGTGCTGTGGATCGAACCCAGGATTTTTGTAGGATGAATAAGTGCCCTTCTTACTGAGTCACATCTGTATCCTTGGTGTTCTAAAATGTTCAAGGTTAATTCATCTTATAGGCAAGAAAACCATACTGAGTTCATGTGGTACCAGTTGAAATTTAAAACATTGAAACCATCTGGGTTATTTGATGGACTAACTTTCTGTATTTTGTGTGCAGGTATGCATGATCATGAGTAGATGAAGGTGAAGGAACATGTATATGCATGCTCATAATAATGTCTGAGGTCACTCTCAAATGATTTCCCATAGGAGCTCGCTACCCTGGGAATCATTTTTCCACATCCACTATTTGTTTCCTTGCCAAGATTTATCAGTGGGTGATGAGGATCAAACACAGGTCATGATTTTGCTGCCAGTACTTACAGCCCTAGTATCTGATTCCTTATCATAGATTTTATGCTTCCTCTTTGATGATTTCTTTATCACTACTTGATCTTGGAATTTATGTCAGTGGGTGGAAACTGATATTTCATGCTTAATTTTTAGCTCACTATTACTGTTTCTGACACCAAAATATTTTTAACCTCATGAAAGTATTTGTTAGGAGGCCATCCCTGTAACAGCAAGGAAAATAATGTATCAAATATATTGTACAGGTGTGACAATATCTTGATGAATAATTAATCAAGGTAAATTTTGGTTTTCTACCATAAATATGGATTGCTGAAATACACCCACAGTCTATGGGTTTGTACTACTTCTTTGAAATGAGGGTTTTCATTCCTGAATTAGCAATATGGTTCTCATGACTCAATTCTACTTCCCTTAGCAATCTTGAACAATTTATATTTTTATTTCCATGGCATTATTGTTATCTGTAATAAAACCCTTGTTTGGAGACATTAATATTTAGTTCTCCAAGTTGGAGACAATATGAGAGTCAGATTAATATGATTTTTAAATATCTTCTGACTCTAATCTTTTCCAATAATCAAATCTCAGATAAATTATTATTAAAGAAGTTCCTTTTAGAAGTGATTCTCATATTCCTTAATTAAAGTCCAATTGGGAAACACTGAATTGCACATAATTTTAAATCACATCACAGAAATTACTTTAAATTAGTGATTATAATTTTCTTCCTGAAACATCTTTACTCTCTACAGTGTTCACCAGCAATATTCATCAACCCTTCTCAAGTGCTCTTGGCTGGAGATATTATATACCGTTCTTCTCTGTCCACTGGGCATGTGTTCTTGTCAAACTTCTGTGCTATGTACCAAAAGTAGAACTGTATTTTAATGTTTGCTTCACTGATTTTTTCTGGAGATTCACTAGGAAGTGACCAGCTTAGAACTCTAAGCTTTGTTTTCGAGGAGTAGGATTAGGAATAGAATCACCATTATTTGTTCTGTTTGAGTCCATACGTTTGTATACCTTATTCTATGTATCAGATGCTTACTCAAATATACCTGCCCAAATCTATCCAAACTGTTAAAAAACTTCCCATGTGTGAACACTGATCTTTCGTTCTTCTCGTCTTCTACAGTGAATTGTATGGTATTTTTAGATTCTTTTTGCAATTAGTTCTCTGAGTCCACAGGCACTCCCGCCTTTTGCAAACACAGATGCATGTATGATCAGATTCATCTGGCTTTCAGGCATGGCTACAGACTGATCTTGCAAGTCATTTTCATGGTGAACTCTTATTTACTTAGTCATCTGTGCTTGCTTCTAAGATGATTTTATTAAGGAAGCAATAGAGAGACAGCCACCAAAGAATAGATATGGAAACATGTGGCATGCTTCATATTATGAATATAAATGTGCTGTAGAATGAGAGCATGCTATCACAAATAATGAGATGAGAAAAATTTTCCAGAAATCATTCATTACTGATCTAGTAGTCCAGGCTCAGAATAAATCAAGCCCCTTATATGACTATATATAAAATATTTCCCCAAACAAAACTCTTTTTTATTGCCTTTGCTTTTTCCTCATCACCTTTAGCATGAATAAATTTGTGTCCATCACAAAGTACATAGAACAGTACATAAAGTAGAATATTACTAATCAACACTACTGGAGATTTTCTCTAGGAGGATATGAGTATAATAATTAAGGTACAAAAAATGGAGATGTCATATCATCTTTATACTATGATATATTAGTATAAACAAATTTGTAAAATAAAAATGATGTGACTTTGGGTCCCCATGTATTCTTTTCATTCAGGGATAATAACAAACACTCCATTTTTTTAATTGTTTAAATACATCCCAAAATTCACAGAAGCTCTGAGATTTATCACTATGACTTGGGAACATCACATGCATTTATTCAGGTTGACTATAAACTGAGAGCTCGATGCATCTTTTAAAATAAAGCAAAGTTCTAGCAGTGCTTTTATCCTGTTGAGTATCTGCCCCAGGTGTGATAAGAACACAACTGTACTGTGCTTCCGACAGCATGCAAACCATTCTTGGCTCCAGGCTAGGACTCCTCTGAAGTTCTTCATAAGCCTGATTGGGAGAGAGAACAAAGTGATGAACCCAAGCTGTATTCTCTCAGATGCTGTTAGTGCATTCACATGCTTTGGGCAAAAGCACAATCATTGAGGTTTACCACATCAGGTTTGATTTGGAAAGACCGGCCAACCAGAGAATGTTTTAATTACTCATATACACAATAATATTCTCATAGATATTTCTCTAAAGTAAAGTATAGGTTTATCCTGTCATTTCCTTTGAACACATAAATCACTACAGCACAGTATGATTTCCCATTAGGGAAAACATAGGAGCTTATTTTGCTAGGATCATTTGGAAAGTATAGAAAATAGAATTTTCAGATAACATTTTCCCATACTATAACAAGGACACATGTTTAGACAGCTTCTGTTAGTGAAGTAAATTCCTGAGAGGAATCAACTTGAGATCTTTTGAAGTTTACTTTTCGTTGTTGTTTGTTATTGTCCTATTGCTTCTGGCCCAGTGATGAGGCAGCAAATTAGGAAGAGTGTGTGATGTGGCAAATTCATCAAGTCACGTTCAGCAAACAAACACAGGCCAGAACCTGCATCTCCAGTGACCTTAAAGTGCTCACTCCCACCAACTTCACACCTCTTAATGGTTCCACCACCTTCCAGTTACACCAAAGCAGGGACCCAGCTTTTATACCATGAAGAGGTGGGAGACACCTCCTGGCCAAACCACAATGCTATAGTATGTCAACTATGCAAAGCTGAGTTCCCATGGGGTCAGGTTGATTCTTATTTATGTCTCCATTTTATTTGAAGCAAGAAAAATCTCTGTTCTTACCTGCCAGCATTGTGGAATATGGTACCTGATGCTGTGGATCCTTTCTAACAGCGAGAACCGGCTTGCTGCATTTAGAGCAGGAACTTACACAATTTTCACTGTGCTATGTAGCTTCAGCCTGGTTAAAGACATGGCTTACATTCCTCCCTTTGAATATTCAAGAAGATGCTATTTGAATGTCTCCGATTACATATGGTATTCTCTAAAGATACATTTGAAAGACGTGAAGCCTTATTGACTATATATGTACAGAACCAACATGTATCATAAAACTTTGAAAAATGTTTCAAGGGTCCTAGATACACTCTACTTTCAGATCATTGAGCATCGATTCTTACTTAGATGTGAGAACTAGTGCCGAAGTCAATCACATTGAAAACAGATACTGTAAGATAATGTATTTGGCCAAATAGTGAAACACGTAATTGAAATATGGATTCAAGATTAAGAGACAATTGTGCAACAGCAATAAGAATTCAAGGTTGGGCACTAAACTAAGGGAACACTGTGTCTCATTTATTGAACCAATTTACTTTTTCATATTAAAATTTTACATTTTATTACTCTGTAATAACTGTAAAAGCTACGTAAAGCCTTTTTAATGTTCATTCATTTATTTATTTTTGTAGTTTTGAGGAAAGATCTCCTTGTGTACCCAGACAGACCTTAGACACTTAACTTCCAACTTCAGCACATGCATTTAATATTTATTATACAGATGTGTGTGTTGTAATATGACAGGCGAATCAGTGCTCCAGAAATTGTTGTGTTTTACACTAAAACTAATATATTTTATATGTTGTTATGTTTTATGTATTTATATATAATAATAAAATATATTATTTTTAGTGTGAGATAACATGCTACACTATTTTATTATTAATTCTTTCCCTATTGTAAAAAAATAGTCTTTTGCATATAGCAGACATTTTTGTGAGTGAATAGTCATTTTCTCTTTGAAGAAAAAATGACTTTCTCTGAAAGGTCCAACTCTCATTCCGAGTCTGAGGTATGAGTTTGCCTGGAGTAGTTTCCTCACTGCTTAATGGGATAAAGAAGAATGTGGTGATCAACAAAGGTGAGAAGTAAAATGTTTTATTGTCATTTCACCATATTTCACCACAGAGTTTATAAATTGATCTTCATTCACAATACCAATATCCTATAAATAATTTTGAATATTCCAGGAAAATCTGGCTAAGACATCTTGAATCTCATGTGTGTATGTGGATATGGGGGGCAAGGTATGAGACTTATCCAATGGGCCTTATGGATGGTCAAATTCTAAATCATGGTATGAGATTGTGGGGTTTAAAAACAATTTCACCACTTTGGAATAAATGTAGTTTTATAATAAATCTACTTTTAAAGAGACTGAGTTCTTTGAGTCTTCTGTGGCTCCATAACTCTGTTCTTTCTATTATTAACACCCTACTTAGATATGGAATGATTGTTATCATAATGAACCAGTCACAGGCACATTATTATTAACCTAGGTCTACAGTTTCCCTTAGGTTTCAGTGTCTGCAATGCCGGGATCTTAATTCAGGGCTTACTTATGCTGTGGAGGAACTTTACCACTTATGTATTACATATTATGCTTTTTAGTTTTTGACAGGAGATCTCACTGTATGGCTCAGTATTAACCTGAACTCATAGTCACCCAGAATCTGCATTCCAGTCATAGGAATTGATATCAGTTCCACCATGTCCAATTTTTTTTATGAGTAAATTTTTATGTTGCACAGTTCTCTGTGTTTTGTGTCAGACGGTATGTGTCCATCACTGCTCTATTGTTCTCTTCCTCTCCACCCCAAACTCCTACAACTATAGGTCTGTCTCTAACTCCACTTTTTTTTTTCTAGCATGTCATATAAATAGAATCATGAAGACCTGTATTTTTAAGAGGACTTCAGTGACTATGATTAACAGGGTTAAAGGACCACCAATAGAATTAGGTAAAAACACTACCAAATTAGTTAATGGTACTGTTGCTGGTGATATTAGGGGCAATGTAAGAAATGAATCAAGGTCTCAAGAAAATAATTACATAATCAAGTGTCTCAGAAATGCAGAAAGTTTTTGTTTGCTTGTTTTTTCTTTTGTTTTGTTTTTTGAGACAGGGTTTCTCTGTGAAACAGCACTGGCTGTCCTGGAGCTCATACTGTAGACCAGGCTGACCTATACTCACTGAGATCTGCCTGCCTCTGCCTTCCAAGTGTTAGAATTAAAGAAGTGTGCCACCACTGCCTGGCAAGTTCTACTCCTGTAGAAAGGTATATGGAAATGTCTAATTGACTTGGAATTTTATTCTTAATTCAAAGGAGTTGAGTGCTTTGCTGAGTGATCACCTCTCTGCCTCACTTATGGGGCTGGATTAAACAAAGGAGCACAAGTTCTAGGGAAAAGGGTGATTTGGACATACTGCAATTTTAAGAAGTACTGACTATGGATTAATTTGAATTTCTGACAAGTGACTTCTTTATAATTTTTACTTTTAAATGAAATTTTGCCTTGTTTAACTGTACATTTTGTTTACAGTGCCCACAGAATGATGACTGGATATTTGTAGACTAAATAAACTCCAAAGTCAAGAAGTAGTACAAAATGGTTAGGTTAAAATTTTAAACAGTTTATTCATAAGATTAGAGATTTCTTTCACCTTGGTGTGATTAATCTCAGCAGGCTTCAAAATGGTAAGTCAAGTCAATGTCCAAGAAAGGTGAACATAGAGCAACTTTCCATGAGAAAAGAGGCAGTTTTTCTCTCAATTTTTTTCTGATTCTTTGTACTGTACTCCAGACATTGGGTCTATGTTGCTTACCAGACAATCAATCCCCCCCCAAAGAAAAAATATAGCTTTTTTGCGTATTCTTGTAGGGCCTAGATGTGTGGGTTAGTATCAGAGTTCTTGCCCTCGGGACAGAATATTAAATAAAATATGGCAAGTCAGTAGGATACAATGGAAGGAGTAAACAGGGTGAATGTTGTATGGTAAGGAAAGGAAGGCAGGGCAGTGCAAGCATGTAAGAGGGTAAACAACCCAAATGAAATATGTATGAATATCTCATATGGAAACTTGCAACTTTCTAAGATCGATTTTGTTGTTGTTTGCTTGTGTGTTTGTTTAATCACAAACAAAATCAGAACAAGACAGAAGTGGAAAGAGAAAAGGAAAATAATACTAGTGTATATAAGTGGGAATTCCCAGATTTGATTCAGCAAACCATAGTGTACCTCTAAGAAAAAAAACTCAGTTTGTGGTATTCAACAGAAGATTTTAATTTCTCTCCTCATTTTTGTAATGAACTGCACTAGTTATTTTCCTCGTGGAAATGACAACACTCCTGGCAGTTTACAACTTTAGCAGACACTAACTCTTAAAGCCTGTCATTGACAAAGCACTTCTGAATGCCTGGCTTAACTCTTTGCAACCTCAAAAACAGCACCACTAGCTGGCCACCACATACTAACACAGCCAAATCACAGCAGGGCTCCTTGGTCAGTTAGCAAGTATGACTTGCAATCCTGAGATCCAGCCATTTTCTTGCCTCTGTCTTGTTAACCTAGACTATGGGTGCACACACTATCATACCCAGCTACCACAGATCGTCTTTAATGGAGAAATCATAACTGATTTTTAATATTAACAAAACCAGATTTCTCATCACTTATTTTCAATTTACCTGCCCTCCCAAAACACAACAGAGGTGAATTTTATTTTCATCCTTATTTATTCATTTATTGATTTAAAATAAAGCCTGAGTTGATTCAGGAACTTTGATTGATGATGCCTTTCAAACTATGAACTTCATAGAGAAAGAACAAATCCAAAGCTATACATAAACAAAAGATGTTTATATGTGCTGGATTTTACTTCAAAGGACGGATTAAACATGAAAATACTCACTTAAAGAAGGAATCATGCATTTTAGCTCCACCATTCAAAATGTCTGCATCTATACAAAATATGTATAGTCAGAAAATATGACCTTTGGACAGGCCTTGCAAAACCATGGTGACCAGAGCTGCCTTGTAAACAAGGAATTGTTTTGAACTTACTGTGTAGCTGAGCTTAGATCAATTCTTTATTTTTCTGCCCCGACTTTTGAAGCATTGGGATTTTCTGTGTGCATCACCATTCCTGATGCTTAAGCATAACATTGTAAGTAATGTTGCTTAGGTTATATAACCAGAGCAGGCACTAGGCTAGCAGCATGAAAATGTGCAGTACTTAGTAAACATGATTGTGGCTACCATGATGTTTACTTGCTTTACATACCCCATTCAAAATTCTACCTTTGCAGGCTTCCTCACACAGTGATAACTCCAACTCAAGGAATGTGGAGAGAAGTTAATGGACCTTTCTCAATAAGAAACTAAAGATTTCTTGGGTAATATTTTTTTTCTCTCCTAATACCATCAATGTGAAGGCACCTTCAGTTAGACTCTAGATCCTCTTGAGAAGAAGGTGATTTCAAATAACAAGATATGAATTATAACATTCAAGCTATAATTCCTCCTTTTTTCCTGGAGTCACTCTATTTCATGTAATTTCCAAATCTGATTTCTTATCTTTAGTGTGGATTTTAGAATTTTTAATTATTTTACGGTAACATGGATCTTAATATAGCTGGATTCTTAATTTATCTTGCTTGCAAACAAGTCATATCTGATCTAGCTTTCTCGAAGCCATTGTCATGTGCTAAGGTGCTGCAGCCTGATAACCTCCCTTGATAAGCTGATGTACAGAACCAAACAGCTTAGCTTTTGCTTACAGTATTATGAAATCAAAGACCTAGCGGGAAAATGTTCATTTTTTGTTTAATATTAATATCTCCTGATGACTATAAGGTTCTACAAAGGAAAGAAGTGGTTATAAAATAGAACATATATTAAAGCTAATGTTATCATATCAAAATGCCCACTGACTATCATTAAACTGTGTAAAGACTCCCAATAATAGCCATAATCTCCCCTCCTATTATTGCTGCCAATGATTATGGAAATGGGGAAAACAGCAGGTTATTTCTATCAAACTTTAAAATAACTTATTGTATTTAATTTGTATGAAATCAATTGTAGATAAGCAAACTATTTTATGAAGTGTATATAAGCAAACACCAATACATAATTATTGAGATACTAACACTTAAACACAACCTTTGTGGATGTGTACAAATTTTATAGTCTTTCTTAATGTGTCAAGCCAATATAAATGTTTATGTTTAATCTAACTCGCAATGGTCATTATAATTAGTAAATGGTATTAATTCTCAAAGGAGACATCTATGTACAACTTTCACCATTCAACTGTGAAAGTGACCAAAATGTAAAAATCTTCAACACTGAATATTGAACATTAGCCCGCCCTTAGTTTTATCATACATAATTCTTTCATATTTAGAATAAATACACATGAAAGTAAAGGGGAACACTTCTAAGTTGGAATCAATATCTTTCATATGACATGAAAAGACATTATAAAGGCATTTTCAAAAATTATTCTTTTGGAAAAATAGCAAAAAAAAAATCACAGCCTTAACCTTCAGTGTGTACACATTTGAAGTTGTCAACAAGAAAAGCTTCCTTCCTGTGGGGGTGGGGTGGGGGTGAAAGCCTCAGCTTTCACAGCAAAACCAAAGGAAACTGAACTCATGTGCTTTCTACAGTGAAAATACGGAAAGAAGAACGATAGCTACATCAGCTTGTGGGAAGTTTGACTGCCAGCAAAAGAAGCTTTTGTTTTGTACTATCAGCAGTGTAAACCACAGAGTCTTGCTCAGTCAGGCATTGATTTCCTGTATTATTGGAGAGAAACTTGGACCTTCTTTGGAAAACACTGTTCATGAATATTCACACATTTCTTCATTTGAATCAAATCATTCCCTGGCAATTTCACATAAAGAAGGAGAAGTGTTTCTTGGTAATTACTTCCCCATCACAACAGGTCTCTGTTTTTAAGCTGTCCAATTATGCCTTGTCTCTGATATTAACTATAGACTTCCCAGAAAGAGTATGGCAAATAGAAGCTTCTGTTAAAACATTTATTCTGAAAGAATTTTTAGTTGCACTGCATTTAAAATAGCATTTTAGAAATGTATATGGTGAATAAGATATGACATATATATATATACATATATATATACACATACATACATACATATATATACACACACACTCAGGCATTTTTATTCTACAAGTATGTGCTCCTTCTTATGTGTCTGAGGCTGTGTGAAGATATGCATAGAACTGCCATGATTCATGGAAAAGGGAACCTAGAATTTGATGTGTTCTTCTGCTTTCATCTACAGATTTATATTTTAAAGCATGTGTTCTATAATACAGATCAGTTAAAGAAAACACTATTTCAAAGACAGGCAAATCAAATATCCTTGTATTAGTAATTCTTTATAAAACATGATGTTATGACTAAATTTTGTCTTTAACAGAAAAATATCTTTATTTTTGAGAATTTCATACATACATATGATAAACTATGATTATTTCTGCATCCCATTTCCATCCAACTTCCCCAAGTTCTCCAACTCTGTCTGTTCCCAAGTTCCTGTCTCTTTCTTTATCTGTATTGATGACTTGTTATGTTCAATAATCTGTGCAGCCATCCATCAAAGAATGAAAACCAACGAGTGGCCACATCCTCAAAAAAAGAATTATTCTTTGTTTACATTCTTTTCACCTTCTTTTCTATGATGATCTCTGAGTCTTTGTAGTGGTAGAATGATAAGGATGTTGCTTTTAGAGGTGGGCATTCCACCTATTTCTAAGCACTTTGACCAATCTGCATTGACTGTTGCCCACAGCACAAGGAAATTTTAATAATCAAGGCTGAGAGTAGTCAAGTATAAGCCTATAAACATAAATATTTAAAAGGATATCTAACAGAATGAGCATTGAGTCTAATAACAAGATACACCTAATCATGAGTTTTTGATTAGGATTACTTTATCAGGTAAAAAAAAATTTCCTCTTGTGGAGCCACCAAAAAACCAATCAGAAAGTGGTTAGTAACTACATAACAATTGTGCCGGTTTTACACTGGTAGGTATATACTGCCTGGTCGGTTGATATTGTAGCATATTGGGTTCAGCCCTAAGTAAGATCTTTGATATAAAGATATCAAAGATATAAAGATATCTTTGATATAAAGATATCTCCTTCAGCAATCAACATTGCACCTTCTTGCACTATAAATGATGACTATATGGGAAGATGTTTTCTAGTTGGTTTGAAGTTGGTTTCTTTGTGTCCTGTAGCAAAAGTGTATGATTTATCCACCATGAGGGTCTTTGTATTTATAGTAGAAACCAAGGTCAACTAAATAACTTGTGTTATTTTAGAAATGTCTTGGCTCACTGGCCTATAACCTATATGGGGATATCCAAATATTTACACTTCCATTTTCATTTAATAGCATAAACCTTCTAAGACCAATGTTGCCAGTCCATGCAGGGATAATTCAATTTGAACTCATTTTTAAAGTTATATTTTAAATTTGGGTTACTAACTAATGAATTTCCATAAGGTTTCACATTTAAGCCACCCATATCCTCATCTGATCATCTCTGTCACAGCTAATGAGTTAAGCCCTAGGATTCTCCACCCCTCTTTCATATCATATGAACTGTATTTCAATTGGGCTGTGAGACAGTAGCCATTCATATGGCTTTTGACTAATTCATCCTGGGAATACCCCTCTCTTCCTTCACCCCTGACTTATTGTACTCCCATACTTTTCTCTACTGAAGCCTTTTACAACTAATATTTCTGTTCTTATATAATCTACTACTTCCCTTCACTTCATTTGCACCCCCCCCCAATCTTTGGATATGCCACTTTCTAGTTTCCTCTCTTCCACTTGTGTATTAGGTAATACACAGAAAATGAAAGATTAGAAGATAAAATTCATATATGAGAGAAGGCATATGTATTTGCCTTTCTTGACTTGGTTGATGTCAATGTATATATATATATATATATATATATATATATATATATATATATGTGTGTGTGTGTGTGTGTGTGTGTGTCTCTGTGTGTGTGTATGTGTGTATTTCTAGTTTCATCCATTTACTTGCAATTTTCACGATTTTATTTTTATTATAGCTGAACAACAAATACTAGACTATAATATATGCCACATTTTTCTCATCCTGTTTCCTCTTGTAAAACATTTTGGTTGATTCTGTTCTATAGATCTTGTGAAGAGAGAAGCAATGAACATGAATGTACAGATGTCTCTGTGGTAGACATTTGAGTCTACGCCAAGGAGTATAAATGACTCATTCAGAAGTTCTATTTATAGATTTCTAGTAGCCCCGATACTTATTTCCAAAGTTTCAGCATTAGTTTATGCCTACACTAATGATGTATTAGAGTCATTCTTTTCCACAACCATGGCAACATTTGCTGACTTTCATATTACTGATAATTATCATTACGACTAGGGTGCTATAGAATCTTAAAGTGGTTTTAATCTGTGTTTTCAAGATGTTGAAAGATGTTGAACACTTTTTATAATATCTCTGATCTATTTGTTTCTTATTTCAGATTTTTCTATTCTATTCCATAGCCCATTTTAAACTGGGTTGGTTATTTTAATGTTTAATATTTTTCAGTTCTTTGTATATTACAGACACTAATCCTCTGCTAAATTAGTAGCTAGCAAATATTTTCTGCCATTCTGGGAGATGTATATTCCACTCAGTTTTTCACAGTTTATTTTATTGTGCAGAAGCTTTTTGGTTTTGTGAGAGTCCATGTATCAATTGCTTAATCTATTTCATATACCATGTGATACATTTTCAGAAAGTGTTTATAGAAAGTGCGTACAAGTGTATTCCCTACATTTTTTTCTGGCATTTCAGGGAATAGGGTTTTTGCCAAGGTCTTTGATCCATTTGAAGTGGAGTTTTCTCAGAGGGAGAGATAAGGACCTAGTTTCATTTCACTTTCTGTTGAAATTCAGTTTTCTCAGCACCATCTGTTGGAGATGCATGTTATTGGCCTCTTCATCAAATGGTAGGTAATCAGTTGCCTAGAGTTATGTCCAAGTTCTCAATCTGTGTCATTAATCCATGTGTCATTTGTCTAGTGTCAGTGCAATGACGTTTTTCTTACTATGACTCTGTGGTGTAACTGGAAATCTGGTATAGGATACCTCCTAAGTTTTCCATTCTCTTATTTTATGCCAGGTATACTGTTAAGTTTTTATTTATTTGTAGTTATTGTGAATAAGATTATGTTCATAAGTTATTTTTCAATATGTTTGTCATTGACTTTAGCATGTCAATCTTGTATTCTGATATATTGATGAAATTATTTTTCACCAAAATATCTTCTGGTGAAGCTTTAGGGTCTCTTATGTGTAGAATCATACACCTATGAAACAGGACACTCCTGTTTCTCTTCTCATTTGTATCCCTTTAATTTCCTTCTCTGTGGAATTTCTCTGAGAGTAATGCACTGTACTGAGGAGAAACTGAAAGAATGAATACTCTTGTTCCTGAATTTTGAGGGAATGCTTAGAATTTTCCCAGTTTAATTTGATGTTGACTGTTGGTTGATTATACTTATCCTTTATTATAATTATATGTGCTTTATCTACTCCTATCCAAAGGCTTTTAAAATCTCTCTTATGGTAATGATGGGATTTTAATGTCATTAATTATATTTATTGGTTTATGTATATATATGTGAAACCAATGCTACGTCTATGGAATGAGGTCATATAGTCAAACTGTCCATGATCAATGATTTTAGCTTTCTCCCTCCAATATACAGTATAATATATGTAATCTTACATACTGTTTGCCAGTGTTTTATTATTTATATTGTGAGATTTTAGATTCATGCTTGTCAAGAAGATTTAGATGTAATTTCTTTCCTTCATTTCCATTTTTTTGTTATTGGTTTTATCCTTTTATATTGTTTATGTAACAGAGTATTTCTGCCTTATAAAAACAGTTTGGAAAAAATCATTTCTTTTTATGTTATAGAATAATTTGAGTTGCATTGACAGTTCATTAGAATTCTGCCAAAAATCCATCTGATTAAAGGCTTTTTATAAACTTGAGCTCTTTTAGTATTGTTTCAATCACACTGCTTGTTAAAGTTCTCTTTAAAGTATTTATTTTATCTTAGTTTAATTTTTGTATGCCATATGATCTAGTAATCCATCCATTTAATTTAAGTTTTCCAACTTAGTGAAATATAGATTTTTATGGGGTATCTTCATGGCTATGTACATTTAATTAGTATTTGTTTCACTGTGCTGCTGTGGATATCATTCTATATTAATAAAACACTGATGGCCAGTGACCAGACAGAAAGTATAGGCAGGACAAGGAGAGAGGAGAATTGGGGAAACAGGAAGAAGGGGGAGAGACAGTGCAACCACCGCGAGGACAAGCAGCATGTAAAGACGCTGATAAGCCACCAGCCATGTGGCAAGGTATAGATTTATAGAAATGGGTTAATTTAAGATAAAAGAACAGTTAGCAAGAAGCCTGCCACAGCCATACAGTTTATAAGTGATATAAGTGTCTGAGTGATTATTTTATACGTGGATTGTGGGACTGCAAGGCTTGGTGGAACCTGGAGAGAAGCCCTCCAGCAACATTGTGCCCCCTTTTTCTTTTCTTTATAATTATTCTCCTCTCACATAATGTGTTCTGACTGCAGTTTTCCTTCCCTCCTCTCCTCCCACTTACCACTCTTCCTCCCAGCAAAAACATACCTCCCCTCTTCCACAGATCTACTCCTCCTCTGTTTCCTTTCAGAAAAGAGGAGGCCTCCCAGGGATATCAAGGGAACATGGTATAACAAGATACATGAAATCTTTAATTTTATTAAATTGATTCCTTAGTCTCCTTCTTTTTGCTAACTTGGCTAGGGACATATCTATTTTGTTTGTCTTTTCAAAGAACTGTCTTCTTTTGATTGATTCTTTGTATGTTTGTTTGTTTTTTAGTTTCATTAATTTGTAGTTTGATGTTGATTATTTATCCTGACTACTATTCAGGGGATTTGTTTGTTCTTGATTGTACAAAGCTTAAAGGCCTAACATTAATTTATTCACTTTAGACCATTCAACTTTCTGATGGAAGAATGAGAAACTTTATTCTTAGTACTGCCCTTATTGTTTCCTGGAAAATTGTCCATGTTGTGGCCTATTTCCATTCAATTCTAGAAATTTAAATAAATCTTGATTTATTCTCTTAACTGAAAGACCCTAACCCTTCAGGCTTACACCACCCAAGCCCCAGGAAATAAGAAACTAAAAATCTATTTCCAAAGGCAACCTGACTCAGCCATTACTCAACCACCCCTGTAACAATGCAAAAATGTAAAAAGATTTCTGTTAAGAAATGTGCTCAACTGTGACTGGGATAGTTGCAAGTGTTCCAGGAAGGACCACTGTGACCTTTGTATAAACTCCACTCCCGCCCTGATACCCGCTTGAGGTTTCAGGAAGAATGTACATGTAGATATGACTGTACCCACTCTGTGATCAGACCATGATCTTGTGAAATGAAATTGTATGGGAACTGTAATCTTATGGCTTTTGTGGGTTTTTCCTTTAAAAGCACCCATGTGGCTACAGTAAGATGCGACTCTTGCTCTCAGGACAATAGTAGCCCATCTGTACAGTTGCTTCAATAAAAACCTCATGCTGTTGCATCAACTGGACTGGAGTCTGGGTTCTTGGGGCACCCACTTGAGACCCTAAATTTTGGGGTCTAACATAACTAATTCTGCTTCGTTGCTTGTTGTTTTATCTACGAGTTTATGTAATTTCTATTGTCTCTACAACCGTTCTTATTTAGCTGTTTCAATGTGATCAGACAGAATACAGGATTCCTATTTCCATTTTCCTATATTTGTTGAGACTTCTTTGCATCAGAGTATGTGATCAATGATGGAGAAAAGTTCCAGAGGCTGCTTAGAAGAGTGTGCGTTCTGTGTTCAGATAAAATATTCTATGGTTGTTTGTTTTGTACACTCAATTCATAATATCTTTTGACTCCCACATTGTGTTTAGTTTTGTTCCCATGATTTGCCTACACTTTCACACACACACACATCCCATGAAAACACAAAAATAGAAGCCAAAATGTGTATGCCAAGGATCTGTAAAGTACAAAAAAAAAAAAAAAAAGAAAAAAAGAAAAGAAAAGAAAATGCCCAAACAAAACATTATGAAATTAAGAACTTCCAAAGATGACATTAAGTTAGTTTTCTCCTGGCCATCAACTGCTGGACATCGGGCCTGCCTTTATAAGTGGTTTGCGTCTCCACTCAGTCTACTTTTAGAAAATGAATTCATTTTCAAGTGGTTATCAACTGGAGATAGCTTCTAGGTTAGGGATGGGGGCTTGTGTCTAATTTCCCTGTCAGCAAGGGATCCCATTTGGTACAGACCAGTGTAGGCCATGTCCATGCTAACATTGTCTCTGTGAGTTCATATATGCATTAGTTCTGCTCTATTTAGACTACCTTGTTTTCCTGGTGTCCTCCATCCACTCAGGCTCTGAAAATCTTTCTGTCTCTTCTTCTTCAGAGTTCTCTGAGCCCCGAGGGAAAGGATTTATGGAGATATCCCATTTAGGACTGAATTTTCCAAGTTCTCTCATTCTCTGCATATTAACTGGCTGGGTGTCTGTGTATCCCTTCCCTTCTACTGTAGGGGGAAACTTCTCTGATGATATCTGAGAAAGGCACTTATCTATGTGCATAGGATAATGTCATTAGGAGACATTTTATGCCAATTGTGCTGGTACATGCTGATAGGATTTGCTGAAGGAGGCAGAGGCAGAAACATGGCAAGTTCCAGGCAAGCCTGGTCTATACATTTAAGAAAAAAAGGGGGGGGAGTCATTTTATTGTTACATTCCCTTATCAGAACAGTAGTGTTTTGTTTTCCACTAGGTCTCTTGTCTGAGTAGTCCAAGGTTCTTGGCCATCAGAGAAGTGTCCAAGATGGTTTATATCTCATGAAATAGAGCAGAATCCAACCAAATATTTGTTGGTTAGTCCTACAGAATTTGTGCCACTATGGAACTAGCATGTGGTGATATATTGTGCAACCCAATAAAACTTATTTGGGGATCAGAGGACAGAGGCAGCCAGTAATTTAGACATAGAAGCCAGGTAGTGATGGCATACACCCTTAATCCTATCACTTGTGAGACATAGATCCCTCTACCAGTAATGGCCTCTGGATCTCTGTGAGTTCAAGGATGCACTGGGAACAGAGCCAAGCAGGTGTGGTGGCACATACTTTTAACCCCAGCACTTGAGGTCTCATGCCTTTGCTTGGGAAGCACACATGCCTTTAATCCCAGGAAGTAAGATGGCAGGGCTGAAAAAGTTATCTAAGGTGTGAAGAAACAGGAACTCGCTGTCTTGAGACTGAGGATTTTGTAGAGGTGAGAATTAATGGCTGGCTTGCACTGCTTCTCTGATCTTTGAGCTTTCACCCCAATAACTGGCTCTGTTTTTTTTATTAATATAAGACCATTTAACAATTCATGTTACATCAGCATATATTGCAGGTATATTAACATTGTAGATCAAAAGTTTTTATCTCAGTTAGTGTTTATTTTTCTTCTCTGGTAGCTCGAAGAGTATGTTACAGTACCATGAACATTAGTCAGTAGTAGTATAGGCTATAAGGGGGCACCAGCTCAATTTCTCTGTGTTTGATGTGTTATGTGGGTATTGGCTTCAGCAACAGTGCTTAACAGTCAGTTTGTGGAGAGCAAGCAATAGCCTTGGCAGTAGCCAGGGTTGTGTGTGAGTTCCTCTGCGACCCATTTGGTCAACTACTTGATTAGATGTAACCCATTCCTGATATTAAGTTCCATTTAGTGAAAAGAGATGTCCAGGTGGGACTCTGTCTCCCCCATTATTTGGTAAACTAATTTAAATCACCTTCATATATGTATATAAGTTAGGAAACTCCTATTGTGTTGGGTTTCTATAAAATCCCTCAAATAGCCCTTAATTTTAGCTGTCCACCACTCTATTCCCTCCCTTTCCCCCTTCTTCTCTGTCTTTGCCTGTTTTATCCTCGTTCTACCCTTTCCCTTGTTCATCCATTACTCTAGTCCCTTACTCTACACCTAATCTCTGTGTTTATATGGATTGCTCATCAAAAAGCATAACAACTAACACCCACATGTAAGCAAATACATTGCATATTTGTCTTTCTGGGTCTGGGTTACCTCACTCAGAACATTTTTTTTTCTTTAGTGCCATAAATCTACCAGTAAATTTGATGCTTTTAATTGCTGTATAATATTCCATTGTGCAAATGTACCCCATTTTCTTCATCCATTCATCCATTGATGGACAACTACGCTGTTCTAATTTCTGCCTACTATGAATGGAGCAGCATTGAACATTCATGAGCAATATGCAAAGGTTTACATCTTGTGATAACTTTTTCAATTTCTCTGTTCAAGGTCTTAATGTTTGTTTTTTGTTTTGTTTTTGGTTTGTTTGTTTTTGATATGCAAGTCTTTCACTTTCTTGGTTAATTACCCTAAGATATTTTGCTTTTCAAGGCAATTGTCAGGGATATTGTTTCACTGATTTCCTCCTTAGTCCATTTGTCACATGTTTATAGGAGGGCTACCTATTTTTTTGTGTAATAGGTGTATATCCTGCTAAAAGTGATTATAAGCTATAGACATTCCCTGGTATAATTTTAGGGTCACTTTGTATACAATCATATCATCTACAAATGAAGATACTTTGAATTATTGCCTTAATATTTTTAATATTTGATCTTCAGTTGTTTTATTCTTCTAGGTAAGAATCTAAATATATTGAATAGATATAGAACCCTGTCTTATTCCTGATTTTTATCAGAAATTCTTTGAGTTTCTCACCATCAAGTTTGATGTTGTCTGTGGGCTAAATTAAAATTGCCTTGATTGTTTTGAGGTATTCCACTGAATGCACAGTCTTTCCAGGACTTAACAGGAAGAAATATTGAATTTTGTCAAAGGCCTCTTCTGCATTTATTGAGATGACCATGTGCTGTTTGTCTTTCAGGCTGTTTATATATTATATTTATCAGTTTACATGTGTTGAACCATCCCTATATCTCTTGGATGGAGCTTATTTAATAATCATTGTGAATGAACTTTTTAATGTGTTCTTGAATTTAGTTTGAAGATATTTTATTGGAATTTTTATCTGTGTTCATAAGGGAAATCATTGTGTAATTCTCTTACAAGGTAGCTGTAAAAGTATAAATAGAATTATTGATGCTTCTTCATTTTCCATCTTGGGGAAATTGAGGAGTTTTGGCACTAATTCCTCTTTGAGAATCTGACAGAATTCTGAACAAAAACCATCTGGCCTTCAGTGTATTTTGGTTGGGAAATAATTTTACTGCATCTATGTCAATAAGGGTTACAGGTCTGTTTAAATTACTTATCTGATCATGATTTCACTTTGTGGTTTTTTTTCCTGTTTCCAACTTTTTATTGTGATAAAATACACAATAACTGAAACTTATCATCTGAGCCATTTTAAGCATACAGTTTGATGACATTGACTGCACCTGCAGTGTGCTAAAGTCAACTCAATTCATCTTTAAACATTTCATCATGCAGAACAGAAACTCTGTTCATTAAACAATGACTTTCTGCTCCAGCTACTGGCAATGGCATTCTAGTCTTGGTCTCTGTGATATATCTTATAAGTAGGATCATATATAGTCATCTCTTTTGACTGATTTATTTCACTAAGAGTAGTGTCCTTGACAGTAATCAATATTGTAGACATGTTAAATTTCTTTTCTTTTTATGACAGAAAATATTCTATTGCATGAACTAATGCACTTTGATATTTTTCCCACACCACTGTGCACTTGGCCAACCATAACTTTCAAAGATGGTAAAATACACATCTAAATCCCAGGTGTGAGTCTGTTCTGAAAGCTCAGGAGTTCCAATTGCACGGGGCCTCATTTTGTATTGACAGTAACTGGGATCTAACCTCCTAAGCTGCACCACTGTCAGTATTTTTTTTTAGAAATTATTTTTCCATCTTTTGCCCTAAGGTGGTGTTTATCTTGGGTAATGAGGTATTAATTTCTGAATGAAGCTCAGTATTGGGAATTATTCTTTAATCCAACTAGCTAGTTTGTCTCCTTTTCTTGGGAAATTGAAACTATTAATATTCAGAGTTATTATTTAAACATGTGCATTAATTCTTGTCATTTTGTTAATTTGGTGTTTTTTAAGAAACCCCTTTTGATTACGGGTCATAGTTTTGTTTATCTAACTTTGTGGCATCTTTTTTGTGTTTCTTCTCTTCATATTGAAATATTCTTTCTAGTATTCTCTGTAAATTTGGCTTTGTGGTCATAATTTTTCCAGTTTATTTTTATCATGAATATGTTTATTTTTCCTTTACTGTTAATACATAACATGTTGCTTAATGTAATAGCTTGGGTTGGAAATTGTGGTCTTACAGAGTTTGGAATATGTCTCTCCATATGCTTCTGTCTTTAAATGAATTTATTTCTCTCATGGGCTTTCTTTGACAAGCTATTTGAGCCTTGTCATTTGTAGATTTCAATAATGTTTCCTATGTGTTTTCAGTGCTCTAACTATAATATTTCATGTCAAAGATCTTTGTTCATCTTGTCTAATTGGTGTTTTATAAGATTCATGTAGATGATATGACATCTCTTTCTCTAGATTTGGATTGTTTTCTTTTATAATTTATTTGAAAGCATTTTCTAGGTTATTTGGTCTGGTATTCTCCTATGATCATAATTAAAAGATCTTTTGTTTCAAGGTATCCTGGGACTCTCTTCTGTCCCAATGATTTTAAATTTATTGACCTATACTAAATTATTCAATCCTTGAAATTGTTGTCCAGCCTTGATACTGTTGATACTGATGATGCATCCCACTGAGCTTTGAGTGTCGGTTGTGGAGGTTTGTCATTTATAGAATAATTTCAGTTTGACTTTTCTTTGGCAATTCTATTTTCTTATTGAATTTTATTTTTGTATCTTGGATTTTTTTATTTCATTCATCTCTCTGTTTTAGTTCCTTTGATTTAAATCAATGCCTTCCTTGGGTTATTTAAACATAGTTATAATTATTCTTTTTAATTTCTTTCACTGGCAATCCATTGATATTGTTCTCATTGGAAGATATTACGATGCAATTAGTAATTTGAAGGAAAGATATATTATCTTGATTTTTCCATGATTTTTTTTCCTGTCCTTGGACTTAACATCCAGAGTTAATTTGTTGATTGAGTTTCCATTTTGTTAAGTTTCTTTTATCTAAAATTAAAATTTACTTTTTTTTCCAGTAGAAATATTGATGATATTCAAGAGAGAACTATGGTACAGTAGAATGAGGTGTTTTCTTCCTTTGTGAGACTAATATGTAGAGCAAGAGTTTCTATTCATAATCTTTCTTTGAAGGGTCATGTACACCATCTGTGGCAGTCCAGGTCTCCTGTGTGTGTCTCAGCATTCCATGGGAGTTATAAGTTGTGAAATTTCCTACACTTGTGAAGCATATCCCAGGAGAGGTTGGGCTTGTTTCCAGGGTTGACAGTTTTGGCTTCATTGGTTATGGAATTCAGTTCACAATTGTGAATTTTAGCCTAGGTTATGTCTGATCCTATCTTAAGTCTGTAGCATCCTCTGGAATCTACCAATCATTGTAAAACGCCCCATTTGTCCATGTACCTTTCCTTGGGTTCCATGTTGTCCCTAACTAGTGTCTACAGCTTCTGCCAATCTTGTGGGTTTTTTTTTTTTTTTGAGCTTTACATTGGTTCCTAAGTCATAGTAAATGCCTTGAAGACTGCTAAATTGCTGTGTACTGTTTGTCCATCATAAAATGATATTCGTATGAGCTTGATGTATTTTTTTTCTCCTGGAACAAATTAGCACAGCAATAGTTACAAATTATTACTGTGATTACTGCCAACTGCCAAGAGTTATAACAATGATTATCATAATAATAAATTCACTAATCTTTTCTACTCTCATTTCCAGATCCTTAATTAAAATGATATTTGCCAGCCCTACAGAGTGATAGAAAATTGACTGACAGAATTCTAATAGAAGCTTTATAAACTTAATAGAAGCTGTCAATATCATACTGATATTTCTTAACTTTTGCCAACATAGAGTTACTCAGAAATTCTGTGATGCTAGAGAAAGGAAGATGCTAAGACCAATAGTATAAGACAATAGTCTATCATCTATCATTACAACTATATTATAGCATTTGTTTAGATCCTCATCTAATTTGACTTATTGATTTCTTAATTATTTTACCAGTTACAAAAACCAAAAATCACACAGATTTTTTTATTTTTTCTAAAACTACAGTTTTGTTTGCTTCTACTTTAAGGTTATCAAGTTACACTGTCAGTTGATTTTTAACTCTGAGAATTGATTTGAACATACTTTTACTACTGTGCACTTATTGCCATGAAAGAAGAAATAACGACCCCATCAATGAAGTTGCTGAACCTATGGAGATTTTATGCCCTTTCTTGCTGAAGTCTAACCAGTAGAGGATGAGACAGAAAATTGATGGTACTGTGCTGGTGATTCATAAAATTATTTCTAATTCCTCTGATTCCTCACTATCACATGGAATCCTCTGATAAAAATCATGAATAAATTTGATCTCTTACCATTTGCAGGTTCACAATTCTCCACCTTATTCTCAAAAATGAATTAATTAATCAATAGTTAAAAACTAAGATGTTCATATAACCTGCATTGCAGAGGCAGAGAAACATTCAGGGAAGATGATTCTCAGCCTACTCTGTCTGCAACACCTCATAAAAGAATAGAAGGTGTAAAAAGTGTTTGTTGTACTGATTAATTTCTCTAGGTCCTAATATCCTGGAGCTTCCTACACTATTAACTTTAAGAAATGAAGGAGAACAAGAAAGAATAATTCCTAAACTGAGGCCTTTGTTGGCATCATTACTCAAAATATTTTCCATTCTTGAATGAGTAGGAGAGGCTAGTTGACCTTTGGTCCAGGGAAAATTTGGATTGGCTCTCACTCTTGAAATCAGAAGGCATTCAGAGGGCCTCCTAGAAATTTTGCAATTCTGAGAACTTACAAAACCAAATATTATTTTGATATTCACTTCTTCAAGGATGGAGATAAAAAGCCATGGGAATAGAAGCACAAATTGCCCTTATATAATGCATGTTCTTTAGGGAAACCGAGGGAAAAACAGTCTCATGTGTATACCAAATTATCACGTTTATAAACCCTGAAGTAACTGGGTTTGTATGAATTTCAGAAGTGGAGTGTGAAAACACGTACAAATTCATACAAATTGTTACTCAGAATATCTTGCTAATAAAACAAACATGAGTTTATGAGCCAAGTTAATTTGAATGTAGAATCATGCTGAAATTTTATTCCTGTTGCAAATGTCTACTTTTCACTGGAAGTTATGTGCATGATTAAGCTCTCTTTTTTACAGTTTTTTTTTATTCCAGAATTAAGAATATGCACTTGCTTACCTTCTCATTCCCTCTAATCTCAGATGAATTTACTGCCTCAGACTTCAAGAAACTGTAACTATGTGTACCCATTTGGGCTGTGGGCTTTTACTACTTCCACATAACCACATTCAAGATTGTGTTTGTATTAACATTCACATTCTACCTGCATGATTTGGGGCTGAGAAGAAAATGCTAACATTAATTAATTCCAGACTTGATGAACGACTAATTATAACGGCAGCAGAGTTCTTTGACCTAGAACAATATGGTTCTTGGATCTTTAAATGATGTATTTTTGAAGAAAAGCTTTTTGAAGTGACTCTACTTCTCATTTGCAGTATTACATCTACAACTTCTGCATGATTACCATGTATTTATGTGCACAATGTAGCATTTTCAATGTATATGCAGTACAATGTACAGCTTACTTCTATAACTTACATATATTGTATGTCTGAAAATTTGAAACCAATGAAAAGCAGATTCCCATTCTCTAAGACCTTATAAGCAAACATTCTATGTTGATTATTTTTTATATGACTATTTTAGATACTTCATTTTTATGGCACTCTATGATTTGGTTCAATGCAACTGGCTTACTTCATTTAACAGTTTTATCTAGGCTCACCTATATTGTTGTGAACAATGAAAACTCAGCTTGGAGATGGGCATTGGCTAGCATCTATTGATTCTTTTAGTTGTTGGGAGAGGGAGAGGCAGTTTTTTTAAAGTATAGCCCCTGATATTTATATCAAGCTCCAGTGGAAAACCATGCTTTCTGGAATATTTGATTTTTCTTAGTTTTTTTCTCTATTTTTAAAGGGCACAAAATTGAGTGGATGGGGAAATGGAATGTATCTGAAAAGAGTTTAGATGTAGGGAATATGATCAAAACACATTGTGCATAACTTTTAAAGAACTAATGAACATTTTTAATGTATACATAAATTATATATGCATATATATGTAATTTAAATGTATATGTATAATTTAATGCTATCTGGAGGGATTATTGAAAGAGGTAAAGGTTGAAAAAGGAGGGACAGAAATTATATAAATGGAGTACTCATGTGTGAAAATCTCAAAAAAATAAAAATTAATAATAATCTTTAATATTACCAAATTGCAAGTCAGTTTAGCAATGTCCAATTTTCTCATAAATATAATAGAAATGTTTTATTGTTAAAAACTCAGAAATCCAATAATTAAACAAAATTAAATGTTCATGATTATTCAACAATGTAAATTTGGAGTTCTTAGGATTTTCCATGTCATTATTGCTTTTTGTTTCTTTGTTGCTATCTTACTTTCTAAAATGATGCTACTTAATTCTTTACATGTATTGTCATATAATAGCTTAAATAAATGAAGTTCAAATACCACACCAAAGTTATCAGACTGTAGGGAGACATACCTATCTATAAGAAACTCATATTTCTGTCTTTCAGATTTTATAAATTCTGACCACATTTTTAAAAGATTAATAGTTGAAACAAAAGATAGCATGAACCAGGTATAGTCAAGGTCCAGGTGACCTCTGAGTGGAAGAGTTCAGAAGTATATCTTGATTGGAAGAGCATGCCTAGGTTTCAGGTACCCTTTCAAATGTCTCTGCAATAGTTTCTCTCCATTTCCAAGATTCATATTTCTCAAAGTGAAAGAAATTTCCTTAAGGTAAGATTTTCCTTCCAGTTTATAAGACTTGTATTTATGTGAGGTAGTCTTGAATCCTAGAAATTCCTTGGTTAGGATTGGGAAATCTCAGTGCTAAGTAGCATCATACTACAAAGTGATGATACATATGGGCCCTTAATGATGCTTGTTTACACCTTATGACTGTCATTAAATTTTAACCATCAAGTGTCTAAGACCATACTGCAGTGCCTTAATATATACATATGTACATGACATGTTGTGAAAATAAATATATATGGGCATTTTGTTGTTTGTTTGCTTGCTTACTGTGGCTGACTGAGTAACCATCTTTAGCGAAAATCTCAGACCTTTTTAGTTTTGGGTGCTAATAACATTTACATTAATAAAAGAGACAAAAAAGAAGCAGCAAGATGGATAACATGAGAGGTGTTAACATTTTCTCTTCTTCAAATGCACTTCTTTTTTTCTAAAGTGTGCTGTCTAATACCCCATTGGGAGGCATGATGATTAAAGCATGTCCAATGTTCTATTGCTCAAAGAGTATGTCAAAAAGAAAATAAAAGCAAATGTATTTTACTGTCTTTTAAATTTAGATTCTTTACAAAATAAATAATCTTATTGGCGTCAGAAATATGAAAGATCATAATTTTTCACAATGAAATTAATATTTCTGTAAGAGATTAAAGAATATTTATAGGCATTTATTTTTTAATTAATTCTATATTGATAAATTCATTAAATTCACAATTGACTCTAACATATAAACAATTATATCAAAACTGGAGTTCTATAAACAGATTGGAACCAATGTTACTACTATAATTTAATATAATTTATAAATACCATATTTTATGAACATGATAATTATTCTGATATAATTTTACATACTATATAAACTTTAGTATATATGCTACTTATCAATTTCTGGATTTTAATAGTGCTATGTAGATATTATTTGTTTTATTTTGTGTTTTTTAAAGTCTCATACATGCTTCACCCTTGAAAACACTACATATATTTCCTATGGAAAAATAGGTATTCCTTACTTTGGACCACATTTATTGTGTTCATAATTTCAGGATAATTTTGTGTTGTGAATACAGGCCTCTACATCATCTTCTAATTTTTTTTTCTGCTCAGATCCAGAACTAACTGTAGCACTATTTGGCACGGTGAATGTGTATTTCCTAATTTTTCAAAAAATACATAAATAAGTAAAGCTTGACACTGGTATCTTTCCCTTATATAAAGCAAAACAAACAGATGAAAACTAAACAAGTTTTATGTACAGAGGAGACCCATAATTACACAGGGCCTAACAGAAATATGCATCACATTTATAATAAAAGAAGAAATTCAATGGACTGGAAGGTTGATGATGTGTGCTGCTTACATGTGAGCCCAACTAACAGCTTGAGAAGTTGTAGTGTAGAAAATGGACAACTCCTTCAATTATCTTGACATTACATTAGCACAGAACTACCACAGGTTAAAATTTACTCCAAATTTTGTTTTCTTTCTATATTTTCAGGATATCTTTAGTATAAACTACCACTTAAAACAATAGTCATTAGATGAAATCATCTTTGAAAGTTTTTCTTTGGTTTAATATATATAATATTATTAAGTATATATATTATGTATATATTAAGATATTTTTATTTATTTCTGCACATATTTAACTTTAAAAGTTCATGCAAATATAATATGGTAAAGAAAATATGTTATGCTTTCTTACACTATGTTGCGATTTGTGTGGGGTGGCTGTCTCAGTGTTCTGGCATCTAGCAGAGTGGGCATAAAAAATTATAATTTAATCTTTTTTAATGAAAGTACTGTTATATTGTTTTTAATTTACAAAAAGCTTTTGTACTTTGAATGATAAATATAAAGATTAGTTGCCTTGGAAACTGAAAAGTTTTACAGAATTTTGAATACATTATTAACTCATTTTCATGTAGTGATATCATATTTAAATGAAAAAGAATACTGGTTTTATAGTTGTATTATTTTTCCATGTGGTACAGTATAAGTTGCTGCATGCAATGTATGATACAAACTCTTAAGTGAAGTTGTCATTGCCTTTCAAATATACTTTAAGTCTCCTTTTCGCTTTTAATAGAAGTTATTTGTTTAGGATTCTTCACCTTCTCAGTGGCATTATTCAACATATCATATCTGTAGGAATTAAGCTAAGGTTGTTCTATGTGTGAAGAACTTTAAATTCTTGTGAAGTCACCTTCAAAACTTCTCCTAAGATAAAATTTACTTATATCTAATTATATTGGTCGATTTATTTACAAGCAACATTGCTTATTATGATTTGATAGTCAATACATTTATTTTGAATACTAATAATGCAAGTTAATGTAGCTTGACTTCTTGATGGTCTTCTGAATTATTCAGCATTAACTTAAGCAGTTTGCAGCATAATACCTCGTGCACCTCCCATCCCCAACACACACACACACACACACACACACACACACACACACACAAAGAAAGATAGATAGTAAAGGCTTGGTTACCAGCAGGGCATGCTGTCAAATGTAGTCAACATTGAAGAGATGGGAACAAAGGGGTTTTTTCAGATTAAAGATATGCACAGTGAGAAACAGCTTATTCTGTACCCTTTTCTTTTTGTTACTTGGTTCATGAGGTGATCAGTCTTCTCTTCCATGAGCAACTGTCATAATGAGACATCTCTTGGAGAGACATACCTAATCTTGAACTACTCTCTAGAACCATGTCCCTAAAATAAACCTTTCCTCTATATAATTTAACCACCATTGGTATTTTGTAATAGTAACATGACATTTTTTTAATAGAGTGTGATTTTTCTCTCATGGACTTGAAATCACTACATTAGCATTCTAAATCAAGTATGGAATATTTAGAGACCAATAAGTATTAATTTACCTAGCTTTTGTGACACACATTTCCAAAATAGTATCTTTCTGACAGGGTTTCTGGAGCTGCAATCCCAGCCTTACATTTTAATGCACAAGAAAGGAAGATAGAATCAGGAAATAAATCACATTATAATTTGGGAAAGCATTCTGAAATTACACAATTGTACTTAAAAGTATTAAGCTACAAAATATATTTTGGGTAATAAAAAATTTAAGATTTCTTCATGTTTTTGCATTTGGTGATTAAGAAAGTCTTTAGTTCAATGAATAGATAGGAAAGAATATAATGGCTAGAGTTATAAAGTCAGGTAGAAAGGAAGTCTGGGAGGAAGAATGACACAGATAAAGAAATAGAAGATAGATAGGTAGATAGACAGACAGACAGACAGATAGATAGGTAGATAGGTAGGTTTCATAGATAGTACATACATAAAAACACACATACATACATATATGCATATATATACACACATACATACATACATACACTCATTCATAGAGCCAGTTTCCAGAATAGTCTACATCTTTGGCCATGCATATGTCCTCATGAATTTTCCTCACTCAAATTACACGGTAAATCCTCACACCAAAGTATCTTATTCTGGAGAACAATCCAGTTGTTTTGTTAATCTGGTTATCCACAAGAGTGACCTGTAGTCTTCATCCCTAAATTCAGTTGTTGTTCCTTACAATACAGTTGTATTAGTCACAAGATTCAATCAAATTATATCAATTAAAACAGTGATAGCATTCCAGAAAATGTGGTACTCATTTTATAGTGTCAAATGCAATATTGTGGCATTTAGGAGTCTGAGGAAGAAGAATCACATTTTTAAAGCCACTCTTGTTTCATAGTGCATTTCAGATCAGATTTTTCCAATTAAAGCTCACACACACTAGTCAACAAATAACAACAAAAATCTCAGCAAATAAACAGATAGTTTTATTTGGAAATCTGTGTTATGAAATAAATAATGCTGGTTAATCTTCATAGTTACATAGAAAAAATATGGAGTTGCAACTTTAATGAATATCTGCAAGAAAATGAGTATAAAGTATAGGTCTTAGTTTGAAAATGTAACTATCTTAACAGAACCATTTTCTACATTGAGATAATGTTATCTTTACATATTACCAATGCTATAAGTTGGGACAGTTTCCAATTTAGACAATGAGACATGAGAGGATTTAGGAGAGGATCAAACCTTTATTTCAGCTACTACATAAAACACACTCTACACAACAGTATACATGTTATGTGTCTGAATGACTGTGATTCCAGATACCTGATAAATTCAGAGTATGCGACTAGAATCCCTTTGTCTTTAAATTCAATAATTTAATGCTTAAGGAAAAAGTTTATTGTTTTAATACTTACAGTACAGCAGAGTCACTTCTTACTGCCTTTACATCTTTTTCTTTTTCTGGAGCTGAGGACCAAACCAGGGCCTTGCACTTACTAGGTAACCACTCTACCACTGAGCTAAATCCACAACCCTGCCCTTACATTTTTATGCTTATAAATAGAATATTGGGAGGGAGAATATTGATACCACCACAGTACTTAAATGTTACATTAAATCTAACCTTTAGAAAATAGTTCTTTTTAGTCTTGAGTTGTTTTAGAATTATGAATAGTTATTAGCAATAACTATAATTCAGTAGAATTATTTTTCCCCGGTCTTTTGGTCCTTTTGTTGTTAAAAATAATCCGCTTATTAGGAATGAACATTTCTCTTATAATTGAATTACTAGAGCTAAAAGATATGGCCATGTAAATACCTGAGAAATGCTGCAGCCTTATGCTGCTTTACCAAGTCAAATAATGCACAGTTCTTATTAAATGTTTGTTGTTACTATTTTTGGGATATGATTGCTATTTTGAAATTATTTAATCAAAAAATCTCTGTTATAAATAGTATTTAAGTTATTTACATTTTCAAAAATATGCATGATTGATTTTATTTGGTTTAAAAAATGCAATGAAAGAAATTTTTTTTTCATTTAGTGTCAACATTTTATTTTTTATTTTTTGATTTCTGTCTGTTTTAAAGTTTTTTTTCCCTTTTATTTTATTTTACAATACCATTCAGTTCTACATATCAGCCACGGAATCCCTTGTTCTCCTCCCTCCTGCCCCCTTCCACTTCCCCTCAGCCCACCCCCCCATTCCCACCTCCTCCAGGGCAAAGCCTCCCCCTCCCTCTCCAGGACTGAGATCAACCTGGTAGACTCAGTCCAGTCAGGTCCAGTCCCCTCCTCCCAGGCTGAGCCGAGCGTCCCTGCATAAGTCCCAGGTTTCAAACAGCCAACTCATGCAATGAGCCCAGGACCTGGTACCACTGCTTAGATGCCTCCCAAACAGATCAAGCCAATCAACTGTCTCACCTATTCAGAGGGCCTGATCCAGTTGGGGGCCCCTCAGCCTTTGGTTCATAGTTCATGTGTTTCCATTCGTTTGGCTATTTGTCCCTGTGCTTTATCCAACCTTGGTTTCATCAATTCTCGCTCATATAAACCCTCCTCTTTCTCGCTAATTAGACTCCTAGAGCTCCACACGGGGGCCTAGCAGTGGATCTCTGCATCCAGATCCCTCATTCGTTAGATGGGGTTTCTGGCACGACTATTAGGTTGTTTGGCCATCCCATCACCAGAGTAGGTCAGGTCGGGCTGTCTCTCGACCATTGCCAGCAGTCTATTGTGAGGGTATATCAACCACAGATCACCCTCTCATTCCTCCTCTTGCTCCCCCCTACCTCCCACCACACTTGATTTATCCCCTACCCCCTCCTCCAAAAGGAGGGACAGCAAAACCTGGTACACTTATTTGAGACAGGACCAAGCCCCTCCTCCATGCATCAAGGGTGAGAAAGATGTCCCACCATAAGTAATGATATTCAGAAAACCAGCTCATTAGGATCTCATGGATAGATCCTAATCACACTGCCTGAAGCCTCTCAAACTGACCCACCTACACAACTGTCTCCCGTACACAGAAAGTCTATTCCAGTCCAATGCAGGTTCTATAGCTGTCAGTTTAAAGTTCGTGAGTTCCCAATAGATTGGTTCAGTTATCTTTGTAGATTTCCCCATCATGATCTTGACTCTCCTTGTTCATATAATCCCCCTTCCGTCTCTTCAATGGGACTCTTGGAGCTCAGCCTGGTAGTTGGCTGTGGATCTTTGCACCTGCTCCCATCAGTTACTGGATGAAGTCTCTATGATGACAGTTAGGGTATTCACCAATCTGATTACAAGAGTAGGCCAGCTCAGTTACTAAAAAGTTGAAAAAGTCTCTTAATCCATGAAATAACTTTCTTTCCCAAGTCTAGTTGCTCCATGGTAGGATATTAGATATTTATTCATAATAGTTAGTTGCCAGAATAAACAAAAGTCTTACACCATTTTGAAAAAAATGTTAGGAAGCTCATTTCTCTCTCTCTCTGTCTCTGTCTCTCTGTCTCTCTGTCTCTCTGTCTCTCTGTCTCTTTGTCTCTCTCTCTCTCTCTGTGTGTGTGTGTGTGTGTGTGTGTGTGTGTGTGTGTGTGTGTGCTGTGTAGAGAATTCTAGAACACAGCATTAGCTCTAGAGGTTGTATATACATGGCAAGGAAGATGAAGGAAGATGAATGAAGGCAGGCCTACCAAGCTGGAGTTCTGTGTGAGACCACCTTCAGATGCTAAGGTGTCTCTGGTCTTTGGACATGTCAATTTATCTCCCAAAATTTATTGCACAAACTCAAACTCTGGATGCTTTTAAACATGTATAGAAGATCTATGGTGTTAAAAGTTTCATCTAATGTCTATGAGTGAATTTTCTAGATATGAAATATTCAGAATTGTCTCCAATGTTAATAACTATATTATGGCAAGGTCCAAACTCATCATTTAGTTTGTGGTACATAATAATTTTCTCTCATCCCAGTATTTCAGTACAATTTAAGAATAAAATAAAAATGTTTTAATGTATAATTTATTTTTATCAAACAATATATTACAATTCAAAACTCCACCTGAAAGAAAAGAAAGGGACATTTCCTTTATTTTCCTATAAGAATCACATACTAATTTCATGTGAAACATACAACTAAAATATATTTAATTCAAGAAGGATGGTAGACACATTTAATCTAGAATTTAGGAGGCAGGAATTGTAACATTGTAAATTTGAGGCTAATTTTGGCTATGTAGTGAAAATCTGTCTCAAAAGTAAAAGTAGGAACAAAGCAAAAAAAAATGGAAGTACACATCTCATGTGATATAGAAAAAATAACTGACATCAAATATTTAATTTATTTGTGTGTGTGCATGTGTGTGTGTGTATGTGTGTGTGTACATGAGTCAAGACTAATGAGACAAATGTTTCTAATATTTGATCGTTTAAGACTAATTTCAGAGGGAAAGAAACTTGCGATATGACCTATAATCATGGTACTATTTCTCTGTATTCAAACTCATAAGAACATTTCAGGTGCTAACCTTAATATAATGATGGCACTTCTGAGCTAAGAAGACAAGGAAGAGACCCAAAGCCAACAGAAAGGAAGTGGCAAGGTAAAGCTCTAGAGGTTTGTCAGGGGGAATTCTGGAATCATGCATGGGCCCCAGGATAACACTGGCCAGGAGCTCCAATTGGAGTTCAGAGAATTGCTTACTGAACCTGAAAAAAATTGCCATCAGATTAAAAATAGTTCTTAACCACTATACATTATGTGGTACCATGTAAATAGCTGGCTTTCCCACATTTCTAGACTTATTTTAACCAAGTTTAAGAGCAAGGCCTTGAAAGAAAAGGTGGAGATAAAATTGAAACTTAAGTCTACTCTGTTGTAAGAAACCAGAAAGCTTGGATTTTAGGACAGTTATTTATGAACTTTAGGTCAAGCTCAGGAGTGTGAGTTCAAGTATTAGGAGAATTATTAACCTGCTTTAAAAAATGACAATCTTCAATGAAGTTAACAGTTCTGCTTGTCTTTTGTATATCACAAGCAACATTGAGGACAAATAAAAATACAAAACAATATGACATTTGTGTACTTGGAAGGCAGAACCAGGTGGATCTCTGTAAGTTTGAAGCTAGCCTGGTCTACAGAGCAAGAGCCAAGACAGGCACCAAAACTACGCAGAGAAACCCTGTTTAAAAAAAAAAAAAGATTTGTGTATAGGATACAAAGACTTAACAGCAGCAATTTTGTATTTAATAAAATTTCTTAAGAAAGTTATTGACTGACATAGACAGATTTCAAACATATTAAGAAAAATGTCTGTGATAATATATTTCACAAAGACAATCACAATGAACAATTTTCCATATCAAGTTGTGCTGTGGGATGTCATTAGTAGTTTGTTTTAATAAGTTCACTTATGTAGGAAATCCCATTCACTGTTAGTTGCACCATTTTGTAGAGAGTGCATCCTAAAATATGGGATCTATCTTCCTCAGGATCCAGCTACATCACTCTTGGGCATATATCCAAAGGGTGCTTCATCCTACCACAAGAACACTTGCTCAACCATGTTCATTACTGCTTTATCCATAATAGTCAGAAACTAGAAATAACCTAGTTGTACTTCAAGAGAAGACTGAATAAAGAAAATGTGGTACATTTACACAATGGAGTATGATATCAACAAATTTATAGGCAATAGAGGAACATTGAAAAAAATTCACCTTGAGTTGGGTAACTCAGACCCAGAAAATTAAATATGGTATGCATTTGCTTTTATTTTGGTGTTAACCATTTAAAAATGACAATCAACCTTGACCCAGAGAGGGTAGGTACAGAGTAAGGGAGTTGAAAGAATACATGGACCACACATGGAGGGGAAAAAAGAATATATTTTATTGGTGGACTGCATAGGAGTAATGGTAACTGGAGGATAGGGTTGGGAGGGGAGGAAAGATTGAGTTAAGGGACAGAATGCAGAAAGAGACAGCTAGAATGGAGGGGTATTTGATGGGTGGCATGGAAACCTAGTGCAGTGGAAACTTCCAAAAAATATATGAAGGCAATCATGAGATCTCCTAATAATGGGAGATATGGAGTCCCAACTGGTCATCTCTTGTCACCAAATGAGGCTGCCAGTACTGGGACTGAGTTGCATTTAATTGACTTGTTGACCAAGGGGTCCCATGGAACCTCCCAAACAAGCCAATCTGTTGCTAAGACAATGAGTTGTTCTCTGCACATAGTCAGCAGGGAACTTGTTGCTGAGGATAATACCCACACAACTCATTGAATATGAAGAAGTCAAGCTGATGCCTATATGGAACCTTCATGACTACGTTGTAGTGTCTTGGTACAGGAAGGTACACTGCTTGCTACCAAAATAGAAATGTAAACACCAACCCAGCCACAAAATCAATGATCTACAATATGTCCTGCCTACAGGACAGATATGCTTATGCAATGGTGGCACAGAACTTATGAGAGTAGACAACCAATGTCTGAATTGACTTAAGGTGAACTCCATGAGAAGGAACACAGACTTGACACTGCTTGGGTATCCAAGAACAAGATACTAGACAGCCCAGACTGAGAGTGAAACCAACATAACTGGTCCCGAAAAACAATGAAATGATTCCAATGATATTCTACTCATAGATTGGTGTCATATTCAGTCACCATCAGAAATGATTCCTCCTGCAGCAGATGGGAACAGATCCTCAGTCCTATAGCCAGACGTTACACCGTTACACACACACACACACACACACACACACACACACACACACACACACACACACAGAGAGAGAGAGAGAGAGAGAGAGAGAGAGAGAGAGAGAGAGAGAGAGAGAGTCTTTAGAACACAACCTCTAAATGGGATGTCTCCCTTAAAATCCTTCCCCCTCAGAGCTCAGAGAATCCTGTGGAAGAGGAATGGAAAGGCTATAAGACAAACTAGAATGCAGGACACCAGGAGAACAAGGTTCTCTAAATCAATTGAGCAAAGGTCATCTGAACTCACAGAGACTAAATGACTAAGCACCTTGCCAACATGGGTCTGTGCCAAGTACTCTGCGTATACATTATAGGTTTCAGTTTAGTACTTTATGGGACTCCTGAATGTGTGACTAGTGGGTCTTCAATTCTCGTGCCTTCTGTAGGGTCTCTTTTCCTTCTGTTGCTTTGCCTTGTCCAACTTCAATATGATGGTTTTGTTTTACCTTATTATTTTGCAGAATATTTGTTTAACTATTCAAAGATATGTTGCATTTATTTATGTTGCAGGATATCTAACTGTGTGAAGATTTGTAGCACTTGCTTAATGATATAAAGATGTATTGTTGTTTTAGCTTGCCTGGCTAAGGCACTTAATGTGTCTAATAAAAAGATGAATGACCAATAGTAAGAGAAGAGGTTTTGTAGATGTAACCAACTGTATTATTAAATAAGAAACACAGAGCCAATGCAAAGAAGAAAGCCAGAGGTCAGAACTAAGAGCTAAAACCTTACCTTTCCTCCTGCGGTGGTCCTACCTCTCCGAAAGAGAGCAACTTCCTGTGTTAAAGTCTTTATAAAGACTTTCAGTTCTGGCTTCTCATTGGTTGTAAACCCAACCACATGACCGCCTCGTCACTGCCCGTCTGCACAGACCTCCAGATCTTCTATGGTTGGCATTGCTATTAAAGGCGTGTGTATCCAATGCTGGCTGTATCCCTGAAGACCTACCTAGCTCTGCCTACCAAGTGCTGGGATTAAAGGCATGCACCACAACCCCCCACCTTTCCTATGGCTTGCTAATAGCTCTGACCCCTGGGCAACTTTATTTATTAACATACAAATAACATTTTAGTACAAATAAAATATCACCATATTTCCTCTTTTCTATTTTAATAGAAAAAAGGAAAAAGCTTATAACTAACATAAGAAAAACTATATACAAAAGTGCAATAACTATATACAATGTATACAAGTAATAAATACCTAAACAAAGTCTAGTCCATTTGTATTTGACAAATTCAGAGAAAATAATTCCATTATCTATCCTATTTTGGGAAGTCCAAAATGTATCTAATTCACTTTCTATCCTAATTAATCTTCAACTATTACTATCTAATTTTCAACTCCCTCAGAGACCCAAGAAGGAAATAAAATTAGCTAACAACAATAAAAACAGAAAGTACATGCAAGCAACTTCCAAAAAATTGAGTTGACAGAAACAGCCAGCTGCCTGGACAGTCATCTGAGGTTTCTCCACAGTGTTGGAGCATCATCTTCAGCTGAAATGTATCTGACAGACTCATTTGTGAAATAGGATGTACACAAGGTCAACAGTTAAACATCACATTGGGTGAGAGCAGTCCATGTACCAGAAACACCTGAATTCCACTAGTGTCATGTCATGATTCAGGATTTTAAATTCTGGAAATTGTTTATGTTTTTTGAATTCAGCTGTCCATTCTACTTGGCTATGTGTGGGGGGGGGGGGCTTCATCTCAGCATCCCATTCTTCTCCACATCCCTCTATTAAATACCATTCTACTATTGAGAGGCATGAGCTTAGTTACTCTTCAAGAATAACTGTTTCAGCTGCTGTTCCACTGCACATCAGAAGCCATCGGCCCACTGCCTGTTCAGCTGCCTTTGAAGAAAAGGGCACTGTACCTTTTCCAGATTGCAAAGGCCACTTCAGGGATGGTGCCATATTGTCTTAGCCTCAGAAGATGCCTTTTGATAAAGCCATAACCACTCTGGTTTTGGCAAGAATCAGTAGTCTTTGTTTCATGTCCTGTCTGTCCTGTTTGTCAGCAGTTGATTCGAAGATACTTTGTTGTCCAGTGGCTAACTTTTGCCACAATGAAAGTTAACTACAATTGCAGTTTTTTCAATGCCTGTATTTTCACTGAAGTAGATTCGTACTGCCAGGAGCCAACATGTCTCATAGTAGTAACAAAAAATTTTTTTTCTAAGTTATTAAAACATTTTAAATGCCATATTCTGTAGATTTCTGAAAGGTTTGAAAATGACCTGTCTATGTAAAATATATCTGCTTAGTCTTGAAAACATACCTAATATGACTACAAGTTCTATTATAATGTATAACTACTAACTTTCATTTCTTTATATCCTAATAGTTGGTAATAATAATATTCAAGGATCAGAAAAGTGTATTACATTGTTAAATGAACAGTAAATACAGTTATAAATATACATATAACATTTTCTAACAATGTCAATTTCATTATATATATTTTGTATACAATATAAAACAATCCAATCCAATGTAAAGTATTTAAAACTAGTAATTGTCTTTTTCTTTTCTTTCTTTTTTTTTTAAACAAGAACCTTAAATCTAATCTCCTTTGCTTAGCCCTTTTCCTAACACCTGACAACAACTTTTAACCAATCAAGGAAAATTATCTCAGACCCAAAGCCATTAAAAGACCAAAACAACCACCCGCCCCACATTACCTTTTTGAGAATGTGGGCGTCGTATTCTTAAAATTGCTTCCTGCTGGGTATGGGCGAAGGTATCTTTATCCTGAAAAGAAAAATTTTAGGTTAATTGTCAAATTCTAGGAAAGGTAACTATATCCTTTGTTGTCCAGTCTGTGTATAATGCCAAAGTTCAGGGTTTATCTCAAATCCTTATTCAAATAGTCTTTGAGACTGGATCATCTCAGCTAGCCCTCTCAAAATTGCTCAGAGCACTTTGTAGTTCAAAGCTGATCTGTAGATGATGTTTGTTAGCTTAGTGATGTTATTAATGTCCACGTGGAATTGTTGTTGTTGTGGGGACCCATCTTCTTCCTGGAAACTTCAGTTGATGTTAGGCCTGCCCGTGATTTCCTGTAAAAAACTGATAAGAGACTCAAACACAAAGAAATATATATGCAGATAATTGAAGCCTTTTTTCTTTATAGAATTAGTTAGTACTCTATATTACCATTGATATCTTAACAAAGTTTAAAATGTATTTGTATATATATATATATACATCTTGTAAATTTTGATATAAAATTTATACTTTAAGAAAAGTTTAAAGAATCAGAATAGAATCAAATAGTTGAGATTAGTAATAGAATAGTCCCTTAATTAATTTGGCTTTTCTCCTATCCCATAGCAGAAGATGGCTCTTTTATTCTGGCATGATACAGGGATTTTGCATTTTCCTTTTAACAACATGCTTGAGTTTAAAAAAGGAGAGAGCCATTCTCCAACTCCAAAGTCAGCTTTAAATTTTAATTGAACTGGAGCTATTAGAAGACCAATAGAGAAAAGCAGAAACAAACATTTAGGAAGACATAAAAATTTTTAAATGATATACCCATACACCGTTTCACTCTGCTTCCTGGGATAGATGATTTGTCCCTTTTCTTCAGTTGTTTCATTTGTAGAGTGTTCTTCAGATTCCTTAACCTTCATTATCCTAAAAGACAAAAACAAAAACCTTTCCCCAAGACTAATTTTGGGGATGTTCCTTTTTGGCAAGTTATTATCAGATTAAATGAAAAGGCATGTGTTACTGGTATAAGTTAGTTTAAACTGGATGTTCATGCTAGTTGATGAACTATCACCTCCTCTAATTAAGAGGTCTCTCTTGTTCAAATCAAACCTTTAGCAATTTTGATGGTACCCACAGCTTATCTTCTCCTGTAGAAACAAAAGCAAAACCTCGTCCTCAATGTAACACATATCCTGTTTCCATTCTGAGGTCAGCACATCCTTAAAGTATATAGGCTGATTTAATTCTGAAGTTTTGTTTCTATTATCCAATGTCTCTCTGCAGCTGTTGTTCCTTTCTCGTTGGCATTGAGAAAATTCAAACTTAATAAAGCATTATGTAGTCTATTTCTGGAGTTTTTATTACCCTTTTCTGTTTATTTAGCATATCCTTTGGAGTTCTGTTTGATCTTTCTATAACTGTTTGACCTGTAGGATTATGTGGTATACCTGTAATATGCTTTATATTGTAATAAGCAAAAAACTGTTTCATTTTAACAGAGGCATATGCTGGAGCATTGTCAGTTTTGATTTGTGCAGGTATACCCATGATGACCATAACTTCTAGCAAATTAGTGATTACAGAATCAGCTTTTTCAGAACTCAAAGCAGTTGGCCATTGAAAAACTGAATAAGTATCAATGGTGTGGTGTACATATTTCAATTTTCAAAATTCTGCAAAGTGAAACACGTCCATCTGCCAGATTTCATTCCTCTGAGTACCCTTTGGGTTACATCCTGCTGGTAATGGCATTTGATTGTAGAAGGAACAAGTAAGACATTTCTTTACTATTTCTTTAGCTTGTTGCCAGGTAATGGAAAAATCCTTTTTTAAATCTTTACTACTGACATGATGGTTTTTATGAAATTCTGAGGCCTCTAGCACATTTCCTATCAATAATTTATCAATCTCATCATTGCCTTGTGCTAGAGGGCCTGGCAGACCAGTATGGGATCGGATGTTAGTTATATTTAAAGGATGACTCCTTTTCCTGATTGTATCTTGTAACTGAATGAATAGTGAAGTTAATTCTGAAGCATCAGGGATAAATTCTGCAGTCTCAATATATAATACTACTCTTTCAGCATACTGATAGTCAGTTACTACGTTGAGACGTTCTGAAAAATCCGTTAATACCAACAGAATAGCATACAATTCTGATTTTTGAACTGAATTATAAGGACTTTGAACCACTTTACTTAAATTTTCGCATTTGTAACCTGCCTTTCCTTGTTTGTTGGCACCTGTATAAAATGAACAAACACCAGACATGGGTTTTTCCCGTACAATTTGAGGCAAGATCCAATCAGCTCTCTTTATAAGATCAATTCTATTGCTATTGGGTGTAGATGTAACCAACCGTCTTATTAAATAAGAAACACAGAAACAATGTAAAAGAGAGAGCCGAGAAGTCAGAGCTCAGAGCTAAAATCTCACCCTTCCTCCTGCTATCCCAGCTTCGCGAAAAGAGACCTACTTCCTGTTGGTTCGTTTTTTTAAAATATGTTGTTCTGCCTTCTCATTGGTTGTAAAGCCAAACACATGACTGCCTCGTCACTGTCTGAATGTACAGCCCCCTAGGTCTTAAAGGCATATGTCTCCAATGCTGGCTGTATCCCTGAACACACAGAGATCTTATGGGATTAAAGGCGTGTGCCACCACCGCCACACTCTTGCTATGGCTCTAATAGCTCTGACCCTGAACACACAGATATCTATGGGATTAAAGGCATGTGCCACCACCGCCACACTCTTGCTATGGCTCTAATAGCTCTGACTCCCAGACAACTTTATTTATTAACATACAATCAAAATAATAATTCAGTACAATTAGATTACCACCACATTTCCCCTTTTCTATTTTAATAAAAAGAAAAAGAAAGCAAAAGGTTATAACTAACAAAAGAAAAACTATATACAAAAGTACAATAACTATATACAATATATACAAGTAATAAATACCTAAACAGGTATTTGACAAATCAGAGAAAATAATTCCATTATCTATCCTATTTTGGTAATTCCAAGATGTATCTAATGTACTTTCTATCCTAATTAATGTTCAACTATAACTAACTAATCTTCAACCATAACTAACTAATCTTCAACTCCCTCAGAGACCCAAGAAGGGAATAATATTAGCTAACAAAAATAAAAACAGGAAGTGCATGCAAGCAACTTCCAAAAAATTTTGTGAGTTGACAGAAACAGCCAGCTGCCTGGGCAGTCACCTGAGGTTTCTCCGCAGTGTTGGGGCATCATCTTCAGCCTATAGGCTTAGTGTATCTGACAGACTCATTTGTGAAGTAGGATGTACACAAGGTCAACAGTTCAACCTCACATTGGGTGAGAGCAGTCCACGTACCAGAAACACCTGAATTCCACTAGTGTCCTGTCATGATTCAGGATTTTAAATTCTGGAAATTGTTGACAGTTTTTTAATTCAGCTGTCCATTCTTCTTGGCTGTGTATATATGGCTTCATCTCAGCATCCCCTTCTTCTCCACATCCCTCTATTAAATGCCAGTCTACTTTTGAGAGGCATGAGCTTTCAGCTGCTGTTCCATTGTACAACAGAATCCATCGGCCCTCTGCCTGTTAAGCTGCCTTCGAAGAAAAGGGCACCGTACCTTTTCCGGATGCGAAGGCCACTTCAGGGATGGGGCCATATTGTCCTGGCCTTAGAAGATGCCTTTTGATAAAGCCATAACCACACTTGTTTTGGCAAGAATCAGTAGTCCCTTGTTTCGTGATCTGTCTGTCCATTTTGTCCTGTTGATTCGAGGATACTTTGTTGTCCAGTGGCTAACTTTTGCCAGAATGAAAGTTGACTCCATATGCAGTTTCTTCAATGCCCATATTTTCTCTAAAGTAGATTGGTACTGCCAGGAGCCGACATGTCTCAAAAAAGAAAAATTTTCTAAGTTATTAAAACATTTTAAATGCCATATTCTGTAGATCTCTGAAGGGTTTGAAGATGACCTGTCTAAAACATCTCTGCTCAATTTTTAAAACATATCCAATATGACTACAAGTTCTATGATAATGTCTAACTACTAGCTTTCATTTCTTTATATCCTAATAGCTGATAATAATATTCAAGGATCAGAAATTTGCATTACATTGTTAAATGGATGGAATAAATACAATTAGAAATATACATATAGCATTTTCTAACAATATCAGTTTCAAATTTGTGTACAATATAAAACAATTCAATCCAATGTAAAGTATTTAAAACTAGTAACTGTCTTTCTCTTTTCTTTCTTTTTTTTTTCTTTCTTTCTTTCTTTCTTTCTTTCTTTCTTTCTTTCTTTCTTTCTTTTTTTTTTTAAACAAGAACCTTAAATCTAATCTCCTTTGCTTAGCCTTTTTCCTAACCCTTGACAATAACTTGTAACCAACCCCCCTAAATACTGAAAATTATCCCAGACCCAGAACCCATTAAAAAGACCAAAAAACCACCTGCCCCACACCACCTCTTTGGGAATGTGGGCGTCGTATTCTTAAAATTGCTTCCTGCTGGGTATGGGCGAAGTTTTCTTTATCCTGAAAGAAAAATTTTAGGTTAATTGTCAAATTCTAAGAGAGGTAACTATATCCTTCACTATCCAGTCTGTGTATAATGCCAAAGTTCAGGGTTTATCTCAAGTCCTTATTCAAGTAGTCTTTGAGACTGGATCATCTCAGCTAGTCATCTCAAAATTGCTCTGAGCACCTTGTAGTTCAAAGCTGATCTGTGGATGATGTTTGTCAGCTTAATGATATTATTATTGTCCACGTGGAATTGTTGTTGTTGTGGGGCCCCATCTTCTTTCTGGAGACTTCAGTTGATGTTAGGCCTGGCCATGATTTCCTGCAGAAAACTGATAAGAGACTCGAACACAAAAACATATATATGCAGCTAGCCTTTTTTCTAGAATTAGTTAGTACTCTATGTGACCATTCATATCTTAACAAAGTTTAAAATGTATATATATATATTAATCTTGTAAATTTTGATATAAAATTTATACTTTGAGAAAAGTTTAAAGAATCAGAATAGAATCAAAGAGTTGAGATTAGTAATAGAATAGTCCCTTAATTAATTTTGCTTTTGTCCTGTACCATAGCAGAAGATGGCTCTTATTCTGGCATGATACAGGGAGTTTGCATTTTCCTTTTAACAACATGCTTGATTTTAAAGAAGGAGAGAGCCATTCTCCAACTCCAAAGTCAGCTTTAAATTTTAATTGAACTGGGACTATTAGAAAACCAAGAGTGTTAAATCTTTAGAGAAAAGCAGAAACAAACATTTAGGAAGACATAAAATTTTTTTAGATAATATATACCCATATACCGTTTCACTCTGTTTCTTGGGATAGATGATTTGTCCCTTTTCTTCAGTTGTCTCATTTGCCCAGTGTTCTTCAGATTCCTTAACCTTCATTCTCCTAAAAGACAAAAACAAAAACCTTTCCCCAAGACTAATTTTGGGGATGTTCCTTTTTGGCAAGTTATTATCTGATGAAATGAAAAGGCATGTTTTATTGATACAAGTTAGTTTAAATTGGATGTTCATGCTGGTTGATGAACTATCACCTCCTCTAATTAAGAGGTCTCTCTTGTTCAAATCGAACCTTTATCAATTTTGATGGTACCCACAGCTTATCTTCTCCTGTAGAAACAAAAGCAAAACCATGTTCCCAATGTAATACATACCCTGGTTTCCATTCTGAGGTCAGCACATCCTTAAAGTATATAGGCTGATTTAATTCTGTAGTTTTTTCTATTATCCAATGTCTCTCTGCAGCTGTTGTTCCTTTCTCATTGGCATTCAGAAAATTCAAAGTTAGAAGAGCATTATGCAGTCTATTTCTGGGGTTTTTGTTACCCATTTCTGTTTATTTAGCATATCCTTTAGAGTTCTGTTTGATCTTTCTATAACTGCTTGACCTGTAGGATTATGTGGTATGCCTGTAATATGCTTTATATTGTAATAAGCAAAAAACTGTTTCATTTTAACAGAGACATATGATGGAGCATTGTCAGTTTTGATTTGTGCAGGTATACCCATGATGGCCATAACTTCTAGCAAATGAGTGATTACAGAATCAGCTTTTTCAGAACTCAAAGCAGTTGCCCATTGAAATCCTGAATAAGTATCGATAGTGTGGTGTACATATTTCAATTTTCCAAATTCTGCAAAGTGAAACACGTCCATCTGCCAGATTTCATTTCTCTGAGTACCCTTTGGGTTACATCCTGCTGGTAATGGCATTTGATTGTAGAAGGAACAAGTAGGACATTTCTTTACTATTTCTTTGGCTTGTTGCCAGGTTATGGAAAAATCCTTTTTTAAACCTTTACTATTAACGTGATGTTTTTTATGAAATTCTGAGGCCTCCAGCACATTTCCTATCAATAATTTATCAATTTCATCATTGCCTTGTGCTAGAGGGCCTGGCAGACCAGTATGGGATCGAATGTGAGTTATATATAAAGGATGATTCCTTTTCCTGATTGTATCTTGTAATTGAATAAATAGTGAAGTTAATTCTGAAGCATCAGGGATAAATTCTGCAGTCTCAATATGTAACACCACTCTTTCAGCATACTGAGAGTCAGTTACTATGTTGAGAGGTTCTGAAAAATCCATTAATACCAACAGAATAGCATACAATTCTGATTTTTGAACTGAAATATACGGACTTTGAACCACTTTACTTAAATTTTCTGATTTGTAACCTGCCTTTCCTTCTTTGTTGGCATCTGTATAAAATGTACGAACTCCAGATATGGGTTTTTGCTGTACAATTCGAGGCAAGATCCAATCAGCTCTCTTTATAAGATCAATTCTATTGCTTTTGGGATATTTGCTGTTAATTTCTCCCAAAAAATTACTGCAAGCTCTTTGCCAAGGTTCACTTTCTGTCCATAATTTTTCAATGTCCTCCTTAGTTAATGGTACGACAATTTCTGCTGGGTCTATGCCTGCTAATTGACGAAGTCTCATTTTTCCTTTGCAAATCAAGTCAGAGATTTTTTCCACATAAGTTTTTAATTTTTTATTTGGTTTATTTGGTAAAAATATCCATTCCAATATAATATCTTCCCTCTGCATTAATATTCCATTAGGAGAACGCCTAGAAGGTAAGATAACCAAAATGCAATCCAGCTTTGGATCAATACGATTCACGTGTCCTTCATGCACTTTCTTTTCTACCAAGGCTAATTCTTTCTCAGCTTCAGGTGATAATTCTCTTGGACTATTTAAGTCCTTGTCACCTTCTAAGGTTTTGAACAAATTAGTCAGTTCATCATTTTTTACCCCAACAATAGTTCATAGATGAGAAATATCTCCAAATAATCTTTGAAATTCATTAAGAGTCTGTAGTCTATCTCTCTGAATTTGCACCTTTTGGGGTCTAATTTTTTGTAGCTCTATTTTATATCCTAAATAATTAATAGAATCTCCTCTTTGTATCTTTTCAGGAGCAATTTGTAATCCCCAGCCAGGCAAAATTTTCTTTACTTCTTCAAACATTCTTTCTAAAGTATCTGCATTTGAGTCAGCTAGTAAAATATCGTCCATATAATGATAAATTATAGATTTAGGAAATTTTTTACGTATCACTTCCAATGGCTGTTGTACAAAATATTGGCACAGAGTTGGGCTATTCAACATTCCCTGTGGGAGGACCCTCCATTGAAATCTTTTAACCGGTTGAGAATTATTATAAGTAGGCACTGTAAAAGCAAATCTTTCTCTGTCTTTTTCTTGTAAGGGTATTGAAAAGAAACAGTCTTTTAAATCAATAACTATGAGAGGCCATCCTTTTGGTAACAGAGTAGGCAAAGGCATCCCAGATTGTAGAGAACCCATTGGCTGAATTACTTTGTTAATTGCCCTAAGGTCTGTTACCATTCTCCATTTACCAGATTTCTTTTTAATAACAAATACAGGAGAATTCCAAGGGCTGGTTGATTCTTCAATATGCTGAGCATTTAACTGTTCTTCTACCAGCTCTTCTAAAGCCTGGAGTTTCTCTGTTGTTAAAGGCCATTGCTGGACCCATACAGGCTTGTCTGTTAACCATTTTAAAGGTAGAGCTGTTGGTGTCTTTGGAAGATCATCAGTTATTGTGCCCTGTTCTTGTATAATATGGATGGCTGGTGACCACTCATTAGAACAATATCTTCTAATATTTCTCTCAGTAACATGTGCTAGTTTATGATTTGTTTCTGAGATTGGAGGGATGTTAATCTGAGTATTCCATTGTTGCAACAAGTCTCGACCCCACAGGTTCATAGTTATGTTAGCCTCATATGGTTTTAATTTTCCTCTCTGTCCTTCTGGACCTATACATTCGAGCCATCTTGCACTCTGTTTCATCTGAGATAATGTCCCAATTCCTAACAGTTGAACGTTTACCTCCTGAAGAGGCCAAGTTGGATGCCAAAATTCTGGTGCAATTATGGTAACATCCGCACCTGTGTCTACCAGACCAGACAACAAAACACCATTTATTTTTATTGTTAATTTTGGTATTTGTTCATTAATAGAAGTTTGCCAAAAAATTTTCTTTATGTTTTCTCCTGAATTTTCTATTCTCTCTGTTTCATCATCCTGACCAGCATGATTTATTCCAATAGGCATTTGGTTATTTAATCGCTCTCCAGAGCAGGCATTTCCTCTATGGCTGCCGGAAAGGTTTGAACTGGATTTGCACTGGGGGCCTGCCTGAGGCCCCTCTGGGAGTTTCCCGAAGACTGAGGCAAAGGATTACCCTGTCTGTCCTTTGTTGATCTACATTCGTTGGTCCAGTGTTTTCCCTTACCACACCTTCTGCATACTCCAGAAGGAAGGGGCATTCTGTTGCCATTGTTCCTTGAAGAAACATTGTTTCTGGAAATGACCTGTCTACAGTCCCTTTTCAAATGTCCTTGCTTTCCACATCCAAAACATCTAACACTCCTCAAACCTTTTGAAATTACTTCTCCTACCCATGTATCATCATGCTCATCAGCTTCAACATTAATTGTTTCTCTAATCCAATCTTCCATAGGTGCAGATCTTGCCCTTAATGGCCTGATTATTCTTTTGCATGCTGCATTCGCATTCTCAAAGGCCAAAGATTCAATTATTGCCTTACCAGCTTCTGAATCCGAGACCGTTCTCTTTACTGCTGAAGCCAGTCTTTGTAAAAAATCTGTAAAAGACTCTTTTGGGCCTTGCTTCACCTTTGTAAATGACTCAGATTTTTTTCCTGGTTCCTCAACTTTGTCCCATGCATTCAAGGCTGCCGTTCGACATAAAATTAGGGTTTGGACATCATATAAACATTGTGCTTGTGCTGAAGCATATTGGCCTTCGCCCATAAGCTGATCCTGGCAAACTTGTACTCCTTTATCCCTCCATTGTTTTTCTATGTTTTTAGCCTCCTCCTTAAACCAAGTCAGAAATTGAAGTCTCTGGCTGGGTTCCAGAACACCTTGTGCGAGGTCCCGCCAGTCCTGTGGTACTATCCTATTATATGTTGACCAAGTGTTTAACATTTGCTTTACATATGGGGAATGCATGCCATAAGATACTATTGCCTCCTTAAACCTTTTTAAATCCAACATTTCAATTGGAGCCCAAGTATTTTGTGTAGCCATTTGATCAGGCATCTGCTGTACTGTTACAGGATAAATTAAGGGTGACTGTGTGAAAACAGGCTTTCTTTCTGCAACCTTATGATCCCGACTTGAAACAACTTCACTGTTAATTTCTTCTGTCTGAATTTTTACAGGTTTAACAAGTTCTTCTAAAGCTGTTATCCTGGCACTTAAATTGACTATCTTTTTAAATATTAAAATGTGGATTATAATAGTGATAAGGTGCATAATTCCACCAATACTAATATTATATAGTTGTTCCATTGCCAGACTGCCTAAAATTTCGAACAAAAACCAATTTTCTTCCAATGTACACATAAAACCCATTTGTTTTTTAATGTGGAAAAAAATTCTCTTTTAGATAGTTTCCTTTAAAATATCTGATATATTATGACTTACCAAATCTGCGTAGAACAGTAGAAATCCGAGGGGATTTTCAAAGCAGCCACCTAGTGTCCCAGGTGTAAATCCAGAGAGAGAGAGAGAGAGAGAGAGAGAGAGAGAGAGAGAGAGAGAGAGAGAGAGAGAGAGGAAAGAGAGAATGCACAAGAAAGCCAAGAAAGCGTAGCCGGCTAAAGCTTAAATGCAGCCACGTGTTCCCTCTTGTGCCGAGTCAAGGCTTGGGTCTGGCTTCCTTAAGCTCTGACCACGTGCGTTGGCTTTACAGGCAGGGCCCTGTTCGGCAGGGCAGGTCTGAGTTGTTTGTAGCACCGGCTTTAGGCAAGCTGCTCACAGACCTAGGCCCGGGCTAGAAGTTGTTACCCGCACTAGGAAGCCTGCAGCTCGGACTAGGCCGCCGGCAGCTTGGACTAGGACGCCGGCAGCTCGGACTAAGACGCCGGCCGCTTCCTGCCGCTTCCTCCGCCGCCTGCCACCGCCTGCCGCCCTTGCGGGAAAGCGGACCTGCCGTCAAGCCAAGCGGTTTTTAATGGATTCTTGTCACGTTGGGTGCCAGATGTAGATGTAACCAACCATCTTATTAAATAAGAAACACAGAAACAATGTAAAAGAGAGAGCCGAGAAGTCAGAGCTCAGAGCTAAAATCTCACCCTTCCTCCTGCTATCCCAGCTTCGCGAAAAGAGACCTACTTCCTGTCGGTTCGTTTTTTTAAAATATGTTGTTCTGCCTTCTCATTGGTTGTAAAGCCAAACACATGACTGCCTCGTCACTGTCTGAATGTACAGCCCCCTAGGTCTTAAAGGCATATGTCTCCAATGCTGGCTGTATCCCTGAACACACAGAGATCTTATGGGATTAAAGGCGTGTGCCACCACCGCCACACTCTTGCTATGGCTCTAATAGCTCTGACCCTGAACACACAGATATCTATGGGATTAAAGGTGTGTGCCACCACCGCCACACTCTTGCTATGGCTCTAATAGCTCTGACTCCCAGACAACTTTATTTATTAACATACAATCAAAATAATAATTCAGTACAATTAGGTTATCACCACAATTGGGATATTTGCTGTTAATTTCTCCCAAATAATTACTTCAAGCTCTTTTCCAAGGTTCACTTTCTGTCCATAATTTTTCAATGTCCTCCTTAGTTAAAGGTATGACAATTTCTACTGGGTCTATGCCTGCTAATTGACAAAGTCTCAATTTTCCTTTGCAAATCAAGTCAGAGATTTTTTTCCACATAAGTTTTTAATTTTTTATTTGGTTTATTTGGTAGAAACATCCATTCCAATATAATATATTCACTCTGCATTAATATTCCAGTAGGAGAACACCTAGAAGGCAAAATAACCAAAATGCAATCCAGCTTTGGATCAATACGATCCACGTGTCCTTCATGTACTTTCTTTTCTACCAAGGCCAATTCTTTCTCAGCTTTTCTCTTGGACTATTTAAGTCCTTGTCACCTTTTAAGGTTTTGAACAAATTAGTCAGTTCATCAATTTTTACCCCAACAATAGTTCGTAGATGAGAAATATCTCCAAATAATCTTTGAAAGTCATTAAGAGTCTGTAGTCTATCTCTCCTAATTTGCACCTTTTGGGGTCTAATTTTTTATAGCTCTATTTTATATCCTAAATAATTAATAGAATCTCCTCTTTGTATCTTTTCAGGAGCAATTTGTAATTTCAGCAAGGCAAAATTTTCTTTACTTCTTCAAATATTCTTTCTAAAGTATCTGCATTTGAGTCAGCTAGTAAAATATCATCCATATAATGATAAATTATAGATTTGGGAAATTTTTTACGTATCACTTCTAATGGCTGTTGTACGAAATATTGGCACAGAGTTGGCCTATTCAATATTCCCTGTGGGAGGACCCTCCATTCAAATCTTTCAACCTGTTGAGAAATATTAAAAGTAGGCACAGTGAAAGGAAATCTTTCTCTGTCTTTTTCTTGTAAGGGTATTGAAAAGAAACAGTCTTTTAAATCAATAACTATAAGAGGCCATCCTTTTGGTAACAGGAATTCCAAATTATAGAGACCCCATTGGCTGAATTACTTTGTTAATTGCCCTAAGGTCTGTTACCATTCTCCATTTACCAGATTTCTTTTTAATAACAAATACAGGAGAATTCCAAGGGCTGGTTGATTTTTCAATATGCTGAGCATTTAACTGTTCTTCTACCAGCTCTCTAAAGCCTGGAGTTTTTCTGTTTTTAAAAGCCATTGCTGAACCCATACAGGTTTGTCTGTTGACCATTTTAAAGGTAGAACTGTTGGTGTCTTTGGGAGATCATCAGTTGTTATGCCCTATTCTTGTATAACATGGATGGCTGGTGACCACTCATTAGAACAATATCTTCTAATATTTTTCTCAGAAACAAGGTTTAAGAAGGAATTCTGGGCCAGGAGAATTTAGTAGGAGAAATTTAGGTAGAGGAAGAAAGAAAAGAGACACCAGCGAGATGCCATGGAGACACAAGGGAAATGTCAAGTGCCAGCTAGACTGACACAGAAGAACCAGGAAAGTAGAACAGAATAAAAGAAGGGTATAAAGCTCTGAAGCAAAATGTAGAAGAATAGATTAGGTTACATTAAGCTAAAAGAGCTAGTGATAGGCCTAAGATAAGACCAAGCATTCATAATTAATAAGTCTCTATGTTGTTATTTGGGAGCTGATTGGTGGCTCAAAGGAAATTCTAACTACATTACTCTATGTTATTGTGTTGTTATTTTTAGTTATCAGGTTTTTTTTTCAAATGAGAGACAGAAAGGGCATATAACCAGAGAAGAGAGGGTGTGGGGACCAACTCGGAGTAGTAGAGGGAGGGAAAACCATGATAAGTATATATTTTATGAGAAAAATAATCTATTTTTTTTTTCAAGACAAAGTTTCTCTGTGTACTTCTGATACCTGTCCTGTATCTCACTCTGAAGACCCGGCTGGCCTCGAACTCATAGAGATCTGCCTGATTCTGCCTCCTGAGTGTTGGGATTAAAGGCATGCACCACAACCACCTGGTTGAAAATAATCTATTTTTAATAAAAGAAAAAATTCTATTCAGGTTATCAGAATCTCAATTAAAAATATTGTGGGGAAATTGTGATGAATGCAAACGTGCAAACAAGTGAGCACATGTGCATCCTTACTTTATGCTCATGATTACAGATTTGATGTGACAGATGCTTGCAGTTCTTGCCTTGGCTTCCTCGAAGTATTAGATGTTATCATGAATTTTGCAAGCTAAAATAAAGATTTTCTCTCCTCTGTTGCTTTTGGAGAGATATTTTATCACAGACACAGAAATGAAAACAAAACACTATTTTTATTATTTTATTCCATTGTTTGTCTGTGTGTGTGTGTGTGTGTGTGTGTGTGTGTGTGTGTGCAAGTGTGTGTGTATGTACAGGTATGGCATATGTACTTTTATCAATATGTGCATGAAATGGACTAAGGAGGAATTTGGGTGTCCTGCACTGTCACTTCCATAATATTACCTTGAGAAATGGTTTGTCACTGAACCTGACACTTGACATTTTCCAGCTAGACTGGCTGTCCAGTCAGTCTCAGACCCCTCATGTCTCTATAAGTCCCCTAAGCTAGTGATTTTTAACCTATGAGTCATGATCCATTTGGGCATCCAACAACCCTTTCACAGGGGTTGCCTAAGATCATCTGAAAACACGGATATTTACATTACAATTCATAACAGTAGCAGTATTCCAGGTATGAAGTAGCAATGAAAATAATGTGGTGGCAGGGGGTCACCACAACATAAGGAAGTGTATTAAAGTGTTGCAGCATTAGGAAGGCTGAAAACCACTGTCCCAAGCTCCCGAGAACCACATCCCTAAACACTAGGATTTCAGGGCCTCAGGCACACCCATGTTAGCTGAGTGCTGTAAATCTGAACTGATGGTCTCACTATGGCATAGCAAGTGCACTTGTCTACTGAGATATCTGTTTGCCCTTTGCCTGGATAGAGTATTGATTGTCTAGAGAGACAGGAGGCCAGCTTCCATGACTGGGGAAATGAGCTTTGCTGTCTTGTTAGGACAGGAGTTACAGCAGTGTGACTACCAGTGATGCAATCCAAAAGCTTTCCTTTGAACTTACTCAATATGTTCCCCAATAAAGTTGAGAAAAACACGTTTATACAGCAAAACTCATTTCATATTTTAGTGTTTACTCTTTCTGGTGAGACATTATAATTTTTTACCTTTAAACAAAATGCATCACTCAGTGTCAATTTTAACAGGGAGATATTCCACACAAGCTTATAAATCCAGTTCTACCAATTCCCAGGATGATTCCTCTTGTTGCTTTGGCAGATGTGAAGAGCGTCTTTGTCTTCTGAGCTGCTGTCAAAGGTGCTCAGGAGGCTGAGTGGAGTCAGCACCAAGATCAACCTGGCCAAAGGAAAGGTGTTTAACAACAAACCAAACAGTACCTCCACCTAAATGCTATTAAATTGCAGAACCCATGAGGTATTTTTGTTTGTTTGTTTTCTTAAAAGTAAAGCAAAATATCTCATCTAAGTGAAATGGATGAAACTATCCATAGGAAGTTATTTATATCTGCCTGTGATAGAAAAGAAGCTCCTGATTTTATCTTACTAGTATGTACACTGTTAGTTTTCATGGCAACATAACAAGAAATCAGATATTAACTGAAGAAACTTTTATGGAGCACAGATTGCACACATTCCACAAGTATTGTATCTTGTCCAGTTTGAAGTGCATATTTGTTCCATTTCTTTGTTGCTACCTCTTTTTTTCTTTTCATTTCTTTGTTATGTTAAACTATTCTGACAAAAAGAAAATTAGAAGAAGAAAAGATTAGTTTCACTTACAATTCCAGGTTAAAATGCTTTGATGTGAATTTCAGTGGTAGGAAACTCAAAGCAAGTAGTCAAGAGCAAAGACAAATGGCTGCGTTTTCACGCCCTTGCTTGCTTGTGCTCTGCTTAATTTCTTCACTTTTATACAGTTCAGGACCTGCTGCGTATGGAACCATGAATTCATAGGGAGATGATTTTTTGCACATTAGTTAATTTGAGACATCACTCTTTAACATACCCACTGGCTGATCCATTGTAGAAAATCCCTCTTTGAGCCAAGCTTTTCAGGTATTCTAGGAAGTGTCAAGTTGAAAATTAAAGCTAATCATAGCACCTCTACATTGAATAGATTTTACTTTTAGACTTTTGTTTTATTATGTAAAATTCATCTCATTAAAAAAAACTTTTACTTTTGATTCTTTGAAAATCTTAATGGTACTTAGACAGAAACAATTATGTATAATAGTATTTTGTCTTATGATTGTTTAAAGTGGCTATTAAGTCACCAGAGTGTTTAAGTGTTGTGATATAGCTTGTTTTCACAGCTTCTGCTGAAATTTCATGCTTCTGGGTAATAGAAGCTGATTAATGTAAATCTATTCAGAAATAACATACTTACAGTATAGAATATTAACCCTTCCTTAGATGTAAAAGGATAAGATAGCTTTGTCAGTGCTGTGGTCTTGGCTTTGATCTAGCTTGATATCTTTATAGTCATTTTTTTTTTCTCTCCAGAGGTATCATTTGTCCCTAATGTCAGTGACAAAGGCTGCAGTCTATAGGAATTCTCTCCTTCCATATCTTCTGCAGCAGATTACTGCATCTACTATGACAGATTTGGCCCCCAACACCTCACAACAGGACCTTAAAAAATAAGACAGGCAAAGAAATGATACTTTCTGCCTAGAGAAGTTTAAAACTTGAATAGTATTTTATTTTAGTTTATATTTTTAAGTAAAGTACACTAAACTATAAATGTTCAATATTCATTAATCATATGCAAACATAATGAGAATATGTTAAGCATTACTATACTGGTCCCAGAGACACATTAAAAAAATGTACAATTCTAGAACCATTTTGTTTGGATATCATGATATTCTGAGTTTGACATATAACCCCATTGTTTGTTATTGTTTTGTGCCAAGGCTTACAGCTCTTCCCCCCCCCACCGTGAGTGTGTGTGTGTGTGTCATTTTTTATATGTGTCTTTGTGTGCTTGTTGAAGTCAAAGATAATATAGCATGACTATCTGCTACTGTTCATCTCCACCTTCATTCCATCAATGAATACAGTCTTCAGCAGATGAAATTAGCTTGCCAGCTATGATTTCCATAGGCAAACACCACATGTACACTACTGGAAGACCAGGATTTTAGGTGTGTGTTAAGGATTGAGACATAGGCCTTCATTCTTAAACTGCTCCTGTTGTAGAGACTGAGCTGTCTCTCTAAATACTTCATAGCTTGTTCAACCGTGTTCAAAACCCCTATGTGTTCTTGTAACTCTATGTGGACATTATGAAAAAATTAGACAGCAGTGAAATATTGCCTAACTTATGGGGACCTAGAATTAATTAATAACCAAATACAGAAAGGATTTCAAGTGTTCCTGGTACCCAGTACCTCTTTTGCCCAGCTCAACGTAACTAAATCATGATTTGAGCATACAACACATATGTTTTGTTCTGAGTTATATACCATCCCCAAAATTAAGGCTAACACAACCTGATGAGATGTATATCTGGTAATTCTCCAGGCGGCTATATACTGGGAATGGCTATGTCTTTAGTGATATGCAGAGGTTTCTGTTATGATAGAAACATAATGGCTAGGATATATTTTTTCTATCATCATTCCCAATACGCATGAAATTGCTATATCTTTATATTGCATTGGATTTCTTTATATTGCATTGGATTACAATGTCTGAATATAAAAATCGGTTTGAGTTGATGATTTGAATTTCCTAAAATGTCAGTAAGCTAGTTCTGACTTGTGCTTATCAAAGAATTTCAAATACTTTCTAAAATGCTCTTAAACATACTTCTGCTCTTTGTGTTCTCAATTTATGTGAAACTGTGTTAGATTCATATTGACAACTTGGATTTCAAAGTATTAATGAATTCTGGAAAACTGAAAATTTTATATATACTTCAATATCAAATATTCATTTAATTCTTCAGAAAAAATAAATTAGAACATCTATTTAATTGGAATGCAAATTGGCTTTTGTCTTTAATAAATGGTGAGGTTTTCTTGTTGTTGTTTTGTTTTGTTTGTTTGTTTGTTTGTTTGTTTGTTTGTTTTGAGACAGGGTTTCTCTGTGTAGCTTTGTGCCTTTCCTGGAATTCACTCTGTAGTCCAGGCTGGCCTCCACCTCACAGAGATCCACCTGCTTCTACCTCCCCAGTGCTGGGATTAAAGGCTTGTGCCACCACTGCCTGGCATAAATAGTGAGTTTTATGCATAGCAATTGATTGCTTCAAATATACTTATGTATTATGATCAATTAATATTTCAGGTGTGTACACATTTTGTACATCACTCTCACATACATGAAAATAACTGTAACTAGAAGCTTTTCTGTGTCCTGCGCAGCCCTGCAACAGCTTACAAAATAATTGCTCAGAGGCTTAATATTAATTACAAACTGATCTATGGCTCAGTCTTATTGTTAGCTAGCTATTACATCTTAAATTAACCCATTTCTATTCATCAATATATTGCCACATGTCTTGTGGCTTTACCTATGTTCTATTACATCTTGCTCCCCCAGCAGTTCATAGTATCTCTCTAGACTCCCCCTTTCTTCTCCCTGTACCTTGCTTGAATTTACCACCTGGCTATCACCTGTCTTTCCATAGGCCAAAGCAACTTCTTTATTCACCAGTGTTAGCAACATATATTCACAACATACAGAAAGATCAACCCAGAGCACTTCCCATTTTCTGTCTAATTAAAAAAGAAAGTTTTCAATTTAACATAGTAAAATTATATATAATGTAATATTTTGATTGTGCTGAAATGTGATTTTATTTGTGTGCTAATAAATAAAGTTTGCCTGGAGATCAGAGGTCACATAGTGAGCCATAAGCAGAAGTCTGGCTGTGGTAGTACACACCCTTAATCTGATCACATGGCAGGCAAAGTCTCTGTGTTGTCAAGGACACAGCCAAGCATGGTGACACACGCCTTTAATCCCAGTAGCAACCATAGAGACCTGGAGGTCTGTATAGACAGGCGGTGATAAGGATGCCATGTGGCTGTGCTTAGAGCCAATGAGAAAGCAGAACAGAAAGGCAATAAAAACACAAATCAGACAGGAAGAAGCTCTCTCTGGGAAGTGACAGTGGCGAGGTGGTCAGATAAGGTAGTTGTGGCTCTTGCTCTGATCTCTTTGGCTATTATCTCTGTATTTGGCTCTGTGTTTCTTACTTACTAAGACTGTTTAGAATTTCGTCTACAATGTAACAAAGCAGTAATAAAGCAAGAATCACAGTTATAATATTAAGTCTATTTGTATTTGACAAAATTAGAGAAAACATTTTATTATCTATCTTTTCTTGGTGAATCTAAAATTTTATATCAAATTTACCTTTTCTCATAAATAAGAAAAATTATGAATATAGTCATCTAGTCTTTAACTCCATCAAAGATTTCAGAAGGATATAATATTACCTAAGTAAACTGGAAGTGCATTGTAAGCCACTTCCAAAACTCTAGAAATGACAAGAGACATCTGGTTGCCTGGACAGTCATCCAAATTTCTTTTGCGATGTTGGGGCATCCATATTTAGCCTATACCTTGAATATTTTGCAGACTTTTCAGTGAAGCAGAAAATTTGAAGAATTGCCTTCTCTATTTCAGCAAAGTTCGTCAATTGCTTTCCTTAGTGTCCAGCAGGATGTCTGGCAGTTTCTTCTTTGAAGCAGAAACCTGAAGGACCAACCTGCCTTGTTTTGGCAAAGTTCAATAGTCACTATTTTATTGGTTCTGAATGTCTATATTATATCACATATTGGCAAGCAGTCCAGGCAAAAGCAGTTTCTTGAACAAATGGCTAGACTGCCATATTAAAAGCAAACTCCTTGCTGGGTGGTGATGACACACACCATTAATCCCAGCATTTGGGAGGCAGAGGCAGGCAGATCTTTGTGAGTTTGAGGCCAGACTGGTCTACAGAGCGAGATCCAGGAAAGGTACAAAGATACACAGAGAAACCCTGTCTCAAAAAAAACAAAAACAAAAAAACAAAAAACACACTCCATAATGAGTTTCTTAGATGCCCATCATCTTCTTTGAAATAATTGGTATTGCCAGAGGCAGATATGTCTCATTTTCCACGAAAGTCTAAGTTCTTAAAACATTTTAAATGCCATATTATGTAGTTCTTTGAAGTGTTGGAAGACTTCCTATGCATCTGAAATATTTCTCTTCATATCTAGAAAACTTGACTAACATGACTATAAGTTTGAATTTTATAGATGACTATTAATTTGTACTTTTTAACTATACATTATATTTTTAAATAAGCTACAAAAACATAATGCCTTAAACAAGAGTAGAAATATACATACAATATATTGTAACACAATTAACCTTAAATTTGTATCAATATACCTAAATCCTTTAAACAAGAATAGAAACATATATACAGTGTAATGAAATTAACTTTAAATTTGTATCATTATATCAAAATCCATGTTAATGTAAAATATCTGAGATTAACAGTTGTTTTTGAATTAAATTAGATTTAATAATCTACCTTTTTAAAAATAATTTCTATATCATATCCTTCTTTTTTCTTTAGAATGAGATTAACTATGATTATTAACCATTTATAACCAACTCCCTTAAAATAAAAACAAACATTCATAAATAATACTTTGGGAATGTGGGTATAGTATTCTATACTGCTTCTTGTTGATTGATGGGTGCTAGTGATCTTGAGGGACCCTGAAAAAATTTAGAATTATGGTTAAATCTTGGCTATAGTAATTTGTGAGGCTGCATCCTCTCAGCCAGTTTTCTTGAAGTTGTTCTGGATGTTGGATCATCTGGGCAATTGCTCTCATTGGAGACCTCTCAAGGAGTCTTCCCTAATGGAACCATATTAATCTGGAAAGAATCCACATCTTCTCATCTTCTGTGGAAACAAAAACAGAACCTCTTTTCAAAAGCAGCATATCCTTAGACCCAAATTTTGAAGTCAAGATATTATATATATTTAGCTTAGTAGCTCCCTGATCAAATATCTCTCTGCAGTTATCCTAAATACAACATAATAATATACAGTATCCAGACACTCTGTGTATTTTTCATCTTTAAGTGGCTTATTTTATTTTTTATATTGCCTTACTCCCTTTTTTAAGGAATTTACTTATTATTTTAAAGCTATATATCTCTTTTTTATAACTGTCCATACCTTCTCTTTTCTCTCTCAAACCTATGCACATTTTTTAAACAGACTGTTATCCATTTAGAGGCATTTGTCCATCTGAAAATTTTTATTGTAATACTTTTCTGACCACTGCTTTAAACTGCTAAATACTAGGACAAAAGCAGTGGTTTTGTGTCCTGGCTCTGCCCTGCTCTGCCTTCCAACATGGCAGAGGTATATTTACTACCAGCTTTGGTAGCCATGCTAACTGACCCAATTCTGGGAAACAGTATTAAGTAGCATGTAGGTGTTTTCTTAAGCCTGAAGGAAGCATCAGTGGCTGGGGGAAACCTTTTTGTACCACGGCCTGTGGGAGAGATTGTGGGAGCCTGCCATGACACTTAGCTTATGGCAGCTGATGGTCATGTCTGTCTCACAGGCAGCTGTAGGGAGACTTGTCTCTGGACTGTTGTTGGCATGAAACTGTGAGGCAGGAAGCCCAGTGAGGTTCCATTTTTGTGTGTTCAGAATCCTTTTTTAAGCTTTCTCAGGTCTATGTGTATCAATGCCCCGTGTTGGGCACCAAATGCAATTGGAAGCTTTTCTGTGTCCTGCCTGGCCCCGCAGTAGCTTTCAAAATATTCACTCAGAGGCTTAATATTAATTACAAACTGTTTGATGTATGGCTCAAGCTTACTGTTAGCTAGCTATTACATCTTAAATTAACCCACTTCTATTAATCTATGTATTGCCATGTGTCTCATGACTTTACCTGTGTTCTATTACATCTTGCTCCCCTGGCAGTTCATAGCATCTCCCTGAACTCCCCCTTTCATCTCCCTGTATCTGTGCTTAGATTTGCCACTTATATAATCTGTCTTGTCATATGCCATAGCAGCTTCTTTATTAACCAATGGTAGCAACACATAGTAAAAGCATACAGAAAGACCATCCCAAAGCACACATCTCGCCTCAATATAGAGACCAAATAAATTAAAATAAATAAGTTACTCAAGAGTCCTCTATAATAGGCTGTAAAGGTGGCTCTGATGATATAAGCAATTGCTGGTCTTCCATAGGACCCAAGGTCAGTTCCTAGCACCCATAACATATAGGTCTTTACACCTTTTCTGGCTTCTTTAGATTTCTATACTCAGAGCCCCCACAAACAGACTTAAGAAAATAGTCTGCTATAAGAATTACTGCTTTAAAGGAAATACTTTAGGTTTATGGGGAGCTATATCAAATAAATTTGGGTGAATTAATGCTCTATTTCTAAATTTAGAAGAACACAAAAAGAATAGATTGAAGAGCTAAACCACAGTTGATTCTAAATTTTCTTTAGAATAATATCCAAATGAAAAACAAAAAATCAAAATAGAGAAAGAGCAAAGAATGATCAATAATGTATAATACCAAGAAATTGAGCTGTGGTGTGCTTCATTATGAATCAGTCTCTTCTCTATTAAATCTTAGGACTAAAGGGTGTTTGGGAAAAAAATAGAATAATATTATTCCATAAGATGTTTTTGACAAAAGTTCCATTTTTAGTGATGCTTTTTGTTTGTTTGCTTATTATAAAAAAGAGTTTGTAGCTCCCTTCATGTGTTCACAGAGGCAAGGAGTATATAAACTCCAGCTGGATGGCAGGATGATTGGCACATCTAGCCATAGATTTGGGGAAACCTCTATACTGTTCTCCATAATAGCATTCTCATGAATAGTTCTATCAACTGAAACCAAAGATTCATCTTTCTCTAAGCCAGCAAATAGTTTTGTTGTTTGGATAAAAACTATTATGATTTTGGTACCTGAGGGGATTTTGTCTTATGGTTAATGGATACTTTTGTTAAATATCTGTTGGTGTCTCACCTTGTAAAATATTTTTCTTATCTTTAGTTCATTTCCCATTTCTAACTGGATACTTTCTAATTTTATATATATATATATATATATATATATATGTATATGTATTATACTATATGTATATATAAACATACAAACACACACATATAAATATATATTTCAAATATATAAAATACACACAAGAGAATGCTTTTCTATTTTTTATTTATTTTGCATACCAACCAGTTTCCCCATCCTCTTCTTTTCCAGTTCCCTCCCCACACCTCCCATCTATCCCCCATCTACTCATCCTCCATTCAGAAAGGGGCAGGCCTCCTATGGGAGTCAACAAAGCATGTCATATCACGTTGAGGCAGGACCAGGCACCTCCCACATGCATCAAGGCTGGGTATGGAATTCCTGCATGGGCGAATAGGTTATAAAAAGCCAGCTCATGCACCAGGGACAGATCCTGATCCCACTGCTAGGGTTCCCATAAACAGACCAAGCTACACAACAGCCATCCACATAAAGAGGGCTTAGGCAGGTCCCATGCAGGCTTCGGCTGTTGTTCCAGAGTATTTGACCTCCCATTAGCTCAGGTCAGCTGTCTCTGGATTTCCCAGTCATGATTTTGACCACTGCCCTGGCTCCTACAATTCTTCCTCCCTATCTGCAACAGCACTCCCATAGTGTAGCACAATGCTTGGCTATGAATCCCTTCTTCATCTTCCATTAATTACTGGATGAAGGCTCTCTGCTTACAGTTAGGGTGGTTGCCAATCCAATTAAAAAAGAAGGCTAGTTCAGGCACCTTCTCCACTATCCCCAGGAATTTTTGCTGGGGTCACCCTTGTGGATTCCTGGGAGTTTCCCTGGTACCAGGTTTCTACCTAATCTCCAAATGCCCCCCTCTATCAAGATACCCCTATCATTTTTTCTCCAACATTCCACTCCCAAATCAACAAACCTGACCTCTCACATTCCCATTTCCCCATCCCCTCACCTCCTCCTCATTCTCAGTTTACCCAGGAGATCTCAACTATTTCCCATCCCCAGGGAAATCTATGTGTCCCTCTTGGAGTCTTCTTTGTTATATGGCTTTTCTGGGACTGTGGGTTGTAGCCTAGTTATTCCTTACTTTATATCTAATATCCATTAATGAGGGAGTACATACCAAGTTTGTCTTTCTAGGTATGAACTACCTCACTCAGGATGATTTTTTTTTCTGATACCATCCATTTACCTGCAAATTTCATGATGCCATTATTTTTTGCCACTGAGCAATACTCTATTGTGTATATGTATCACATTTTCTTGATCCATTTTTTTGGTTGAGGGGCATCTAGAGTGTTTCTAGCTTCTGGCTATTGCGAATAACACTGCTATGAACCTAATTGAGCAAGTGTCTGTGTGGTATGATTGATCTTCCCTCAGGTATATATCCAAGATTAGTATAGTTGGGTCTTGAGATAGATTTATTCTCAGATTTCTGAGAAACCGCCATACTGATTTCCAAAGTGGCTGCACAAGTTTGCACTCCCATCCAGCATAGGAGGAGTGTTCCTCTTATTCCACATCCTTTCCAACACAGACTATCATTAGCCTTTTTGATCTTAGCTATTCTGACAGCTGTAAAATGGTATCCCAGGGTCATTTTGATTTGCATATCCCTGATACCTAAGGATATTGAACAATTCTTCAAGTGTTTCTCAGCTATTTGTGATTCTTCTGTTGAGAATTCTCTGTTTAGATCTGTACCACAATTTTTAATTGGATTATATGGTATTTTGTCTAGTTTTGTGGTGATATATCGTGTACCCTAATGATCAGAGAAGCAAGACAGTCAGGTACTAGTTCTTACCTCTACAAAATCCTCAGCCTAAAGAGAGTGTCCCTGCTTCCTCACATCTTATATACCTTTCTCTGTCATGTTATATTACTTTCTGGGATTAAAGGCATGTGTGCTTCTCAAGCAAAGGCATGCAATCTCAAGTACTGGGATTAAAGGTCTGTGCCACCACTGCCTGGCTCTGTTTCTTTCCTATACTTGGTCAATCTCCTGTAGCCCAGTGCAGCCTTTAAGTCACATAGATCCAGACAGATAGATCACTGCCGCCTGAGTGATAAGATTATAGTTATGTGCTATCACTGCCTGACCTCTATGTCTAATCTGTAGATGTAATTCTAAACAGTCTTATTAAATAAGAAACACAGAGCCAAATTCAGAGTTAAAAGCCCAGAGATCAGAGAGCAGTAGCCAAGAGCTAAGACCACCTTCTTACCACTCATTGCCACTGCAGTCCTTCCCCTGAGAAAAGAGACCTTCTTCCCATGTGTCTGTCTTTTTATTGCTTTTCTGTTCTGCCTTCTCATTGGCTCTAAACCCAACCACATGAGTTTCTCATCACTGCGTGTCTATACAGACCTCCAGGTCTCTATGGTTGGTACTTGAATTGAAGGTGTGTTTCACCATGCTGGCTGTGTCCTTGAACACACAGACTCTGCCTGCTATGTGATCAGATTAAGGGCATGTGCTACCACTGTCAGACTTCTGATCCCCCTGCAGCTTTATTTATTAACATACAAATAAAATCACATTTCAGCACAAATAAAATATCACCATACTAATCTAGTGGCTGGCTTTGTCCTTTGATCCTCAGGCAAACTTTGTTAGGGTACACAATATATCACCACAAGTTTCTTGGTATATTTTGGAGATCAATCTTCAGTCAGATTTGGAGTTGATAAATCTTTTTCTATTCTGTAGGTTGCTGTTTTGTTTTATTGACAATTTCCTTTCTCTTACAGAACATTTTAAATCTCAGGAGGTCCCATTTATTAATTGTTGATCTCAGTATCTATGCTAATGGTGTTATATTCAGGAAATTGTCTCCTGTGCCAATGCATTCAAGGCTACTTCCCACTTCCTCTTCTATCAGGTTCATGGTAGTTGGTATTATGCTGAGATCTTTGATTTACTTGGACATGAGTTTAGTGCAGGGCAATAGATATGGATCTAATTACATTCGTCTACATACCAGCATCCAGTTATGCCAGCACTATTTGTTGAAGATACTTTCTTTCTTTCTTTTTTTTTCCATTGGAAAAATTTTTTTCATTATTTTGGATTCTTTCTCAAAAATCAGGTGTTCAAAGTATGTGGATTTATGTATGTCATGGATCCACATGTGCAAAAACCAAGTTGTTTTTATTACTATAGCTCTATAGAAAAGCACGAAGTCCGGGATGATGATGCCTCCGGAAGTTCCTTTGTTTTACAGGATTGTTTTAGCTACCATGGGATTTTTGTTTTTCCAAATGAAGCTGAGTATTGTTCTTTTGAGGTCTGTGAAGAACTGTGTTGAATTTTGATGGGGATTGCACTAAATCTGTAGATTGCTTTTGGTAAGATTGCCATTTTTACTACTGATTTATGACCATGGGAAATCTTTCCATTTTCTGATATCTTTTGAATTTTTTTCTTCAAAGACTTAAAGTTCTTGTCATACAGGTCTTCCACATGTTTGTTTTAAGTTACTCCAAGATATGTTTTGTTATTTGTGGCTATTGTAGAAGGTGTTGTTTCTCTGAATTCTTTATTGGTCCATTTATCATTTGTATTTGGGAGGACTACTTGTTTTTTTGGTTTTTTGTTTTTGTTTTTTTGAGTTAATCTTATATCCCACCACATTACTGAAGGTGTTTATCAGCTATAGGATAGAATTTTTGCAGTCATTTATGTCGTATCATCTTCAAATATTGAAAGTTAGTCTTCTTCCTCTCCAATTTGTATCCACGTGATCTCTTTTTTTTACCTTACTTATCTAGCTACAACTTCAAGTACTATATTGAATAGACATGGGGAAAATGGACAGACTTGTCTTGTTTCTGATTTTAGGGAATTGCTTTACATTTCTTTCCATTTAGTTTGATGTTGGCATTTGGCTTGCTGTGTATTGCTTTTATTAAGTTTAGGTATGTCCCTTGAATCCCTGATCTCTCCAGAATCTTTATCATGAAGGAGTGTTAAATATTAAAAGTTTTTTCAGCATCTAATGAGATGATCTTGTGTTTTTTTCCTTCTGTTTGTTTATATCATGGATTATATTGACAGATTTTCATATGGTAAACCATCCCTGCATCTTTGGGATAAACCCTACTTTGTCATCATGGATAACTTTTTTGTTGTTGTTGTTGTGCTCTTGGATTTGGTTTACTAATATTTATTGAATATTTTTGTAATAATATTCATGATGAATATTTGTCTGTAATTCTCTTTATTTATTGTATCTTTGTGTGGTTTGAGTATCAGGGTTGCTGTGGGATGTTCTGTATGTTAAATGTGTTGCTCTGAGTGGTTAATAAACAAAACACTGATTGGCCAGTAGTCAGTCAAGAAGTATAGGTGGGACCAGGAGAGAGGAGAATTCTGGGAAGTGAATGGCTTAGACAAAGGAAACACTGCCAGCTGCTGCAATGACAAGCAACATGTCAAGATGCCAGTGAACCACAAGCTATGTGGCAAGGTATAGATTAATAGGTATGGGTTAATTTAAGATAAAAGAACTTGATAACAAGAAGCCTGCTGTGCCCATACAGTTTGTAAGCGATATACGTCTCTGTGTGTTTATTCAGTTGGCTCTAAGCGGCTGTGGTACTGGCAGGTGATAGAGATTTGCCCTGACTGTGTGCCAGGCAAAACTGGAGAAAACTCTAGCTACACAGGATAACTGTGGCCTCATAAAAAGAATTTGGCAATGTTCTTTCTGTTTCTATTGTGTGGAACAATTTGTGGAGTATTAAGATTAGTTCTTCTTTGAAATTCTGATAGAATTCTGTACTGAAAACATCTGACTCTGGGCCTTTTTGGTAAGAAGACTTTTAATGACTATATTTCCTTAGGGGCTATGGGTCTATTTATTATTTATCTCATCTTGATTTAATGCTGGTATGCGGTACCTATTAAAAATTGTCCATTTCTCTTAGATTTTCCAATTTTGTGGAGTACAGGTTTTTGAAATATGACCTAATGATTTTTTGAATTTACTCAGTGTCTGTTGTTATATCCCTCTTTTCATTTCTGATTATGTTAACATGGATATTCTCTCTCTGCCTTTTGGTTATTTTGGATAAGGGTTGTCTATCTTATTGTTTTTCTCAAAGAACCAATTCTTCGTTTCATTGATTATTTGTGTTGTTATCTTTGTTTCTAATTTATTGATTTCAGCCCGAAGTTGATCATTTCCTGCTGTCTACTCTTCTTGGGTAAATGTGCTTCTTCCTGTTCTAGAGCTTTCAGGTATGGTGTAGTCACTAGTGTGGAATTTCTTTAAATTCTTTATGTAGGCACTTCGTGCTATGAACTTTCCTCTTAGCACACTTTTTCTTACTTTTTTTTCCTCACTTTATCTTAGTGTCCAATAAGTTTTGGGTATTTTATGGACTATTATTCATTGTATTCTAGGAAGTCTTTAATTTCTTCTTTTTTTTTGTTTCTTCCTTGACCCAGAAGTGATTCAGTTGAGAATTGTTCAGTTTTCAAGTTTGTAGACTTTCTATAGTTTGTGTTGTTAAACCCTAACTTTAGCCCATGGTGATAGGATAAGATACAAGGGGTTATTCAATTTTTTCTATCTATTGAGATTTGCTTTATGACCTAGTATGTAGTCAATTTTAGAGAAGGTTCCATGAGGTGCTGAGGAAGAGATGTATTCTTTTGTGTTTGGGTGAAATGTTCTGTAGATATCTATTAAGTCCATTTGAGTCATAACATCTGTTAGTTTCCTTATTTCTCTGTTAACTTTCTGTCTAACTGACCTGTCCATTGGTGAGAGTGGGGTGTTTAAGTCTCCCACTCATAATGTGTGGGGTTTGATATATGCTTTAAGCTTTAGCAATATTTCTTTTACAAATGGTTCCTTTGTGTTTGGGGCATAAATATTCAGAATTCAGACTTCATCTTGATGGATTTTTTCCTTTGATTAACATGACATGCACTTCTCCATCCCTTTTCATTAATTTATTTTAAAGTCTATTTTGGCAGCTATTAGGATAGCTATACCAGCTTGCTTCATAGAACTATTTGACCAGAAAATCTTTTCCCAACCCTTTACTCTGAGGTAATGTCTGTCTTTGAAGTTGAGGCATGTTTCTTATATGGAGCAGAAGGATGGATCCTTTTTTTGCATCCATTTTGTTAGTCTGTCACTTTTTATTGGCAAATTGAGTCTATTGATATTAAGAGATATTAATGATCAGTGATTGTTAATTCTTGTTATTTTTTGCTTTTAGTGGTGGTGGTGGTAGTGTGTGTGTTTCCCTTCTTTGGGTTTTACTGGTGTGAGATTATTTATTGTCTGTGTTGTGTTGTTGTAGCTAACTTCCCTGTGTTGGAGTTTTCCTTCTAGTACTTTCAATAGAGCTGGATTTATGGATAGGTATTGTTTAAATCTGGTTTTGTCATGAAATATCTTGTTTTCTATGTCAATAATGATGGAAAGTTTTGCTGAATATAGTAGTTTGGGCTGGCATTGTTGGTCCCTCAGTGTCTGCAAAATGTCTGTCCAGGAACTTCAGGCTTTTAGTATCTCCATTGAGAAGTTGGGAGTAATTCTCATAGGTCTGCCTTTATGTGTTACTTGGCCTTTTTCTTTTGCAGCTCTTAACATTCTTTCTTTATTCTGTATGTTTAGTGTTTTGATTATTATGTGGTGTGAGAACTTTTATTTATTTATTTATTTATTATTTATTTATTTATTTATTTATTTATTTTGGTACAGCTCACTTGGTGTTCCATATGCTTCTTGTACCTTTATAGGCATGTCCTTCTTTAGGTTGGGGAAATTTTCTTCTATGATTTTGCTAAATATGTTTTCTGTGCCTTTGAGCAGGGATTCTTCTCCTTTTCCTATATCTATTATTCTTAGTTTCAGTCTTTTCATGGTGTCCCAGATTTCCTGTATGTTTTATGTTAGGAATTTATTGGATGTAACATTTTCTTTGACTTCAATGCCTGAGATTCTCTCTTCGATCTCTTGTATTCTGTTGGTGATTCTTGCATTTGTAGCTCCTATTAAGTTCCGCAGATTTGGCATTTTCAGAATTCCTTTGTTTTGTGTGTGTTTTTTTTTTTATTGTTTCTATTTTAATTTTCAAGTCTTAACGTGTTTCCTTCACCTGTTAGTTTTTCTTGGCTTTCTTTAAGGGATTTATTGATTTCTTCTAATTTTTTGTTTGTTTTTTCCTTGATTTCTCTATGGAAATTTTTTATTTCCTTTTTAAAGGCCTCTATCATCTTCATAAAATCATTTTAAGGTAATTTTCTTGTGTTTCAGCTGCATTGGAATGTTCAGGTCTTGCTGTTGTAGAATTACTGGGTTCTGGTGGTGCCATACTGCTCTTTTTGGGTGGCTGTATCCCTACACTGGCATTTACGCGTATATTCTTCCAACTGATGTGGGTCGTGCCTGTGCCTATGTCTACATTGTCCATTCTTCTGACTGGAATGGGTCGTGCCTGTGCCTGTTCTTCCAGCTGGTGTGGTTTGTGCCTGTGCCTAGGTAGTCTGGTGGGATTGTGGGAGAGGGATGGCCACAAACAGAAGGCTTAGGGGTGTAGTACTGGGCATCAGATGTGTCTTGGAGGGACATAGCCCAAAGGGTGTCTGGGGTGGAAGTGCAGGATGGAGGCAGATCTCTCTCTTGCTTGCATGCTGGTGAGGACTACACCAGAGCAGTGCAGTTTCACCAGAGTTTGGGGCAGGGCTCAGCTGCCTTCCTGGTGCTGGGATGGGAGGGGAGACACATGATGTGCCCTAGGGTTTAGGGTCTGGACTTTGGGGCAGTCCAGCTGGGAGGCCAGTCACTCACCTGTTTTCAAATTGGTGTGATTTGCACCTGTGCCTCTATAGCCTCCTGGAGTTGTGGGGGAGGGCTGGCAATGGGGAGGAAGTTTAGGTGCATGGGATTAGGTAGCAGAGTGTGTGTCTTGGGGGAACAGAGTCCAGTGGGTGGGGAGGGTGTGGTACTTCCTGGAAGCAGGTCTCTCACCTATTTGCTGGCTGGTAGGGACTGCTACAGAATGCTTTTCAACATTTCAAATTTCAAATGCTTTCAATGATGTGGATGGAACTGGCAATGATTTTGGTAGGTGAAATTAGAAAGGCCTACAACAAGAAGCACTGTATGAGCCTTATCATAATTAGAAGGTAAAAAATAATAAGTTCATAGAAGCTGAGAGCAGAGTATAGTGTATCAGTCCTGTTGGAAAGTGAGGGTGAGCAATGGGATCAGAGTTGTTTTTGATATGAAGGTTCTGTATACCAATGCAAAACAAAGTAAATATAACAAACAATACAGTTTTATATGGTTGGAAAATGAGGAGAGAAATTTTATATATTCCTCAATATGAAACATTAAAATTTTAAGAATGTGGATAGTGGATATGTTAAATTCCTGCATTACTAACCTATGAATATATATATATATATATATCACTTACCTTAATGAATATATTTAAATAGCATATTTCAACACAATTTACAATTTTTAAAAACACAAGGAAATATACTGTATTTTGCATTTTATGATAGTAAGGTCACAAATATATTTACTATGAGTAAGACCATAGTTACATAAAATATTTTACAATATCATGGCAAATTCTTCTTTTAAGTGCCTTCATTTATGAAACTAATAATCACATAATATATATTCTCTCATAGTGTCATTTGTTTTCTTATAAGAATACTTATCTGGCAATGAAAAACTCATTCATCAAACATTCTTATGAAATAATTTCAAATTCAGGCTCCTTCTTTTTGTCAAAACCAGTGGATAGCACTTTTACATCTGAGTCCTAAACAGTGTATTTAGGTCTGTCACACAGAAGTACATTAAACATATCTTTTTCTTCTTTATCCAGAAAAATTATTTCTATTAGTTTTCAACAACTTGTAAATGACCTGAAAACATGGTGCAATTATAACAAATTCTCCAAGTAATCCAAGTTGGGTGGCATTTCCTTCATTATATTCTGAGAGATTGGATGTATATTTTCTTCATTGTTTTTAAGACAAGCTAGATAAATAAAGCACACATGATATGACTATATTAAGTGAAAATTAATGAAAATATTTTTAGAATACATCAAGTCAAATGGTATGTCAAATTGTCTTCCTTTATTTCACACCTAAATATTCTAGAAGCTATCACATATATTTGGGTCCGTTTATATGTTTCTCTGTATACTCATATTCTAAAAGAAGTTTTGTCATGAGGCAATAATTCTTCCCCAATAGCTATAGACTACTTAAAAGGAAAACAACAAAAGGCATGAGAACTCTTCCTTCCATTTGGACAGTTTGGGTGTCTAAGAAACTTCCCAAACAATATAGGTTGTTGACATTGCCCTTATTTGTGTCCTACAAATTGAGGGTAAGCATATTTTGCTGAAGACACCTCATGCTTCAACAAAAGGATGTGGAGGAACTGACTAGAAAATACTTGGAAGCCTCTTGCCTGAGGATAGTTCTCATAATACCCAAAGGTGCTGTGGAAGCTGCCAAGTAATACAAATTGTCAGTAGACCCAAGGGTAAAGTTTTTGGACCATAGCAAAGACCACCATTTCAAGGTATCCTCAAGAATTCAATAATGGCATTTATATCTTGGGGATAACAAGCAGTCATCTATTTGGACTTAAGGATGTATCAATAGGAGAGAAGTCATACCTTATACTCTAAATCCAGACAACGAACCATGGATGGTGAGGTGATGGACCATAGAAGAGAACCTACTGTAACATGAATCTTAAAAAAGGTCTTATTAATAGAAAACCTGGAGCCAGATATTGGAGTGAAAGCTGAAAAATCAGAGAAGTAGAGCAAGCCAGCCACAAGTTCTTACCTCTCTGAAATCTTCAGCCTCAAGAGAACAAGCTTCTTTTTTTCTCACATCTTATATACCTTTCTGTGTCTTGCAATATTACTTCCTGGGTTTAACGGCATATGTCACCACTGCCTGTTTCTGTTTCTCTCAAGTAGCCCAGTGTGGCCTTGAAGTCACAAAGATGGATCTCTGCCCCCTGAGTGATAGGATTAAAAGTGTGTGCCATCACTGCTTGACCTCCATGTCTAATTTAGTGATTGTCTCTCTCCTCTGATTCCCAGGTAAGCTTTATTGGGCTATAAAATATAGCACCACAACCTACTACTGTCACATTCCAAAACCAGGATGGTTTCTATATTTTTTTCTAAATACTCATTTTCATACTCATAGATAATTTAGCTCTTACCTCTTATCAAGTAAGTTCCCTTTTGTATCAGAAAGACACCTTTACAAAACTATATAACTGTTCAAACTGCAGAGACCAACTGCCACTAGATACAAATACAACACAAGCCCTAAGCCTAAGGCTCAGAGACCATCATGAAAAAAGTGAAAAGATTTTAAGAGCCACGGGACCAATATGCCTGCTACAAGATAATGTGAACTATGTATGACAGAGAAATTGCACCAAGAATCTCAAAACTATTTGATTGCCTAAATAAGACATAAACAATGACAAAAATTGATATACAAATGAGGACTGTAGTGAGACATTTCTCTCCTCCCCACCATTTTCCAAATAACTACTCAGAAGCTTAATATTATTTGTAAATGTTCAGTTGATAGCTCAGGCTTCTTGCTAGCTAATGCTCACAATTAAGATAAACCATATTTCTTATCTATGTTTCACCACATGGCTTATGGTTTGTTACCTCATTTTTTACATGTCCTGCTTCCTTGGTGGCTAGCTAACATCTCTCCTGACTCTGCCTTTTCTCCTCCCAGAGTCCTCTGTGTCTGGCTGTCCCACCTATAATTCCAGCCTGGCTACTGGTCTGTCAGCTTTTCATTAACCATTGAGAGTAATACATATTCACAGTGTACAGAAGGATTATTTCACAGCAGAGGATTGGGGAAATCTTATAAGACCCTGCCTCTAGATTAAGAGGTATAGGCAATTAATGCTTTCTGGAAGGAGACTCAATCTTCTCCAAGGACACACACACACACACACACACACGCACGCACTCATACACACACACACACTCATACACACTTATATATGGAGATATGTAATACTAATAATTAAAGTAGAGGTCAGAATTTAAGCTGTATATACAGACCATGGGAAGACTTGTAAGGGGAGAGTGGGGGTATAAATGATGTAAATATAGTACTTGTGTATGACGTTTTCAAAAATTATATTTAATAATAAATGCAATCACTTTAAAATTGCCATTTTGTGGAACCAGCATAATATTAACTACCTTCCAAATATTTATTCTTATATTCACAGGTAAGTATATTTCACAACTCTCACAAAAGAAACTTCACTTTGCAACACAGGAAGACTATTACAGAAAAGCACAATCAATAAAAATGCAGAAAACAAGTAATTGTGCGGTGCCCAGTCTTAACTAATATATCAACAACACATTTCCTTCTCCCAAGTCTTTAGAGTTCATTGAACCAGGATAGAAGTTCACATAAACAGTGTCTCCTAGAAATATCAGAGACAGCCAAGAAAGCCAATCAACATGGCTCCATCAAAAGACTAAAACCACAATATTGGAGATGCTATGTGGAAGGGAAATTTTACAAGTCCTTAACTCTAGACAAAGAACGATGTCCAACTATGGAATGCTAACAGCAGGAAAAATAATCTTTCCAGAGGAAAAATTCCCCAATCTATTATCCAATACGAATTAGTCATCCTAGACTAATTCGTATTGGATACACATACACACACACACACACACACACACACACACAGAGAGAGAGAGAGAGAGAGAGAGAGAGAGAGACAGACAGACAGACAGACAGACAGACAGACAGACAGACAGACACACAGGTAATAATATACTGTGTATTGACTGAACAGGTTGTATATACGTATTTAGGACTGTGTGTGTGTGTGTGTGTGTGTGTGTGTGTGTGTGTGTGTGAAATAGTTGATAAAATTAAAGTCATAAATTTTAAAGAAAGTGGGATACATGGGGGATCGCTAAGGTAATAGGAAAGGGAAAATACGATGTAATTACACTATTATTTTGAAAATGAAAATAAAAAATATAAAAAAATAACAAAATCAGATTATTCTGTTATTTTACAATTTTTAATACAATACTACTAGTTTAAGGATGAAACTTAAATACTTACCTAGTCCAAAACTTTGTACCTCAGTGAACTACACAGTTAGAATAAATATTCTGAAGCCACGGAGCTTCACTTAGGGTTTTGTACTTTCACTATCAATTTTATTTTCACTTTTCTACTAAAAAACAAAAGAAAAATTTACTGTGGAGTAGAAATAGACAATTAGTTTTATATCCTCTTTCATGTGATCCTTTGACTACATCCCATTGTTTCTCATCACCAAATATGACCCTGTCTTGGTCTCCATTCTGTTTTACTACAGTCAGACACACAAGTGTTTACATACATACACATGTAGATTATAGAGTAGGATCCACAACCAAGGGAGAATGTATTGGTTTTCTTTCAGAGATTAGATCACCTCTATTAATATTGTACTTTCCAAGTCCATCCATTTCCTTGCAAATGTCATGATTTCACAGTGAATCTATTTCTAGAAATGTATCACAGGATAAAGTTCTGCTTTGAAAAGAAATGTGTAAAATAAGCTGGCATAGAAACTTAACCCCATCGTAATATTTTCTCTCTTGTACATATCACAGCTGTCTCACCAGGTTTTCCTGCAGGTTGGTGTTAGAGGTGTGATTCACCAGGCCTCGATTGTGCTGAATATTTTACTTTATTTTTCAAAGTTGTACTTTCAGAAACTATATCTTTGAAATGTTTGATACTCACTAAATGTTCTATTTTATAGTGGGATATTGTAATTTTTATGAATATTCCATATTGTTTTATTGATGTTTTCTTAGGATGTTGATCATTGTATTGATGAAGTTACAGGTCTTTCCTTCTAAGTGCATTGCGCTCTACTCTCTATTTCCTCTTAGTTCTTTCTTTATTTTATGGGTTGTTGCTAGTTGTGACATGCCTTAATTATTTTTTCACATTAGAATTTTTCAGGTGTCCAATTCTACCTTCAGTTTTAATTTTTAATAGTGGATTATTAAGTGCTGCAGTGAGGCTATCCTTTTGTTTGGCTCTCACTGACCAGTAGTAGGTTTAATTTAAGGCTGTGGACAGGATCTCAGCTATTTATTATATTGGAAAAACCACAATAGTTAGTACATTGGTTACTCAGCTGATGTCAAGAGGGATTTTGCCTTCTTACTGACATAAAAACAAATAGAAGAGAAGCTGGAGTATAGAGAAAAAAATCAAAGCACAGGCTCAGATAGCTAAGTGAGGACATTGGAGCAATTAACAAACCAGACTTTCCCATGAATCACTGGGCATTCTCTATCTCACTCTTCTGATTACAAGGTGCTTATGCCAAGGCTTCCCTGGTCCACTACCTACATAGAATGAAAGCTCATGATTCTGTATATCACAGGAAGATATCTCTTTCATTAGTTTACTTCTGGTTTATTTTATTTGTAGTTTATGTTAACCATGGTTCTCATATCAAACAGATAGAGTGATATTCTGTGGATTAATTCACATCAAGCTTGCCCTGCAGTTCAGCACTTATGTTTTGGTTCCTTTGCCCAACATGACAATTAATCCATCTTCTTTGCTTGTGTAACTCTTCACTATTTTGTCACTGCTACTTTTATTTACTCATACAGTATTTATTCTAGGTCCACATATCATCAACATACATCTTACTCTTATTTCAGTGAGGTTTATGAAGGTAAAACAAATCATCTTTTTTATTGACATTTGCACAAAAAAAAATCTACTAGTGAAAAAGTGTGATTACATACAGATAATAATTGCTTAACTTACTTATTTATTAGAATATTACTAAAAACTAGAATAACTTATGGCTGTAGTGCATTATGACTTCTCTTACATTCAAATGGAGTGCTACTTTGATCAGACACACAGACTTTAATGACAATTAAGAAATAGAAACACAATAATATAAAATATTAATTTTATATATAAATATAAAACTTTAATTCAGAATGTTTTGTCAGAGTAATCACCAATTTAATTTTATCTCCTAATAAAATGATCCTACATTCTGAAAATATCGTCTTTTGTCTTGGTTGACTTATCCCAGGTGCCATGCACACATATCACCCATATGAACTCTGATTCATTTATGTCATGAAATTACACACATCAGTACAAAAGACTTCAATACTTTGTTAGTATAAGACAAATAATTTCTTAGAATATTAGAATTAGAGTTTCTGGTTGATGGAAAGGAAATAAGATAACAATTTTGTGAAATAAATGACAGAAAATATGAAGTTTTAATATTTGCCTTGACCTTCATATGGTGTAGGAGATAATTTTCAGAAGTAACTAGAAAATTTCCTCTATAAGGTGATCTAGATTTTGAAATATATATATCAGAACTATAAAGAAATATATGTAGTTTTGAAAAATAGAGGCTAATTCAAATAAATACTATTTTCTTGATTTCTTTACATAAATATATTCATGTTTTCTGATACCTTTACATTAAGCTAAAATTATTAATTAATTATCAAAGACTTGTTTATTTGTTTTGCACAGATTTATTGTAAAAATAATATTTTCTGTTATAGTTTAAACATTTTTGTATTTAAATGATATGAATATTAAATGAAAATAATCATAAGACAAAATTGTATATCAAGTAATATTTGTGTTTCATTTAACCATATCTGTGGTCACCTATAACAATGTGTCTATTGTTAAAGTGGTTCATTCAAAACACATAGTTAGAATTATGATATTTTAAAATGTTGACTTCTGGACTAGACACAACTATCCCTGTTAACAGGTATGATTACCTGCAGGGCATCAGCATGAGTGTGTTTGGACCCAATAACCCCACTTTAAAGTGGCAACTTCATTCCCCTTCCCTAAGCTTTTATGAAGTGAACTTTTGAGCAAGGGGAGAGGATCAGTAGACCCTCTATCTCCAAGTAATTATAGATGGTAACAGCTGCTGACATGTTTTAGTTTAATGGTATAGCTATCTGTACATTGTTTAGGCTCCTGCTGGTGATGCCAGTTAAAATTCTGTTTTATTGAGCAACACATAAGTGACATAGTTTCATTTTTCTGGTTGTTTGTGCTCTAACTTTGGTGAGTAGAGATGTGTTCAAACCTCCTCAGAAAAAGTTTAAATAGCAGGGAAGATACAGTTCTAAAAAGAAACACATAGAGGCACACACACACACACACACACACACACACACGCACACACACACACGCATGCACACACATGCACTCACACATGCACACATACACACCAATGCTTATGCATGTCAAATTATATATGTATATATAATATATAAATATATATTATATGTGTGTATGTATGTGTGTGTGTGTATCCTAAAAGCCTAAGAAGTTCAACTACCTATGGTTGATAAATTATAAAATAAGCCATCCCAACATGAACAGATGTGAAATCTATATAAAATAGTTTAAATACACTAGAAACCAAAACAGCTCTGAGATTAATGAGATTTCATTTTTAGGCTACAAGAGAAAAACAAGTGATCAGCCCTTTTTACAAGTGCTAACATTAGAGAACAAAGGCTGAAAACTTGAAGTTATCTTTCAATTTTTATTTCATTTTCCTCCTGTGGTACTAGGCTTAGATCTCAGGTATTCACCCATGAATACTATACCACTGAGTTGTACTCTCAGCCTTTTTCACTATTTCTTTTATGAAAGAGGATCTCACTTAGTTGTCCAGGCTGTATCTGAACTTGTGATTATCCTGCCTTAGCCTCCTAGGTAAACTGGGGTCATACACATGGAAAATCATATTTCTGAACACAAGAATTTGCACTAAGTAGACTTCTCTGTCACTTTTTATTACTTAAACAGTTTGTATATTTATGTATTAGTCACCCTGTGTACTTAGGGTTAATATTTAACTGAAAAAGACAAAGATCCCAAAGTTCAGGCCCAACCCTACTCTTGGGGTTTGGGTCATGCTCTGAGAATGGTATACCTTTCAGAGACCACACACCCTTAATGATAACTGAGTCTCCCTCCCACAGAAGCTGTTAATCCATATGCACATGGATACACAAGTGCAAATTTTGATTTTAGTAAATAAACAACAGAGGTTTTAGCCAGAAATACTTATGTACTTTAGTTATTATTTTGGTTATGTTACAACTTTTTGTAAGTCTGAAATCATGAAAATATAAATAAGTCCCCTAATTAATATATTTTCCAAGACTATTTGATAGTCTTCAGGCAAATTGCACTGATTTGTGAAGAGTGTTGTTATTTTCTTAGTCAGACTTATCTGATCATATAAAAATAACTCAGTCAGACATCATGAAAACCATGTTATTTGTCTACATATTGAATTTTGTGTCTGCTCATTTTTGTTAGATCAGAATTGTGGCATCAGGGAAGCATTTCTTTATTGATTCTGAGAACTGAACCAAAGATAAGCTAACTACTAAAACTTGTACACACGTGCACAGACATAGTATCACAATATAAGTCAATTGAGTAAATGCCGTCTTTGTGTATCTTCATTTCTTAAGAATTTTATTGCATTCTATTCAGTGTTGAAAAAACTCACATGGAAACTATTTAATGAGCTCAGAACTGCATATTGTAATAAGGAAATTCAACACCATAGTAATATCATAATTGGCACCAATTTTGTGATCTGTATTTTTTCAGCCTTGATAAAATGCAATTCTACTTGATTTCCTTTCTGATGTTTTGACAGCAAAGGCTGATGTATTGATTCAAGCTACAAGATCTGAGAAGGGTATTTTTAAAAGAAATTCAAGATAAAGTCAATTTACTACCAAGGACATGATGGTAGTAATCAATATCAAACACTCACTAAAAATGTTAGTTACTAAATCCTATTGTTTAAGAAAAACATCAAGCTGATAGTCAAAAGCTATTCTGTTATATCTAGTGAAAAACAAAATCAAAAGAGGTTTTGTGCTAATAATTTTGGTCCATCACATAGATCAGTAGATATGTATGTATTAAAAACAATAAAAGTATTTATACTGTCAATATTAACATAAATGATGGCTATTATTTCAGTGACATAGGCTTGTAATAAAATAAAATCTTAATGAAAATTCACATTTTCTTAGATTTCCAAAATTTTAATGAATTACATTTAATAAAAAAGATGCTGGGATGTAATAAAGTGCTTATTTAGAAGATAAAAGTACCCATATTCATTTCACATTATCAGCCAACCAATTCTGGGGCTGAAGACATGGCTTAACAGCTATGAACACTTACTGCTCTTGCCGAGAATCTATTTGTTACTCTGTACCCACATGGGTGCATAAAACTTTCTGTAACTCCAGCTCCAGGAGAGCTAATGCTGTCTTCTGGTGTCTGCAGGCACCAGGCATGTACATGGTGCACATACATACATTCAGCCAAATGCCTATGCACACAAAATGAAAAAAAAAGTTACATAAGAAAAGAGGTCATGTTAATACACAGATAAGTTAATTTTTTTGAGTCATAACATGTTAAAAGATAATAATTCATGTACTTGAAGAAATGTTTAAGTGTCCTAATTGATTTGTCCTTTAGACATTGACTTTTTTCTAAATGTAGTGCTACCTGTTTGATAAGAAAGTGAATATTAGTTAATAGAAATAATCTTTGTATTTTGTTTCTTTCAAATTTAAATACTATGTTAAAAGTAGTTATTAAAATTATTTCTTCAGGCCGGGCGGTGGTGGCACACGCCTTTAATCCCAGCACTCGGGATGCAGAGGCAGGCGGATCTCTGTGAGTTCGAGGCCAGCTTGGTCTCCAAAGCGAGTTCCAGGAAAGGCGCAAAGCTACACAGAGAAACCTTGTCTCGAAAAATCAAAAAAAAAAAAAAAAATTATTTCTTCAATTTGAGCATATTATCAAAGTCATAGGTTATTTAATACAATATGAATCCTTTTGATAGAGAAAAATACTGGGACTTTAGAAGTTTAACATTATTTTATAGAAACTGTTATGTGGATAAAAGCCATGGTAATAGTTTATTGTAAGCATATGAATTTCATGGAACATAACATTATCTTGATATGACAATATGGACAATCAAATTAACTAGTTTTAGAATTAAGTATAATTATTCAGCTATTATTAAAGGTTTCTTTTTAGAATTGAATATATTATTATCATATTTTTCTCTTTTGGCCATGTTGTTTTGTAATTCTATTGACAAATATGGGTTTTTAATATATATATATATATATATATACATAATATATATAATATATATTCAAATGATTGAAATAAAAAGTTACAATGTAATCATCTCTATTTTTTGTTGTTTTTTTTTTTTTTTGGTTTTTCGAGACAGGGTTTCTCTGCGTAGCTTTGCGCCTTTCCTGGAGCTCACTTGGTAGCCCAGGCTGGCCTCGAACTCACAGAGATCCGCCTGGCTCTGCCTCCCAAGTGCTAGGATTAAAGGCGTGCGCCACCACCGCCCGGCTGTTTTGTTTTTTTGAGACAGGGTTTCTCTGTGTAGCTTTGTGCCTTTCCTGGGACTCACTTGGTAGCCCAGACTGGCCTCGAACTCACGGAGATCCGCCTGCCTCTGCCTCCCGAGTGCTGGGATTAAAGGCGTGCGCCACCACTGCCTGGCGTAATCATCTCTTTACCTTAGTAAGTTAAGATACATATGCCCAAAGAATGAGTCTATAACTCCATCCAACTGTGCCAATCACAGACTTCTCCTTTGAATTGTGATGATATTGAAAAGAATCAGTCTTACAGTTGAGGTCTTCCAAGGACTTTTCTCTCCATGTACTAGAATTTTAGCCTGTCTTGCATGTTGGTACCTGGGTCAGTTTTTGCTGCATGCATGTAATGTATGATGCTAGGAATCTGTTCTTGGAAACTTGCATTCAGGGCAGGTAGTTAAATGTGAATGATAAACACAGTTGAACTGAGAGTACAAGCTCTATTATGATTCACAAATAGGAAAAAGTTGTAAAAATGATTCATTTATCAATAATTCTTATATATGAGAAAATATTCAGATATATGAAATTGATAGAGTCATATTAAAATGTGCATTCAGTCTAAAATCTACGAGACAAATATTGGAAAATAGACTCAAGGTACAGAAATTTAGTCATAAAATATGGCACCCTCTTGAGTATGTACACATATCACATGCCAATGAAAAATTAATAAGAAATAAAATTAAATTAAAGTAACTAAAAAAAAATCATGATGATAGCATGTGTGAAAGAAGTTTAGAGAAGAACCCTTGCTGCCTTTTCTCACTGACCTTAGTAACAGTCTGAAAGGAAACCTGCAGCTTCATGGTGTTCAATTTTAGCCCCAAGTCTCTCTGGCTACCATGTATTTTCTCTTTCCTGGTCCTACCCAGATGCTACTTTGGCACACGTCTTCCCTGAGGATGATAGATGATGGTACTGGTGTGTAAGCAGGGGAAGAAATTGGGACAGAGGCTGCTGTTTGTGGTTCCCACTAGTGCCGGCTCAGCCCTGAACTCTGCTTCGACATCTTCAGTTTTGGGGCTTTACTTCCAATTACGCATCCAGTCCTAGGTACTCCATTAAGTAGCAGGACATATGTGAGGGAAAGTGATTTCCCTAATTTGCTACTAACCTCAGCTGAGTTGTTCGGTGCAGCTGGCTTCTAATTCACATCCAGACCCATCTGCTTCCCATGGGAGATCTCACCTGACTGGGGAAATATGATTGCTACGTTCGTCGGCTGCGTTGCTGCTGCAATAGAAATCATTCTGTGTTGTTTTCACTGTTTTCTGTCAAATCATCACACTGAGTACATTCTAATCGACCATCTTCCATGGAAATCTATCTTGTTCTGTAATCTCAGCACACATCTACATAAGATTACCAATTTAAAAGTTAAAGTACACAAGACATCAATTACTGAATATGGTTCCCACATTCCAAATTGAAAACAAACAATAAAGCTTTTTTTGTTTTTGTTTTTCAGACAGAACCATCATCTTTTATACTTAGTTCATAAAGCATGGTTGGTTGGATTTCTGTGTCACTTGGATCTTGTTATTTTCATAGAGAGGAGTCAAATGATGTTTTAAAGAATTCTCCAGATGTTTCTAATCACTACATTTTGACACACTATTTAATCTTACAACAGTTAATAGTTTCTTCTGTGAGTTCATTCCACCAGTATTCTGTTCATCACTTTTACACAAACTTCCCACACTAGCTTATCTCTTAATCTTAGAAAATGCTGCCTAATTTAAACTGATTAAGGCCAGAAGAGTAGGATTTCTCAAGTGTTAGAAAACCAGTCACTCTTAAGACCTAGATAGTATAACTTGGAAGGCAAGGAAATGATGTTTTAAACCCTTATTTTGCAACTTTTCTTCATGTAGTGAACACCATCATATAAGCAGCTCAGTAAAAGATATTCACTGTTGTTAGTTTCCATTCATTAATGGTAAAGCAGGCCAAATTTATAAAATAAAGTCACTGAGCACAACCAATTTTCAAAATATAGAAGGCATATGCATTTTGATTTTTCATAATATATTCAATAAAAAGAAATAGTAGATGCAGCCCTGGTAAACAATAGTAAACTAGAAATACCCATACATCTGTGCTTCCTTTAACTTCACAAAGATAACTGTAAAATTATGTTAAAAGAGGGAGAAATCTGCAGGTTGAATCTGGATGGGAAATACCAGGTATCTAGCTTAATAGGAACGTGCCTGCCTTGAATGCACAAGGCTCTGTTCAGTGTCCCATTATTAGCACATAAAAGAAAGAAAACAACAACAATTAAAACCACAAGATACTGCAAAACAATACACACCAGAACAAAAGCAATGGGGTTTTTAAGTCGCAAGTAATTTGTATCTTAAACTAGCAATGAGGAAGCCTGAAAGAAAATAAATTTGCATTTCATGACCCAAAAGTGCCTTAAGAGCTGTTAAATGGGAGAAGATGGTACTTAAAATTAAAGGATGGCATGAAAATTTATGTGAAAAAAGTGCTAGAACAACAGAGCTTTTGCCGGATCTATGCTATCTCAAAATAATGCCAATAAGGAGGAGATAAGTGATTAGTAGGAAAGTGCATATCTTAGTGATATAGCAAGAGTCTCTGAAGAAAGGAAAATAATTTCTTGTGTTTGCAGTGAAATTTAAGCCTTCCACTTAACATACTACTAGAAGGATAAATGAGTATCTTGCAATGGGCCTCCATAATCTAGGAGATACACAAAAGACTTGAAAGTGTATAAGGTTTCCCGATGAAGGAGGTCAAATATCTTACCTTAAATAAAGCTCACAGAAGATAAATTTCAACTATATTCAACAAATACAACAAGTGCTAAGAATTTCAGTTTTAAGAATTATAAATTCAAAAAAAAAAAGAAAGATGAAGATTCAATATTCTCATTAAACAAGGACAATCAGCACAAAAAAAAAAAAAAAAAAAAGAATTATAAATTCAAAGTATGAGTAGAAATCTACATTGGATTCTTAGTAGAAGAGAAATAGGAGCATGTTTAAAAACAGAACATCTTTAAAGAACTGAACATTAAATACCATTAGTAATATACTTTGATGAGAAAATATATACTCTTCTAGGAAATGGCATAAGAACAGAGATTTATAATAACACAATTCACCAGCTTCCGTATAAGCATAGCTTGAATCAAATAATCAGTAGATACCTTCTAAATAGAAATCTATTGAAAATGGCAGAATGATTCAGCTGAGGCAGGTCCAGTCCGCTCCTCCCTGCACCAAGGCTGAGCAAAGTGTCCCAGCATAGGCTCTGGGTTCCAAAAAGCTCATGCACCAAGGACTCGTCCCAGTCCTACTGCCTGGGGGCCTCCCAAACAATTCAAGCTAATCAACTGTCTCACTTATCCAGAGGGCCTAGTCCAGTTCCATAGGGGCTCCTCAGCTATTGGTTCACAGTCCATGTGTTTCCGCTAGTTTGGCTATTTGTTCCTATGCTTTTTTCCAATCGTGGTCTCAATATCTTTTGCTCCTATCTGAATCTACCAGGCTGGGCTGAATCCCCAGGGGAGACCTTGCCTTGAAGGAGGTGGGAATGGGGAGTGGATTGGGGGGGAGGTCGGGCTGGGGGTGGGAGGAGGGAGGATGGGAATCCGTGGCTGTTATGTAAAATTAAATTAATTATAAAATAACAATATATATAAAAAAGAAATTCTCAAAAACTAATAAAAACTTTTAAAAAATCAAAAAGAAAATGGCAGAATATTGGGGAAAATTAGGAAAAGAAGCATGAATTTTTTAATGGATTGTCCACAGCTTGAAATAATGCTAAATATGAAGAGAACCGAGAAGAGTAGAAACTTAAAGTATCTAAAAAAACCATTCTAAACCTGAATGATACCCCTAATTCCACTGTAGTGTATGCAGTGTGAGATGGGAGCATGTGAGATGAATTCATGGCCAAAGCAAGTGTCATGACCATAGTTCACCCAGTGATACACTTTCACCAAAGGGGATGTCTTTTCAGAGGTTTATCTTCAAAAATCTTTTATGAAACACAGGAGGAAAGAAGAGACGTGAGGAGGTGCTATGAAAGAAGTCAGTAAGTTGACTGTAAGGCAGGTTAACACTTTGTAAAACGAAACAAGGGAATGGTAGGAGAGAATAAACAGCTGGCTCCCACAATGTATCAGGTGAGAGGTGAGGCAAGAGGGTGTTATATGTCCAACAGAATCATCAAGTTAGGCGTGATTCAAGACAGTGAGTATTAAACAATAGGATTTCTTATGTACCTAGATCTGGTAGACATGATGAGCAGGAAAATAAACAAAACTAGAAAAAAAAATTAATGAAACTTAGTCATAGAGATGTGAGTATTCCCATGAACCTTTGTAAGGGTGAATGGTCTTAACTACATGCAGAACAGCCCATTGTCAACCCTAGCACACATCTTCTAGTCCTTAAGTTTACTCGTATCTCAGGATAATTCTATTTCAATTTGTCCATGATTCTTCAAGGTAGTTTTGGTGATTGTTTCTGAAATAATGGCAACAGGCTTTATAAATACTTAGTGGATTTTTAGAGGGGCAGGTGTAGGTATCGCTGGTCTCAGAATTGTAAGTAATCCTGTGCCTTTTCTTAAACATCTTATTAGTCCGCACTTATAAACCTTACCTTAGCAGTGAATGATCCTGGCATCAAGCCTGACAGGTGAATGGCTATGACTAACTTAGACCAGGCAGCAGTGGCTCTACTTGTTCACCCACAGGTATCACTGTACATTTGATAGCACTCTGCAAATCCCATTTGCTGATCCATTCTTCATTCCTTAAAATCATATCTGGGATGCTGAGGTGGCTCAGCAGGTAAAAAACATTTTCTGCCATGCCTGACTACCTGAATTCTATCTCCAGCTTCCTTGTCGTGGAAGGAAATAACTGCAAACAAGCTGTCCTATGACCTCCAAACATGCAGTATGCTTGTGTGCTTAGCACACAAGCACACACACACACACACACTAAAAGTAGTAAATGTCATACAGTAAATGGAAAAATAAACCTTTAAAAGACAAGTACTCCTTTTCCTTGTTGTACACAGAAACAGCTACGCCTGAAGAGAGACCCTAACTCTCTAGCTTGTTTAGTGTTAGAAGTGAAGATGGCAGGACCTATGGTGAATGTGGCTTTCAGTTTCTTGGTTCCATAGTCATGTCCTTTACTATGAATATTCTCCCATGATGGCTGAATTACACAGTCACAATCTATAACTGTGAACTGAAGAAACATTTGTTTGCCAGTTATTTGAAAGTCATGATAAGAAAAGAAGAGAAGGTAATTCCTTTGGAATCCTTTGCACCACATGTCTGTGTTTAGGTCTGAGTGGGAAGGTCATCAATAAGTGTGTGTGTGTGTGTGTGTGTGTGTGTGTGTGTGTGTGTGTGTGTGTGTGTATGATTGCTTGGAAGAATGCTCATTTTTCCCCATGAGCATACTCATTTTATGGCCTAAATTTCCATATGTTTAAATCATAATTTCTTTATTTCCACATTTGAGCATGATGACTTTTCAGACAGTTTTGTGTAGTGCCAAAGTGCACTACCTACACTGTCTGAGGCTTGGATGGTAATCTTATTCAGTTTATGGATAAAATTTGCAAGTCTTGAGAGATTTGTTCACTTGAAGAATAATCATTTGCTTAGTTTATTTTTTCACCTTTCCTTGTGACTATTTTTTTTAATTTCCAGGATAGATGGCTATTTTAACATGAGCTTAACACCTGATACACTGAATACTAACTAATTCAGTGGATTACAGCTATGGTTGTATAAGAGAGATTTGATATATTATTATAAAACTGAATAGCTTGTGTAAATGTAAGGTGCTAGTGAGAAGTGGTTATTTGGTAGTTCTTTAAATTATCATATTATTTCATAGAGTCCATTTTTACAAATTCAGATAAGTGGAATAAAATCTATTATATGGAAGGTATCATGCTATTAAAGGTATCAACTCTATTACTGTGAAAGCTCCATTGAAGCATGCAGAAAACATCTTTTTTTTTTCTAATTTTATCACTTACCAACCTACCTAGGCAGGGAAACCTTTTGAATATCTTATTAAACAATAGAAGTGAAAAAATTAACAATAGGCATGGCTATTGAGGAGGTAAGGCTCCTCACCAAGTCTCTGCAGAACCTCCTTCCTATAGAAGGTGCTCCATTAGTAGAAACTGTCTAGACTCCAAATAAAACAAGAATTGAAAAATCACTGTGTTCAATCCATCCAAGAAGAACTAAGATTTGGGACATTCAAGTCCATTTTTTTAAAACTATACAACAAGTACACCCAAAACCTCATATACATCCCTTACAATTTTTTTAAGTCACCTGTCAAGTGTCCTGCAAATACATGGACTGTCAAACAGAGGATCCAGGGAACATAAGTATTTTTAACCAAACCTTTGTAGGACTGATCACACTTGCTATTCACACTAAAATTCCACTAGTTGAAAGGCACTGTAGAAATAAATCTATCTCAGTGCATGGATATTGCCCTTAAATTACATGAGAAAAGACCAGAAACACTATAATATGTATTCCAGCCATATCAGGGTAGAAGATGAAGAAAGGAAGAGAAGTGGATAAGACAAACAAAAGAGACTACCTGGGAAAGAAGGCTACACATATTTCAAGGAACAGAAGTGATGAAAATAGAATTACCCAAAGGAGTATACAGAAGGGAGAGGAAAGAAAAGCCATGGATTCAGTGGAACAGAATTGTGATTCAGGTAATTAACTCAGAGGCTCAAGGAGTCCCCTTTTATCTTTTGGAGCTGATTGTGACTTCCCCGTAGGAGCCTTGTGTAGAACTGACAGCGCAAAGCCAGCTCACGGAATCCCTGGCCAACCGTGATTTCAATCATACAGTCACTATCAGTTATCTCAGGGCACTGTAAAGGCTGAAACTGTTGGAGGAGTATCAAGAGCAATCCACGCCAAGCATTTCCTCCTACCTATGAGGTGTGAATTAGGAGACTAGATATTGAAATATTGTTTACTGTATATGCTAGGATTTCTAAGTCCCTTTGTTGGGATGAGACTTGGACAAATTAAATCTAAAATAACTTCCTTTCTTAAAAGAAAACAGCTTCATGTAAAGGTGACTAGAACAAGGCTTAAGGCTGCAAATGTTATCACCCTGAAGAAACAATCCCCTGCATTCTAAAGGAAAGCAAGGAAAGGTGGGAAACGGGAGCCTAGGACAAGGACTCAATACACAAATGATGAACGCTGATATTTAAAAAAAAAAAAAAAAAAGAAAGAAAATATGATGCCTGAGAAGACACAATATTCCAGAAAGAGACACTTTTGAAGGAATTCAATCAGTAGTAGAGAAATTATTTAAATATTAATTAGTATGTCTTTTATCATCTTAAAATGTTCTATGTCCTTCTGGGTAAGAAGATGCATACAAATGAAAAACAGATGAGTTCATGATTTGAGAGCTCCTGGTCACGCTGTGCTTGATGTTCGACCCACAATGTAAACCTTATATCCTAATGACCACACTCTGTGATGTGGGGTGTTATGAATGTTTTCTGTATGGAATAAAGGTGTTTTATTTTGTGTACCATTTGAAGACAAGGTTAAAATGCTACTACTTTAAATAGCAAGGTCCATTTTGAAAAATCCATCTTGGTATTAATGGAGTGTGTTGTTTCATGGTTTCAAAAACTTGCCCTCAAATTTGATAATTTTAGCCTAAGTTTTAATAACTTTTCAACTCAAATAGCAGGTTATGTAATATGGTGATTGGATGATAGCATGCCCCAATTAGAAAATGTGTCTATTTAATACTACTTTGATGCTAAATCACCTACCACATTTTGAATACAAAATATCTAGCCATACAGTGATTTTCATGCACAGATTAATTTGCATTGTTTTGAACAAAAGCAAGGAAAATGGATAGTGATGCCCAATTGTAAAGAGGAGACATGAAAGCCTTTCAAAATTGAAGATAACTATGAGCATTTTCAAGCATGGGAAATACAGTTCTTTGAATGAAAATGGCATCAATAGGCTAACATATTTGAATACTTGTGCCACAGCCGGTGGAACTATTTGGGAAATATTAGAAGGTCTGGCCTTGCTGGAGATGTGCCATTGGGGTGTACCTTGTGGTTCAAAATCACACACCATTCCTCATTTTCTCTATGCCTACTGGTTGATATCTCAAGAATTAAGCTCTTAGCTTCTGTTACAGAATGAGGCATGACAAAAAAGTTACCACCTTTGGACCCATAGTAATAATGCTTCATATGGCCCTAAAGAGACAATGGAAAACCTTTTTAATAGGACTGAAGAGTGTCAATAGGTGTTTAACCCTTTTCAGGACAAGCTAATGTTAGCATCAGCTGTTCAGTTGCCCAACCCTCAAAAGCCCTTTTTAATTGAATCGTACACCACCTGTTCCTTATTTCTCTAAACAATTGGCACTGACAAACCAGACTCTGCCAACACCACAATGTCTTCCCATGTGCCTTGGAACAATTGCAGCTACTTATAAGACAAGAGACAGAAAATTTACTCTGGGATAGTTTATAGTGGGACTCTTATTGCATTAGTTCTAAACACATACAGAGCAAAAGAGAGAGTACTGGACAGCAGCATCACCAGTGGGAAAATACCAAGCCATCGTGCTTAGCAATCCAATGGTATTTTGTGAAGGACCACAATCATGAACTAAATTATGCTGCTCATAACAATGGAAATTATTCTAACTTGGAATCTAACAGCTTAGAAATTTTCAATACAAGACACTTCAGCAGACTGGATTTCCCAGACCAGCAGCTGAAAGTTTTACCTGGAGACCATGCACCTATGGGAGGTGCTTTATGGAAGAAGGATGCCATTGCACCGTGTGGCTATGATCATACCAAATGAGATCATAGAAACTCATTCTCCCTTGAGAGATGGTTTAGGAGGTAAAAGATTACTGTGCAAGCATGAAGATCAGAGATAAGAACCACAGCATCCACATAAAAGCTAGGCACAGAGACATATGCTTGCTATTCTAGAACTCTCTACTACTGAATGTGGAGAGTCATGGAACACTGAGGCTCACTAAGCAGCTGATATAGCTGAATTGATGAGCTTCAGGTGTAGTGAAAGGTATCTCAAATTGAGGTGAGGAGTGATAGGGATGAAATCGTGACATTGACTTCTGGTGTCCATATACAAACTCTTTGTCAAACATCCTAGCAGTCCCCCTACCGGCACACACATGCATATGTTGCACATGCATATGAACAATAATAAAAAACAAATAAACAAACTCATCCTCTCACACCTAGCACATCTGCAGCGAAAGCTGAATTAATTGCACTCACCAAGGCTTGACAATGTCACATGCATAACAAATAAACATTCATGCTGATTGCAAATATACCTTCAAGGTCATGCATGGTGCTTTCCTGAAAGATTTAAACTCAGGAGAGATTAAAAACATAAAAAACCTATTGAAAACATTAATATTAGTCTTCCATGAGAATGTTGTCTTATCAGTACGAACAGCAAACATGCAGGAGCACCAGAATCCTGACTTCCACAGGTGAATCAAAGAGCTGGCAGGGCTGTAAAGTCACCAAGGGGTAATGACTATTTGAGGCTGATACCTTACTGGAATTTCTTATTCCATACAGCGGGAATATGAAATAAGTCTGAGAATGTGATATTAACATGAATCCTAATTTGTTGTGGAATCTTAATGGGCATGTATGGTTTACTCCTGACACTCTGATGCACCCAATAATATTTAATCATTAATATGCAGTAACTGATTATGGAAGACATACATCCATAAGATCTAATGTGACATTTCTTAAAGGTGTGACACTGTCAAAGGACTGTTCAACAAACTACACAAGGATGCCATTTGTGTGCAAATAAACAATTGTAAAACTAAATGCAACATGCCCCAGACATGAATACAATAATAGAACATGTCCATTTGAAGATTTGCAGACCAATTTCACTTAAATATGCAAAACAATTGGTATTTCTATTAGCATTTGTGGGAAATGTTCCTTTTATTATAGGTGGAATTATATATTAGGATGAAAAGAACAATAATTAAATGGCTAAAGGAAATTATTGGTATGTTTTTACTCTGGTGCTACTAAAGGAAGATTAGTAGTCTTGAATTCTAATGAGAATGGAACACTCCCTCATCTCTACATTTGGGCTGCATACTCTATTATCCTCATAGTAATAGTAAGCTAAGTATCAGCTTTGAAACTCCACAAGCTACCCAGTTAAGCAATGGGATGCTTCTGGCTCTACGTGAAAACAAGACATTTGGATCTGTTCTAAATAGAACACATTTGGTACTTTTGTCTCCTCCCATAAGAGTTAGTCAAACTTGGTCTGTCAGTCACTTGGCCAGAAGACCATTCCTCGAGAAGGCTAAGTCACTTGAAGATATACTAAGATTAGAGGAATATTTATGACCTCAATGAGATTATGTCTGTATCCTCCTCACACCAGCCCCACGGAGCTGCTTATCGAACCTCTACATATAGCTGCTCACTTTTCTGTGTGACTTATTTTTCCCTTCTTTCTGTCCCTTTGGCTGAATCATTGAAAGGTGATTGACCAAAATCTTAAGTGTGCTTTCCTTAAAATTCACCTCTCTAACTCTGTCTGTCTGAAGACCCTCTGTGTTTTCCATCATGCAGCTCTTAGTTTTCTTGGCCCCTAACTGGAAATGCATGGCCCTCTCTCTTCTTCTGCATCCCCCTTTTATAGCCACCATTGATCTACAACATTCCTATTCTATTATTTTTCTCTCAAACTAATAAACTCACACTTGAGCTTGCTTCTCAGTTTATTTTTAACTCTTTATTAAGAAAACAAAGGACTGCCTACCCCCAATGAGCCTTGAGTTTCTTTAGTAACAAGGTTCTTTTAAGAATAAAAACATAGTGACTTTTGTATTTAAGACTATACAAAAGACACTGAAAATAATTTGGAAGATATGCTAATCAAGGAGACCAAAGTTCATAGGGAAAACAGAAAAGCCAAATTATTTCTTTAAAAAGAACAACAACTGGGAACTAATGCAGAGACACACAAGAGAGTGAGAGGCATTCATAAATGGGATGCTCATTTATAAATGTAATGTCTTCATCAAATTCTTCCTCTCATGGCTCAGACAGCTATTCTGAAGAGGAGGCAGAATGTTTATAAGAACCAGAGTGGATGTAGGACATCATGGAAACAGTGTGTTCCATACACAACAGGACTGACATATATGAACTCTCAGAGCCTGTGGTAGCATGCACAGGCCTTACACAGGTCCCAGCTGCATAGGGTCCCATAACTCAGTGAGGCAGTGGACATGATCTCCCATCCCTTGCCAAGAAGCTATCTCCAACTGATAACCACTCATGAAGGAAAACTCAGTTTCTCCAATGGAGTCTCACTGGTATACAAATCACACTAAGGGGCAGGCCCAATACACAGCCATAGATGACCAACACAAAAGGAACTCAGTGGTATTTTTTAAGATCTTTTTTTGTCTCATATTTCTATATCAGGGCCTTTTTACATTGTATATTATGGTTTCCAATTTTGTATTTTTATGGGTTTTGTTTATATGTGTGTCTCTGTAGGTGTGTATGTGTGTGAATGCAAGTGTATGCTTCTTGTGTTTACACTCTTCTTTTTATTGTTGTTTGTTTTGCATTATTCTGATTTGTTTGTTTTATGTGACCTTTTGTTTCCTAAAGATAGAGCTAAAGAAATCATCTTGGAATTGGAAGGAAAGGAGGTGATAGGAAATGGGTGGAGTTGCAAGAGGGGAAACCTTGATTAGAATGTATTGTAGGAAAAATATATTTTCAATAAAAAAATTTCAACATGTTAAAAATAAATAAATCATAAAAAGAACAGCAACTAAAATTTCCAAGTAGAGCATCTAAATGGGACAGATTTACCTCTCTTTTTGCTCTTGGTTAGGGCTGTACCTAACAGATGACTTTGGTTTAGTGGACCTGTGCGCCTGTGTATTAGAGAGCTTTTCTAGTTTCTAAGGCAGGTTCCTTGCCCCTCAGAAATGAACCTAAGATTAAACAGTATATACAACACCAAAAGTCGTCTTCACATCCTCTGTAGCAGGTTGGCTTCTCCAGGCTTACACAATCAACACATACTCTACTCTGCTCTTTTCACTCTAGATACAAAAGACTACCAGAGCATGGAAAGCTGAGAGCCTGGCCATCAGCCATTTGAAATGTGGAGAAGCATTCACAATGTGTCTCTGAAAGCTCACATTTCCCTGAATGTCACAATAATAAGTCCTGGATATTCCAAAATAAAATGAGCCCTGACAGAAGACACTGCTGACTCTTCTCCGTACCCCACTTTCCCTTATACTTGAATACTGGCTGGCTTTAATAACTACTAAAGAAAGCAAACCTTAACATCACAATAAACCTAAGTAATTAGGAGGGGCAATAACCCTTTTAACATATCTTTGTTTTTAATTCTATCTTAGTGTTAAAGGGGCACAAAAGGTCACACTTTGCAGGTCCTTAATCTTGCAGTAATGCAATTTAAAAACACAGACACGGCAAATATTTGAACTTAAGGTTATGGCATTAATATCTGGAGTACATCTTGCTTGGATTGAAAATATTTGTATGGCTAGAAAACAATTTTAAAACACAAATCATTCTTCAGCCTGTGATTGATATTTGATGCCCATAGGAGAATTTTAAAGTCTTGAGCAAAAATGGGCTGACTATATAACAGATGAGTTTCAAATACCTCTATATTTTAATACCAAGGGGAAGAATATACTTTTGGAGTGCTGTGTGGGAAACCAAGCTCATTGTAATGAAGTATATCTTTTCTGTAATAATGATGGCACATTGTGGTGACTATGTTTACATATGAAAGGCAATAAATGTGAAGGTCTACAAATCTGCATGGATGAGAAAATAATTTCTGTTTTCTCATACAATGACCATTGTTGAAAATTGACTACCTTTACAAATGAACTTACTTGTGTAAGAAATTACTTTAAAATAATTATTTTCTAAATAAAATACATAATATACAAATATTAATTGCTTCAGTGGAAAGTTTTAGTAGCAATAAAGCAATAAACTGAACCACCTATATTCAAGAAAGAACTTCCATACTTCTGTGTTATATGCCTCATAAACTTTGATCCTTGAGCATCCAAGACACTTTGCTGGTTCCACTCTGCAATACACATGAAATCTTTGATCAATTTACATTGCACAATGATTCTCATAGAAAGACTCTTAATATTTCAATAGAATTAACAATCAGTTTATAGATTTCCTGCCTTTGACAACTTAACTACTTTATATTATGGAAGAAAGGGAAACATTAAGCAAAAGCCCCTCAGATCTGTTCTTTAGTAATTGAATGCAAAATATAAGCAATTCTCTGAGTTGTTGGAGAAATTAGTGGTAACATTTGTGATTTGAAGGATACAAGATGTTCCTAATTAGATCTACATTTAACTAGCACATTTGGCTTGTACAGAGTCTGGGAGAACTATATTATTTAAAATTTAAGCAGATGACAACATCGATCAAGATGCATGCATATTTTGTGTTTATATTGGATCAATCAACTCCCTAAAAAGAGATTGCAAACATATTCTTCTCCAAAACAATGAACATGGATGAAGGGAGCCAATTGTCTCTGACCAGGAAGAATGAGGGCATACCTCCCTTCTTTTTTTGTGACTGCAGCAGCTTTTATGCTTACTACATGAAGAGAATTTACTTTTCTGATATTCTGTAGAAGATCATTCTATTCCACTAATAATCATGATGAACGGAGTATGATGAGCAGATAGTACCTGCTAAGGAAATTCCCTAGTAAAATATGTGCATGCTTGGGACCAGGGTTAAAACTAATGGAAATGCTGTCTACTGTGAGAGGCCTAAAGTTCCCAGAGTTCTCTAAATTATGAACATTTCAGGAAATATTCTCCGAAGTGAGATACATTTGATATGGCTAACACTAAGATATTAGCCAAGTTGTTGAGAACATTTTGCAGATGTTGGCAGCAACCTAAACTATATCACACGTTATAACATGTTATCAATTCATCCATTTACCTTTAAAGTTTCAGTAAGAGCCCAGATTAAAATATGGTCTATAGCAGGTTCAGGCTAAAGAAACATCCTGTAAACTAAGTCTCTTGAATGAGACACCATGCTACTCAAAAAGCTAATCACAAATTATAGCAATACCAGGTTATATACTGTAGATTATGTAGCAACATGTGACTTTATATGTGTCATTCTAAACAGTACTTTTTACTTCTCTACAGGGAATTGGCAGTTGCCTGTGACTGTGAGACTGTCCTTGTTAATTGAATTATGTTTGAGTCAATAGGTTACATGATTTATTGTGTGACTTTTCAGTGGCTAAGGTAAAACAGAAAGGAATATTTTAGAAAAATATGTCATCTGTGAACTATTACAGCACTGTTATGATCAATAAATCTACAGTCAGTAAGAGGTCAGATTCTTAAGAATAAGGGTGAGTTTCACCTCACCAGACAGGTGTAGGTATTGCCTGTTTAAGGACATTTGGAGCAAACCTAGTAAGAAACATCTCAATATTCCTGGAATGCAGGAGTAATGAGAACCACATGAGTAAATATACAATCGTAGTTGTATGAAGTAGTATTTTATTTTTCACTTTCCCGCCTTTGAGGTACAGGGCTCAATGTGCAATTTAGATTTGACTAAGGAGAGGGAGTTTGCAAATCAGAAGGATTTTGATATGGAGGGCAACAAATTCAACTTTGAGTTACTCTTCTTGGAGAAAAGACGAATTGTTGATTTTATGGGTATTTAGCTAAGGTTAGATAAAATCATGGTGGGTGAAATAAAGATAGACAGTATGTTATTCAATCAAAAGTTCCAATTGTCATCTCATTTTGTATGCAACAGAAAGTAAAATGTTGGGAGAACATCAGAGCAGAACTTGATGAATTAAAGGAATGTATAAGTGACACAAACTCCTCTTGCTCACTGCTAGGTGCACCACCACTCACTCTTGATGAGCTCAGAAAGTGAACAGAACTTACTCCACTGGTGTAATTCTGGAACAGTGAACCTTTGGATTCCTTAAAGTCAATTTATTATAAATATGTTTAGAGTTATATTTCTAAATCCTATGTATTGTTATTTTATAAATATAATAATAGATGTTTATACAAAAACATAGGCTAAATATATTTCCAAGTTACATAATCAAGTATAGTAAGAGTAATAGGTTATAAATGCTGTCTTTAATAATATACTTTAAAAAATAAGCTTTTATTTTAAATTAATTTTATTGAATTAATTTAATAAATAAAGGTTTATTATAAATAAACGAATTTAATTTAATTAATAAAGCTTATGTTGGCAGAACTAATCTGTTTTACATACATAAAGTCCTTAAGCAACAATCTTTAATGGATTTTGAAATTCAGGTTTAGAACTAATGAAAAGAGAGGGGTTTTTTGTTTGTTTGTTTTGTTTTTTAACAAATAATACCAGATAACCTCATGTGCAAGAAAGCTGACTCTGTAGGCCGGGCGGTGGTGGCACATGCCTTTAATCCCAGCACTCGGGAGGCAGAGCCAGGTGGATCTCTGTGAGTTCGAGGCCAGCCTGGGCTACCAAGTGAGTTCCAGGAAAGGCACAAAGCAACACAGAGAAACCCTGTCTCGGAAAACCAAAAGAAAAAAAAAAAAAAAAAAGAAAGAAAGCTGACTCTGATGTATCCACAATGGATGATACATTCATAACCTGTATCTGTTTTATTTCCCTGATACTTTGGTACAAAAAAAAAGATACAGGGCATGAGTACTTACTGTTTATACAGCAGAGATTGTATTAATAAACAAGTGATAGCAATGGCTTCTGGTTATGCAGATGACAGTTAACCCCAGGGCCAAATGGCACAGCAAAGTAAGTCCCCATGTAAAGTGAACTTGACATTTTAATCATGTATAGATCAGTCAGACAATGTATTTTCCAAAGATTGAAATATACATAATCTAGCGGAATTCTCAAAGAACTTGTATTTTTCTCTTTAGAATACAAGGTTTCAGAGATCAAAGCCACCGCCGCGTACTCTGAAAAGCAATCTATTGTCCACAGACATGTCATCACTCAGAATCCCTTTACGCCCTGTCACTTTGCCTGACATTCTTGTTGAAGCTATCCCAGCAATAAGCTGCAGAGCTGACATTTATGCTTTTGTCATGATAAGTAGGCTGACTAAAGTAGGCATCCTGTGCCAAAGCACATTATAAAATATAAAAAATAACCACAGCATCTTCATGTTGACTGATGATGGAACCGAATAAACAAGATATAATTAGATATCTATTTACAAAATACCTACAAAGTCAAGAATCCTGAAAAAAGGGAGAAAAGAGAGTTCAATAACAAATAATGGAAATCATTATTTAATTCTTAAAATAACTTAAATATGTTCACCCCTCTGTTACATTTTATTTTATTTATAAGGTTTTAAAGTCCTAAAGTATATTTTTGTAAATAGTGTAAAGAATCAATAGTTATTGATAGTTTTCATGCCATTTCAAAATGAAAGTGACTATATAGTTCCACATTTTTAATATCATTAGGCATCTTGTAGTAATATGAAACATACATTGTAGGGAATAAATGAGAAAATGATACTGAAAACATGGTGTTAGCACCTATGCTTTATTTAGAGTGTCTTCCAAATAATTTTTATTTTCTTTTAGGATTTTGGATTTTTTTTTTTTCGAGACATGGACTCAGGTAGCCTGGATTGGCCATTAACTTCTGATCCCTTCTTGCCTCTCTATGTTAATGCTGGGAATGCAGCCCTAAGACACCATGCCCAGCGGCTTTTCTTTAAGGGTTTACTTTGTGGTGACATTTTTCTCTGATTTATTCTCTTACTTTTGAACTTGAAAGTCCCTATTACAAAAAGCACTTTTACAAAAAGTATTCCAGAGAAAGGAGATATCTGTTAGAAAATTAACCAAAATATAATTTGTGCAATATAGAGAAAAATCAGCGATTATAATTTATGTCATAAATATTGCTCCACAAATAAATTATTGTCATATTTAGGAGGTAAAATCTTACAGCACACTCTTCTCTACACATGAAGGAACTGTAGACTAATTTCTAAATAGTTTTATTAAATAAAAAACAAAGAGCCAAATACAGAAGTCAAAGTAATAGTGATAGCCACCAAACTAACCTTAGCTCACCACACCACTGTTGGTTCCCAAGAGAACTGAATCAGCTTCTTCCTGTCTAACCTGCACCTTTTTTGCCTTGTATTCTGTTCCAGCCACATGACTTCCTCATCACTGCCTGTCTATATAGACCTCCAGGTCTCTATGGTACTACTATTAAAGGTTTGTGTCACCATGCTTGGTTGTGTCCTTGAACACACAGATACTCTGCCTGAGGATTAAGGGTGTGTGCTACCACAGGAAGACTTTTGTTTATGGCTGGCTATGACCTCTGATCTCCAGGCAAACTTTATTTATTAACATACAAATAAAATATCACATTTCAGCACAAATAAAATATCACCACAAGGAACATTTTTCCCCTCACAGAAATGCTTCCTTTCTATCCATATATAAAAAAAATTCATGTTTATAAACATCTTCATATCTGACTATTTTGTAGGTATTATATTTCCTGAATGCAGTAGCTGTATTTGTGCCTGTGATTCTTTGCAAATAACTGTCCAGGCATTTCACACTGAAAAGAAAATCAACAAGGACCGAGTCGACTCTCCTAAAAGATCACACAAGCCTTTACAGAAGATGCTTGACACAAACGATTATTCTAGTGCATCTGTCAGAAATGTTGAGAACTAATTCTTCCACTTTCATGAATATAGAGCTCTAGTGTGGGAAGAGATATTTTTGTGATTGACTTTTTACCATTATCTCTTAGCTAGTTTGAAGTAATTTTGTGACAGCCTAGTTGCCAAGTTATCAAGGTAATTATACTTTGTACTAAAATTACTGGCAAAACAATTTAATTAGAAAGAATCCATGATGTCAATGATTATTATTATGCTAATAAGACAAAATAATTCTCAATATTTTTAAAAATCATAGTGGTATTATTCTAAAATCAAAGATGTTTAACCAGGATACACCATGAATATATTGGAACCAGTTATCTAATATCATGAGAATATTTACCAAGATATTTAGTTTAGTAAGACTGTCAACTTTCAGATAAGGGCCTGGATTTGAGGTGAGCAATCAAAAGTGCCTTTGATAAATGTTGCACAAATCCAGCTGCCTTCTATTCATGGTACATTATTCTACTAAATTTTTATGAATACACCATTTAAAATATTTATTTATGTTTTTTGTATTTACTTAAGGGTATGCATCTATGTTACTTCATCTAATTGGATGAACATCTTATAAGTCAATAGAAAGTTCATAACAATTTTTTCACATTCAAATTTACTGAAAATTTGAATCTCTCTGTGTTTCACTTATTTGTTCTGATTACTATGTATGACAGCTTGTCCACAGAAAAGAGTCATTTAAGAAGCAAGAACATCAGTTGAGAAAAATGTCCCCATAAGAATCCCTGTAGACATGCCTGTAGAATATTTCATTGGTTGATGACTAATGTGGGGTCCTCAACCAAAGAAGGTTGTTCTGGGGTATATAAGAAAGCAGCCTGAACAACCTTTGTGAGCAAGCCAGTAAGAAGCACTCCTCTAAGGACTCTAACCAGTTCCTACCCTCTAGTTCCTCCCTTGAGTTCCTGCCTTGGCTTTTCTGAATAATGACCTACAAGACATAAAATAAAACAAACCTTCCTCCTCAAGTTGATTTTAGCCATTGTATTCATCATAACAGTAGAAAAACTGAGACAAAGTTCTTGATTGTAGTTTGGAGTGCACCATTGTTTATAATGCACTTAGGAAATTTGTCCGTATAAATTTGACTTCCAGATTTATTAGCTATGAATAATGCAAACTGTCCAGATTGGTATAGGAATGATGAATATTTTTTAGGCATGGAAAGTGAAACCATTTGTTCCATTCATAATTAAAGAGAAAATAAATTGGAAAGTTCATATTCTGTTAGCTAGGATTGTTGATGCCATACTACTTATTAGGATAAATTGTCACTCATGTAGTCCTATGAAGAAATGGGTTTTATAATGCCATAAGTCTTACATAGTTGCATATTATTCCTTCCAGATTCCAAGACCACATGTGCTTTTGCTTTTCATCTTCAATAAGATGATAATTTCTTTCATAAATATTTAATGGAAAGGTATGCATCTATGCAGAATATATGCATTAATAAGGGTTATCACATAAGAAAATACTCAAGTTAGCTAATTAAAGGTAATCACTGTTAATTTTACCTACAATAATAGAAGATCAAGGTGAGGACTGGAAATCAAAATTGGCTTGATCCCTGGTAAGTATAATGGGTTTTCACGTATCTCAAGAAAAGCATATGCAAAAGAAAATAGAGATATCTCAAAGGAGGGGAGTGTGGTCTCACAGATTCTTTGTGAGCCATGCATTCAGCCACCAAAGGATTCCCCCCTAGATCCTGACTCCCAAATATTCCCTCACCTTCTAAATAGGAACACCCTCAGATCAAGCATTTGAGCACAGTGATCCAGTGGAAAATAGCAAAATCGTACTCAACCCACATTATTTTTTCATTGAGCTCACAATGCAAGATGCATTCACTTCATCTTCAAAAATCTCAAAAATATTTATGTATTTTCCTGTATTCTAGATTTTTTCCCATCATAAACAACATTCTAAGGACATTACCAGACATTTGTTTATATACTATCTTTCATTGTCTATTATGTATATGATGATGTCATTCATTTTTAATTTGGGGAATTTGCAAAATTCCTATTTTTTTTTGTTTTGCAGTGTTGCTAAATGTTATTTGAAATCACTGGTCTTTAGGAGTATTAGTTTTTCTTTTTCCATTATTTTTATCAGTTTTTATTTCACCTGTCCCCTAGTTTTTTTAATAGAATCATAAAATCATAGATAATCCTTATTTCTTTGCTTTATATATTCTCTCTACATTTACATATGAGAAACATGAATAAACAAAAGGAGGCCATGTATCTTAAGGTGAGTTGGAGGGAGAAGTGAAAGGAAATTATGTAAATACAATACTCATGCATGGAATTCTCAAAATAAAAATTTTAAATTTAACAGTCTAACTTATTTTAATTTTTATGTACACCTCTAAGTATCGATACATTTTTACTCAACTAACATATTTTGGACATCTTTTTTATTATTTTTATTCCCTGATTATATTTTACTATGTCAATAAAAGCAAAGGTTGAAAATCTAATTAAGTAGTTCAAAAATGGTACTCTAAAATGAGACCAAACAAAAACCTATATAGTACTAAAATTATCAAACCATTCTTGGGCATGTACACAAAGAATGCCCAATCTCACCACAAAGACAATTGCTCAACTCTGTTCATAGTACTTTATTTGTAATAGCCAGATGGAAACAACCTAGATGTCCCTTAATCAAAGAATGAATAAAGAAAATGTGTTGATGTAGCATGAATCTTAAAAGCTCTTATTAATAAAATCAAACCTGAGGCCAGTGATTGGGGTGAAACTGGAAGATCAGAGAGACAGAACAAGCCACAGCTAACCTCACCTGGCCAACTTCTCAGCTGATCTTCTTTCCTCAGACTGGAAGCCTTGGTGTCCTCATATCCGAATGGCTCTCAGCTGAACTGTGCTGCTCAAAGCCTAAAAGCTTAACCAGCCAAATGTTTAACCAGGCCAAAATGCTTCTTGTTTCTTGCCTTCACGCCTTATATATCTTTCCTTTAAAGGCTCACTTTCTGGGATTAAAGGCATGTCACCATGCCTGGCTCTTTCCAATGTGGCCTTGAACTCTCAGAGATCCAGAGGCATTTCTACCTCTGAAATGCTAGGATTAAAGGTGTGAGTACCTCTATTTTTTAGCCTTTGTATCTAGTGCCTGTTCTGTCTCTGACCCCAGATAATTTTATTAGGGTGCACAATATTTTGAGGAACACAATACCACCACATTTCCCCTCTTTTTGTCTAAAATTTAAAAAAAGCTTTTAACTAATACAAGAAAAACTATTCAATAAGTATATACAATATATACAGTCAAGAATTATATTAACAATGTCTAGTCCATTAACATTTGACAGAATCAGATAAAAACTCCATTATATATAACAATGTCCAGTCCAGTAACATTTGATAAACTCAGACAAAAAAATTTTCATTACTTATCCTATTTAAAACAAGTAATTCCTTTTTTAAAGTAGATTCCATAATCTCCCTTTTTATCTTATCATATCCATATTCTCTCTTTTTACTTTTCATAATAGATTCAGTAGTCTATTTTTTTGTAACTTTTATATCTTCCCCCTTTTCTTCAGTGTAGATTCAGTGATCTACCTATTTATCCTATTATTTTTTTATCTTTTTTCTCAGAGTAGATTCAATGATCTATCTCATATCTGTATTCTCTTTTTCTTTTTGCTTCTAGGGGTGAAGATATCTTTAGGAAATCTTGAAAAGAAAATTTTGGGGTTAATTGTCAAATCCTGTATCATTTGCCCAGTCTCTGCATAATAGAAAAGTGCAGGGCTTGTCTCAAGTCCTTGTTCAAGTAGTCTGTCAGGCTGGATCATCTCAGCTAGCCATCTCAAAATTGTCCTAAGCAGTTTGTAGTCCAAAGTTAATCTTTCCATGGTGTTAATCAGCTTAATGGCTTTACCATAGTCCATGGGGAATCATCATTGTGGGATCCTTTCATCTTTTTGAAGATTTCAAAGTCTCTGTTAGGCATGGTCATGGTTCCCTGTGGATGTGTGTGTGTGTGTGTGTGTGTGTGTGTGTGTGTGTGTGTGTGTGTGTGTGTGTGCCTCCTCTGTGGTATGGAGCTCTACAAACGGAGGAGTACTACTCACATATCAAAAACAATGACATCAGGAAATTTGCAGGCAAATGGATGGAACTGGAAAAAATCATTGTGAGTGCTATAAAGGCATTGTACATAATCACTCATAAGTTGATATTTACTGTAAAGTATTAGATAACCATGCTACAATCTAAAGACCCAGAAAAGCTAGCTAGCAAGGGGGCACTAATATACTTCTTAAATGGCAGGTCATTATAGTTAATGGTTTCACTTCATGATCATCTGGAAGTACATCCAGACCACACAGGAAGATTGTATCAAACAACCTTCAAGCATTACTATATCTCTGTCATTTTGTCTAATTTAAAATAAGATATTACTGATACTTCACCTTCACAAAAATGTTTACCAAGGAGTTCATATTTTATTCAGGTAACAGGGTCGAGAAAATGTACTGAATCAATATTTCTGTTAATTGAATTCATGGTAATGAATCAGCCATAACTAAAGTGTGTTTTCCCTCTTATACTTTTATTTTAATTTTTGAATATTTGTGATAATAGCCTGTGATTACACACTCACTCACATATTTCCCACAATCATCATAATTTTATGATTGCATGCAAAGCTTTGAGCTTTTACATGCAAATACAACATTTTTCACCTACTGTTTTATGAATTTACAAGAAAATGACAAATATGAATATAAAATAAAAGGGTTTAAAATTGAACAAACAAAAAATTATTTGGGTTTTTCAGAGAAAAGTCAAGAACTGGTTTGTCAAGAAGTCTAAATGTTAATATTTATATAAGACTTTAAATGTTAAATTGGAAATTCAATTACAAATATAAAATAGTTTGATGGGATCAGTGAATATTTTAGGCAAAAATAAACAGGAAAACTGGAGCCAAATTGAGCATTTACTCTCTATATACAAATTTTTCTAAGAAATATAGATCATAAACCTGTTTTTATTACATACAGACATGAAACTTTGGTAATTGCAAATGTAGTTTTGTGGATTATCAGACATTTATATTTTATTTATTTTTTTATTTTTTTTATTCACTTTAAAGACCAACCACAGATCCCCCACCTCATCCCTCCTCCTGATCCCCTCCTGCACCCCCGACTTACACTTTCCTAATCCACCCCTCATCCCCTCCTCCAGAAGGATAAGTTCTCCCATGGTGGAACAGCTAAGCATGATACGCTGTCTCCCATATGCAGCGGGTCTAGTCTGATCCCATGCAGGTTCCATATTGTTGGTCTAAAATTCATGAGTTCCTATGAGCTTGGTTCAGTTGTCTCTGTAGATTTCCCCATCATGATCTTGACACCTGCCCCCCATGCTCATATAATCCCTCTTCCCTCTCTTCAGTTGGACTCCCAGAGCTCAGCCTGGTGCTTGGTTGTGGATCTCTGCATCTGCTTCCAAGAGGGACATATGAATCACCTTGGGAAGGGGAAAGAGATGAGACCTCCATGAGAAAACTGGGCATGGCGGGGGGGGGGGGGGGCAATAGATGGGAGCAGATGGGGGATGAGAACATGAAGGAATAGGATAGTTGAGCTGGGGGGAGGACAGAGTGGGAGAGCAATGAAAGAGATAACTTGATAGAGAGAGACATTATGTGATAAGGGAGAAACCTGGTACTAGGGAAATTCCCAGGAATCCACAAGGATGACCTCAGATTAGACTACTAGCAATAGTGGTTTGGGTGCCTGACCTGCCTACCCTAGTAATCAGATTGGTGAATACCCTAACTATCATCATAGAGCCTCCATATAGTAATTGAGGGAAGCAGACATTTACTTTGTATCTCACATTATAGTGTAGACATATGGAGGCAGTTTGGGGTTTTGCTACAAATTTATTTTGCTTTTCACTATCACAAGAATGCTTATCATAGAGCTCATATTTAATTCAAGTAACAGGGTATCCATCCAATTACTCACACAGACATCTACAGAGAATTATCTATATAGCTATCCATGCAGGTATCTGTAGTGGGTAGCCATTCCAGCTTGGATCTGGAAGCTCCAACCCCCATTGAGACTCTGGCAACTGTCACGCCTACGAGGCGGGGCAAGGGGAGGTGCTGGAAACCTGAGAGATGGATGGGCAAGCGCTCGCTCTGGGCGCGCTCTCTGCGCCTGGACCCTGGATGGTGGAGATTGATTGTGCAGAGCTCCAGAGAACACCGCTGGATTGCGATACGCCTTCCCCAGACCCCCTGCATGGATAGCTATATAGATAATTCTCTGTAGATGTCTGTGTCCTATGATCTGTCATTTTGTCTATTTTAAAATAAGGTATTATTGATATTTCATCATGCACATCCCACCACAGCCTCCCCTCCCTCCTCTCCTTCGAGTGACCCCCACCTTTCCTATTCCCCATATCCACTGCTTCTCATGTTTCTTCAGATAAAATCAGGCCTCCCAATGATATCACCAAAACAAAGCATAACAAGGTGAAATAAGACTAGGCATAAGCCCTCCTGTCGGGCTGGTTAAGGCAAACTGATAGGAGGAAAAGGGTACCATAAGAAGGCAAAAGAATCAGAGACACACCCATTCCCACACTTATAAGTCCAACAAAACCCCTAAGCCTTTAGCATTTATGTGGAGGAGCTAGCATAGACCCTTGAAGACTCCATGGTTGCTGCTTGATTTTCTGTGAACCCCGATGAGCCCTGCTTAATTGATTCCTTGGATCATTGTCTTCTGGTGTCCTCAATCCTTCTGGCTTCTACAATTCTTCCAACCAATCACACTTCTCTTGCAGAGTTTGTAATGTTTGGCTGTGGGTCTCTGCATCTGCTCTCATTAGCCACTAAAGGAAGACTTTCCGGTGACAATTTGGTTAGGTACTGATCTATGAGTGTGGTATTTTCCCCCAATATATTGTGCACCCTAATGAACTTATCGGGGGTCAGAGAACAGAACAGCCACTAGATCGACATAGAGGCCAGGAAATTGTGGCACACACACCTTTAATATAGCATTCCGGAGGCAGAGATCCATCTGGATCTCTGTGAGTTCAAAGCCACACTGGAAACAGCCAGGCATGGTGACACACTCTTTTAATCCCAGGAAGTGATGGCAGGAAGCAGAAAGATATATAAGGCATGAGGACCAGGAACTAGAGGCCTTTTTAAGCTTTTAGCTTTTAGCAGCAGTTCAGCTGAGATTCATTCTGATGAGAATTCAAAGGCGTTCAGTCTGAGGAAACAAGATCAGCTGAGGAACTGGCGAGGTGAGGTTGGATGTGGCTTGCTCTGTTTCTCTGATCATTCAACGTTCACCCCAATACCTGGCTCTGGGTTTACTTTTATTAATAAGACCTTTTAAAATTTGTGTTACATATGAGGATAGAAGAATTCTATTAGGAATCATTTCATTGACTTTATTTTGACAGTCATTGTTGGTTATACCCTAGGTCTCTGACTATCCAGTTTTTAGATCTGGGACATCCAGGCATTGTCAGACATGACATCACTCTTGTGGCTTGGGTCTCAGGTTAGCCACTAATGCTTCAGCACATCTTGTAGGCAGGACAAGTTGTGGGTCCTAGCTTTTGTGGCTGAGTTAGTGTCACATTCTCTCCATTGGAAGCCTAGTCTTGTTACAGAAGATGGTTGGTTCCCAATTACTAGGAGTCATTGGGAGAGTCACCGTCTTAGGTTTGAAGAAGTATCCACTACTCTAGGTATCCACATTGCTCTCTAAATGCCCATGGATGCCTGTGGTCTCTTCCTGCTCTCACTCCCTCCATGTCTCCCTCTGCCTCCTGATCTCTCCTGTTCCAATTCCCAGTCACTATCAGTCTACCTACAAAGTCCATTCTATTTTCCCTTTCCAGGGAGATCCATGCATTGCCCCCTAGGCCACTTGTCTTTTTTCTAACTACTCTGTGTATGATTGTAGTGTGGTTATCCTTTACCTAACAGCTAATATCCACTTATAAAAGCATATATACCATGGTTGTCTTCCTGGGTCTTGGTTATCTTGCTCAGGATGATTATTTTTTTCTAGTTTCATCAATTTGACCGCAAATTTTACTATGTAATAAATTTCTTCAATAAACTATTTTTTTCCTCTGTTGTTTCATTACACCATTGATTTTCACCTTCATTTAGGTCATCTTGTAAATGTGCTTGTAAATCAGAAAACTGTATAGATTAGAAATACTAGATAGGGCAGGAAGAGCAGGAGAATAGTAATGCATGCATCCAGAGGCCTCTATGATTAGCAATAGCATGTTTTGTTTCCTCCTCTGCCTTTGATTTAAAATAATCTATGCTGTTCTAGCCCTAAGCTGTCTTACAAATGATTTCCCAAAATTACACAGCAGGATTTCATTTACATCTCATTGGTTTAAACCGAATAGCTATCTTTAGCTGCAAAGAGTCTGGGTAAATCATTATTGAGCCAAGAAAATTAATGCTTCAAAAAGGATTGGAAGAAAGAGCAACATGCTTCGGACAAGAATTGCCGGGCTATGCTTTAATTTTGCTAACAAATTCATGAGCTTGCTAAAAATACTAAAAGTGATTTTCTCTCAATAAAACCATTCCTTGTCTTTTAATGAATGTTTCCTTTTGAATTCATGACTCTATTTTCAATTATAGTCTATAGCAGTTTGCTTAATATGTGTGGCTCACCACATTTCAATTCAGAGGATTAAAGTTGAATCACTTTTTATAGGCAAATGATATTCGTAGATTGCCTATTCTTCAGCTAGTGTGCATTATAAATGGCAGGCTGTAAATTTTAGACAACAGTCATTAGTGTGACTTGCAATTCATACATTTGTCACTGCACTCTCAAGCATCTATTGTATGTTTATAAAACATTTGCTAATTAGGTTTATGTTGTCATCAAATTGAGCTCTACAAAGCACAAGGTAAACCCTGAACTGACCTCATCCATTGTCTTTTTATGCCTCAATAAACCTTGTGTACTTGTAATTATATCAACAATCCCTTAACAAAATGATTTTCTGAAAAGTTATGTTATATAATTATTAGAAAAATAACATCAGTATTAGAAAAACAAAGAAACAACTGTAAATTCCATACCTGCCCTTTCATGAAAAACATTGTGTATGGCTCAAACATAAGCAGCATAAAATATACAATAAATGGTATTTCCATATTAGCTGACATTGCAAAATAAGATCACTAATAAAGAGGCTTTTCCTTGCTAAGACACGTGAAAGTTTTCTAATAACATTTCTCCATATATCAAATTTGTGATTGTTTAAGTTGTTTAAAATTATTTTAATCAACCATTCTAGAATGTAAGTATGACATTATACTTAATAATCTATATATTCCTATAGAAAATTATTGGTGAAATTACTAAGCCCACTCCACGTAGTTAAAAGGGAGGTTTATTTAGTGGTGTAATTTACAAATGAAGGGATAGGTAGGTTGCAGGGTGTCGGAAAGGTGTGGCACAGTCTGGAGGTGTTCTCTGGAGAACTCTGCTTGGTCTACCTCCAGAGTCCAGAGTCTAGGGTCTAAGAACCAAAGAGAGCTCCTGAATCCAGAACTCAGGTCTTCAGCATCCTCTCTCAGCCCGCCTTGTAGGTGTGACCATTACTGAAGCCTCAATGGGGGTTGGGACTTCCAGGTCAAAGCTGGAATGGCTACCCACCACAAAAAATAATAGATGAATTTCTTATATGAAACTCTGAAATCAATGAGAAAATAAGTAAGGATCTTACTGAGAAAAACTTTACATGGAGAACTTAGTTATGTTTAAATACTAGTAAAGACAGGGTTTGGGGAGACATTTGAGTCAGTGAAGTGATTTCTGCACAAGCATGATGACTCTAGTCTGACTCCCAGTAGGCACAGAAAAAGTCAAATGGTGGACAGTACTTGTAACACAATAGTGAGGAGGCAGAAACAGAAGGACATACCTAGGGCTCATTGGCCAGTCAACCTAGACTAGCCGACAAAGATCTGGGTTTAGGAAGAGTCTCTGACACAAAAAAAGTTAAGACAAAAGGTCTTGAGGAATAGTCCCTGGATTTGAGTGTTGTTTGATGCACAACTGAGTGTGCCCATGTGCACATGTAGGCACACATACACACATACAAACAAAGAGAGAGACAGAGACAGAGAGAGAACAAAGGTAAACATAGGCTACTATCCAGACTATCCAGACTAATATTCATATAGCATTCAAATATGTATCTACATGCAAGTATCCACACAATTACTCACACAAGCATCCACAGAGCGTTATCCACATAGTTATCCACTCAAGTACCCATGCAAGTATCTACTCGTGTATCTACTTAGGCATTCACACAGATAACAACTCATATCCACACAGGTATTCATAAGGCACCCATATACCTATTTACACTGAGACTGTAGCACAAATATCCACACAGGTATCCACATGGCTATGTATGAGGTATTCACAGAAATATCTGAAAAGCTATCTATACAGACAGTCACAAGTACAGATAATGAGTGTCTATGGAGTATTCTATTAATAATAGCCTACACTTTTTCTTTATGATTAATATATAGAAAATAAAATAGTGTTATCTCTTTCTTTACTAACTAATTGCCCATTAACTATATTTGGTTATAAAACATTATTTTGGGGGTTCTTAGAGTAATTCTAGATTTTAAAAAATTTCATATGTCAAAAACTTCATGAAACTTTACATACTTGATTCTAATTCATCTAAAAAATGATCACTGAATCTTCATTGCAAAATAATATTTTGATTATAAACAGAAAATATGTAAAACAGGGCCCATAATGATTAAATTTTTTCCATATACAATCTCATTTATAGATGTCATTTAAAATAAATTATCATTTTCATAAATGATTTCCCATCTGTTTCCATACACAGTGTTAAAATCTATGTTCGCCAGTTCCATCCTCACTCCATTGGGTTTTTTTTTTTCACAATGCCTTAAGACCAAGGCAACATAGCAATAACTAAGGAATAAATGAATACCAAGAGAAAGTTAATTTCAGTAATGGGTAAAGCAGAAATTAGAATGTAATGAGTTGAGAATTATAGAGTAATTGATCAAGGGAACAGAGGATACAGAGAGTGACATTCTGAATGATGTTACAGTGAGTAGGAGAGTTTATTTTGGGAATGTGATAGAACAGAAAAAAGAATTTGAGATTGTGTCAAGAAAGAACAATTAAGTTGGAGATAATTTTATATAAAATATTTGGTCAGTAAGTGCTGGGAAAATGGGAAGGTAATACAATAGTCTTAGTCTTTGCCCTGGAGGAGATGGGAATGGGGGGTGGGCTGGGGTAAAGGCTGGGGCGGGGCAGGAGGGGAGAGAACAAGGGAATCCGTGCCCGATATGTAAAATTAAATTATAAAATACAAAAAAATTAGAGTAAATTAAGAGAATAAATGGTCTTTATGAGAATTAATTTCATGAACAAAAGTCAGGTATCATATCACTTATGCTTAGTGATGGGAAGATCATCATTTACACACACATATGAGCGGGTAATAAAAGGTTTCTAACCATAGGCTGGGCCTATGTGCTGGGTGAAGAAAAGGACCTTCAATAGTGAGGACTGTGTCTTTGGAGATCCAGGCTTTAAATTTTTGGGTTTTGAGGCTAACTACCTGCTTAATATAACACTTAGAAAATGTATTTTAGTCTGATTTGAAATTCTAATTCATGCATTTTAGTATACATTCACAATAGTATCTCAGAAATTATTTGATTACCATGTAAGAACAAATTACAGGCATAAGGCAATTGGCCTTTCAATTAGTAAACATCTTAATAAAAAACTTTATTCTACAAGTCTGAGAAGTTGAATTGCTTTAGAATGTCAAACTTCCTTTTTAAAATTCTGGGTATAAACATAAGGAAATAGCTTTATATTGATTTAAACAGCAATATTATATGATTAAAAAGCTTATAATTATACATGTATTTGTTATTAATATTAAGAATAAGGTATATACGACATATCAGATTCTTTGAACATAAATCAAGAGAGCAACAAGATAAAATATGGAATTTATATGCTTATATGATTTAGCATCTATGAAATACGTTTTAAATTTTAGTTCATTATACATTTTGATAGTAAGTCAAATATTTAATTAGAATTGAAAATACAAAGCTTTCAATTGTGATTTTGAAATTTAATTATGATTATTTTAAAATTATTAATTCAATTATAGTTAACTCTCCTTAGGCAAAATATGTGATGTCATCTATCACTGAAAACTTAGAACACTAAAAAGGGCTTAAAATATTCATCTTTGGAGTGCTCAGTTTCAGTGGAATCTATCAAGCGGCTATTTATTGAACATCTACTAGGTCCAATGGACTATTCTTTTGCTACAGGCTCACCATGCATATGGTTTATTCAGAAAATCAGAATTATCACAACACAACCAATCCTATGATTCAGTGACTAATGATAATCTATGTTTAAATTGTCAGTTTGTGTGAGTATATGTGTAAAACAGCAGAAATACACATTTATAAAGAGAAATTACAAAACCTAGAGTAAGAATTGATAACTGATAAAATAAATCAGTTTAAAACAAAGAAGAAAATTAATTATTTTATATATATAACTGTCACATTATTATATGACACTCATCATTATTTTCTAGTACAGCTCTTTTAATGAATCTAGCTGATGTAAATGTCAAAACTTTCTTTTTAAAAGTGATGTAATCTTTGAAACTATTTAGATCTTGATGATAAAATCTGTTTTGTTAAGAATTACATTCTCCTTACTTTAAAAAGGGCCAATTCAAAACAAACGAAAATTATTAGTTGTGGTATTAATCCATTAACATTCATTTAATTCTACATTGTTTTATAGACCTCCTCATGTTCTAAAGATAAAATAAGTTGATTAATATTAGTTTTATCCTCCTCTCTCTCCATAGTTTCAGCCAGCTACATTTTTTTTGTACTTCTTTTCTGTGGATCCCATGCTCATCTCGTTAGCCAATAATAGACTTTTTGAAACAGTGTAGGCATATTGGCAAAGTAATTTCCCAGTTGGAGTTCTCTTTTAAAAGTCCATATTTTCTGTGAATTTTGAAAGACATTTGATGAATGTATTATTCTGTTCTCTTACATACTACCTTCAATATGTTCTAGAAGTTTTATTTTCTCTAGTTTCCAAAATTTCTTATGCATCGGCAGTTGTGTCTTCAGACCAATTTCTCCTCGGGTAAAGTTTCTTTTTTCTTTTCTACTTTTGGGAGCCTCCTGTATATAGAACTTCACTTTCCAGACACTTGAGTAAAGAGTGACTTTTCTATACATATTTTGTGGTTATCTGGGCCTTTTCTATCTCTACTTTGCTGCATTTTATTAAATTGTGGAAAACTATAGTCATTATTGCTTCAAAAGATGGATTCATGTTTCTTTCTCTTAGTAAAATTATATCTAGCATTTGAAATAAATGTATTTTTTCACATTCCTTTGGTTTCTTTTATATTTTTTCACATTTTCTTGCCTTTATTTTAACATTTTTATCATTATTATTGCACCATCAATTTCCATTTCTTAAATCTATCTGTGTTATTTAGTTTGTTTTGAAAGCTTTCTAAGAATTTATTTTTGTAGCCATTACAAAACTTATTATATAATAGAACATATATAACTTATTATTCATATTTGTTAACCGTTTGATGGTTTCCAATATTTCTTGGGGATTCCCAAATATTCTGAGTCTAGCTTTATCATTGCATTAGTTGAGATCTTATTCATATCTCTATCAATTAGAATGTAAACCTAATAGTTTTTCAATAATGGAGTATGTGATATGTAGTCTGAGGTCCTAGGGGACTTTCTTCAGTCCTCTCTTGCACATGTCCCTTTCATATGAAGAAATTCTAAATTTTTATCAGTTCAAGGCTGATTGCTCAGTGGATTAATTTGTTAGATTACCCTTTCCCATTTTGTCTTTGGGAGGTTCCTTCTGCAGTGTGGTTCATGACGAGTGTTTCCTGTGCAGTTAGAACCCATTCGCATTAACTTGCCTTTTTTTTTTTCTTTTTCTTTTTTTTTGGTTTTTCGAGACAGGGTTTCACTGTGTAGCTTTGCGCCTTTCCTGGAACTCACTTGGTAGCCCAGGCTGGCCTCGAACTCACAGAGATCCACCTGGCTCTGCCTCCCGAGTGCTGTGATTAAAGGCCTGCGCCATCACCGCCCGGCATTAACTTGCCTTTTGACTAAGCATGTCCCAAATGGGATAGAGTGCCCTGCCTTGCTTAGTGATTACAAGCCTCTGCTTTGTGCCACCATGGGTGCTGGCTCTTCCTTGAACCCCTGCTTCTCTCTCAGCTAACTTTTGCTTCTTATTCTCATAAATGAACATTTGTATAAGAACATGACTGTATCTATTTCATTGGCAAATAACTTACATGTGTGATAGTTGTGATAGTTGCTGAAAAGCTTTAGTTTTGGTGGTTTTTCTCTCTACCTCCCCCTCAACTACGGTGTTTTTGTAAGAGATGCCAAAATTGGTATTTCCTCCCTACCTGTCTGAGTCTGTGTCTGTGTCTGTGTCTGTGTCTGTCTGTCTCTCTCTCTCTCTCTCTCTCTCTCTCTCTCTCTCTCTCTCTCTCTCTCTCTCTCTCTCTCTCTCTCTCAGTACAGTTTGTGGATTTCTCACTGTGTGAAAGGCAGATGAGCAGACATCTGGTGTCATTGCACCACCCTGAGAATGAATATCTCAAGTCTCTTGCCACATCCTTGACCTTGTTCATGAATTTAGTAACTGTCAAATACTTCAGAAAGTTTCTTCTGATTGACAATGTACTCTGTGTCACCTAGGAATTCTACAGTGTCATTGTAGTCAAGCTCAGATCTCAAGAATATATAAAATTTCAATATTGTCTTCTTTGCCTTTATAAAGTGGTGCTATGAAAAATAAAACATTTTTCCATGTTTTTGAGAGGATGTAGTGGACTTCCTTATAATTAAAACAACGAGCAAAAGAAAAGTTAGTTTTAACGTATTTCTGTCTTTTTCTACTTATCAAGGAAGATCTTACACTCATGGATTCTGAGTGGAAGCAGAATTTGTGCTTTTATTTAAGTGTAATTTTTTTTTTTAGGCTTCAGCAGTCAGTGTATTCTGTTTTTCAGTATACTATTTTCATGTAATGTAGTATAGTAAATTGTATATGGCATGGATTATATGAGCTGACCTATATATTATAGATGTGTATGTCTATATTTATATATAACTATGAATTTATCAAGTGATAGAGGTATGTGTGTAGCAAAGTTCTATGAGTAGGAAATGAAATATTTGAACCTTATTTGACTTCAGTTCATTTTACTTCCACCTAATCTTCAAATGTAGAATGTGCTATTAATCAGCATGAATCTAAGGCTTAAAAATCAAATATTTAGTCTCTAAAATTAAGCCTGTTTTTTTTATCTGATGTTCAAGAGTACAAAAATACTTTCTAATATGGAAAACTACCTGGCTAAGTTAGAGCCATGAAAACAGCAATATGCATCAAATCATTAGTACCTATCAAAGAGATAGTTCAAAGATGGCCTGTCTAGGACAGGTTTACAATTTGCTGACATCACAATTTAATTCTTACATAAAGACCAAATGTAGTGGATATATCTAAGATCAGGTATTATACTAACTTGTGTCTTTTTTGTTTATTTTTGAGATCTAAATTAAATTACAATATTTTTCAATTCCCCTTTCTCCCTCCAAACACTTTCATTTACCCTTCCCCATTTTTCTTCAAGTTAAAGGCTTCCCTTTTCACATGTATATCCCTAAGTATAATGTGGGTTCTTTATGTTTTCAGGGCTGAGAGTGTGACACACCATTGGTGTATCCTTTACTTGGTAAGGCCACCTACCTTTACTCATTTGCCTGTAGTTTTTTGTATAGATTTAAGCCTTCATGGGCTATTCCCTGTCCAGTTTCACATGTTATTTAGTGTCATCCTTGTTCATCTCATATTTGGGCTGATAGTTCTTTCTCCAAAATTTAAAGAACATCTATAATAAAAGCCCCAATGTAACAGGAATCTTAAAAGTTCTTATTAATAAAATCAAACCTGAGGCCAGTTATTGGGGTAAACACTGGAAGATCAAAGAGACAGAATAAGCCATAGCTCTCACCTCACCAGTTCCTCAGCTGGTCTTGTTTCCCCAGACTGGAAGCCTCTGAGTCCTCATCCAGAATGAAAACCAGCTGAACTGTGCTGCTTCAAAGCCTGAAAGCTTAACCAGCTGAATGCTTAACCAGCCACATGCTTAACCAGCCAAAATGCTTCTAGGTTCTGGTCCTCACGCCTTATATACCTTTCTGCTTTCTACCATCACTCCCTAGGATTAAAGGCTTGCTTTCTGGGATTAAAGGCATGAGTCTCCATGCCTGGCTGTTTCCAATGTGGCCTTGAACTCATAGAGATCCCAGATGGATTTCTGCCTCTGGAATGCTAGGATTAAAGGCGTGTGCTATCACTGCCTAACTAGTGGCTTTTCTGTTCTCTGACCCCAGATAAGTTTATTAAAGTACACAATATTTTGGGGAACACAATACCACCACACCCCAATACCAGACATGAGAAACCTCCCCCTTAAGTTGTTAACCAGGTCTGTACAAAAAGTCTCAGAAAACATACAGCATATTGCTATCACTCTTGGCTACTCCCAGAGTCAGAGAGTAAATTCCTATTGCTGAAGACACTGTGTACCTGACAAACAGGCCTCAAAGACCCCAAACTGGAACTGAAATAATTTGTGTCATTCAAAGGTAGCACCAAGACATGGCTAAAAATAATGGTCATGGGGTTCATGTCAGAACAGTGACATAAGCAACAATTTCATCCAAGTATTTCCCCAAGGAGAACAAATTTCTAGGTTTTCTTTCATCGATTAATTTTGCTCTGACCTTGAAGAGGTAATTTAATCCCAATTTTCATTTCATGTAAATATTAGGGTGTTCGGTCTTAAAACTCATGTCTATTAAGTAGACAATGGCTCAGATCCTTCCAGGTGTAAGAATGACTCCCCAAGTGTAAATTACACTGTTCTAACTACACTAAGCCACCAGTGCCTGTAAAGCAGTGAATTACTGATCTACTGAACTAAATGTCCCCTAATGACTTTAGAAGAGTCAAGCTGTTTTAAAATTATGCCGCTTACAGACTACGAGTTTGATAATGTTCTTTACAAAACACGAGAAAGAGCTTACTTCCTAGATGTGGCATGTTTTTACACTACTGGTTCAAAAACAAAACTGACGGCAATCTCCAAAACTAATTAGATTGCACAATATACCCACTGCTGTTAATTTATGAAATGAATTTTAAAAGACGGAAAGACGTGCAAGCTAAGGGTACTGTTTCAATTCATCATGCTAAAGGGATTTCTTAAGCATATAGCAAAGTGCGTCCCAAAACACTTGGAAACAGAAGCCTTGTCAAAATACTTGCTAATTGGTAATATCTAAGAGCCAATTCTACAGAACATTGCTATCTTCACTTTTAAACAGTTCATTTGCAAGGTTGCAGTATCACTCTATTATCATGGAATAGCTTTTTGTGGGATTTTATTTTGTACTGAAAATACAGCACATTTTAAAACAAGCATTCATTATTATGAATTAACTAGTGGGTCATATTCTGTGAACTTCATATTGATAGTACAGTGTATTTCTGTGTGAATTTACTTTTGAATACATTGTTGAAAGTAAAGGATCTATAAACCCAAATTAACATCTTATGGCTGTGGCTAAAGTTTTCCTGCCTTGCCCACAGTCAGGAAAATTCTCTGTCACCCGCCAGTCCCACCTCTGCTCAGACCCAACCAAGTAAACACAGAGACTTATATTGCTTACAAACTGTATGGCTGTGGCAGGCTTCTTGCTAACTGTTCTTATAGCTTAATTAATCCTTTCCATAAATCTATACCTTGCCACGTGGCTTGTGGCTTACCGGTGTCTTCACATGCGGCTTGTCATGGTGGCGGCTAGCAGTTTCTCTGACTCAGCCTTCCACTTCCCAGAATTCTTCTCCTCCTTGTTCCACCTATACTTCCACCTGCCTGGCCACTGGCCATCAGTGTTTTATTTATTGACCAATCAGAGCAACAGATTTGATATACAGACCATCCCACAGCATATGGCCATTTTCTTTGGTTTCTCTTTGTCCTGTCTGATGCATGTAGCAGAACCTGAAGAGTGTACTGTTAACTGACCTCTCCACTGAATGGTCTTGGAGTCACCTTAATTCTCACAATTGCTTCACAGGCAAGAAACTTCTCTCTCTCTTCCAGAGATATACCCACGCAATAAAAATAAATAACAACAAATAAAGAAAGAGACCATGAATATGAAGAAGAGCACAGAAGGTTATTTGGGAGAGTGTAGAGTGTGGTAAGGCAAGGGGAGAATGTTGTGATTGTGTTATAATCTTAAATTTCAAAGGAAAAAAGGTAATAAAGGTTATAGCAGTATTGTATAACAGTTTCCTCTGAAATTGAAACAGTTGGTCTTGCATGAAAGTTTCTTAAGCAGGAGACAAACAGCTCAAAATAGCTTCAGGAAGTTCCTAAAACTGATCAGATTCACTAGGGCCCTACAGCCTAGAGTAGCAATAAATCTGAATATCACTGGTAGAAAAGCAAAACTGAAAAGACAGGCAAAACTGAAAAGAAGACTGAGAACAGACCAGCGGCCTAGAAGAAGCAGAAACTAGAAGCGCTCCCTGGAAGGATGACCTGGGTACAGACCACCGCCAACCTGTTCAGCTGCCTGAAAGCTGTGCAGTGGGTTCCAGGTTTCCAGCTTTTGTGAGTTGTCACCCACATTGCATTGTGATTTGGCAATGCAACTATTTGTGAGTCATTTCTGCTCCTGTAAGTAACCTCTCAACCTATTCCTGTAAGTAACCCTGTTGTGGAATATTAATTTAAGATGTGTTACATTCGTTTATGCTGTGGAATATTTGTTTAATGATGCAAAGACAAAGACAGGTTGCATTTGTTTGATTAAAATTAGCCTGTGGTCAGGACGCTGAGTCAGGAATGGTAGGGAGGAACCATGTGTGGCGAGGGTTGTTAAGTGTTGAACAGAAGAATACCCTATTTTACAGGAAACATCTGTTAGGAGAGAAGGTTAGCTACTTGTTATTCAGCCTCTCTGAGCGATCAGCATTTTTACCTCAACCTTTGAATCCTGAGTTCTCTAGAGGAATAGAGATCTAGATAAAGGTCCCTTTAGCATCTGTGATAGAGCATGTGCCTGAGGGAACAGAATTTCTGCCTGGCTATGGCCAGCAGAGCCAAACTGCTACTGGTAGCTGTGGAGCTGCAATTGCTGATTAGGACAGCGGTGGCTTAAGGAACAGCTACTGAATTTAATGAAAAACATCATAACCCCAATAAAACTCATTGGTTCACCAAGTTGGACTTTGGTAGTGATCTATAGTTTGGTCTACTGTGGGCTCCCAATCTGGGGCAAGTAGATGTGTGTGTTATGTGTCCACAGAAAAAGTTTTGCCACAAAACGAGCAGATACAACTGTGAAAGAATAGAGTTTGGTATGTAGAGAGATAGCACATTATGTAACTGTTGATTCAGTGGTGATAAATGATTGAAGCCATTTAGCTTCACCACCTGTGCATGCCTACTATTATTATTATTATTATTATTATTATTATTATTATTTTTCTGACAAGGTTTCTCTGTGTTGTTTTGGTGCCTATCCTGGAGCTCACTCTGTAGACCAGGCTGGCCTAGAACTCATAGAGATCTGCCTGGCTCTGCCTCCCCAGTGCTGGGATTGCATCCATATGCACTGAAAGAAATTACTGAAATTTAAAATATTCAATGTCAGGGACTCCTACAGCTACACCCAAAGGACTCTCTAACCTACCACAGAGATGATTGCTCTTCCATGTTACATGTGACTCTATTCTCAACAGGTAGGAAATGAAAACAGCCAACGTGCCACAAACTTATATATGGATAATGAAATTTCATACACACACACACACACACACACACACACACACACACACATACACAAATTACCTTACATGGCAGATGATGGTCCCCTGAGCAGCCATATTTCAGCAAACAGAGACCAGCTCAAGCTGTAGAGTGCTTTCCTTTAAATTATTGAAGGAGAGGTCCAATATTTCCTTCCAAAAAAGTAAAACATTACAAACCATTGCCATTGCTCTAGGCTGCTTACCATGATTTAAAGGTACAACCTCACTGCTGAAGATTCACCACACATTTTGGTTACAGGATTTGAAGAAACACAACTGGTATTGACCTGGAAATTTCTTCCCTGATCACTAACTATTCAAGCTGCTCAAGTACAAAGTTGTTTTTTTACAATGTTAGTGTAACACTAATCTTAAAAGGTCTTATTAAATAAAAACCCAGAGCCAGATATAGGGATGGAAACCTGAGAGATTAGAGGAATCGGAAAAGTCACAAGCTAACCTCACCTCGCCAACACCACAGTCTCCAAAGAGACCTACTTCCTGTATACACACACCTACATGCCTTTCTGTTCTGCTATCTCACTTGCTCTCTCTATCTAGCTACATCACTTCCTCTTCCTGTCCAATTCTGTCACTTCTTGTCTTTCTGTACAGGCCTCCAAACCCTTATGGTTAACTAGTGTTTGTATTTAAGGCATGTGCCACCATACCTGGCTCTGTTTCCAGTGTGGCCTTGAACTCACAGAGATCTAGACAGATCCCTGCCTCCCAAATGATAGGATTAAAGGTGGGTAACATTGCCTGACTTCTATCTTTAATATAATGGCTGGCTTTTTTTCTCTGATCCACAGACAAACTTTATTGGATTGCACAAATAAAATATCACCACGTTAGCCAGCAGTAAGCTCTGCAAACTACAATAAGAGCTGTCCTGTCAAGACATGACCAACCAAGATGAAAGACAATAGTATCAGCACAGGACCTTAAAGACCAAGCTCTCGGTACAAAGGAGATTTATTTGCCCCAGAGTGACAAAGGGAAGGGAATATATGATAAAAACAGGAGACAGAGAATGAAAAAGAAGGGGAAGGCAATGAGGGACAGGGGTATTTGTCCTGGGGAGATAAAGGACTGCCTCTGGATAGAGAGGAGACTGACCTAGCCCATTGGAAAATGGAAAACAGTGGTATATAAGGATACAAGGGAAAATCTTGTGTTAGGATAAGGTGTTTAATTTTAATTGGGTATGTTAATTAAGCGAGCCAAAGGGGGCTTTTAATTACTGGACTTCAATTCTTTGATAACTGAACCTCGATACTCAGCCTCAGGAGGAAGAAGTGGCCAAATAAGGGAATAGATCTTGGTGGTTAGCATCAGGAATGTGTTCTAAGGGGTTTAGCAAAGGCAGAGGGAATGCAGAAGGATAAGGCCTACCAGAGCTGTGTTTGTCATGCTCGAGCTGACTAGAGTCCCTTCAAAAGCAATGGAGGCATACACAGTTGTCTGACTGCATTGAACCCCATCCAATAGGAGGGAATTCATGGTTGGAGAGCTCACAGACCATAGGGAAGAACCAACTTCTACAATTATATAAATTAACATGCTATTCAACTGGCTTCTAAATAGCTATCCCTATACCCACAAATTAATACAGAGTTCAACCCTTACCAGAAGTTTAACTCTGCATCAGGTGGAGATTATTACAGAGAACCACAACAGCTCAAATTATAGGGAATAAGTGATTGTGGCATGTCCATCCCTAAACAGAACATGTAAAGCATAACCCACTCCACCAACACTCAGGATCATCAAAGACAAGAAGGCAGGAAGATTGTAATAACAATCAGAAAGGCTGTTTTGAAATATAATCTCAATATGACAGGGGTATTGCACCCATGAACTCTCTACAGCTGTAATTGCCTGCAGAAAATCTGCACAAAATCAAAGCAGTTGGCTATAGGTGAAGTGTTTACAACATCTCACTCCTAATTGAAGAACTATGTCAGTTGATTTCTCCTGTCATATGGAGAGACAGTTTTCTTCATGAACAAGGCCAAAGTAAGCTAACCATACTCTCATGTATATATGGAAAACACTAATTGAATTCAATAGGTTATAGATAGATGATAGATAGATAGATAGATGATAGATAGATAGATAGATAGATAGATAGATAGATAGATAGATAGATAGATAGATAGATAGATAGATAGACAGACAGAAAGACAGATGAGGGCATAGATTTTAGAGGGGGGTAAGAGGTAAGCCTCTGGAGGGGTTGGAGTGGGAGTTACATGTGAGAAGTAGAAATGGTCAAAATTCATTTTAATTAGTAATACAATTCTCAGAATAAAATTAGCTAATAACTTAATCTAAGATTTCAAAGTTGAGAATGTGAAGAATATATAAAAAGGGAAGACATATATAAACACAAAGAGGAAATTCAGATTTTGTGGTTTGAAGAAGATAATCCAGATGTCTGCCAGAAGCCAATACCTAGAGCTATGAGAAGACAAGACTATTATGAATCAGGTGAGACATGAGAAAAAATAGGAAAGGGAGAGACCCCATGTTTTCCTAAGCTCTCTGGAAAGTCTTCACTTCCTGAGACTCTCATATAGCCACTGATAATGGCCATGCTGTCAGCTAATTGCCCAGCTACTGGAAGTTAATAAAACATGGTCTCTGTCTATGAAAGGGCAATGTGATTCAAGTACCAGGCCGAAAACAAAAGTTACGTCCCTGTGGTATTTATGATACTATCAGAGGTCTGAAGTAGGAGCAAACTCAGTACAGGATTAGGAACTTAACGTGTGTTTAGATATTAAGTAGCATTTTGTTTTATTGACAGACCTTTATATACAGAGTTCTATATTAGCTACTATTAAAAAGAAATCTGTGAAAGCAGTAACGTATTTCTTATACACAGAGTTAGTTAGAAAGATGTAAGGATCATAAATTGGGTAATTTTATGAAAATGTAATGGATGTGTGAAATAAGTAAAATATTAAAAGTAGCTTCATGATATTGTGACTCAAATGCTGTTGAAAAAGAAATTTTAGGCTGTTAGGTCTGACAGACAGAGAACCAGACAGAAGACTCAGAAGTTAGAAATCTGCACCTAGAATGTATTTGGACTCATGAGCCATAGTGTCAATGGAGAGAGAGGAAGAGAAATGTGAGAAACATCCTCTGAGTATTTACCAGATGTAAAGATGTGTGTCCAGTGGAATTTGTTAAGGTCTTGGAATCAAATCTTGAGTGGGTTGGACCAAATAGAAAATACTGTGCTCATTGGAGACTGATGAGATCAACTACTATGTGCAGGGGTCCATAAAACAAACAATGGAGCCTGCAACTAGCCTACATAAATGTACCATTAAACTCATTCTTCACAGGTACATAATGAAAAGTCGATACATTACTTTAATGCTAGAGCATTCCATAATGATGTAATGAAAATCATCATGATCCATATATGCAAAATTATAATGCTATCATCGAAAATCTTGACACCAATAATCTGTTTAAAATAAAGTATGCAAAAAGCAATATGAGACAAAATATATACAAAAATATAGTTGAGTTCATTTTGTGTTTACTGTCTACTGTTGGACATGGCTCCTACCATGAAGTGTGGTCAATATATGCAGAGAGACTCCATTGGAAAGAACTTTCCTTTAATGCAGGTGTAAATTAGAGATATTGCTTTGGGATCAGAGTCTGTGTCTACTTCCCCCTCTGAGTACTAGGACCCAGTCTAGTTTAAAATAGTTCAGGACTGTGTGTGCTGCCACAGCCTTATGAGTTCATATATGCCTCTCTTCTGTTGCATCTGGAAAACACTATTTCCCCTCTGGCTCTTAGAATTTTTCCATATAAATGTAATTTATAAATTAAGGATAAGAAATAGTTCATTTGAATGGATCTAAATTATGTATGCCGCCCAGGGTTTATAAATATGTTATAGGTTTGGAATTATGACATGTTCTCCAGCTAAAATTGTTATAATTGTGTACAAAACTTCATGAAAGCATTAGCTTACAAATCAGATTTGGGATAGATAAATAGATAGATAGATACAAACATAAGAAAATATGCCGGGCGGTGGTGGTGCACGCCTTTAATCCCAGCACTCAGGAGGCAGAGGCAGGCAGATCTTTGTGAGTTCGAGGCCAGCCTGGGCTACCTAGCGAGTTCCAGGAAAGGCGCAAAGCTACACAGAGAAACCCTGTCTTGAAAAAAACCAAAAAAAAAAAAAAGAAAATATATGGAAACATACATATGTAATACATGTATACATACATGTATATATTCTTTTCTTCTTTTCTTTTTGATATTTCTTCTCTTTACTCTGTGATCATGTCTGTATTTTACCTTCAGAAATGTGTTTCTTGTATGCAGAAGAGGGATGGATCCTGTTTTCTTGTTCATTCCATTAGTCTGTCTTTTTACTGATGAATTGAGCCCACTGATATTCAGAGATATCAGTGACCAATGATTGTTAATTACTGATTTTGCTGTTGTTGATGCTTGTGTGTATGTGTGTGTGTGTGTGTGTTCTTCTCTTCTTTTTCTTTTGCTGATATGAGATTATTTTCTGTTTTCAAGGTGTACTTAACCTTTTTAGGTTGATGTTTTTCTTCTAATACCTATATCAGTCTATATTTTTGGACAGATATTGTTTAAATTTGACTTTATTATGGAATATCTTGTTTTCTAATTCTATGGTCATTAAAAGTTTTGTTGGTTTTCTGGGTATAGCATGGGTTGGCATCTCTGTTTTCTTAGAATCTTCAGGATATCTGTCCAGACCCTTCTGCATTTTAGAGTCTCTATTGAGAAATCAGGTGAAATTCTAATAGATCTGCCTTCATGTTATTTGATCTTTTTTTTTCTTTGTTTGTTGTGAATGTTTACTATTTTGTTTGTTATATGGCATGGGGACTTCTTGGCACAATCCATTCGGTGTTTTTTTGTTTGTTTGTTTGTTTTTAAAGCTTATTGTACCTTTATAGGAGTCTCTTTCTTTAGGTTAGGAAAATTTTATTCTAAATGTTTTAAAAAAAAATTTCTAGACATTTGAACAGGGAAACATCTTCTTCTTCTATTCCCATTATTCTTACTTTTCTGCTTTTCATAGTGCCCCAGATTTCCTGGATGTCTTTTGCCGGGAACTATTTAGATCTAACATTTTCTTTGACCAAAGTATCTAGTTCTTCTTTCATATCTTCAACGCCTGAGATTCTCTCTTCCATCATTATATTCCTTTGGTGACACTTGCGTCTATAGTTTCTGTACACTTTCCTAGATTTTTTTCTTTTCCAGGATTCTCTTAGTCTATGCTTTTTTTATTTTATTTATTTATTTTTTATTGCTTCTATTTCCACTTTCAGGTCATGAACAGTTTCTTTTTTCCTTTTTTTTCTTTTATTTTTTTTTTGGTTTGTTTTTCTTTTTTTCTTTTTTTTTTTTTTTCAACTGTGTTTGCACTTTCCTGGCTTTATTTGAGGGATCTATTCATTTCTTCCAACTATTTGTTTGTGTTTTCCTTGCTTTATTTCAGGAATTATTTCACTTCTTTTTTTAAACACCTGTAACATCTTCATAAATTTTGTTTAAAGGTCTTTTTCATGTGCTTCAGCTATACTAGAATATTCAGAGCTTGCTATAGTAGATTAGCTGTGTTCTGGTAGTGACATATTGCCTTGACTGTTGTTGACTGTGTTCTTATGCTGGTCTCTAGGCATCTGGATTTGGCATTATTATAAGTCTAGGTGCTGATTTCTGAATTTGTCTTTTCTGGATGGGTATTTGTCCCATGTTTTCTGTTTCATCTTTGGTTTTCTGGTCACTGTGGCCTCTGGATGAGCATGAGGTCTCCACTCGAGTTGAAGCCTGGAATTCTGGCAGCCAGTGTTGTCCTGGTAAAGCAGGGAGTCTCTGGCCCATTGACATATGGGATATTGTGATTAGGAGGACACAGGGTTGTGAATGGGGTGGGCAGGCCCTGAGAGAATGAGACATGGAGAAGTTAGGCAGTCAGGAGCCTTAACTGAACTAGTAGTTTGTAAATCCTGTTCTATTCTAATGAAAGACAGAAAGGAAGTGGATCTGGTTGGTGAGAAGGTGGGGATAAATTAGGAGAAGTTGAGGGAAGGGAAACTGTAATCAGTATATATTGTACGAAAATAATCTATTTTCAATAAAAGTGAAAAAATAGAAATAAATTATCTTCTTTTTCCAATTATTATTATACTAATCATTAATTAGTATAATTAATTATGATACTTCAGTAAGGAGTTAATCAATGCATTTGAGAGATTTGAGAGTAACTTGTGAATATTATTTGTATCTTAATTCAACTGAATGAGAAGAAATAAAATTAAGGCCAAGTATATATTTCAGACATATAAATATTTATAACTAAGTTAATAGTATGTCTGAGATATTCGTCAGTGTTTTGGAAGGAGTGCATTAGTTATTTTTCCAATAACTTTTACAAAATATACCACATATGCAACATAAACCAAAAGCGAAGTATTTCAGTCATTTATTGGAGGATTCAGTCTATCACTATAGAGTGACAGAGCAAAGCAATTCACATCGTGGAGAAGAGGATACAGGCACATCCCCACCCTACTTCCCCTCTCATTTTATTCCATCTTGTGTTCAGTCCAGGGGACGGTACCACCTGCACTCAGTGTGAATCATTCTCCCTTGGTTATTCTTATGGAAACAGGCACATTAATGCACTTACAAGCATGCTGCTTAGATGTTTCTAAATCTAAGTCAGGCTGATAATAAAGAGTCAACATGTAGTCCAATGGCACAGAGTGAAGTGTGACAGCCCACGAATGAGTTCCGCGTGGTGAAAAACAAAGGCTAAGATTCTAAGATTCATCTCCCTAAGAACTTTTGTAGTGCTTTTTACTCAAAATGTTATGACAAATACTTAATATTGAGTTTTATGTGATAATGCCATTAAAATTTTACAAGCTAGAAGTCATTTATTGCTTTTTTTTTATAATGTAGGGGTCTGATAGCAGGCTCTAAACCGATAGTCCATAATCACCTGCATTTCCAGTTAAACTCTATCGATCACATTTTCAATGTAAAACAGAGTATCTGGGAGATATAATACACTTTAAGTTTCATCATGAGACATTTTAGCCTTATTTATGGTGTTCTGTAGCTTAAATTATTGATTTTCACAATACTGTATTATTTTAAATTTGTATCTTTTATTTTATCCTCTCATTTTAATAGAGTTTACCTTGTATTTTAAATCTTGGCAATTTCGTGCTCATAACATGGTATATACATTAGGTTGTATAATCTTGAGTAATGGTGATAAGACATTCTGTTTCACAAATGCATCAACTCTCTGCTCATATGTTCATAAATTACAGAATTTTATGTCCTTTGTTTAACTGGGAAGATTATGTTTTATACGTATGATTCTTAAATTTCATTTATTTTATATTTAGCTACAGGTTTTTTCATATTTCTATTTTAGCTACATTAATAGGAACAGAATGGAATCATTAGATTTTTCTGTGTGTTTTCTTTCCTGAACTTTCTAGTGATAAATGAGATATGCAGTCTATGAAGAGACCTATAGACACCTATTCTTTGAGAAACCAGAAGAATGTTTCTTTTGGGATATTTAATATTGTCCTGTCTGATCATCATTTGTTTTTCTGTCATTGTGTTTCCATGACCTATGCTACAAGCCAGAACTCAACTGTCTAGATTACAGTTGGCAAGAGCACATGAGATCTTAGATTTAGGGATAAATCTACAACAACGTATCTCATGAATTCATGAACAGCTTATTTTTATAAGTTTAAAATTATACATATAATGAGTTAAAGTTTTCTGAATTGTGTACCAACTGCAGTGGTTATGTATTGATATCTCTTCTTTCAAGTCAGGGCCGAAGTTTCTCTTTACTGTACACATTGTTAATTTGACATCCATTGAAAGACATCATTAAATTAACTCTGGATCACATTGAGCTATGTGCCATAACATGAACCAATTCTGCAAAACAATGTGACTTTCCAAGGACTGTTCCAGTGAAGTTTTGATGAACATGAAGACCATTTATTTTTTATTTTTGCTGTGATCTTCTGAACATAAATTTTGGTGGCACACAGAATCAGACTATAAATGGCATGCTAACAAACTTGAAGATAGATGTTCAGAGATGGATATGACATATACAATCAAATAGAAGTTCTTTTTAAAGTTCCTTTTACCATATATACACATTCAAATATTAGTCCCAGTATTTACATAATTGTGTTAATATGAACAACATATATATTTTCAAAGTAAAGTTAATATAGAATATATATATATGTGTGTGTGTGTGTGTATATATATATAGTAGCATTTATATTATAACATAATATCAACTGAATTAAGAAATACTAAAGTATTTAAAAGACTTACTTAAAGTATATCTAGCCTATGAAGCTTTAAAACATTTTTGTAAATAAAGCTCTAAATATTTGCTAATTGGAACTTGTTATTAAGATCACTTATAAGAGCTGGCAGAACCACATTTTAGTGCACTTATATAATGCACTAATGTCATGAAGAAAAATGCAAACGGATTTCAGTTGTTTTAATTTCATTCATGCAAAGGCAAAGTAAAAGTTTTTAAATTAAAAATGATTTTAAGTAGGGTTGATCCAAATTAAGGTAATCTAAGTTTAAGGAATAAACCTTAATAAATTCAGATACTAAGTTTAACGTAAAACACAGGTTTGAAAATTTTAGGAAAAACAAAAATTTTAAAGTATTGAAAATACATTTCTTAGAAAATTATTAATGGTTTAGTATTAGTGAAAGTTTTGAATCTGGAAATATGTATCAATATTTCTACAAGAAGTAAAAGTTTCCTTTAACAATGTATCAATACTCAAACAGTCCCTGCCCCCTGGTTTGGCAGTGAAGGAGCTGAAATGAACCAGACCTCTCTGTTTTGACCATTAAAACCCCTGAAAAGTCAAAAAAAAAAAAAAAAAAAAAAAACAATGTATCAATACTCAACAAAAATAAAATAAAAATTATTTTTTATGTAATGACTGAATACAGATTTATCTTTAGGAGAACTGGTTTCAGTATAGTTTCTGCAAAGAATTGAAGTCCACTAACTTAGCTGAACTGATTTTTGGATTCATGAACAATAAATCACAGGACTAAAGAGATGACTCAGTGGATTTGCTCTTGCAAATGACCCTGCTTCCCTTCCCAGCACACACATGGTGGCTTATAACTGCCTGGAACTCCAGTTCCAAAGATCCTTTGCTTTCAAGTCAGGGCCGAAGTTTCTCTTTGCTTTCTTGTAATTGAGTTCCTTGTCATCCTGCATGCATATGGTACACAGCTATATGATCAGGCATGTATACATGCAAATAAGAGAAATAAACTAATGAACAAATGCACTAGTCTTTCCTTAAGGAAGTTAAATTACATTTTAAAATGATAGAGATAAAAGTTTCCTAGATCATTCTTCCTTAAGATTAGTTCTGTATTAAAGGCTTTTTAATAGGAGTAATTGTTAATATCAAAGAAATTTTATAAGTGTCAAATTCCTAGACCTTTGGATCCAGTTGTATTTCAGCTTAATATTTTAAAATCTTGGCTTTATTAAGTAAATACTATAAGAATAGATTTCACTGTTTGCTTACATTCCGTAAAGTGTGAACAGTTTCACTGCATTAAAGATGAGGAAACATTGCCAGAAATAAACAAATAATGCAGCATTTGTGCCCATTGTATCTTCCTTAAATCTTAAAATCCATTAAATATTTTACATTTATTTGGGTGAATGTTGAAATTAAAACATAAACAAGACAAAATTCATCAAAACCAAACCTTAGACCTTCCAGGAAAGTAAGTGTCAGGTTGTTTCTCAATAGAGAAACATTTCCCAATGTGTCAGCTGCCTGCTGATCTTGTGTCTGTATAACCCTGCTCAGGTGGATGCCATAGTCCTCACCATGATGCCTACAGAGGTGTGTTTCTGGGTGCTAGAATTTTCTGAGCCCATGCTTGATCATTATGCTTTTAATGTTCTCTACATATTGCTGTTTCAGTTTTTAAAACTTTGTCCACCCCAGGTTTTCACAGTTTGGCAGTAACCTTGAATCACATAAATGTGAGTTTGTGACCTAAAATCTAATAATGTAGGACACAGTGTGATGCCACACAGGGTTATGTACTTTTCACCTGGGGAATACAATGAACATGCCTTGAACTTTGTGCAATGACCATGAAATAAATGGGTCTATTTGAGAAACTCATATTAATCACAAGAATAAAGTGATCACAATGTATTTCACATCCCCATTTAAAATGCAATTCCCACTGAGTGTTCTCAATATGTTCTATCTAATGACCATAAATAAGCCAATACTCTATACAGAGCAATTAGGTTTATAACTTCATGATAGAGTGTGAAAGTAAGAAAGAACAGAGAATAGAATTGAACAATCTTGCAAAAAAAAATACCACGAAATAAATGGTATTAAATATGTATATAGCAAATCCTTATCAATTATAAATTATTTTTTTCTAAAATCAAATAGTAACAATAGAAAGGCATATAGAAAATATTTGGCCCAATTTGTCCTGCAGCTGTCTTCTTGAAGGTGCTTCAGTGAACAGAGCCTGTTGACTCTGGTCCACGAGGCAGGCTGCAATGCAGGAAATCATCAGAGGACCCTTCATTCATCACCTGGTGCTCTCCTTACAGAGGGAGTCTGGGATAATCTGAGGAGTTGAGAGCACTTGAAGGAAGAAAGCACCCATAATAAACTATTGCTGTCACTATAGCCTTTAGTTTTTCAGCCCCAAAGATCTTTTTTTCTGAGTATGGCAAACATCATAATTTCAGTGTGTATATGTTTGTATCTTTAAAGCCGTTTCCTGTTTTCATATACAGTCACACATAAAAAAGGGAAATATATTCTAAAAATTGACTGGTTACAGGATTTCTTTATTGTGCAAACAAATTGAATGAATTTATGTGTATATCCACTCTATTTCTATGCTATTGTTTGGGGACCAAAAACCTGGACAAACTGGCACTGTACTAAATATTTTATGGAGCGATAACAGAATGGCAAGTGTCGGTGTATGTCAACATAGAAAAATTGCGATAATGTGCAGTATAAAATATGAAAACACTACCTGTGTATAGAGCCTTTACACCAATGTCCTGTAGAGTTCCAGAACAGGCTGAGGTAGGGTCATTAGAGTGGCCAATGAGTAGAATGGCCAGTTCACTAGTGTGGATTTCATGTGCATTTCATACTTACTTAGCCTCCTGAAATTTAATTAGATTCCCTCAGTCATTTAACCTTACCTATGTAACAGTTTAACTTCATAAACTTTTTCTGATTTATTTTTAATTTTTTTATGAAATTCATACATAGGTACTGTATTTATACCCATTCCATCTTTCTAATGACCGCCATTCACACTATTTTGATTTAACTCCAGTGGTCCCACACTATATTCTGATGACATGTTTCCTTATAATTGAGGCCTTTTCTTGATGACTCTCAGGAACTCATTTATCAGATGAAATATCAAATTATTTTGTAAAAGCTGGGCTGGTGGATCTTGCCATAAATCCCAGCACTGGAGTGGCTGAAGCAAGAGGATCGCTTTGAGTTTAAGACCAGTCTGAGTTACCTAGTTCTAGGACAGCTTGTGTTGAAGAGTGAGAGTTTTTTTAAAACTTTGTATTGATTTTTTTTGAGAATTTTACATCATGCATCCCAATCCCACTCATCTCCCTGTCCTCTTGCTTCTGCCCTCTGCCCTTACAACCTCCCCTAAAAAAAACAAAATTTAAAAGTAAAACAAAACAAAACAAAAAACCATACAAACAAAACCAACCAACAAACAAATAAATCTCAGTCTGGCACCTGTAGTGTGGCCCAGTGAGTCTCACTGTATATTCTTTAGTTCATACATCTGTACCTTAAGTGTTTATTGCAATGAGTCATTGGTCTGGTGTGAGACCTTTGCCTTCTACTATACTGTGAATACTGGACCTTCTCTGTCCTTCATCTTGGATATCTTGTCGTTGCCCTGTGTCATGGTGATTCTGTAGCTTTGAATTTGTAGATCTGTCACCTTTACATACTCCAGAAGTTCATAGATGAAGTAGGTGTTGCGGTGGGTTACATCTTAGTCCTGGTCCTGGACCTGGACAGGAGCTGGGTTGGTCAGCCTGCCAGCTTTTCCTCATTGTCATCACCCAGGTGAGGATTCCAGCACTGCCCCAGCTAGCCCACCAAATGTAGCAGACAGCAAAAAGCCGGGCCGGTTCTCTTGTTCTCAAGACCTATGATCCAGCTCATCTGTACTCACACCACCAGGGCCAGCTCTACTGTTTTGGCCAGGTGAGGTGCAGGGCTTGTTCTCCGGATTGCTGTACTTGATGAAGGGCAAGGGCAACTCTTCAGTTCTCATGCCCTCGAGGTTGGGTCATCCACCTGTCACAGGTGGCAAGTGGTGGGGGAGCATATCTTCCTTATTCATGACACCACATGGCATATCAGGGAGGGGCCAGCGACAACTCCTTCTCTCACACCCACAGGCTCAGCTCCCCAGCACTCATGCCAACAGGATCAGCTCTAGTGTGCTGCTCCGGGGAGGTGCAGAGCCTAATCTCCTTAGTGCTGCTGCCCGTGGGAGGCAGTGCCAGTTCTCCTACCTGCTTGACCTCGGGGCCAGCTCTCCCATCCACCCCAGGTGGTGAGGAGCAGAGGAGATTGGTGGTCATCTCTCCTTTGTGACTCCACGTTATTGTAGATGAAAAGTAGGGCTAGACGTCAAATGTACATTTCAGCGCAAGATCACCTGAGCCTCATCCATGGGGACAGCTCTACTATGTCACCCAGGCTAGATGCAGGGCCCACTCTCCCAAGTGCTGCATCCAGTGAAGGGCACAATCAGCTCTCTGCCTCTTGTAATCTGGGACCAGCTTTTCTGCTCTGCAGTGTGTGGCAAGAGGCAAGGGCAAAAAGCAAAGTGGGTATCTCTCCCTCGACTACACCACTGAAGGGGCTATTTCTCCCACTCTTGCATATGCGGGCCTGGCTCACCAGTACCCCTGCCAGCAGGGACAGCTCTACTGTGCTGCTCTGGGGAGGTATAGGGCCCATTCTCCCTAGTGCTACAACCAGTGAGGGAAAAGACCAACTCTATGTAGCCCTATCCTCACTGTTTTTGATGGTAACAGGAACCATAGACATCAACACAGATTGCAGCTGTGCAAGGCTGTGGACCCAGATGTGGCCCCCTGCCAGAGCTGTGCATGTCCTCCATAGTCAGCCAGGCCTAGAAATGCCCAGTGATTCGTGGGTGAAATTCTTCTTGCTTTAAGTGTAGAAACCTGGGGTGGAGCTGTCTTTGTCTTCTGGAGTCTGCCAGGCCTAGATGAGAACATGTTTTAACAGAAGCAATAGCACCCCCAAAAACCCAACTATTTTATTAAATCAGGAACATGAATCTGAAAATAATGACTGTTGGAGGAATCAAATTTTAATTCATGTCAATAGAAACCTGTTTTGCTTCACTATAATTCTATAGGGTTCAGTTTTCAATATTTTTTTCCAAATTTATATGTATAGTAGATTTTGATCATACTCATCCAGTGACGGTCTTATTCTTCTCAAACATCTAAAGACTTTCATCTTCCCATCTATTTTAATTGCTCTCTCTGTGTGTGTGCATTTCTGTTCATGTGCATGTATATGTCCATATCTAAGGTTCTGTGCATTCATCAATGATCATGTTCTATCAAGAAAACATTAATTCATAGCATTCATACCCACTTTCTAGATCGTACAATCTTTCTAACCACTCTTTCATACTTTGCCCTGGACCTTGGAGGGGTGATATAGACGTACTGAGCACTCAACACTCACTTATTCTCACCATGTCAACCAGTTATACTTTTCCTACATTCATTGTTGACTACAAAAAGAAGCTTCTCTGACTAAAGCTGAGGGATGTGCCAGTCTATGTATATAAGCATGTATTCAGAAGACAGTTTGACTACATATTTATTTACTAAAACAAGAATACAGCTTTCCCCAAGGGCTTGTGAACTTACTAGCCACAACCTTTTGATCAAAACTGTAGTATGAGATATAAATTCCTTCCATTGGAGGATGTTATTATCAAGTCAGATCAAAACGGGGATGGCTATGCTCAAAATACTCCACTGAATATTGACCATCCACATATTTTGCCTGGATGGTCAGTATTGAAGCATGCAGGACCTACAGCTGAGTAGGACAGTTTGTGACTTTTCTCTTTCAGTAGACTTCATACAAGCCTTTTCCGCTGTGAATGTTAGTCCATAAGAAACAAGTATCCCTTGGTTCAGCTTGTTTGCTGTACCCATAGCAGAAGTGTGTGGGGTCTTCAATGAAAAGGATCTTCGCATGTACTTCTGGTGAGCAAACAAAAGCACTAAAATCAGCCTGTATTGTCTGGGGAGCCTCTGGAGATAATCAGGCCATTAACAGTTCTGGTGGAAGCCCGTAGCTTTCACAGAGATTTTTGCTTCTGAACTTAAGGCTGTTGTTCAGCCATGCAGAGTACTCATGTTCAAACTCTTTTTAAAATAATTGTTTTCAAATTATCTTCAAGATAGTAGATTTTCATGTGTTTTCATATATTCTTAGTTGATCTTCCCCAACATCTTCTTTCCCCATATACACTAACACTTTCTTTTTATAACTTTTCTGCTGTGGATATTGTTCTATATAAATAAAACACTGATGGCCAGTGACCAGGCAGGAAGTAGGTTGCCAGGCAGGAAGTAGGTGGGACAAGGAGAGAGGAGAATTCTGGGAAGCAGAAGGCGGAGGGGAGAGACACTGCAGCCACCGCCAGGACAAGCAGCATGTAAAGACTCTGGTAAGCCACCAGCCACGTGGCAAAGTATAGATTTATAAAAATGGGTTAATTTAAGATAAAAGAACAGTTAGCAAGAAGCCTGCCATGGCCATACAGTTTATAAGTGATATAAGAGTCTGAATGATTATTTTATAAGTAGATTGTGGGACTGCGGGGCTTGGGGAACCTGGAGAGAAGCCCTCCAGCAACAAATGGCGCCCAACGGCTCGAGTTTCCACCTTAAACCTGAGAATATTTAATAACCAATTCTAAACAGAGCCAAAACCAGGTTCCTGCTTCTTGTCTCATATGGGCAGCTAGATGCCGCAAAACGCAGGTTTGAACACTGGCAGGTTCCTGGAGCGTGCATTTGACCTGCAGTGTGGTGGAAATGAGGCGTCTGCCAGCGGCACATTACGCTGTGTGGTAGATTTAGACTTTACTATTATTAAAAAAAAAAAAAAGAGGTTTCTGGGCTACACGCTACTTTGATAAAAGCTTAGATCCACTTTTTCTGAGACTTGATGACTCACAGAACTGGCAGAAAATGCTATGTTGGTAAGCTGAAATGGGTGGAGCCATCAGCCACAGTGCCGTTTCAGTCTTAGAATGGTGCAGTTTAAAACAACAGATTCACAATACGTAGGCTTGAAAGAGACAAAATAAATAAATAAATTAATATAAAAAAGCCACGTAAAGATGGCTACCACACAGAGAATCTGGATTATGTTGTCTTTGATATTCGTAACTGAAGAAAAACATTTGATTGCAAAAGCTGTTGAGTTATGCCAAAATGTATATTTTAAAGGTACCTTGACTTCAAAATTTGGATTTAAGGATATGTTGCTTTGGAAAAGAGGTTCTGCTTTTGTTTCCACAGAAAGCCAGAGGCTGTGGATTTGTTCCAGATTAAGATACATCAGGTTTCACCAGCCAAGACCCCCTGAAAGGTCTCCGATGACACCATGGCCCAGATGATCCAACATCCAGATCGTTTCAAGGCAACTGGCTCCCACAATACAGCCTCAAGGACTACCCCATAGGCCTAAAATTTTCTTTGTGTCCCCATAAGATACAGCGCCCCCCCTCCAGCAGGAAGTAGTAAGAGATGCTACACCCAAATTCCCAAATATACCAAGCTGGCTTTAGAGGTGGAATTGGCTCACTCCCCCTCTAAACCCAGACATATTGCTTTAAAAAAAAATGGTTAAGAGATTCTTGTGTCCTAAATCAGAAGAGCCCTCTGGTGTGGGACAGAGAAAAACCAATATTTTTATTTAAAACAGGTTGATTATAAATGTGATCTCTTTCCAAAAAAAAAGGGGGGGGATATGATATAGATATATAGGAGGATATAGAGATGATAAGATAAAAGGGTAGATTAGTGAACCTACTTTTAAAGAACAACTTTTTTAAAATGTTTTACATTGGTATAGATTTTAGTTTATGTTTAAAATGTTTTACATTGGTATAAATTTTAGTTTATTGATACAAACTTGAAGTTAATTTTGTTATACTGTATATATATATGTATATATATATATATATATATATATATATATATATATATATATATTCTTGTTTGAGGTATTATGTTTATATAACTCATTTAAAATTGTAATGGATAATTAAAAATAGATTAATAATTAGTCATCTATGATAATCATATCTATAGCCATGTTAGTTAGGTCTTCTAGGTATACATAGATATATTTCAGATAGATAGGTAATCTTCAAACACTTCATAGACCTAGAGAATATGGCATTTAAATAACTTAGAATTCTGTTGACGTGAGACACAATTGCTCCTGGCTGCACCAATTGATCCCGAGAGAATGTTGGGTTTCTAAGACATTTCCCTTTGGAAGTTTGTCTTTTTGGCATAAAATGGCCTACTGGGCAAAGAACTGCCCTTGCCTTGACGGCTGACAGTACGAATAAAATGCTGTCCTTTATGGACAAGCGGGACACAAGGAAAGCGACCACTATACTCTGCCAAGACAGGGTAAGATGGTCTCTCAGAATTCCTGCTTCTAAAAATGGTCTGTCAGATACTCTAGGCCTGTAGCCAATTTAAATGCACCAACAATGCTGAGAAACATTAGGTGACTGTCCAGGCTGCCAGCTGTCTTGGTCTACTTTTGCAAGATTCCCAAAAGTTGCTTGCATCCATCTACCATTTCTCAGGTACCATTATGTTCCTTCTCAGGTCTTTGATGTGGTTGAAAACTAGATAGTTGTAATTTCCTCAGTTATGATAAAAGATAAGTTAGATATAAAACCTTAAACTCACAAATATAAGATAGATAGGACATCTTCTTTAATATTGTAACTGTAATTCTTGCTCGATAATTGTTTTGTTATATGTAATTTTACCATGTTAAAGTTAAAACCTTCCTTTTTAAAAAAAGAAGAAAAGAGGAAGTGCTGTGGATATTGTTCTATATAAATAAAACACTGATGGCCAGTGACCAGGCAGGAAGTAGGTTGCCAGGCAGGAAGTAGGTGGGACAAGGAGAGAGGAGAATTCTGGGAAGCAGAAGGCGGAGGGGAGAGACACTGCAGCCACCGCCAGGACAAGCAGCATGTAAAGACTCTGGTAAGCCACCAGCCATGTGGCAAAGTATAGATTTATAAAAATGGGTTAATTTAAGATAAAAGAACAGTTAGCAAGAAGCCTGCCATGGCCATACAGTTTATAAGTGATATAAGAGTCTGAATGATTATTTTATAAGTAGATTGTGGAACTGCGGGGCTTGGGGAACCTGGAGAGAAGCCCTCCAGCAACACCATTCACTCTAAGTAGTAGTTCCACTTATATTGACAAACCAAAATACTTTATTATCAGACACCACATAAAAGCTTTAGTTTCCCCTCTGACTCCTGTGGCTATTCTCTTTGTTCCTGGCATCTACAGATAATCACTCCTACTTAAAAACTAAAGTGTAAGATTTTGAATTTAAGATCTGTGTACAAGAGAACACACATTGTGTTTGACTTCCTGATGCTGAGTTACCAAACTCAATATTGTATCTTCTTTCCAATTTTATCCAGTTTCTCAAAATACCCATAATTTATTTTCTCTAAAATGATGACTAAAATATGATTGTGTTTATGTACCAAATTCCTACATTTCCCTTATGTGTTCATCAGATAATGGACATATAGGTTAATTCTGTCTCCTAACTAATGTACCAGAGCTTCAAGGAATATAGATATGTTTTATCTCTGTGGTACAGCAAGGTGTGCTTTGGAAAATTCCTAGGAGTGGCATATCTGGATTGTAACAGTAGTTTTTTTTGGGGGGGTTTGGGGAATTTGTTGTTATTTTTGTGCCTATGCGCTTCAATGTCCCTTTTTATTATTTGTAATGTGAGGTAAACAAGCTGAATTTATTTCCAATCTGCTTTAGCAATCTATGAAATACATCAATAACAGTATCATTTTTGCTTATGGCAAGATCTTATGTAACCCATGTTGTCCTCAAATTCACTGTGTACACCAGGTTGGCCTCAAATTCATAGAGATCTACTTGCCTCTGCTTCCTAATTTCTTGGATTAAAGGCATACACCAATATTTCTTGCTAGTTCTATTTTTAGATTCATGAAAACTCCACACTAAAGTGGCTGCACCAGTATACTTTTTGTGAATAGTATTAGTCTGATGCATTACAGTTTCCAGGATGGCCTTATATAATCTCTCTCATCATATTGCCAAATTCAGAACATTAAAAATGAAAAGCTTTATCTTGGAGAATGTTATTGAAATCATTTTACTAATTTCCCATCAGTATAGAAATAATTTTCAGTAAAAATATATAGCAGTCATGTATTATTTCTCAACTAACAAAAGAAAGCCAGCAATCCAATTATATCTTTTAAAATATAATTGTATTTAGTGATATGTGACAATTTCAAATAGGAAGGTTAGAATTCTAGCTTATTATAAAAACACAGATTCCCCGGAAGAAGAATCATGCTTGGTGTTGTGAGACAGAACAAGGGTTACCTGTTTGGAAATCCGGAGACCCAGTATATGATATTTTGTTTTCATCTATGTCTTTCTAGGGAAACTTGGTCATACAGATACTTCTATCCACAATTCCCAGGTCCCTTGATGTGCTGGTAAAAGAACGAGCTGTTGGTAGTAAATATTAGGAGGAAGAAAAAAATAACACACACACACACACACACACACACACACACACACACACACACACGTAAACTGTTCAACATGAGCTGTATCTCTCCAGCTGTATCAATAAACAACTAGGTCTAGTAGGTTACTGCTAACTTTAAAACTGCTTTGGATCCCTTCCAAGTGCCATGCACGTTTTAATAATCCCTGCTCACCTTCAGAGTACAGTGCATTAACGCATCCCTGCTCACATTCTCAGTGCCAGCATTAACACACTCCTGTCTCAAAGCCCCATTTATGTCATTGTTTCTTCTGCAGTGAAAATACAGTACTTGGAAATTTGTTCTTATAAATCCCAGCTCAGACTCTGTGGTCCTTCTATTCATATGGTTAGTGTCTCACATCCTTCACTTAGAAAAAGTCTGAGCCTGAGATTTCATGCTAAAACCTTCTCTCTACCCCAGTAGCAAGGAGAGTGGATGCTTCTTGGGGTTAATCAGTTTTGGATTACATTTTTATCTCTATTATACTTATGTGCTGCTTCTCTGAAGTCCATGTCCTTTATTGAAGTATCCAGAGGCATCTCAATGTTGCTAACTGAAGCTCACCCCATGATGCAATGTGAAAAACAATAAAAAGTCCAAAGCCTATGTAGTAGCATAAATTTTAAAGAGTCTTTATTAATAAAATCAAACCTGAGGCCAGTTATTGGGGTGAACACTGGAAGATCAGAGCCAGAAGAAGCCACAGCTACCTCACCTCGCTGGATCTTCAGCTGGTCTTGTTTTCTCAGACTGGAAGCCTCTGTGTCTTCATATCCAAATGGCTCTCAGCTGAACTGTGCTCCAAAGCCTGAAAGCTTAACCAGCCAAATGCTCAACCAGCCAAAATGCTTCTAGTTCCTGGTCCTTACGCCCTATATACCTTTCTGCTTTCTACCACCACTCCCTAGGATTAAAGGCTCACTTCTTGGGATTAAAGGTGTGTGTCACCATGCCTGGCTGTTTCCAATGTGGCCTTGAACTCACAGAGATCCAAAGGGATTTCTACTTCTGGAATGCTAGGATTAAAGGTGTGAGTGCCACCATTTTCTAGCCTTTGTATCTAGTGGTTGTTCTGTCTCTGACCCCAGATAAGTTTATTAGGGTGCACAATGTTTTGGGGAACACAATACCACCACAAGCCTAGATAAGAACCTTTCCCTTGAAATATCTTCAAGAAAACTAAATTTGGATTCTAGAAAGGTGAGCTTGGTCCATTGCTTATGCCTATATTTATAATATAGTCATTCTAATTACTTATATAACATCATGATTAAAATTATTCAGGAGCCCAAACACTTTGAAAAATATAGTACTTGACTTGCTATGCTTTTCTTTAGTTAAAGTTCATCTTTCAATTAAATTATGAATAATTATTAACGAGTATGAGTTGTTATTTAACAAAAAAATCCAGCAAATTTCATTGAAGGAAAAGAGAGACATCAAAATGAAATCAAGCATTTCTAAAATTATTTGAAAATAAAATATTTTATGCAACTAAAAATTACCTCAAAAATTATTATTACCACGGTTTTACTTCTAATCATTAGGGGAATATAACATTATGGTTTTATCAGCAGTATTACACTTTAGCTCATATGTTTACAGTAAATGTTGATGTTCTAGTTTGTTTGATGCTTAATCATTAAATATGCCTATAATCCTATTTAACAATTAATAATTTATAATACGATATAAAACAAGCAATAAATCAATATTCAAATTATAAGGTAAAAAATTTCTAATACACCTAATTTGATACCTTTCAAATTTTGGGATGTCATCATACTTCTTTATGATAATTCCTTTTCCAGAAATCATAGAAATAATTTTAATATCTATGTTTTAGTATAATGTCATCTGATTGGCTTTGACTGATCATTTTGAACATTGCCTCTTCCTCAAGAAGAAACATTTTAAACAAAATTTACAAAATAGGAAGAAGGCTGAATCAACTAAGCGGGGCTTATATGAACTCACAGAGACTGAAACAGCAAGCACAGCAGGCCCGCATCGGTCTGCACCAGGTCCTCTAAGTGTAGGTTCTGACTATTACCTTGGTGTTTTGTGAGACTCCTCACAGTGGGACCAGATGTGTCTCTTACTCTTTTGTCTGTTCTTGGAACTATTTACCTCCTATTGGGTTGTGTTGTCCAGCTTCACTCTGAGGGCTTTTGCTTTGTGTTATTGTATCATATTTTGTCACATTCCATTGTTGTTTCTTGGAAACATGCTCTTTTCTTAAGGGAATTGGGGGTGGCTGGGAAGAGTGGAGAGAGGAGGAACTAAGATTGAGATGTATTGTATAAAAGAAAATACTATTTTCAATAATAATAATAATAAATTCCATTGAAGAATGTTACATCTCCAAAATAATCATTTGTGTACACATTATTATTTATACACATCATCAGTTGAAAAACTTAAGAGCAGCCTACCAAAAGAACCACAAAAACAATTTTAGCCACAGACATTGACATTGAATAGAACCTCAGGAATTTTAATGTTAGTCTCTAAATAAGTCTTTAGTCAGGTGAATAAAGATTATTTTTCATACAATATTATTCCAAGAACCTCTAAATCTTCACTGTCTTCCCTGTCTACATTCCTACTGTCTTCAGGTGGCCCCATCACAAACTAATAGTCAAGTAACCATTGAATTGACGTGTCCTTACCAGTAGTAATCATCCCTGCAAGTCCCTCAGATGCTTTATATCCTTTTACACATTGTCTAACCACAGAAACAATATGAGTCAGTTGCATGACTTACAGTTTTCAGTACTCAGCCCAAATGATATCATCAATCTCAAAATAATTGAGGAATTCTTAGGAGAACCTCAGGCAACTTTGGACAAAAATGTAAAAACTAGTCAAAGGAAAATGAACATGAATAACACAAATTAATATAAATGTGTAAATATTGTTCCTTGTTAGAATATTATTTAACATGCTTTCATTCTTGTGCTATTTCCTGATATTTACATTTTTCTTCTTCCTTGTCCTCATGGGAATTAATGAAGGTTTTTCTTTTCTTTGCATTCTTTTCCTACTTGGTTCATAAAACTTTTAAAAGTTACCAGAATTTCAAATTGCACATCTCCTTAAGTGTTTCTCAGCCCTTTGCAATTCTGTTGAGAATTCTCTGTTTATAGGCTGCCATTTTGTCCTATTGACAGTGTCCTTTGCCTTACAGAAGTTTCCTGAGTTCCCAGTTACTAAGTGTTGATCTTAGTGTCTGCACGATCAGTGTCCTGTTCAGGAAGTTCTGTTCTGTGCCAATGCACTCAAGGCTATTTCCCACTTTTTTTTTTCTATCAGGTTTAATGTATCTGGATTTATGTTGAGGTCTTTGATCTACTTGGTGTTGAGTTTTGTGCAGTGTGATAGATATGTATCTATTTGCATTCTTCTACATGCTAACATTCAGTTAGACCAGCACCATTTGTTGTATATGCTTTATTTTTTCCATTTTTTTAAAAACATGTTGATTTTTGTCAATAATTAGGTGTCCATAGGTGTGTGGATTTATGTCTGGTTCTTTGACTTAATTCCATTGATTCATCTGTCTGTTTTTTTGCCAATACCATATAGTTTTATCTCAAATGTCCAAGAAACATTAAGGAGATGTTCAACATCCTTTGCCATCAGGGAAATGCAAATTTAAATGATTCTGAGATATCATCTTACACCTGTCAGAATGGCTAAGATAAAAACACAAGTAATAGCTCATGCTGGAGATGATGTGGAACAAGGGGAAAACTCCTCCACTGCTGGTGGGAGTGCAAACTTGTACAGGAAATTGGAAGTTAAAGTGGAGGTTTATCAGAAAACTGAAAAACAATCTACCTCAAGACCCAGCTATATCACTCTAGAGCATATACCCAAAGGATGCTCAATCATAACACAAGGACACTTGCTCAACTATACTCATAGCAGCTTTATTTGTAACAGCCAGAACTGGAAACAACCATATGTCCTTCAACCGGAGGATGGATAAAGAAAATATGGTAAATTTACACAATGGAGTATTACTCAGCTGTTAAAACCAAGGGCACCAGGAAATTTGAAAGCAAATAGATGGAACTAGAAAACGTAATCCTGAGTGAAGTAACCTAGATCGAGACAGACAAACATGTTATGTACTCACTTGTAAGTGGATATTAGCTATAAAATAAAGGATAACAATCTGCAAACTCAGAGAGACTAGGTAGTAAGGAGGGTTTATAGGGCAACACATGGATTTCCCTCAGAAAGGGAGATAGAAGAGGTTGTTTTGAGTGGACTGAGGGCAGGTAGTGTTGGAAACATGAGTGACCAGGTTAGAGATGAGGGGATAAAGGGAAAGAGTACTGAAAGAGTCTACTGGAGAGGAGGGGGCATTTCTGGGTCAGGTGAAAACAGGGCACAAGAGAAACCCCCAGGAATCTACAAGGATGAGCTCAGGTAAGACGCCTAGTCATAGCATATACATAGCCTGAACTGACCATCTCCTGTGACCAGGCAAGACTTCAGGTGGAGGGAGTAGGAGAGCAACTCAGCCACATAACATTTGATCTACAATCTGTTCTGCCTATGTGATGTACTGGTATTGGTGTCTATCCCAATTGTCAGCAAAGAGGCATCATCCAGCAACTGATGGAAATAGATGCAGACAGCCAAATGTTAGGCGGAGTTCAAGGAATCCTACAGAAGAGGAGAGAGGACTGTAGGAGCCAGAGGGGTCAAAGACATCACAAAATCCTACCGAATCAACTAACCTGGGCTCATAGGGACTCACAGAGACTGAGCCTACAACCAGGGAGCCTGTATGGGACTGACATAGGCATTGCACATATATGTTACTCTTGTGTAGCTTGGTCCTCTTGTGGAACTCCTAGCAGTGTGAACAGGGGATGTCTACAACTCTTTCACTGGTTTTGGGACCCTACTCCTTTCCCAACCTTAATATATGGGGGTGGTGCTTCTTACTGAAACTTGATATGCCTTGTTTTGTTGATACTCATGAGAGACCTTCCCTTTCCCAAAAAGAAATGGAGGAGTGGATTGGGGGTGTCAAAGAGAGGAAGGATGGGGGAAGGATTGGGAGGAGAGAAGGGAGGGGAATCTGGTGCCAGGATGTAAAATAAATAGATAAATTAAAAAAATAATTTCAAATTGCAAATTATCCAAATAAAAATGTATCATTAGCCTCTGGAATTGAAATATTAAAATATTTGCCATAATATTTTAAAATGTAGAATTTTTAAAATATGTATTATTTGAGTAGTAAAATTTCAAATTTAAAAATGTATTTTCATACAATGAATTAGGACTACGTACTCATATATTTATTGGGCAGCCAATTTTTTGTTTTGTTTTGTTTTTTTCTTTCATTTTTCTTTATTAAGAAATTTTCTACTCACTCTACATACTATCCACAGATCCACCCTCCTCCCTCTTTCCTCCCCCAGCCCTCTTTCCCAAGCCACCCCCCATTCCCACATCCCCCAAATTGATGTCTCCGGAGCACGGGGAGTCAGCAGAGCCCAGCACACTGAGCCTAGACAGGTCCAAGACCCTTCCCACTGCACCAAGGCTGTGCAAGGTGTCACACCACAGGCACCAGATTCCAGAAGCCTACCCATAGACCAGGGACAGATCCCGATCTCCCTGGCTGGGTGCCCACCAAACAGTTCAAGCCAAACAACTGTCTTCGGTATCCAGAGGGCCTAGTCCAGTCCCATGGGGACTCCACAGCCACCAATCCATAGTTCATGGGGGGGCAGCCAATTTTTTAAATCTTTATATTATTGCTGCTTAGAGAGTGGATATTATTCCGAACATAGTTCTTTAATCATTTTGTGGTAATATTATATATTGGCATTACATTTTTAAATATATTTTGGACAGAAACAATAGGTTTACTCATTAAATGGTCAAGAAACAAATACACAGAAAAATCAAAATTCACTTTCTCTCAGAAGTTAGTTGACCTTCTGTTATAATATTTTCCATAATTAATGAGGGAAAGTAATTTAAACACAATTTGGGGGCCATTAGCTTTGAAGTAAATTTCATTATTTTCTTACGGATGTTTTTCGTGTTTCAGCTGGCACTTGCGGTGCGTAGGTGTGTTCACTCCTGTCCAGAGACTGTTGTTTACTCTATAGTGAATCCACAGTGGTTTGCTCTCCATTAGAAACTAAACATCAAGATTTACATTTCTTTTTGTATAATTTTTTATTGCAAGGGCTTTATTAAATATTTCTATAAAAAATCTTCAGCTGTGTCGAAAGATATAGTTAAATATTTCTGAAGTGATCATTTACCTCATTTTTTTAAATCCTGGGTTCTTTGTCATAATTTGTTTGACATTTCATTAAACAGACTTCAGGTGTTTTATTAAATTAGTTTAATTATAGCTGCCAACTGTGTTCTTTACACATTTGAGAATATTTCATGCTATCGGGTAACAGCAACTTTTGTGTTTAACTTTTAGTAACTCGCCAGCACTCTGATTAAAGTTACAGTCCAGGATCTTCTGAGTGTTTTTTTGTTTTTGTTTTTTTCACTTGTTCACTGTGGATGGGATAAAAGGCAGAGAAGCAAGGACATGAGTTTTCATTGTTACTTTCACTGTCAGGGAGACCTTGTCCCTAGAGTCCCCAGGGGACACATATCATTTACTTATATCCGTGATTTTTAGGCTTTGTGGAGTTTTATTATTGTTTAGAAGGTTATCACTAATATTTTAGAATCTCTACTACAGTTTTGTCAATGAAACTATTATTCTTTTGGTTTTTAAAGTGGATTATATAATAGATAATTATTTAGGTTATCTACACTTTTGTTCTTAATATTAATTTTTAACTATTTTATAATTTCCTAATTTTCTCTTTCTTACCCTAAATCTCAGGATACTATTATTTTATTGGTTTAGTCACTATTTGTAAAAAGCACATCAAGATGGACTGTATCACAGATTGGCGTTTGGAAACATCAGAACACATGTTTCAGAAGAGAATGGAAATATCCTCTTCTGTTCTTTCTACTCAGTCCTCTGGTCAAGAAATAAAGTAAAACTTTGTGTTTTTATTTGCTCACTTTCATTGTGGTGCTTTTTTTTTTTTTTTGGTTTTTCGAGACAGGGTTTCTCTGTGTAGCTTTGTGCCTTTTCCTGGAACTCACTTGGTAGCCCAATTCTGGGAATACCAGGTGAGGTTTGGACATTTCACTATTGGATATAATTTGTTTAAAATATAATTGATTGGTTCATCTTTCTGAAAAATATTTATATTAATTTGGTTTTCAACATATCTGATTTAGTACAATGAGGAATTCTAATAAATTTAATTTTCACAAATATGTCACATGCATATAAAATCAAAGGATTAGAGGTATTTTAGGATTGTTATAATGACATTGTTACATGAAGTCTATATTTGAAATGGTGCTCCATACATTATGTTTACACAAAAAAATTATTTTAAATGTTTTATACACAGTGTAGTTTAGGAGAATTTAGGTAATTAAAATAAGAAAAATAAATGCAATAAACAAAAACTGAGTCTCAAGACTACATCCTACATCCTTTACTCATTTTGGACATTGTTTAACTGAATAGAATGTACCAAAGAAATATAAGCCTTACTAAAAAAAATATGTTATGAACAAGAGCATACATTAGATAGAATGCTTAATTTTGGTGACATTAATGTCACATGTGCTAGGACACTATTTTCTGATATTGAAGCATATGAGTAAATTTGTATCACTCCCTGATAATTATCAAAAGACCTATTTTGATTTGAAACACAAAAAAAGCAAAAATAAATTGAATGTTTGACCATTTACAGGGATGTGAGAATATGTTTATGAGTTCACTAGGCATGAATGGTCAGATTTCTGAATGGGAAAAATGGTTTGATTTCTGTGCATTGTTGCAATGGCTAAATCTGTTGTTTCATACAATATTGACAGTAGAAGTGAAAATCTCAGAGAAATTGACTACATTAAAATTTTAGGGTAAACAATGGATAAGCAGTGTCTAGTCATATACCTTTGCTGTAAATACTCTACATGCAATATATAACTGTTAAAAATATACAAGTTAGAAAACATAAAGATTAGATTGATGGCATAGATAATGTTTTAATTAGTTGCATTTGTTATTTTATTATCATATAATTAAATAATAGATTATTTATTTGAAAATTAATGTGAGATATGACAGCGTATATTTATTCTACACCATGCAGTGTAGAGCTTATCCATAACCACTTCCTTTAAACTCATCAGTTACAACCACATTTTAGTTGTGTCTATTCAACATGCATCACAAACTGTATTTTTCATTGATTTTTAGCTGATAAAAATTTATTAGCTTTTGTCTGTTTATTTATGTTCTTTCCACAGTCTTTAAAGTTGGAAGTGTTCTCTGTCCTTCAGGAGACTTTGGCCATGTCAAAGTCTTCAGTTTGTATTGCCTTTCTTTGCTAACTTACAGGAATATCTACATGAAAATTGTAAAGAAGTGAAAGTGAATGGAATAGAAAATGCGTTAAATGTAACAAAGCTGAGTTTGACTCGGGAAAAAAATCCCCCAAGCAAAGATGAAAGGCAGAATACAAATATAGAACAAAAATAAATTAAAAGATTGCCAGGGCCAGTATCCATTACTTCACCTGAAAATTCTAAATAAATATATACTTCATTCAAACTTAAATTTTGTCAAGAGTAAAGTCCTTTAAATGCTATATTAATTGTAGAACAGTGTTGAGAGTAGAAAATATATTTTTAATAGAACAGTTCTGACCCTTGAAACGGCACTAGAAGTTGAGACATTGTACCTTCTGACCTCAGGCAATCAAGAAGAACATGTAAAGTGTATGTCATTTTCCTCAACCAAAGGCAGTATAAGATCAAGGCTGGATCCAGAAAAAGTGTCCAAATCTCCTAACAATGCCATAAGAAGAATCAAGCTCAGATTCATTGACGTCACTGTTCTTTAGATTGGGAAAGTGATTTAAAGATATTCAGGTCCAAATGTCATTACTACAGAAAAAAATCTTATAAAAAATTTTCCAAGGAGGAAAAAATAGTAAAAAAAAAAAAAAAAAAAAAAAAAAAAAAAAAAAAAAAGAAAGAAAGAAAGAAAAAGAACTTACTATGATCCTATAATACAAAATATAATCATGGAATCTTATGGGAATATGGCTGAGAGGTCACTGGGAAGAAGTGACTCAATTCAGATACATTATCAAAGCCCGTGAGAGCATGGGTGACAGCTCATAAAAGCTGAAGCACCTTGAATACAAGGCTCAACCTGAAGGCAACTCAGCTGGTTGGATGGAGTTCCTTACTGGTCTTCACTCTGAACCTATCCTTGGCAGCTCAGCCAGTCTTTGTCTCGACTAGATATTTTGCTTGGTGTGTGTTGTTTCCAGGCTACTTGGCTGTTCTCTGCTTCTTCCAGGTTCTGGGCTTGTATGGGAGTGACTCTAACCAGTCTTGACATACACTTAGGGATGGAGATGCCTAGTGAGGCCAGGCAGTTTCAGGGACTTCATGAGTTTATTTTGACTCTCTTATTTTGTGTCTTAAGGAGCTTCCATGCTGGATGAAAGATTTCTCCTCCTCTTAGATCATTCTGTTGTTTCACTTTTCTATAAATAACTTGACTCTAAATACCCTGTTCTTTCACTTCCCTTTTCATATCTGATATTTTAAGACATTCCCCTCCAAAATGGAAGTGTTGAATCTCTGAAGAAACTGCTACACAACAGGCTATGGGAACAAATGTACAAATATTAATAACACTGTATACAAGTATATACAGAAACACACACTGCCAAAGCAGCACACGCAAATCTGAAAATATGAACAACATCAATCAAAATAAAATAAAAATTTTGCCTTAGATCCTCTGCTATTGTTTTGTAGATACTGTTAAAGGAAACTGGGTACTGAGCATGGCATCTCTGTATATTAATTGTCACAAATTTAAAAATAAGATGTCTGATTAAAGTTAAAATTTACAACTGTATAGATTTTCACATTTTACAAACCATTTAGACTTAGGTTTATTCCAGTGACAGTAACATATGCCATGTTTTCTAATTAATTCTTACGAGAAAGAGTCAAATAAATCTAAAAATACAAAGCTTTTCTGAGGGATACACTTAGCATTTGTGTGGCAACACAAATTCATCCACTAATGAATGAAGATCAGGAGCTGTGAGAGGAGTCAAGCAGTTAAAGCACTTCCTATCATGTCTGAGGACTGAGGTTGTTTGCCAAGAATCCCATGTAAATTCAAGGCCAGTGTACCATCAGTAACTTCATAGTTCAGAAGGTAGAGAGAGGACATTCCCATAGCATCCTGGCTAACAAGTCTAACCTTATAGGCAAGTTGTGAATTCATCTGCGAGACACTGCCTTCAGGAATAAGATATGACGAATCAACAAGGAAAATCCTTGCCAACTTGCAGCCTCCATAGATGTACACACATACATTGTATAGGTGCTTGCATCCACAGATATCCAAGCATGATACAATGTTGCATACACATTTCAAAAAACTTAAATAAATGAGCATGAGCACACAAGTTGTTTCTAACAGTGAATAGAAGAAGATGAAGGGGTGGAGGAAGAGGGGCAAGGGGTTGGGCAAAAAGAGAAGGAGAGAAAGGAAAGGAAAAGGAAACTTAGAAAGGAAAAACTCTAACAAGAAACAAACCACCCAAGCTGCATTCATTGATGCAAATTTAAATATCTCATAGTGTGAATAGATAGCAAATAATTTGGCAAAGCAGAGAAAGAATGAATAAAAATAACAAATAATATTATAAGACATTTTGTGTTTTCTAAAGATTGTGTTTTATTTTTAAATTATGTTCATATGTGTGCATGTATCTAGTGATGTTCACATGGATGTACTTGCCCTAGGATGACATATGTGTCAGTTCCCTTGAAGCAGAAGTTCCAGGTTATTTTCAACTTCCTAATGTGGTTGCCTGGAACTGAACTTGAATCCTCCATAAGGACATTACATACTTTTAACTGCTAGGAATCTTTCCAGCCCCAAATATTTTGAATCAATTAAAAGAATTTTAATTAAATCTAGAGAAGACTGTTGATAATCAGATTTATAACTTTGGCAACATAAACTGGAATACTGAATAACTAATGAAATAAATCATGATGTCATTGTGCCTAGACTAAAGCAAATGCCAGTGAAGACAAGAAGTTGGAAGAGGAGTCAAGGAATGCTCAATCATACCACAAGAGCACTTGCTCAGCTATGTTTATATCAGCATTGTTTGTAATAGCCAAAACTTGGAAACAACCTAGATGCCCTTCAACTGAAGAATGGGTAAATAAATTGTGGCACATATACACAATGGAATACTACTCAGCAGAGAAAAACAATGATATCATGAGGTTTGCAGGCAAATGGATGGATCAAGAAAAAAAAATCATCCTGAGTGAGGTAACCCAGACTCAGAAAGACAAATATGGTATGTACTCACTCATAGGAGGATACTAGATGTGGAACAAGGATGACTGGACTGCTACTCACATCACCAGTGAGGCTACCTGGAAAACAGAACCCCAAGAAAGACACGGGGATCACCCAATGACAGAGAAATGGATGAGATCTACATGAACAGCCTGGACATGAGTGGGAGCAATGAAGGGCGACAGTCGAGAGAAAGAGAGCGGGAGATCCCACCTGGATCAAGAACAGAAAGGGAGAACAAAGAATAGGAGACCATGGTAAATGAAGACCACATGAGAAAAGGAAGAAACAAGTGCTAAGGAGGCCCACAGAAATCCACAAAGATACCCCCACAAAAGACTGCTGGCAATGGCCGAGAGACAGCCGGGACTGACCTACTCTGGGGATGGGATGGCCAAACACCCTAATAGTTGTGCCAGAAACCCCATCCAAGCACTGAGGAATCTGGATGCAGACATCCACAGCTAGGCCCCAGGTGGAGCGCTGGGAGTCTAATTAGTGAGAAAGAGGAGGGTTTATATGAGCGAGAATTGTTGAAACCAAGGTTGGATAAAGCACAGGGACAAATAGCCAAATGAATGGAAACACATGAACTATGAACCAAAGGCTGAGGAGCTCCCCCCAACTGGATCAGGCCCTCTGAATAGGTGAGACAGTTGATTGGCTTGATCTGGTTGGGAGGCATCTAGGCAGTGGTACCAGGTCCTGGGCTCGCTGCATGAGATAGCTGTTTGAAACCTGGGACTTATACAGGGACGCTTGGCTCAATCTGGGAGGAGGGGACTGGACCTGCCTGGACTGAGTCTATCAGGTCGATCTCAGTCCTCGGGGGTGGCATTGATCTGGAGGTGGTGGGAATGGGGGTGGGCTGGGGGGAAGGGGAGGGGGGCAGGAACGGGGAGAACAAGGAAATCTGTGGCTGTTATGTAGAACTGAATAGTATTGTAAAATAAAATAAATAAAAGAAAAAAAAACAAACAAATTTTAGAATGTAGAATAGGCCTCAGAGCGCTGATTGAAGAAGCAACAAGAGTTAACAGTTTTCTCAAATGTACAATGATTTGATAATGTCCATGGTCAATAAGGTTTTATGTTTTGTTTGTTTGTTTGTTTGAAGGATCATCTCTCTAGGTACTCCTGGCTGTTCTGGGCCTCACTATGTAGACCAGGCTGGCCTCAAATTCACAGAGATTCTTCTGCTCTTGCTTCCAGAGTGCTGGAATTAAAGGTGCTCACTATGCCTGACTCATAGACCAGTTAGTTTCAAACGTAGGTTTCAGTTAGGAAAACAGGCTCACAAAATAGGCCTGAATGTACCTGATCTCAGAAACTAAGCAATAAGAGGCCTAGTTAGTTAGGTCTTAGAGGGGAGAACTCATTTCGGCACATTTATCATTCTGGGTCTAATACTGAAGAAATCCCATAGAACACATAAAGAGATGGTAAGGCTCGGACTTCAGGGAAGGTTGAGATTCAAATGCTCACTTGACAGCTCCAGTTATTTGCCCAAGAATCCACTTGGAATACTGAGCTAACATTGGAAAAGAAAGCAAAGTCAGTTGCATCATATGTAATTCATGCATAACTTCATTGAACACAATTTGTTGATTGTAGTTCGTATTTACTTTGTTCTAAGTAGATAAGTTAAGACAACATTGGCATGTTTGAAATACATAAATAATTGAATAAATAATTGCCATTGTATTAAGTTAGGTGTACACACAGACAACACTAGGATTTAAAGACTGTCATTTAATCCCTCTAGGGTTAATTTAAATGCAAATGCTGGGTTCAGAGCTTTGCAGTTGCATAGTAGAGAAGAGTTCCAGCTCTGAAATAATGATGAATATTCTATTAACTATAATTGTTATTTTCTAGGAAGCACGCAAGAGAGTGTGACGAGAACATGGCTGTAGGCAGAGGTCTGCTAGCCAACTAGGCCAACAAAATTACACCTCTTGTCAAAATTGGAAGGGTGGTAGTCATTAACAGTTCCAATAAAGGGTGACAATATAATTAAATATTTTATCTTTATTCACTTGTGAATATTGAGCTAATTGTGGAAGTCACAGGAAGAAAAAAGAAACCTCCTCTGTCTAATTGGATCCAGGCCTGACTTGTGTGTGGCAAGGTCAGACCTGACTAAGCAGTCAGGACAACCGTTCCTAAGCATTGTAAAAATGGTTTTAATTTAGAAGAAACTTGTTCTTAAAGCTTTGTTCTATTTAAAGTTAAATTGAATGTTTCCTTCTAAAAAATTCCAGTCATGAATTTACCCTCTCATTTTCTGTTAAACATTGGGAAGATGTCAAATTCAATGACTTATTTATATTTAGATAAATGGTTCAGTGATTCTATTATAGGTGTGCAAAAAAGTGCTATTAGGAAATCTGGTTTTAGGTCAGCAGTTTTTAATCATATGCTTTAGGTTTTTGTTTTTGTTTTTGTTTTCCTAAGATGGAGTTTCTCCCTGTAACACCCATGACTGTCCTGGAACTTGCTTTGTAGAGAAGGCTGACCTCAAATTCACAGAGATCCACCTGCCTCTGCCTCCTGAGTGCTGGGATTAAAGGTGTGCACCCCTAGCACCCAGCTAACCAAATACATTTTTATCTGGCCCTTCAGCATCACATTATACTGCAATTGTTCATTTTTAAAGCCACTATTGAGCTCAGATTAGCGGCTATAAAGTAAAAATCACAGTACGGCAAAGAAGTTGCAAAAATACAGCTTGGTAAATAAAGTTCAAAAGAATACTGAGTAATTCTCATCCCCAGCATAATGCTACAAGGAGAAATGTGTTTTACTTCTTCTTCATAATTATTTTAATGTAAAGGAAAATTAGCAATGAATTGAAAGGATGATCAAAGTTCACTGTTCAAGCAAAACATCTTAAAGATGTCTTCACTGTTCTTGGTGGCCTGACACTTAGTTGAGCCCAATGCCCCAATTAGTTTATATTGAAGGCTACATCTTTTTGACATAACCCTTTCAAGTCCCCCAAGATATCTATGACACTTAATGAGGTAAAAAGATATTTTCTGTGAATTTCTCTCAATTAAAAGATACTTGTATCTCTTTGGTTACCACAATTTTAATTTTGATAGTGGAATTAATGACCATTGAATCAATAGTACAATGAAAGTGTAAACTAATTATCTAGAGTATATGAAATATGTGTATGTATTCCTATTCAGCAGTACATTTAGTTACAGAATATTTCAGTGTGATATCTTCACAGAATTATTATAATGCCAAGGTATGTAGATTCTTGATAATATCTAACATTATCTATAATTTGCTGAGTGCTCACTCTGTACTACACAGTACTTAAGTAATAATTAACTTTAAGAAGTAACTGTAAACCTTATTTAAAGTTCAAAAGTAAGACATACATAAAATGTAGTTTATATAACACAATAAAGTCAGCAATATTAATATTTTACTCCAAACTGTGCTCTGGAGCTTTTCTTACTATTTTGTCTTCCCACATAGGCCACAAAGTTTCCTGTCTGCCTTCTATACTGTAACTAAATGGCATTTTCTATCATTTGTTATATATGTATGTCATATATATGTATATGTATATGTATATGTATATATATATATATATATATATATATATAAAGAAAGATTGCACATATATCCTTCCTCTGTCACCATTAGCTTTTCTTTTAAAGTTGGTGTCTAGGGTCAGATGATACAGAGGATGTTGGGAAGTCAAGAGTTTAAAATTTTGCCCTAAATTCTTGTCATACTGAGACATTCTTTTCCAGCTTCAATCCATCGATAATAAGTTGTGAATGCTGGATAATTTGCATATCACAAGGACAATAAAACATTCTGAACTTAGAATATGTTTCGTTTAGAAGCTTAGTTTCCTTGCAAATATAAATAAAAATTTTTCCATAAATGGTCACATTTTCACACTAAAAGTTCTTATCACCAAAAATTGGTTCCTGTATAGCTACATATAATATATGACTAAAATATGTAAGTTCTGCAAACAATTGTATAGATCTTCTGAACTTTTATTTTTCCATTGAGAGTTAGTCATCAACTATAAAATGAGCAATGCTGAGTGCCATTACATTTGGAATTTATAGAATTAATTAAAAACTGTTAACACTGAAATTACAGTGCTTGTATTTTTTACTAAAAGAGTAGTCTGAACCATGGAAAGGCTAATTTGTTCCAGACTTTTTAGCTAAATCAAAAGTGAAATTAGCCATATCAGATGAGAATGATTAATCGGTCTGCTCTGTCATACTAACTCCTTTCCAATGTTATTAAATAAAACAAATGATCTTATTCTCACTTCCCCTAGAGCAACTCAAGCCCCTTTTGGGTATTTTTCTAAATATCAATCAATTACTTATCATAAGAGAGAGAGAACCTTACTCAAAATATTTGCCTCACAGAAAATTAGTTTCTTTAGCTTTGCTTAGTCTCTTCAAAATTCCAGATTTGTTCCCCATGAAGTAATTGCATTACTGTTTGTTTATTTGTTTGTTTGTTTGTTTCTGTAGGTACTTTTGTGATTAAGCAATGGCTTACAGGGGCTTCTTATGCACTATGCATACTTTAAATAGGAAGAACATGTTAGAACCTTCACACATATGGTGAGTGAATGTCATTCCTGATCATAATTTCACTACTGTGTAGGAATTTGCAAATGTGATTGGCTTTCAGGTTCTGCGAAGTTTGTTTTTTATCAGTGCTTTAAAATGATTCCCAAAACAGATAGTAGGACCCTGATAGAGTACTAAGGAGATGCAAAAACAGAAATGTTATTTTATTTCATTGTATGGAGCATCTCTGTCGGTTTAGGTCTAGGGATTTACTCATAAGATACGTTTATCCCCCATCGCATCAACAGCTGTCACTACTGTCTTTGTGCACTGCATGTCAGTGTGGTGGGGTATCTTTATTTGACTACCAATCTTACCAGTTCCAAGTTTCTGCACAGTTGATGCTGATGCAGTTTCATTTTTTTGTAAAGGGACTCTAGTGAGAGGTGAAAGTTGACAACTCATATAAATATCTTTCTCAGTTTCCTTTGTTAAATATACTTGTTTCAATACATTAATATAATACATTTTAATCATATTTATACCCCACTATTCTTCTTAACTCCTCTCAGACCAACAGAGCCACCTTAAATCCTCTAGGAATTTCATGTCTTATTTAAAACAAAAGCCATTGAATCCAATGTGTACCAACCATATTTTCATGGTTGTACACTCATCCAGTGAAGTGAGATCAGCCAAGCAGGGGCCACATCCTAAAAGAAAATGGGTTCACCATACCCTTGAAACCATCAACTGCCACTGGCCCATCAGCTAGAAGCGGGGGTGCTCATGTACCCATTCTTACTCTGTGCTAGTGTGTCGACTGTCTTAATCTTTGCAGGGAACCCCAGCTGCTCTGAGTTCGTGAGGTTAATAGCTTTGACACGCCCAGAAGACATTGTTTAACTCCATTCTACTCCAACATTTGACTCTTACAATCTTTTCTCCATTTTCTCATGGTAGACCAAGAACCTTTACGGGAAAGGATATCATAACAATACCCGTTTTTGGCTTATCAGCTCACATTTATTTTCTGTACTTGACAAGATGTGAATTTATGCATGATTCATGTATTAGGGCACAAAGAGACTTATCTGATGCGATCTGAGAGCTGCAACGGTCTAATTTAGAGAGCAGTTTGATGAATGCTCATTTAGCCTAAAAATAATAGTAGATTTTATTAATTATTTTTTTCATTTATTTTACTTCCCCTCCTTCCTCCTCCCATCCTCTCCCCCTACTTCCCTTCTGTTCCCCATCCCCAATACACCTCTCCTCCACCTCTGTTTAGAAAGGGGCAGGCCTCCCATCGCCAGCAACAAAGTATGGCATATCAAGCTGCAGTATGACTAAGCACCTCTCCTTGTATTAAGGATGGGCAAGGCAATCCAGCATTAGTAACAGTTTCCCAAAAGCCAGCCAAAGCTGAAAGACAGACTCCACTCTCACTGCCAGGAGTCCCACAATTACCCCAAGGCACACAACCACTACACATCTGCAGAAAGCCTAGGATGGGTCCCATGCAGGCTCCCTAGCCAGTGGTGCATAGTATATGAGCTCCCATGAGCAAGCAAATTGCTTCTGTGGGTTACCTTATGAAGAACCTGACTCCCCTGGTGTTTATACTCCTTCCTCCCTATCCTCAATAGGATTCCCTGGGTAGGACCCAATGCTTGGCCCTGAATCTCTGCACCTGTTTCCATCAGTTACTGGACAAAGGCTCTCTGGTGACAATTGGAGCACCCATCTGATTACAGGACATAACAAGTTCAGGCTACCTATCCACCATTTCTCAGAGTCTTAGCTGGGGTCATCCTTATAAATTTGTGGAAGTTTGCCTTGCATTAGGTTTCTACCTGACCCTGAAATGCTCCCCCCATCAAGGCATCTCTTTCATTACTTTCCACCTCCTTCCTCCTCTCAATGCAATCCCTTACATTCTCATCACCACCTATCCCCAGTCTACCCAGGAGATCTCTTCTGTTTCCCCTCCCCAGGGAAAGTCATAGATTCCCATTTGAGCTCTCTTTGTTACCTAATCTCTCTTGGTCTGTGGATTTTAGCATGGTATCCTTTACTTTATAGCCAATGTCCACTTATGCATGAATACATACCATGTTTGTCTTTCTGGGTCTGAATTACCTTACTCAGAATGGTTTTCTCTAGTTCCACCAATTTGCCTTCAAATTTCCTGATGTCATTGTTTTTAACAGCTGAGTAATACTCCATTGTGTAAATGTACCACATTTTCTTTATCCATTCTCAGGTTGAGAGGCATCTACATTGTTTCCAGGTTCTGGCTATTATGAATAGTGCTGCTATGGACATAGTTGAGCAGCCATCCTCGTTGTATGATTGAGCTTCTTTTTGGTCTATGTCCAAGAGTAGAATAAATGGATTAAGGTAGATTGATTCCAAGTTTTCTCAGAGATCACATTATTGATTTGCAAAATGCCTGTATAAGTTTGTACTTCCACCATCAGTGAAGGAGTGCTCTCCTTGCTCCCCATTCTCTCCAGCATAAGTTGTCATTAGTGTTTTTTTATCTTAGCCATTCTGATAGGTGTAAGATAGAATTTCAGAGTTGTTTTGACTTGCATCTCTCTTGTGGCTAAAAATGTTGAACATCTCTTTAAGTGTATTGTAGTTGTGTGTGTGTGTGTGTTTTTTTTTTTCTTTTTTTCCCCCTCTTTGGGTGCCCACCACCCAGCTCCCAAATAAATACAGGGAGACTTATTCTTACTTATGAATGCCCAGCCTTAGCTTAGCTTGTTTCTAACCAGCTTTTATAACTTAAATTAACTCATTTCTCTTTTTTTTTTTTTTTTTGGTTTTTCGAGACAGGGTTTCTCTGTGTAGCTTTGCGCCTTTCCTGGAGCTCACTTGGTAGCCCAGGCTGACCTCGAACTCACAGAGATCCGCCTGCCTCTGCCTCCCGAGTGCTGGGATTAAAGGCGTGCGCCACCAACGCCCGGCTTAACTCATTTCTCTTTAATTATATTTTCCTCTAGGATTTTTGCTTTTCTCTATTCTATATTTCTTTCTTTCTTACTCTGTGGCAGGCTGTGTGACTGCATGGCTGGCTCCTTAGCAAGCTTCTCTCTTTCTCCTTTTCTTGCTCCTCAGTCTCTTCCCTAGATTTCTCTTCCTATTTATTCTCTCTTACTGACAGCCCTAGCTGTTTCTCTCTCCTGCCTAGCTAATGGTCCTCATGCTCTTTATTAGACCAATCTGCTGTTTCAGGCAAAGTAACACAGCTTTGCAGAGTTAGACAAATGCAACATAAAAGAAACACATCTTTGCATCATTAAACAAATATACCACACCATAAATGTATGTAACACATCTTAAACTAATGTTCCACAACAGTGTATCTCTGCCATTTGAGATTATTCTGTTGAGAATTCTGTTTTGATCTGTACCTCATCTTTTAATTGCATTATTTTTTTGACGTTTAGTTTCTTGAATTCTTTATATATTTTGAAAATCAGCCCTCTGAGATATGTGGGGTTGGTAAAGATTTTTCCCATTCTATAGACTGCCATTTTGTCCTATTAACAGTGTTCTTTGCTTTACAGAAAGTTTCCTGAGGTGCCAGTCATTAATTGACAATCTGTGTCTGCTACTGATGCTCTATTCAGAAAGTTGTCTCCTGTGCTAATGCATTCAAGGCTATTTCCCACTTTCTCTTCTATCATGTTAAGTGTAATAAAATATATGTTAAGTTCCTCGATCCACTTAAACTTGAATTTTGTGCAGAACAATTGATATGGATCTATTTACATTCTTCTACGTACCAACATTCAGTTACGCCAACACCATTTGTTGACTATGCTTTCTTTTTCCATTGTATAACTTTGACTTCTTTTTCAAAAATTAGGTGTTCACAGGTAATTGTAGATTTATGTAAGTGTCTTTGATTCAGTTCTGTTGATCCACCTGTCTGTTTTTATGCCAAAACTTTGCTGTTTTTATCACTATAGCTATGTAGTAGAACTTAAAATCATAGATGGTGATATTTCCACAAGTTTTTTTTTTTTTTTTGTTTTATTGAAAAGGATTGTTTTAGCTATCCTGGGTATTTTATTATTCCATAGGACTTTGAGTATTGTTTTTTTCAAGTACTGTAAAAAATTAAAATTTTGATTCGGATTTCATTGAATCTGTAGACTGCTTTCGGAAAGGTGGTCATTTTTACTATCTTAATCCTGTAAATCCATTAGCATGGGAGATCTTTCCATCTTCTGATACCTTCCCCAATCTTTTTCTTAAAAGACTTGAAGTTCTTGTCATATAGTTCTTTCACTTGTTTTAAGTTATCCCAAGGTATTTTATATTATTTGTGGCTATTGTGAAGGGTGTTGTTTTCCTGATTTCTTTCTCAGCCTTTTTATCATTTGAATATAGGGGGGCTACTTTTTTTGTTGTTGTTTTCGTTTTTTGTTTTGAGTTAATCTTGCATCCAGCCACATTACTAAAGGTGTTTATCAGTAGCAGAAGTTCCTGGGTAAAATTTTGGGGGTATACTATCATATCATCTGCAATTAGTGATACTTTTACTTCTTCCTTTCGAATTTGTGTCCCCTTGATCTCCTTTTGTTGTCTTATCATTATAGCTAGAATTTCAAGTACTATATTAAATAGACATGAATAGAGTGGACAGTCTTGTCTTGTTCCTGATTTTAGTGGAAATGCTTTGAGTTTCTTTCCATTTAATTTGATGTTGGCTATAGTTTTGTTGTATATTGCTTTTGTTATGTTTAATTATGTTCCTTGTATCCCTGATATAGCCAAGACTTTTATCCTTAAGGGGTGTTGAAATTGTCAAAGATTTTTTACAGTATCTAATGAGACGATAATGTGTTTGTTTTTTTTTTTTTTCAGTTTATTTATATGGTGGATTGCATTGATAGATTTTCCTATGCTGAATCATTCTTGCATCTCTGGATTGAAGCCTACTTGATCTTGATGGATGATATTTTGATGGATTCTTGGATTTGCTTTGATAACATTAGATTGAGTGGATGGGTTGGACAATAGAATAGGTCTTTGAGAAACAGGATCCAGTGGGTATAAGCAGACAAGCTAGAAGAAGGGACATTCACCTGCTTGTGGACTGGTTCAGACTGCACCACAATGCTGAATTCCAACAGAGATGGGGTTATGATCCAGCAATCTTGCTAGTGTTAAGATAAGAGGGGGAGGGGAACTGAATGTACCCTAGTGCTTGGGGTCTAGTGATTTGGACAGCTTAGCTGGAAGGCCAGTCACTCACCTGTTCTTCATACTGGTGTGGGCTGTACCTGGATTTATGGAGTCTTCTAGAATTTCAGGGAAAGGCTGACCAGGGGGAGGATGATAAGATGGGTGGGGTTGAGTACCAAGTATGTCATAGCAGAACAGGATCCAGCAGTGAGTAGGTGTAGTCCAGCTGGCAGGAGGGTTACTCACCTGCTCACTGGCTGCTGGGGACTGCACCAGTGTCAGCAGTGATATTTTTATCACCATATTTCACTTATTCTTCTTTTTTTATTTTTAAAGTTATTTCTTTCATTCATTATTTATTTCATGTGTTTCTTTGTGTGTGTGTGTGTGTGTGTGTGTGTGTGTGTGTGTGTGTGTGTGTGTGTGTGTGTTGGCATGCCACTGCATGGATATGGAAGTCTGAGAATAACATTTAGGAATCAATTTTCTCCTCTAATGTGTGAGGTTCAGGGATCAAATTTAGGTTATCAGGCTTGATGGTAAGTAGTGCCATTATTCACTGAGTCATCCCAATGTTCTATAGGTATTGTTTATGCTAAAAAATATAATTACTCTAACTAAAATTAATATATTATTGTAAGTTATTGTTTATGTATATATTTATATTTAATTTTTTATTCTCTCATTATTTGCCTTTCCAGGTAAATTTTAGATTAAAAAGTAGATATTTAAAATACATGCTTTTAATAGATTAAACATATATTTATTACATTAACAATTTCTATGAATAAAAAAACATATTCATATTCTGAGACTGAAGCATTTGAAGCAGATGAAGTCCTTGCTAGTCAAATATCAGGAAGGCATTTAAGCAATCACATAGTTAAGAATTTTAATCTCTTGTTAGAGGTTCTGCATGTATGTAAAAATAAACCTAATTGATTTTCATTTCCCTTCTAAATGTATTACTTTAAAATGATTTTAGTGGTATATGCAATCACAGCAGAAAGCCATAAGGAATAGGAGGTGAGATGCAGAATGTTTGAGTCTCATTTGACTACAGATGCAGAAGCAGGTTCTTTGGAGTTCTGTTTGTGTGTGGGGTGAACTTTCTAAGATTGAAGAAGAGTTTCTAGCTGCTGGGAAGAGTATTTGGATCCCAGTCTCATTGTGTTGAACACCAAGTTATTCATTTATATCTGAACAAAAAATTTTCCTAGAAGGATATTTTCTTGTCTCTTACAAGAAGGAACATGGATGCCTAACTCTGCCAAACAAGACCAGATTTTTTCTTTGGGCAGAGAATTATCCCACCTCTTCTGTCATACCTGTTAATTTTAATTTAGATTATTAAAAATTTTGTTTTTATGCATACGGATGTATGCCTGCACATAGGTTTTTATGCATCAAGTATGTGCAAAGCTGGTTCCTCCACATGTCAGAGCAGGGTGCTGGAACCCTTGGAACTGGAGTTACCAGTTCTGTGAGCTACCATGTAAGTGTTTGGAACCTCTCCCTGGTCCCTTGCAAAAGCAGTAAGACCTCTTAAGTACTACACATCTTTCAAACACCACTCTTTTGTTTCTTTCAAATTAATTAAATCCAAGGAAGAGTCATAATTTCCATGAAGCAGTGATTTGCCTTCATTTTTGGTATACAATATGGTCTTGTATTTTCACCTGATATCTCACATTTGCTTCTGTAGTGACCTATTTGATAATATTATAGTGGACTTTGTGATTATAATTATACCTATTTTGCCATGAAAATAGATACTACCATTATGACATGTCATAGTAGATGTTCTTATTTTTACTGTATGTTTGTAATAGACCCATTTGATCCTAAGCATAATTTTTCCAGGAACATTTGGGTCTCTGTTTTATAAGAACAATAATGAGTTTTGATCTTGCTGTGGATATCACTCTGTATAAATAAAATGCTGATTGGCCAGCAGCCAGGCAGGAAGTATAGGCGGGACAAGCAGAGAAGAGAATTCTGGGAAGAGGAAGGCTGAGTTAGAGAGATGCTGCCAGCTGCCTCCATGACAAGCAAGATGTAAGGTAACGGTAAGCCACGAGCCACGTGGCAACTTATAGACTAATAGAGATGGGTTAATTTAAGATATAAGAACTAGACAAGAAGCCTGCCACAGACATATAGTTTATAAGTAATAAAAGTCTCTGTGTGTTTACTTGGTTGGGTCTAAGCAGCTGCGGGACTGGCGGGTGAAAGAGATTTGTCCTGACTGTGGACCAGGCAGGACCAGGACAACTCCAGCTACATGATCTTCCACACTGATCAATGCACATTTGTCCAAAGTGAGCTACAAATTCCTAGTAACTAACCTTTATAGCCTTCTTCCGATTTTACAGCTTTTGCACCCATGAACTGTGGAATGGCGATGGGGCCTGTTGATATAGATCTTTTATCTGTGGCTAAGCACTCACAGTTAGAATGTCAGCATTTTAAACAGATTTGAGGATCTATGTTAACCTTCACCATCTTCAATGAGATTCTTATGTGACCAAGTTTGATAGCAGCACAAATATATCAATATACACATAAATATTTAGAAAGCAACTTCATAAAATTTAGCAAAACAACATCAGTATGTTCTCCAGTAGGGCACATGGTTTTCCTAGCTAGGGTTTTTACCATGTTTAGAGCACTATTCACAATTCTTTGCTGTAGAGAAAGCCTGAAATCCAATCAAAAGAGGGGTTTTGATGTTTAAATTTTACTTACATTTTTTATGTCATACAATATATTTTATCATATTCTTTCCCTTGGCCAAACTCCTTCCAGAACCTCTCATCTTCCTACCCACCCAAATTCTCTTGCCCTCTCTCTCACTCACCTGAAAACAAAACAAAACAAAACAAAATAGAAATTAAGCAAATAATATAAAAGAAAAAAAGAAATAAAATAAAAATACCAAAAGAAAACCCAACAATAGGCACACACACACACACACACACACACACACACACACACACACACACACCATGGAGTTCATTTTGTGTTGACCACTTACTCCTGTGCATGGAGCCTTCCCTGGAATGTGGGTGATACAGCCAGTGAGACTCCATTGGAGAAAGGGGAGAGAGGGGATTTTTCTCCCTTCTACAGCAAATATAGCTTACAGATAGCTTCTCTGACTTCTGCTTCCCCATGCTGGGATTTTGGTCTGGTTTGATTTGTGTAGGTTTTGTGCATGTTGCCACAGTTTTTGTGAGTTTATAAGTTATTAATATGTTGTATCTGAAAGACACTGGTTTCTTTGAGTAATCCATCACCTCTGGCTTGAGTATTCTTTCTACCTCCTTTTCCACATAGATCCCTGATCCTTGAGGGGAAGGTTTTGATAAAGATACCAGTTAAGGAACGAATGTTCCAAAGTCTCAGTCTCTGCATGCTGTCCAGATTTGCTTATTTGTGTTAATTACTATCTGCTTCAAGAAGAATCTTCTCTAATGAGGACTGAGTGATGTGTTGATCTATGGGTATAACTATTGAGCATTATAGGTCACTTTTTGCTATGTTCTTTTATCAGTATAATGGTAGTAGGCTTTCACCTAGGTATATGACCTATGAGATCTCAGATTGTTGGCCACTTTAGCAGTATCAGCAATGAATTCAACTTCATGGAGTGGGCTTTAAGTAAACTTTAATTAAAAAGATAATCAGTTGCTTCCATAATATCTGTGCCATAATTTTACACTAGTATATAGTGCAGACAAGTCTCTGTTGTAGGTCTCAGTATTGGTAGCAGGATGATTTTGATAATTACTCTATTTCCTCAAGATGGTTATATTGTTAATTTAGAAATGTCTGAGACATTGCATAGAGTAAATGTTAATATAGTTATATTTTAAGAGATTCTTAACTTCCAGAAATAAAACAAGTCATACTGTTATTTTTACTAGATGAATTTTCTAAGCTCTAATGAAATTCTCAGTATCTTAAGCAACTCACCACACACATAGTTTGATCCAATTCTTAACAGTCTCTGATGAAATGATTTTTGAATTATAATTATTTGGTTTATATAGTGTATGACTATATTAACGAGAAAACATTTGTAAGAAAAAGAATGATTATTAGCTCTGTAACTTTCAAACATTATTCTGTATGCTATTCTTTGTAAATATGTAACTACAAATAATTTTTTAACATAGCTTGATGAAATATGCATCCAAATGAAATTAACACTAGCCAAAACATGTAAGTTTACAGGATTAGTTTACAAAGTCTATATTACTAACTTGTTATATTCTCAAAATTTGTCTTTCATATAGATTTATCACAGGACAGCATCTTAACACCCAAGTCCATATTACTGATCAATAACACACAGATATTTTACAAGTCGTTAAAATGCATTGGTTTATAGAAAAAACTTAACTTTTAATTATAAAATATTTATATACATTTTCTACTACATGTAAATTATTTTCCTACTGATATGGTCGAGTTAAATATTCTTTTATCAATTTACAATCACACTGATTTATTTTCACAAGTGGCCAATAGATTTGAAAATGAAAATAATAGCATAAAATGGCATATAGTTATTTTTTATTTATAGACAGTACCATTTTATGTAACTCATAGCAATATTAATAACTGATAAACAGCTCTATTTTTATCTATTTTGGTTGCCTTGTTTAGTTTCTTTCCAATCCTAACATTTGGGAAAGATAATGCAATATAAATTAATTGACTATATTTTTATAAACATATACAGTGCTAGTTCAGTGTAAGTGTTTTACATATGAGTATGTATATATGAAAGTATATAACCCATTTTTCTGAATACTTAAATTAGATGATAAAATTTTATAGAAAATAATGGAAATGAACCTTTTCACCATATGTAATTAATACATGAGGAAAGTTTTATATATATATATATAATAACTTAATAAATATTGGTAGAAATACATTGCTGGTGGCTTGAAAATTTTGCCATTATTTTCTTTGGAAAAATGTCAGGTATCTGTTTCCCATTCTGTCTTTGAGCACCTAAATGAGAATTGAGCAGATTACAGAATTCTAATGTAAGGAATTTCTCTCTATGTTTGTCAAAATCTGCTTCTTTATGAAAAGTCAATTACAGGTATAGTTTTATTTTCTGAATTTAGTGTACTTATAGGATAAAGCCTATATATATATTAGAATATAATTATTCTGTTTATTCTAGGTCCTTGGCACTAATAAAAATACATTTTTCTATGAAGGTTTCTTTTATATAAGAAATATACATTTTTTTTAGTGTGTTTAAGATCACTTAGTCTATCTTTTATGCCTGAAAAAAAGTTTATAGTGTTTTTGGATATTTTGTCTAGTATCACGTGTTTAGTTAAATATATATATATATATATATATATATATATATATATATATATATATACACATATATATAAATACATTGTCAATGGTGAGAAAAGTATTAGCTGTTTTCCTATCATTATTCTATGCCTGAGGTTCTAGTTATACTTTGTTGGAAAACTGACTTATTTTGTGTACTGCTTAATTGCCTATTTGCTTGAGAAATTCTAACCTTTTCACTTCCTATTTGTGTATCCTGTGTCATTTTCTTCCATGTTTAGTTAAATATCTCCACATTTGTTTTATTTTGATGTCTGTTGTGGAATGTGAATTTCAGAAGGAAATGCTTATAAATATACAAGAAGCATATAGAATACCAAATAAATTGTATCAGAAAAGAGAGTTCCCTTGCCACACAATAATTAAAACAATAAACATGAAGAACAGGAAATAATATTAGAAGCTGTCAGGGAACAGATCAGGTACCATATAAGGGCAGACCTATTAGAGTTACACCTGATTTCTCAATGGTTTAACATGTGAAAAGCAGTAAATGTAATTCACCAAATAAACAATTGAAATAAAAAGTAAAAGTACTTCATCATCTCATTGAGTTTCAAAATAAGTCCTTTGACAAAATTCAACACCACTTCATGATAAAAAAAAATCCTGGAGAGATTAGGAATAAATGGACATTCCTGTACATAATAAACACAATTTACAGCAAGTCTATAGCCAACATCAAATTAAATGGAAAGAAACTGAAGCAGTTCTACTAATATCTACTAAAACCTGACAAGGTGTCCTATCTCTCCATATCTATTCAATAGTGTAATTGAAATTTTAGCTACAGCAATAGTATAGTGAAGGAGATCAAGGGAATACAAATGGGAAGGACGAATTCAAAGTATCTTCATTTGCAGATGATATGACACTATACATAGCTAACACTGAAAATTCCACCTGGGAACTCCTACAGCTGATAAATACTTTCAGCAAAGGGGCTGGACAAGATTAATTAAAGAAACAACAACAAAAACTTCAATATTCCTCATATACATACAAATGATGAGGCTGAGATAGAAATCAGGGAAACCAGACTTTACACATTGGTTTCAAATAATATAAAATATCCTGAGGTAGCTGTAACCAAGCAAGTGCAAGATTTGTATGATAAAAACTCTTCAATTGTTTGAAGACAGAAATTGAAGAAGATATCAGAAAATCTTCTAATGGAAGGATCACCAATGCTCATGGATTGGTAGGATTAACAGCAAAAAATTGTAGGATTAAGAATAGCACACACATACATACACAAAAAAACAGGACAGCTAAAATAATACTGAAAAATCAATGAATGAAAGGAGGTCTCACCATTTCTGATTTCCAGTAGTATTACAAACATGTACTAATAAAAACAAAATGGCATTGGCATAAAAACGGAAATGTTTATCAATGCAATGGAATTGAATACATAGACATAAATAAATTGACACACCTATGGATATCTGATATTGGATTAAAAAAACAAAACAAACTAAAAACAAAACACAAGTACATACTGGAAAAAGAAAGCATCTTCAATAAATGGTGTTGTTCAAATTCCATGGCTACATATAGAAGATATAGTTTCATATTTATGACCAGCAGAAAACTCAAGTCAAAGTGAATCAAAGACCTCAACATAAAACCAGATGTACTGAACCTAACTGAGCAGAAAGTGGGAAATATCATTGAACACTCATAGCATGGGCAGTAAAAGCAATAGTTAATAAATAGTATATTATTAAACTGTACAATTTATGTAAGGCAAAGAAACACTGCCAGTTGGACAATGTGGAAGCTTTGAGAAAAGACTTTTACCAACTCCACCTCCACATCTAATAGGGGTCTAATATCCAAAATACACAAGGAAGCCACAAAACTGGATATCAAAAACCCCAACAATGCAACTAAATAATGTGGTACAGGTCTAAATATGGAGTATAGAGAGCTCTAAATAGAGGAATATTGAATTGCTGAGAACCGCTTAAAGAAATGTTTAACTCCTTTAGCCATCAGGGGAATGCAAATCAAAAAACTACTTTGAGATTCCATCTTAAACATGTCAGAATGGCTACAATATGTAACACAAGTGACAGTTCATGCTGGAGAGGATATGGAGCAAGGGTAACACTCCTCCATTGCTGGTGGAAATGCAAACTTATACAGCCACTATAGAAATCAATATGATGGCTCCTTAGAAAATTGAGAATTGATTGACGTACTCAAAACCCAGCTATACCACTCTTAGGAATACACCCAAAGGACACTACATGCTACCACAAAGATAGTGGCTCAACTATATTCATTGTGGCATTATTCATAATACCCAGAAACTAGAAACAACCTTGATGTGTCTCAACCAAAGAATTGATACAGAAATTATAGTACATTTACACAATGGAGTATTACTCAGCTGTTACAAACAATGAAATCATGAAATTTGCAGGTAATGGATACATCTAAAGAAAATTCTGAGGGAGGTAATCCACATCCAGAAACATAAATATGGAATGTATTCAATTATATGTGGATGTTTGCTGTTAAGTAAATGACAATTAAGCTACAACCTAGAATTTAAGTAAAATGGATGGCCCTATGGGGACACGTGGATCTTCCTGGGAAGGGAAAATGGAATAGATTTTGCAGTGGACTGGGAGCTGGTGGCAGCAAGAGAGTTGGTAATCAAGTGAGCACAGAGAGTAAGAGAGTTCAGGGAGAGACAGTTGTAATTGGGTGTCATTTGGGGTTCAGTGTGGAAGTCTAGTGAGTACAATGGAAACTTTCTGGAATCTATGACAGTGACCATAGTGAAAACACCTAGTAATGGAGGCTACAGAGTCTGAAGTGGCCATCTTTGGTAGTCAGGTGAGGATTCTGGTTGTGAGACTGTATCATATTTTTTTGTGTTGTGGGACAAGGGAGTTTTGTAGAGATCTCTAAACAACCCATTCTGATGCTAGGACAGATGGTTTGCTCTGTGCAATATTGCTGGAAAACTTGTGGAAGTGATCTCCAATGTTTAGTTTAATCTAAGGCCCTTCCCATGAATTGGAGCCCATACTTTATTTTATTTTATTTTTGGTACCACTTATCTTTATTATTTTATTAAGAAAACTTTTTTATTCATTTTACATACCACTCAAAGATCCCCCTCTTTCTTCTTCCAGCCCCTCCAGTCTTCCCTTCCCAACCCACCCCCATTCCCTCCTACAAGAAGGTAAGGTCTCCCATAGGGAATTACGTTTAGTAGAAGCAGATCTAAGCCCCTTCCCTGCCTCAAACCTGTGTGAGGTGTCCCATCATAGGTAGTGGGAAGACCATATTTTATACTTATATATTATATATTATTTTCCTGTTACTCATTCTATTTCATGATATTGACCTATCTTCTAGTAATCAATTCTTCATCTATGTTTAATCTAATGTTGAAAAAAAATCCACCAGAAATTTTCACAAATACTAATAGATCAGAATTGGAGGAAAATATGCAAACTGGCAATCACAAAAGTTATAATTAACTATCCATTACATCCTTGGGGAAGAAAATATTCTCTCTAATCAGCAGAGAGACTACAGCTGTGAGGTCCTCAGCTTGCCTTCACAGTAGATTGGCAGAGTGCTTTTTAACAAATATTGACTATTTCCTGGAATAGTACATTGTTTGAGATGGCCATATTAAGTTTTCTGCTTCACTATTGGATCAAGACAATAGACCCTTAATTTGGGTCTATTTCTTCTGAACTGAAACATTTCCTTCCTGCAGAGAGGGTGTCTCAGCAGACACAGGATGTTCATGATACTTAAAAGGATGGGGAAGCTCTGAAGTTTATAGGAATGCCAATCCCTACCTCTGTCTAAGGTTATAAAAGTACTAAATTATTGCTGGAAAGAGGAGACTTCATTGTTAGAGCTGACTGCAAAGTTTTACAGATCTCTAGGGATGCAATCTTGTATGTTGTAACCTAAACCTTTAATTTATCCATGTATGAATAAGTTACTCCATTCATACCACTAAATATGACCACAATAAATTCATTTGTTCACTAAGATGGAACTGATTTGAAATATTTCTTTGGTTTTTGCTTAATTTCCTCTCTCTGGTGAGACAATGTATGTTTATGTATCTCAGGAGAAAAAAAAATAATCACAGATTAGGGTCAGCACCTGATAAATAGTACATATATCACACATTCACCCTGTGAGTCCAACACACAGAATGATTCACAGTGAAAGCCAAGGGGCAATCAAGCACAAAAGTTATGACATATATTAGGAAATCTCTTGGACTCCCAGACCAACAATTGCAAGGACGGTTGCCCATACCTGGCACTGTGATGTAATAGATAGACTTAAGGCTCTTAGGGGTGCATTGTCACTCCAAATGCCATAATTTCAGTTACATTATTTATGCATATATTCAAAACACTTATATGTATATATTTTGCATACATGCACTTATATAGTGTATTTTAAATAAAGGGAAACTAATGTTTCCCTGTAGGAAACAGAAGAAGTCCTGAGTTAATTTGTAAATAGCAGTTTAAATCCATAGTGAATGTGTATTATTGACAATAACCAATAACTCAGGTTTGTTGGAATTATCAAAGCCTTCATCTTGATGTATGTCAAAGGCATGGGAAGACCTTCCTCCAGTCCAAGTTATAAGTGTTTGTGAATGATTGACTGGTGTGTGTGAATACTAGAAAGTGTAGGTTCTTGCTCCTAGATAATATGACAGCAACCTAACTGTTGCTCTAAATACAAAAAAACCCAAAAACTGTAAGTACAAAGCAATTGTTAATGGTTCCTGCCAACACCTGCCTTGTGTTTTTGAAAACTAACATTAAGGTATACATTTGTGAATAACAAACTATAGGTAGTGATGGAAACTACATTTGTAAACTATATGATTGTAACACATTTTCTCTAAATTCTTCTTGCCCATATTTGAGCATAAATGAGAATGGCAGGGAGCAGTGACCTAATTGGGAAATGGGAAAAGAGGGGTTGGCAGCTCTTTAAAAAGGGACAATAGAGGTAAATACAAGAGGAAGGAAAATGGTAACACACCACTGAGGATATCAGAAAAACTTATAAGGAATAAAAATTGCCGTGGGATGGTCTGTATGTCAAATGTGTTGCTCTGATTGGTCAATAAATAAAATACTGATTGGCCTGTGGCCAGGCAGGAAGTATAGGCAGGACTAACAGAGAGGAAAATTGAGAGAACAGGAAGGCAGAGGGAGACACTGCCAGCCGCCGCCATGACAAGCAGCATGTGAAGATGCCGGTAAGCCACGAGCCATGTGGCAAGGTATAGATTTATAGAAATGGATTGATTTAAGAAGTAAGAACTAGATAGCTAGAAGCCTGAGCCATTAGGCCAAACAGTTTAAGTAAAATAAGCATCTGTGTGTTTATTTTATAAGTGGGCTGTCAGACTTCCAGGGCTTGGCGGGACCTGGAGAGAAAACACTCCAGCTACAAATAATATTAACTATTTATCTGAAAACATATCACATATGCAATTCTGTATATGAATACATATATATCCTTTGAGTTTTTGGTCAGGGTTCTCTAAGAGACTCCTTAAACATATAGCCTATTGTTATTGTCCTTAATGGTACCCCAGAGGCTGAAAGTAATTCTTTATTGTGGAAGACACCATGTACTTCAGAAACAGGGCCCAGAAACCCTGAGCAGGAACTGACTTGAATACCCACTACTTGAGGACTAGTTTCTTAGTACCAGAAGGTGCCATGTAAGCTTCACACAGACAAAAGCAACCAAGAGTCATACTCAGCCTATTGCCTAGGAACCACAAGAATGACCAATATGGCAAGATAACATTAAATGTACAGTAGTGGCCTGTATTCCTTTGAAAGGACCAAGCAGATGCCATAACAGGCTGCTCAGTCTTCTCTCAGAGATCAAGCTGAAATTTTTGTTTCCTGAGACTGAGCAAGCAGTCTCTGGGAGGGCTGTGAACAAAAGACATAGTCCTTGCAGTAGCTCCCTTTTTGCACGTACTCTGACTGCTCAAAGTTCAGCCAGATGTTTACTGTCTGGGACCCCTCACCAACTTAGAGTTATGTGCATGAGTCAAGAACCTAGCCTAGACCACTGAGCCAGCCCCCACAGTCAGTACGTGCTAGGCCAGCCAGCCCCCATGGCAGCTCAAGCACAAAGCCTGGGACTTGTGCCAGACTGCCCCCCAAATGATAATTATAACCCCCAACCAGTAAATTCAAAGGTTACATACCCTCACACAATTAAAAGAGAACAGAGAACTTTTGTTTTGTTTTTGTTTTTGTTTTTGTTTTTTCGAGACAGGGTTTCTCTGTGTAGCTTTGCACCTTTCCTGGAACTCACTTGGTAGCCCAGGCTGGCCTCCAACTCACAGAGATCCACCTGGCTCTGCCTCCCGAGTGCTGGGATTAGAGGCGTGCGCCACCACCGCCCAGCAAGACCTTTAAAAATAAAAATAAACCAGTCCGAGTTGCACCCATAAAAATAAACCAGTCCGAGTTGCACCCGTGCCAAGCCCCCCCAACTGCCCTTCAGCTTGTGGTTTTTGCCTTTAAAAAGCTAGCCTCACAAAGAAAGAGCAACTCTTCCCTGCCTCATGCTATTGGGTGTAGGAATGAGTTCCCAGACTAGACTTGTGTCTATAGAATAAACCTTGCTGTTGCATTCTGGACATCCATGGTCTGTAGTGGTATCTTTGGGGTTGTGATCTGGGCATAACATCTTGTGGTTACTAATAGCTTTCTAATTCATCTTAAGATCTACTCAAAAACAGGGAAATCATTCCTGGTACTGGAAATCCCGACAATTACTCAATTCTAATGAAGTCATGGATCTGGGAGAGGTCTTACACTCACCTCTTTATTGTACCAGCATAATTCCAAAGAATAATATATAAATATTTGTCTTTCTACAAACGGATAAGAAAAGACCTCAACCCCCATCAGGAAAACTTTTCTTTGCAATAGTCACAGACCACTGAAGTAAACCACAACCAATAAAACTATAGAGATTTGGCGCCTAAGTCCCAATGGATACAGGTACAAAACATTCCTGCAACTAAAGCTCAGGTAACATTACAAAAAAGGAAGGAAGATTGTAAGAGCCACAGGAACAGAGAGTCTGGTGTAAAATTGTGTCTCCTAGTAACATCTGAGGCTAACATCTCACCAACATGACTGTCTAAACATGATCTGAATAAAGACAAAATCAATAGACATGCCAAAGTATGGCAAGCCACATGAATATATATTATAAAGTTTCAGCTGTGTATTAAGCTATACTTTGATGGGCCAAGTGTCTGTCAAAAGGCAAGCCATTCATTATGAATATTTGGTGTTATCTGTTCTGCTCATATCACAAGGACTCCTGAAAGACTACCACCATGGAGACCCAACCTTACATGTAAAAGCAAAGAGCTTTTATTTCAAGCTCTGGAGCTTGGTCCCTCTGTCTGTCTAACACAGCACAGCTTGAGAGCAGAGAGCCCCAAGTTCAGGTAGGGTGGGGTTTTTATCAAAGCATAGATTGGGGTGAGGGGATTTCCAGAGTTCAGGACCCTAATTGGCTGACAGTTGCCTAGGGGTATCTGTAAAACAAAAAAATAAGCATGTGCTAGGCTCAAGGACATCTGGCCACCTTATCTAATGGTTAGAATGTTTATGATGTCAGGTACTTCCTCATCCCTGAGTTGATCCCTGGGTGGTATCAGCTTAAGGCATTTCCTGGATCTGGGTATTGCCTGCCAGTAAGCCTGACACAGAAGTTGTGCCTTGGCCCCTAAGCCTGTCAAGGCTGCTTTGTGGTCGAGCTGTTTTGGGGCCCTCCACATTATTCAGCTTTTGATATTTCAGCTGTCTTCTACTATGAAATTCTTGTGTGCCCAAATACTTCCAGACCATTTGGCTAACAGTTCAGTTCAGTTCTCCAAACCTGCTGAACTTCTAGGGAACTAACTCCCTTCACCCCCAGCCTAGAAGACAAGCTAGCTGGAGACACATAGCTTTGTTTCTTGTGCAAATGAAGCTCAGACCCTCCCCCTGCCTTGAGGCCTAAGAACTCTCCAGAGCAATTGACTGAGAACAAAAAAGGCTTTTACATATCAAGGTGGAAGGTAGAGCAACATTCCTGAAGAGGCAGAGAACCACATGGCCTGGGAAAGAAAGACAGGCATTTTCTGTAGAGCAGACAGAATGGCATGACCAGCGAAATATGTTCTATTTCCTCTTCCCAGGGGGATCCATGCATCTTCCTTACAGCCTTCCTTATTACTTAACCCTGCTTGTTACTGCGTCTGTACATTGAAACATGATTACCCATTATGTAAGAACTCATATCCACTTATAAGTGAGTGCATGGCATGTTTGTATTTCTGGGTCTGTGTTGCCTCACTGAGGAGTTTCATCCATTTGCCTGAAAACTTTATGTTGTAAATTTTTAACAGCTGAACAATACAACAATGTGAAATATACCACTTTTTTTTTTGATCTTCAGTTGACAGACATCTAGGCTGTTTCCAGTTTCTTGCTATTATGAATAAAGCCATAGTGAACCTAGTTGACCAAGTGCTTCATTGTAGGATGGAGCTTCCTTTGAGTGTATGCCCAAGAATGGTATAGCTGGATCCTGAGGTAGACTGATTTCCAATTTTCTGAGAAAACACTATATTGATTTCCACAGTTGCTGTACAAGTTTGCACTCCTTCCTGTGGTTGATATATTATGCACCCCAATAACTTTATCTGGGGGTCAGAGAACAGAACAGCCACTATATTAAGCCTTAGAGGTTAGGCAGTGGTAGCACACGCCTTTAATCCTAGCATTCAGGGGCAAGGGCTTGGGATACTTTTAATGACTGCCCTTATTTTCTTTATTGTTCTTTGATCACAAGAGACTAATCTTAAACTGCTACATCAGCCCCTAGCACAATGGTGCCAGGACATGGCAGTTAGTGACTGGCTTCTCCCTCCATGGTTCACTGATGGCTTAACCTCATGGTGGAGGTGCTCTTGAGAGACATGCTTACTGCCCTAGCTCTGGGAAGTTGTTGAGTCCACACTGTCACCAAGCAGCACACTGCTGGCTGTTCATTAACCCTGTTTAAGTGTTCAGTAGCAGGGCCTCTTAAAAGAGCCACACCTGTGTTTGCTGCTAGGACTAAGCCAAGGATACAATCTCTTAAAAGAACCATTCCTCTGTTTGTTGCTAGTATCAAGACAGCTCAAGAAAAGAGTTATCAGGAAGCTGAGTTTTGCTTTTTCTGTTCGTGCTTTGAATATTATTTTTTAAGTTTTGTTATGTCTTATGTAGAAATTCTTCACATTGAAATGGCATAGTCTGGGCTGGCATCTGTGGCTTCTTAGAGTCTGCAGACCATGTTCTTCTGGGTTTTAGAGTCTCCTTTGAGATGTTGGGTATAATTTTAATAAGTCTAGCTTTATATATTACTTGTCCTTTTCCCCTTGCCTTTTAATAATCTGTTTGTTCTATATATTTAGTGTTTTGATTACGATGTGATGAGGGCACTTTGTTAGGTTTGGAAATTTTTCTTCTAATTTTGTTGAAAATATTTTCTGGGGCTTTGAGCTCATATTTATATTCATATTCTTATTTTTATATTATTCTTAGGTTTAGTATTTTCATTGTATTCCAGATTTCCTGGAAGTTTTGTGTCATGAAGCGGTTGTTGGGGGAGAGTCTATGGAGGCAGCTGAATCACTAAGAGATTGGAGGTCTGTGGGTGGGTGTCACATCTGTGGCTCTGGTGGCCAGTGTGCTGTCTGCTTCAGCAGGGAGTTACTGTTAGGTTTTGTCTGCGTTGTGTTCTTACCCTTTGCAAGGAAACGTCACGAAACACGACAGAATCCGCTTATAGAGTTTATTAGAAACAGGATAGAAAGTGCAGGCCTGTGGGAAAGACACGTGCGTGGAGAAGAGGGGGGAGGGAATATCGCGCCGGACTTTTAAAACCGGCTGGGGGCGTGGCCAGGTCACGTCACTACATGGTCATGTTGCGCGCTTACATCACCATGCAATGGCACGGGACTCTGATCACGCGAGACCCCTTGGCCCGGAACTTGCTAGGCGGAGGTATCCTAGCTACGGGACGCTCTTTTGATGCGGAAGTGGCTAGGCGGAAGTGTCCGCCCAGTAAATATAGCCGCGTTGTGAACCCTTCAGTTACTGCCCAATTTGGGGGTTGAAATGCAGTGACAAGAAGGAGAGCAACAGTTGGGGATTGTGTCAGAGTGTGGCACCAAGATCATATAAAGTTACAGTTTTAATGGAATGGCCTATGAATGTACAACAAATGAAAAATTGTCTTTTACGTTCTTATTCTGATGTTCTACAATTAACATTCTCATAACCCATGGTCTCATAACTCAGACTTAAGGGTGGTTTGACATTTCTCTCCCATTATAAATGCAGTGATATTTCTTATTTTTAGTGAGAGAACTTTCATGTGCACATATATATGTGTATATGTATGTATATATATATATATTATATAGCCTGTAATTTATTAGAATTTATCAATGTGATTTATTGCATAAAACAGAGTATAGTTAATTTTATGATGAAATTAAAATCTCTAACATATTTTACCATAATATTCACATGGATAAAATATAAATAATGTGCTATGTAAGAAATCCCTACAAAGATGAGGAGATAAAGGGAAAGGAAGGGCATTAATAATAAGTGATTTCTTCCATTTGTTGATTTGGATAAGTGGAAGGTTTAAATTTTCAAGATTTTAATGGGGAACTAAAGTTAAAAGCAACTGTTGCTTACAGACAACTATTGCTTGCCCCTCCCCCAAAAGTTGTTCAAAGAACAGTTAATGCCAATACTCCCCAAACTATTACATGAAATAAGGATAAAAGGAACACTGCTTAATTCATTTTATGAGGCCACAGTCACACTTGTAACTATACTGTGGTGGTATTGTGTTCCCCAAAATATTGTGTACTCTAATAAATTTATCTGGGGTCAGAGAACAGACAGCCACTAGATACAAAGGCTAGAAAATGGTGGCACTCACACCTTTAATCCTAGCATTCCAGAGATAGAAATTCCTCTGGATCTCTGTGAGTTCAAGGCCACATTGGAAATAGCCAAGCATGGTGACACATGCCTTTAATCCCAGAAAGCCAGCCTTTAATCCCAGGGAGTGGTGGTAGAAAGCAGAAAGATATATAAGGCGTGAGGACCAGAAACTAGAAGATTTTGGCTAGTTAAGCTTCAGGCTTTCGAGCAGCAGTTCAGCTGAGACCCATTCCGGATGAGGACTCAGAAGCTTCCAGTCTGAGGAAACAGGACCAGCTGAGGAATTGGCAAGGTGAGATAGCTGTGGCTTGTTCTGTCTCTCTGATCTACCAGCATTGACCCCAATAACTGGCCTTGGGTTTGATTTTATTAATAAGAACTTTGAAGATTCCTGCTACACTATACCACACAAAGATTCAACAAGGAAAGAGAATTACAGACCAGTTTCCCTTATTACCATAGATGCAAAAACACTTAATAAAATATTCTCAATCCAAATCCAAAAACACATCAAAAAGATTACTCATCATGATCAAGCAGGTTTATTGCAGAGATGTTAGGATGGTTCAGTCTATGAAAATCAGTCAATGTTATCCACCATATTAAAAAAATGAAAGAAAAAACACACGATTTTCTCATTAGATGCTGAAAAGCCTTTAACAAAACCCAAAAACACTTCATAATAAATGTATTAGAACGGGGATACAAGGAATATACTTCAACATAATAAAGGAAATTTATGGCAACCTATAGCCATCATCAAATTAAATGAAAAGAAAGTCAAAGCAATTCCACTAAAATCAAGAACAGGACAAAGTTTCCCAATCACTCCATATTTATTCAACATAGTACTTGAGGTTCTAGCTAGAGTAATAAGACAGCTGAAAGAGATCAAGGTGATACAAATTGGAAAGGAAGAAGACAAAGTATTGTTATTTGCAAAAGATAAGATTTTATATATATAAGCAACCCATAAAATTCCACAAGGAAATTCCTGCAGCTGATAAACCCCTCAGAGGAGGAGCTGGATACAAGATTGGCTTAAAAAAATCAGGAGCTCTCCTATATAAAAATGACTAACATATTGAAAAAGAAACCAGGGAAACAACCCCTTTAAGATAGACTCAAACAATATAAAAATTCTGGGGATAACCCTAGCCAAGAAAATGAAAGATTTACATTATAAATCTTCAGGTCTGTGAAGAAAAAAATGCTGAAGATATCAAAGGATGAAAATATTTCTCATGTTCATGGATTGGTAGAATTAACATAGTAAAAATTGTCATACCAAAAGCAATCTACAGAATCAACATAAAACCCATTAGAAATCCAATATAGTCCTTCACAGGCCTTGAAAAGACAGTAGTCATTGTCACATGGAAAAACATCAACAACAACAAAAACAGAATGGGTAAAACAATCCTGAACAAAAAGAATTTCTGGAGGTATCATCATCTGTAAATTCAAGGTGTACCACAGAGATATAGTAATAAAACCTTCATGGTATTGGTATAAAACCAGACACATTGATCAATTGAATCAAATTAAAGACCCATACATAAATCCACATACCTTAGCACACTTGATTTTTGATAAAGAAGCTAGAAATATACTGTGAAAAAAAGAAAGACTTCTCAACAAATGATGCTGTTCTAATTGGATGTCTACCTGTAGAATATGCCAACAAGTCCATACTTTTCATTTTGCCCAAAACTCTAGTCCAAGTGTATCAAAGAGTTCAACACAAAATCAAATGTGCTAAACCTAACAGAAGAGAAAGTGGGGAATAGCCTTGAACTAATTGGCACAGGAGACAACTTCCTGAACTGAACAGTAGTCACTCAGGTCTAAGATAAACAATTGATAAATGGGACCTCAAGAAACTGAAAAACTTCTGTAAGGTAAAGGACATCACCAATGCTACAAAATGGGAGCCTAAAGAATTGAAAAAGATTTTAACTAACTCCATCTTGATAGATGGTTAATATTCAAAATGTGTAAAGAACTCAAGAAAGTAGACAGCAAATCAAATATTCCAATTAAACAGTGGGGTACAGATCTAAACAGAGAAATATAAACAGAATTATCAAGGAGAAATCTCAAATGACTGAGGAACACTTGAAGAAATGTTCCACATACTTTGCTATCAGGAATATGCAAATCAAAGTTACTTTGAGATTCTTTCTTACATTAATCAGAATGGCTAAGACCAGAATCTTAAGTGAAAACTCATGCTAGTGAGATATTGGAGTAAGAGGACCACTTCTCCATTGCTGGAAGGTGTAAGATGAACCTTAAGAAGTCTTATTAATAAATAAAAATTCAATACCAGCTATTGGGGTAAATTCTGAAAGATCAGAGAGACAGAACAAGACACAGCTAACCTCACCTCACCAACTTCTCAGTCAATACTGTTTCCTCAAACTGGAAGCCTGAGTCCTCATCCGAATGGATCTCAGCTGAATTGCTGCTAAAGTCTAAAATCTTAAAATCCTCTAGTTCCTTGTCCTCGTTCCTTATATACCTTTCTACTTCCTACTATCACTTCCTGGGATTAAAGGCATGTGTCTTTTCCAAGCAAGACATGAGATCTTAAGTGCTGGGATTAAAGGTGTGTGCCACCACTCCTGGCTCTATTCTCAGTGTGGCCTTGAACTCACAGAGATCCAAATGGATCTCTGCCTCCTGAATGCTAGGATTAAAGGTGTGCTACCACTGCCTAACCTCTAAGCTTAATATAGTGGCTGTTCTGTTCTCTGACTCCCAGGTAAAGTTATTGGGGTGCATAATATATCAACCACAGAAAGGAGTGCAAACTTGTATAGCAACTGTGGAAATCAATATAGTGGTTTCTCAGAAAATTGGAAATCAGTCTACTTCAGGATCCAGCTATACCATTCTTGGGCATACACTCAAAGGAAGCTCCATCCTACAACGAAGCACTTGGTCAACTAGGTTCATTATGGCTTTATTCATAATAGCAAGAAACTGGAAACAGCCTAGATGTCTGTCAACTGAAGATCAAAAAAAAAATGTGGTATATTTCACATTGTTGTATTGTTCAGCTGTTAAAAATTTACAACATAAAGTTTTCAGGCAAATGGATGAAACTAGATAAAAATATTACTCAGTGAGGCAACACAGATGCAGAAATACAAACATGCCATGCACTCACTTATAAGTGGATATGAGTTCTTACATAATGGGTAATCATGTTTCAATGTACAGACTCAGTAACAAGCAAGGTTAAGTAATAAGGAAGGCTGTAAGGAAGATGCATGGATCCCCCTGGGAAGAGGAAATAGAACATATTTCGCTGATGGACTTGGCGCTGGTAGGTATGGGAACAGGAGGGATCAGTTTGGGGTGGGGAGCACAGAGGGAAAAGGCATATGGAGGAAAGACTGAAATTTGGATGTATTTGGGGGCCGTGTTGAAACCTAGTGCAGTGGAAAATTCCTAGAATCTATGAGAGTAAACCTAGAGAGGATTGCTAGTAATAGCTAATATAAAACCTGAATTGGCCATCTTCTGCAGGGATATTATGGGCTCACAGAGACTGTAGAGACAAGGATGGAGCATGCATAAATCTGCATCAAATGCTTTGCATATATTTTAGGGCTGTTACATTGGTGCTTTTGTGGGACTCTGTAGCTAGAGTTTTCCTGCCTTGCCCACAGTCAGGACAAATCTTTGTCACCTGCCAGTCCCACAGCCGCTCAGACCCAACCAAGTAAACACAGAGACTTATATTGCTTACAAACTGTATGGCCGTGGCAGGCTTCTTGCTAACTGTTCTTATAGCTTAAATTAATCCATTTCCATAAATCTATACCAAGCCACATGGCTCGTGGCTTACTGGTATTTTCACATGCAGCTTGTCATGGTGGCGGCTGGCAGTGACTCCTTCTGCCTTCCTGTTCTTTCTTTTCTCCTCTCTGTTAGTCCCGCCTATACTTCCTGCCTAGCCACTGGCCAATCAGTGGTTTATTTATTGACCAATCAGAGCAACAGATTTGACATACAGACCATCATACAGCAGAACTCCTAACAATGGAAGTGGGATATCTCTGACAATTTTGCCTGTTCATGGGATCTTTTTCTTCCTACTGGGTTGCCTTGTCCAGCCTTGAAATAAGAGTTTATGCTTTATCTTATTGTATCTTGTTGTGTCATGCTTGACTGATACTTTTTGGAGGTCAGCTCTTTTCTGAAGGGAAATGGAGGGTTAATATATCTGGGGGTAGGGAGAGTGAATCTGGGGGATAGGGTTGGTTGAGGGTCAGGCTAGGAGAAGTAGAAAAAAGGGGAAATTGTGGTTGAGATGTGTTTTATGAGAGAAGAATTTATTTTCAATAAAAAAAAATGGGAGAGAAAAAAACTTTCTTTATGAAGTGATGCCCCACTCATATAAGAGTAATGATAAGTAGTACCGATAACCATAGCCTTTGAGATCTCACTGCACACCCAGAGATTGATCAAAAGGCCCTATTCTAGACATTCAGCTCTCTTCTGTATTTTCCTATTCTAACCTTTCCGCAACTTAGGGCTTAAAATTTTCATTATTTCATGATAGATAGAAGCTTAACAATGTTAATCTTTTGGGGTTTGTGCAGATGTTGGCTCTGAGATTGAAACATTTAATACTGTAGGGAAATACCTTAAGCCAGAAGGTAAATTACTCAAAGTAACTCAGGAAATTGCTGAAACTGACCTTATTCACTAAGTCCTTTCCTTCCAGAGTAAACAATAAAGCCATAGGATAGTCACTCTCAGACAACTCAAGCAGGAGTGAAGACTGAGAACTGACCAGCTTCCTGGAAGAAAGAGAAAAAAGATTAGCTGCTTAGCAGAGTAAGTTTAGCCTGAGACACTTGGAAAGGTCACTCTCCAAATTGTTGAGCTGCCTGCAGGCTATGCTGTGTGCTCAGATTCCCGGCCTTTGTGAGCTATCACCCGTGCTGGGGTGGGCTTTGGTACTGCAGCTGTGTTTGAGTCATTTCTGCCCCTGTAAGTAACCCCTCTCCCATATTTCACCAAGTTGGGCTTTGATGATTTCCATACTTTGATCTGTCATGGGTTCCCTATCTAGACTGAGTAGATGTGTTACGTCTTCCAAGGAAAACTCGTGTTATCCAGCAAGGACCAATAAGTAAATGTTCAGACTGTATGTTAATAGACTAGTATCAAAATCCTTGATTTTAAGGAATCAGGCTGTAACGCTTTATGAAAATCATGGTATTGGTAAACAGCTAGAACCTCTGCTGCATTTTTATTTTCTTGCACGGTCTCCTTTAAATGGTATAAGTAACAGTTATATAAATTATAAATAAGCTTTTATCTGAAATAATTTCAAATAATTTTTGACACAAGCTTCTAAAAAATTATATTTACAAACTATATATATATAGTTTGTAATATATATATATATATATATATATATATATATATATATATGTAATGTATGCATGACATTACTAACATAGTGTTTGGAAATTACAGTACCATTGCTTCTTGCCAGGGCTCTTAAAAGCCTCTCTATCACTCTCTTCTTGAATATCATATAATTACTAGAAAGTCACATGAATATTATATTCTTTATTCCCATCAGTTGTTGAACTTCAACTTATTATTTTGCTTTTTAAATTTATGCATAAAGTAATGCTCATAGTGTCTTGTGGTGTTTGGGATTGCTCAACATTAGGGTTTTAAGAATTAAGCATGGCATGTGGATGCGGTAGATGAAAATGGCTGACCACTTTTTAAAAAAGGATGCTTTTTATTGAGAGAATTATTTATTAATGCAGATTTGAAGTCTGTTTTAATGGATATTAAGGGATTTTTTTCAAGTTCTTCCACTGTATTTCTGAGAACATTTATTTTCTTAGTCTACTGCATATGTTTTAGAACACAGACAATAGTGAGTCATGCATGTACCAATTGTGCAGCTGCTATAAAACTGATAAAGATGTTTTTAAATTTGATAAATGACAGATTTCCCAATGTTTTTTACCAATTAGTGTTACCATAATAATCATAGATAATATTACTCATTGTTAATGAAATATACTATTATAAGACTTCCTATTAATATTTATATTTTACACTGTTCTTAAAATTTAAGGCAAATTTAACACTATTTATTGCATGTTTTAGGTGTTGGAATGGTTTTCCATTATGGAATGTACAATGCGTTTTTAATGTTTGACATAAAAATAATCACATAAAATTTCAGTCCCAATGGGAGCAACTTTAAACATTTCATACACACCAACACTGATCTTGATGTGGTCACAAAGTCTGACAAACAGGCTGAAAGTGGCATGTCATAAACAAGAATTTGGACAGAGCCTGCTCAATGGTGTGTTTTGTTGTTCCTGGTGAATAATGCATACACATGATATGAAGCCCATGGTAGCCTGCTGGTAGAGGTGGCTAACCTATGGTAGCATGTAGACAAAAGTGAGATATATCTACGGAGACACTAGAGATCACATGATATCTCCATTCTTCCCAATTTTAGCTTACTGCTAAATGACCACAATAATCAGGCACATCAGTCAGGAGTACAATCAAAGTGCTAGTCCCAAATTTGGGAGATCAATACATTGTTAAATCTCACAGTCTTGAGGGAGTTTGAGGTGAGATTAATATAGCAACCCTCTTCTGGGTTGTCTGCCCACTTTAACCTTTCTAAACTATCTGCAGTCATCTCAGTCTTAAATTAGGTTTGTACATGTGTTTGCTTATCTTCTTGCAGCTATCAGTTTAGTTTAAATCATCCTTAAAAATAGCCCTTAAAAAGATAAAAATTCTTGCAATAAAAGATAAGAAAAATTTATTTACTAAAAAATGTAAATTATTCTTGAAATATTACTATTCTACCTTACTAAACCTTAGTATGTTGTACTAAACTTTCCGAGTTTATTTCTCTTTGCTATGTTCTTATGTTGCCTTATCTGTAAAAAAAGTCTCATGGGCAGTTCAGAGTTGTGACTGATTAAAACTGAACCATGTTAACTGTCTTGATCTACTTAATGAAAATGGATATAATTTCAAAATTAAAGAGTCAGAATTCATTAATTTATTTATACTTGAAGTAATGTTTTAATGATTGACAATTTTATCTCCAGTTTAGGTTAGCACATCAGGTTGCCATATATATTTTATTTTTATTATATATATATATGTATATATACATATATATATATACATTATTATTGTACACACACACACACACACACACACACACACCATATATGTGACTTCCTTTGCCAGTCATATCCTGTGTTGCCTATACACATGTACTTTTCTGTTATTTGACAGTGTTGACATTACTCAGAATGACAAGCTCAGTTACTGTACCTGAAATTTACCAATGTATGTTTGGGGCAGTTTACTTCCAGAGGAAGCTCTCAGCCAGTGAGTGACGCATCTAGAGTGGTATCCTAGCAGGTGTGTGGGACTTCTGTGATGTTTGAATTTGTTGTAAGGTCACCCTGACAGATTTATCATTCTCATCAGAAATACTTGGCATACCTCCCTTTCCTCCTAGTCTTCCTGTCTGTGACACTGAACTAAATAAGTCATGGCTAGACAAATTTTATGGTTTACTCCCGTTTTGTTTCACAAGTATTTATATTAACAAACTTATCATAGGGTGGAGTGGTACAGTGTGATTAGAATGTACAAGGCTTTGGATTTGATCCCAAGCATAAATAAATAGATAATAGACAAATATATAATTTGCCAAATATATAATTTTGTTGGTTCTTGGACAAACTTGTGTAAGATACATTCTTAACAAAATGAAAATAGAAATTCTTCCTATAATTAATTAGTGATCCTTTTGTGTTTTTATTGATTGCTTAACTAATCTTTAATCACAATTTTCTTCATTTTTCATTTCATAAACTGGTTTGTTTGGGAGATAAACATAGACCTGTACAAAAGATATATTAATCATTTGTTGTATTAAGTGTGTGTGAATAATTAAGATTATAATCCACTGTCCTCTTGCCATTTGTTGGAAACCCTACGTATTTTCACTGATCTACAAGGAAATTTTTTCTGTAAATAAAAATGATCCATGTAGACATGTCTCCAGACTCTGTTGTATTTCAAGAGATTTTCATTTTCCATCCTTCTACAAGAGTTGACTTAAATGTACATTTTTTTGTTATATTTCATGAGCTGAATTCTGAGAGAATCAATTGTTTTGAATCATTTCAAATAACATTTTAATGTCATATTCCATAATTTCTTGGTTTGATATTGAAATACAAATTATTTTAGTCAAATTTAAAAAATAACTTTGATCACCATTTAGCAATTGTAGGTTTTTTAATGTTTATAATCATATTAATATTTTATTTCCACATAAAGACAAGCATTTATTTCCAAATTATAGCAATTGTTTGTACTTGTCCATTGTGTTGCTATGAATGCAAATCAATTCCATAGACTCATATAGTTGAACATTTGTTCCCCAGCTGATGAGCCATTTGGGAAGAAATAGGAGGTGAGGCATTGTTGGAGGTGATATGTCACTGGGGTTGGGATACAAGGTTTCAAAGGAACAGGTCATTCCCAGTAATCTTTCTTTCTCTCTATCTCCTGTTTGTGGATAAGATTTAAGGTCTCAGCTACTGCTCCAACAACATGTCTGCTGTCTGTTGCAGTGCTTTCTGCCATAATGGCCATGGAATATTCTACACTCTGAAACTAAGCCAATAAAATACTTATTCTTTAAGTTACCTTGGTAATGGCATCTACATAGCAATAGATAAGTAAGCAAGACATCTGTATATTTCATGAAAGGAATGAGGAAAATATTGAGTAGAATAAGTAGATTTGAATATCACTTTTTTTTAAATTGGGTTATTTTGTAATTTACTAATATTATTTTCACAAGCAATGTTCAAACATGGCTTTTCCTTGATTACATAATGCCTGTTACTTTAACAACATTTGATTATGTTTCTATTTCATTTATTTGTAATCACAAGTGTATATTAATACAATAATCTAAATTCTATATCTATCTATTCTTAGGTTGGTCTTTTCATACTATCCCAGATTTCCTGGAAGTTTGCCATTAGATTTTTAGATTTAACATTTTCTTTGACAGATACTTATTTCTTCGATATTGTTTTCCATGCTTGAGATGCTTTCTTCTATCTCTTACATTCTATTGCTGAACCTTGCCTCTGCAATTACTGTTCAGTTCCCATGTTTTTTCATTTCAAAAATTTTTAATAAGACATTTGAAGTCTCTCGAAAAAAAGAAGACATCATACCAAAAAGAGTAGACAGCAAGAAATAATCAAACTCGGAGCTGAAACTAGAGAGAGAGAGAGAGAGAGAGAGAGAGAGAGAGAGAGAGAGAGAGAGAGAGAGAGAAAGAGAGAGAGAAGGGGGAGGGAGGGAGGGAGGGAAGGAGGGAGGGAGGGAGGGAGGGAGGGAGGGAGGGAGGGAGAGGGAGACAGAGAGACAGAGAGACAGAGAGAGACAGACAGACTAAACAGTAGAAAGAATCAATGAAACAAATTGCAGGTTCTTTGAGAAAGATCAATAAACCCTCATCCAAATTAATTAAAAGATGGAAAGAGAATATCCAAATTAACAAAATCAGAAATGAAATGGGGGGACATAACAACAGACAATGAGGAAGTCCAGAGAATCACAAGGACATACTTTAAATTCCTACATCCACCAAATTGTGAAACCTGAAAGTAATGGATACTTTTCCTGATAAGTACCACTTTCCAAGGTATCATCAAGATCAGATAAACAATTCAAACAGAGCTACAGCATCTACCAATATAAACTATTAAAAGTCTCCCAATAACAACAAAAGAAAAAATCCCAGGGCAAGACATATTTATCATAGAATTCTAGCAAACTTTCAAAGAGTTAATGTCAATACTCCTTCAAAGTAGTCCACAAAAGGAATTAGAAGGAACATTGCCTTGCTGAAATCCCACCACAGCACAGATTCAGGTCCTGAGACAGGGAAGGGGTTTGGCCGAAGAAGAATTGTCTGGCCACCAGATGAGTTTTATAAAAGTGGCAAGCCCCGAATAGCTAGAGCCATCTTTATTTATACTTAAAAAACAAACATGTTTCCCCACCTTTCAACATTAATCTCTAAAAATAAAATCCAAATATGTTTTTCCTAACTTTTACTTGAAAACAACTTTTAAACCAAAACCAGTGCTCAGCAATTTGTTAGCTTGGCTAAATATCAAGCCAGACACATCCTGTCCTTGCAGAGCTAAAAGGTGATAAATGTAGGCACAAATTCTCATGAACTACAATATCATTCAAAACTTAACAAAGCATATTTACAGTATTGAGGTGATTTGTCATAAACTTCTCCTACAAAAGGGTCCTGCACACTCAAGCCTCTTTATAAGAAACCTGAGAAGCATCAGTTCCCAATGAATTTTAGGGGAAAGTATTGGAGAAAAAAATGGGGAATGATCACATCTGTCTAATGCATTGACAATTCGAAAGTAAAATCTGCCAAGAGAACCATCAACATTACGAGAGAGAAGAGAGCATGCAGGCTACACAATCTTAACATTATTATGTAATATCCAAAGGTTGGCAAGTGAGAGACAATCTCCATGGGCCTTGCCATGTCAAGACTTGTTGGACAAGCACTCATATGCTGCTTTGAAATTAGACTACATGGCTCCCAACATTGCCTAATTCATTCTATGAGGCCACAGGTATCCTGGTACTGAAACCACACAAAGACTCAGTAGAGAAAGAGAATCACAGTCCAATTTCCTTTTTGAACATAGAGACAAAAATACTCAATACAAAACTTTTAAAACAAATCCAAGAACATGAGAAATGTTTAAAACAAATCAACACATGAGAAAGATCATTCACCATGATCAAGTAGGCATCAGCCCAAAGATTCAGGGATGGTTCAGTAAAGGAAAATCAATAGCAATCCACTATATAAACAAACTGAAAGAAAAAAGAACACACGATCATCTCATTATAAAATCCAGTATCTCTTCATGATAAAAGTCCTAGCGAGAGTAGTGATACACCTTAACATAATAAAGGCAGTTTACAGTAAATCCTTAGCTAATAGCAACGTAAGTGGTGAGAAACTCAAGGCAATCCCACTGAAATCAGGAACAATACAAGGTTTTTCACTCTCTGTACCTTTTCAATATAGCACTTGGATCTTTAGAGTTATAAGGCAATTGATGAAAATCAAACAGATACAAATTAGAAAAGAAGAAGTCAAAATATCTCTGATTGCAGATGATATGAAAGTATATATAAGTGACTCTAAAATTCCTTTAGGGAAATTCTACAGCTGATAAACACTTTTAGCAAAATAACTGAAGACAGAATTGAGTCATAATAATTAGTAACCATCCTATATAAAAAAAATGACAAAGCAGCTGAGAAAGAAATCAGAGAAACAACACTTTAACAATAGCTTCAAATATTATAAAGTATCTTGGGGTAACTCTATCCAAGCACATGAAAAACTAGTATGATCAATACTTTAATTGTTTGAAGAAAGAAGTTGAAGTTATTAGAGGATGGAAAGATCTCCCATGCTGGTGGATCAGTAGGATTAACATAGTTAAAGTGGCCATCCTACCAAAAGCCATGTACAGATTCAAAATTCAGACACAATCAAACACAGATCATGAAATAACAATTCTTAACTTCATATGGAAACACAAATAAAACCTAAGACAACTAAAACAGCAATGAACAACAAAATCAAGTACTAGAGGTCTCCTCATTCCTGAACTGTGGTTGTATTACATAGCTACAGTAATAAAAACAGCAATGTATTAGCATAAAAATAAACATATACAAAGATGTAAATTAATTGAAGACACAGAACAAAATACACACACCTATGGACTTCTGATTTTTTAATAAAAAAGCCAGAAATACACATTGGGGAAAAAAGATAGCCTCTTACACAAATGGTGCTTTGCAAACTTGGTGGCTGCTTATAGAAAAACACAAATACATCCACCCATATATAACCCTGCACAAAATTCAAGTCCAAGTACATCAAAGACCTCTACTTAAAACCAGACATACTGAATCTGATTGAAGAGAAAAGGGGGAATAACCTTAAACTCATTGGCACAGAAGAAGACTTTCTGAATAGAAGACCATTAAAGCAGACACTAAGATTCAAAATTAATCGAAATCACAAGAAACTGAAAATTTTCTGCATGAAAAAGGACACTCTGATGTTGACAAAGTGGCAGTCTATAGAATGGGGAAAGATTATTAACAACTCCATATACAATGGAGGAATAATATCAAAAAATATATAAAGAATTTAAGAAACTTGATATCAAAAATCCAAATAACCTAATTTTAAAAAAAGAGTAAATGTAGAATCTCAATAGAATAATCTCAAGTGGCTAAGAACTACATAAAGAAATGTTCAACATCATTTGCTTTTAGGGAAACACAAATCAAAACTCCATTGAGATTGTATCTCTTAACTGTCAAAATCGCTAAGAACAATAATACAAGTGACAGTTCATGATGCCAGGAATGTGGAGCAAGAAGAACACTCCTCCATTGCTGGATGGACAGGGATACTTTACAGACACTATGAAAACCAGTATGCCCATTTCTCAGAAAAATGAATATCCATGTACTTCAAGACCCAGCTACCACTCTTGGGCACATACCCAAAAAATGCTTCATCCTATGACAAAGACACTTGCTCAACCATGTTCATTGCTGACTCCTCTGTTTATCATAGCCAGAATTTAGAAACAACCTAGAGCTCCTCAACAAAACAAGAGATAAAGATAATGAGGTATATTTGCACAATGGATTATTATTCAGCTGTTGAAACCAATGATACCATGAAATTGGCTTGCAAATAGATGAAAGTAGAAAATATTCACCATGAGTGAGGAACCCAACCCAAGAAAGATAAATGTGGTTTGTATTTGCTTATATCTGGATATTAGCCATTAAATAAATAGTAAAGAAGCTACAATCCATCAACCGGAGAGGATAGACATAGAGAAAAGTACTGGGGGACATATGGATCTCCCTTGGAGGGGGAATTTTAATAGATTTTTATGAGTGTAATAGAGCCATGTTTGGGGGAGAGGTGAGAATGTGAGTATTAGGTGGGGAAGGCAAAGGGAGATCAGATTGAAGGTGGGAATCAGTGTAGAGAGCTAGAAGTAAAGGGCATTTGAGGAATGGTATGGAAACCTAGTGCATTGGCATATAAATAAATAAATAAATCACTTAAGTGACTGTCAATAATTTTTTCACATGTGTATTTTGTTTTCTCTGGGTATTTTTCCTTGCAATTTATTTTTTCATGTTGACTGCAGTGCTCAATATCAATTACCTAAAATATCTTAATTTAAGGAACATTTTGCAGCATTTTTCCTTAGTAAAGAATTACATAATTATCCAATACAAACAAATTTATATCAGACTATAGTCATTGCATTTTTCTTACATTTATAGTTTTCATTACAATATAGTTTTAATTGTGTAAGATCTGACCTAAGTGGGATAGCGCACATATAAAATGCTTACTGCAGCAGTGGCAATTGGAATCCTAAAGCTGGGTGGACATAGACAAGAGGATATGAAGGGCTTTCAGCTCAGACAGTCCAGCCCAAATATCAAAGCTTCAGGTTCACTGAGAAACCCTCCTTTAGGGGAATAAGATGGATAGAGATAGAAAAAGACTCTCAACATCAACCTTGGCCTCTCAGGCCTGGTTCCATGTACACACGCACATGTGTGCAGACACACACACACACACACACACACACCACACCACCACACGCACACACACATACACACACAAAGTATTCATACAAGGCAGAAAAACACATAGTCCATAACCATTTGAAAAATGTTACACATATTTTGTAATGAGGAAAATTAAAATTGTTCTTGTATATCATCTTAAAGAAAACAATGCTAAGGAACCCATATATAGTTCTGGTGAAATGAACAATGATGCAGGCCAGCCAGCAAGATTGCTCACTGGGTGAAGGCCCTTGCACTTCCCAAGAACCTTAACCTAATACCTAGGACCTAAGTGGTAGAAGAGAAGAACTAATGTCCAATATTTGTCCTCTGATTATCACTCACATATTGTGGTACAGAAAGCTCACTCTCCTTATATGTACACACACACACACACACACACACACACACACTAAAAATAGATAATAAAATTGATACAGCCTCTAGAAAAAAATCATGATGATAACTTTAAATAAACTAAACTTCACAATCCATTTATACTAATTACTTAGTACATGTTAGGTGGACTCAAAGTTGGCACACCACAGAGATACTTGCTTCACTTCTGATAATTGCTGAATCATTCATGCTAAGAGAAATAACACAGAATCTAAGGCAAATATCACTTTTTTCTCTCATAAGCAAAATCAAGATTTAATATTTGCATATATATGTCTATATATGACATGGATATAAAGGCAATTAGAGTGAGAGAGTAAGGGTTTTAAAAGAAATAAACATTATATATATATATATATATATATATATATATATATATATATATATATATATATAATCTGTATGTATGTGAGAGGGAAAGAGAGAGGGGTACAAAAGACAAGAATAGTAAATAATAATGCATTTTATTTCTGTGTATAAAACATTTCATGTGTCATACGTATGTATTACAAAATGAAACAAAACAAGGGATAGCTTACATGTCCCAGTGTTTTAGATAATACACATGTACAAGCATATGTGTCTTTTTGAAGGATATGCAACTTTGAAGTCTGGACTAGGACATAAAAAATAAAATTTAAGTCCCTGAAAAATAGAAAAGGTTACACCCTGTTACATGCACAAATTCAAAATGAATCTGTCTCTCCCTGAGTACTTCTCTGATGATTAGTACTAGCAGGTGTTTGCATTTGCAGGTTGGTTAATAGCTTTCTGAGGGAATAGGATATGTTTGTTCAGTGTCTAGGAAGACCTCACAATTCCCCAAGGATACTGATGAAAAGTTTTCTCATTAAAAGAACACAGAGTTTCATTCCACAGAAGAAGTGGTAATTACAGAACAGGTATTCTGGTTTTGACTATAGAAATCAACTCTTCTTGTATCAGGGTGGAAGATACTGAGGACAAACAAGGGCCCAGTTTTATAAACTGAGTAACAGATCCTTTGCAATGATAAATGCATTATGTTTAAAATATGTTCCCAATAGTGACACACAGAAGCCATTATTTGCTTTTCAAAATCTCTCATTTAAATTTAAACAGGAATCATGGAAATTTATGTCAATTATATTGCTTTAAAATTGACTCTAACTTAAAGCATGTTGTATTTTCCATTATTTCTTAATGGAACTGATTTATGATAGTTAATTGACGATGAATTGTCTAGAATTAATGGCACTCCTCTTTTCACTACTTGATTGATTTTAGTAAATATTTTTTGCCAACATTTATGTATTATATGTTTTCGCCAACATTTTGAATATGATGTTTTGAGATCTTTATATATGATTATGGCATCTACACTATTTCTTTCTTTTCCCAGGACCAAATCCTCCCATGTCTCTCTGCTCACTTCCAAATTTATGACATCTTTTTAATAATTTTTTATTCTAATAATTATTTTAATTATTACTTCATTATTGTTACACATTCACTTACATTTACATCATACACACACACACACACACACACACACACACACACACACACACACACACCCTACTGGCCATTTAGTGTACTCATAAGTATATCTGTTCGAGGCTGACCACTTCAAGTTAGACAACATTAATAAGGAGTTATCTATAGAGGAAATGATTCACCCTCTCAGTATCTAAAAATCTGTGGCTCTTCATCTGGGGGTAGAACTTTGTGAAATATATTGGTGTATAAACTTGAATATATAGTTCAAGGTGCCATACTGTTCAAGATCCTTTGGCACATATTACCTGATGTGTTTAGGAGAAAACATCTATCACTCACTAGGCACCCTCTTTCTTTGGCTTTTATAACACTTTTCCGCCTTCTTGTGTGATATTTCCCTAGCCTCAGGTGCAAGGGCTTCATTACATATGCATTAGTGGGAGCTGTGCATCCTCTGGACATTCATTCTTTGCATTTTGATTAGATATGGATCTCTGTAGTTATCTCTATCTGTTGTGAAAGAACTTCTCTGCAGATTCTGAGCATTATACTTACCTGTGGGCATAAGAATAAATATTTACAGTACAGTTAGATATTAGATATTACAGTTTATAGGAAGATGGCAATAATGGGTTCTCTTCAAAGGTCTATGACTACTCTAGATGCTGAGGATTGAGTACTGAGCATGAATTCTCTCCTGTTGAGCCCAGCTTTAAATGCAATTAGACAACAATTATTTATCCCCCAACTTTTAAGTGCCACTATTACACCCTTTGAGTATCTTCTCCGACAACACATTGTGGGTCACAGGCCTTTTCTGAAGGGTTTGATTACCAATTGCTCCTGTGCCTCAGAAGTTGCATAGAATCTTCTGATAATATGAAATGCAATCTACCAGGGGAAGGCTTTCTTGTCAGCTCCAGATTGATTCTGTAAAAGTTTGAGTCCAAAGTGTGTGGTATATTCAGCAAGAGGTTCTTGCCTTCAAGTTCAGGAAGGTATTTTAGTTATTGCTGTGGTAAAACATCATTATCAAAGCAGCTTTGTGGGGAATTGTTTCATCTTATACTTCTAGATAACACTCCATGTTTGAGCGAAGTCAGGGTAGGAACTCAAGTAAGGTTCCTGGAGGCAGGAATTGAAGCAGAGACTATGAAGGAGTACTTGCCCAGTCTGGGATCTTAGAGAACCCGAGAACACCATCCTAGAGGTGGTGCTACCATAGTGAATAATGCCATTTCACATCAACATCAATCAATAAAGTGATCCATAGACTTTCCCACAGGCCAGTCTCAGCTGAGGTGCCCTCTTTCAAGTTGATGTAAAACTAGCCAGCACAGCAAACCAGAGAAATGACAAGACATTAGATGAAGGGAGGTTTCCCACACTTGGCGCTAAGGTTTTTGTTAAACAGTCCTCTATTTCTTTCTGAATAACCACTCCTCCCTGAATGTCAAGTTAAAGTCCCCCAACCTGTGCTGCTTCACACAATTTGATTTTGCAAAATTTGTTTTTTTTAAGTTGAACTACTTATTAATGTTTATAACACTGAAATACTTAATTATCCAAAATGAGGACACCACTACAAAGCATACAATATGTCCTGATCAGTTATTGCTCAGTGAGACTTCCAAAACAGTACGAGTTGGTGCCATTGCCTTTGGTACCCAACATAACTACATGATAAGACCTAATTGACAAAGACAGTATATATTTTAGCTGCAGGACATAACTAAATCAATTTCAAACTGACAAGGGAAATTCATCTTTACAGGCTAGATACCATTGTGCTCTAAGGTGCCATGTAGGGAGCTGGGGCAGAGAAAAACTCCAGCATAAGCTGTCTTCAGAGTTTTTGTTCTTAGCCATTCTGACAGGTGTAAGGTGGTATCTCAGAGTCATTTTGATTTGTATTTCCCTAATGATTAAGGATGTTGAACAATTCCTTAATTGTCTTTTAGCCATTTGAGCTTCCTCTGTTGAGAATTCTCTGTTTAGCTCTATAGTCCATTTCTTAATTGGACTGTTGGGCATTTTGATGTCTAATTTGATGTCTTGAGTTCTTTATATATTCTGGATATCAACCCTCTGTCAGATGTGGGGTTGGTAAAGACCTTTTCAATTCAATTCCATTGGTCCACATACTGGTTTTTATGCCAGTACCAAACTGTTTTTTATTACTGTAGCTCGATAGTAGAGCTTGAAGTCAGGGATCATGATGCCTCCAGAAGTTGTTTTATTGTACAGGATTCTTTTGGCTATCCTGGTGGTTTTTTTGTTTTTTTGTTTGTTTGTTTGTTTGTTTGTTCTGTTTTGTTTTCCATCACGGGGTTTTTCTAAGTAGCTTTGTGCCTTTCCTGGAACTCACTTGATAGCCCAGGCTGGCCTTGAACTCACAGAGATCTATCTGGCTCTGCCTCCTGAGTACTGGGATTAAAGGCATGTGCCACCACTGCCCGGTTTATCCTGTTTTTTTTTTTTTTTTTTTCCATATGAAGTTGAGTATTGTTCTTTCCAAGTCTGTGAAGAACTGCGTTGGGATTTTGATGGAGATTGCATTGAATCTGTAGATTGCTTTTGCTAAGATTGGCATGTTTACTATGTTAGTCCTGTCTATCCATGAGCATGGGAGATCTTTCTATTTTCTGACATCTTCCTCAATTTCTTTTTTCAGGGACTTAAAATTCTTGTCATACAGGTCTTTTGCTTGCTTAGTTAGAGTTACCCCAAGGTATTTTATATCATTTGTGGCTATTGTAAAGGGTGATATATCTCTGATTTCCTTCTCAGCCTGTTTGTCCATTGTATATAGGAGGGCTACTGTTTTTTGTTTGTTTGTTTGTTTGTTTGTTTGTTTTGAGTTAATCTTGTACCCTGCTACATTGCTGAAGGTGTTTATAAGCTGTATGAGTTCCTTGGTGATCTAATAGAACACAGGGGGTTATTCCAATTGTTTTTTTTTATCTGTTGAGATTTGTTTTGTGGCCCAAGTATGTGGTCGATTTTAGAGAAGGTTCCATGGGGTGCTGAGAAGAAGGTATATATATATATTTTTTAGGATGGAATTTTCTGTAGATATCTATTAAGTCCATTTGAGTCATAACATCAATTAAATCCTTTATTTCTCTGTTAAATTTTGATTTGGCAGAACTGCCCAGTGGTAAGAGTGGGGTGTTGAAGTCTCCCACTATTAATATGTGGGGTTTTATATGTGATTTAAGCTTTAGTAATGTTTCTTTTACATATGTAGGTGCCCTTGTGTTTGGGATATAAATGTTCAGAATTGAAACTTCATCTTGGTGGATCTTTCCTGTGATGAGCATATAATGCCCTTCTTGATCTCTTTTGACTGATTTTAGTTTGAAGTCTATTTTGCTGGATATTAGGATGGCTACACCTACTTGCTTAAGACCGTTTGATTAGAAAGACTTTCCCCAGCCTTTTATTCTTAGGTAGTGTCTATCTTTGAATTTGAGCTGTGTTTCTTGTATGTAGCAGAAAGATGGATCCTGTTTTCGTATCCATTCTGTTAGCCTGTGTCTTTTTATAGGTGAATTAAGTCCATTGATATTAAAGGATATTAATGACCAGTGATTGTTCATTTCTATTATCTTTCAGTGGTAGTGTGTGTGTACTTCTCGTCTTTGGGGTTTACTGCTATAGTGTTATCTATTGCCTGTGTTTTTGAGGGTTTATCTGACTTCCTTAGGTTGGAATTTTCCTTCTAGTGCTTTCTGTAGGGCTGGGTTTGTAGATATGTATTGTTTAAATCTGGTTTTGTCTTGGAATGTCTTGTCTATTCCGTCTATGATGATTGAAAGTTTTGCTGGGTATATTAGTCTGGGCTGACATCCATGGTATCTTAGTGTCTGCATTACATCTGTCCAGGTCCTTCTGGCTTTCAAAGTCTCCATTGAGAAATCGGGTGTTATTCTGATGGGTTTGCCTTTATAAGTCACTTGGCCTTTTTCCTTTGCTGCTCTTAACATTCTTTCTTTATTCTGTACATTTTGTTGTTTAATTATTATGTGGTGAGGGGGCTTTTTTTGGGGGGTCTAGTCTGTTTGGTGTTCTATAGGCCTCTTGTATTTCATAGGCACTTTCTTCTTTATGTTGGGAAAGTTTTCTTCTATGATCTTATTGAATATAATTTCTATGCCTTTGAATTGATATTCTTCTCCTTCCTCTCTCCCTACTATTCATAGGTTTGGTCTTTTCATGGTGTCCTAGATTTCTTGGACATTTTGTGTTATGACTTTTTGGCATTTGTATTTTCTTTGACTGATGAATTCATTTCCTCTATTGTATCCTCTACACCAGAGAACCTCTCTTCCATCTCTTGTATTCTATTGGTTATGCTTGCATCTGTGTTTACTGTTTGTTTACTCAGATTTTCTATTTCCAGCATTACCTTTGTTTGTGTTTTCTTCATTGTTTCTATTTTCCCTTTCAGGTCTTGAACTCTCTCCCTCACCTGTTTCATTGCTTTTTCATGGTTTTCTTTAAGGGATTTATTGCTTTCTTCCACTTTTTTATTTGTCTTTTCCTCTAGTTCTTTATAGATTTCTTCCCATTTTTTTCTTTGACTTTTTCTCATTTTCTTTATTGATTTCCTCCACTTTTTTGTTTATCTTTTCCTCAATTTCATATTTCATTTTTTTCTTGAAAGGCCTCTAGCATCTTCATGATGTTATTCTTAAGGACACTTTCTTCTGCTTCTTCTACCTTGTGATGTTCAGGTCTTGCTGTTGGAGGAGGGTAGGTTCTGGTGATGCTGTATTTCTCTTTATGTTGTTGTATGTACTCCTGCCTTGACATCTGCCCATCTCCTCATCTAATAGGTATAAGAGGTGCCTGTGTCTGAGCGAGTTGCTGTTGGTCCACTCTGTGCTTGTTGTGTCTGTGTCTCAGGGGGCCCTTCTGGGTCTAATCTTAGCTCTTGGTCTGATTGGAGCAGGCCAATTCTGTGTCACAGAGAGCTGCTCTTTGATCATCCCAAGCTAGTTGATTCTGTGACTCACTGATTCATTCTTGGTCTTATCGGGGCTCTTGGTAAAGTCAGAGCTGACAGATTCTGTATTTCAGGAAGCCTCTCTTGGTCCAATTAGAGGTGGTGGATTCTACTTCTCAGAAAGCCACTCTTGGTCTAATGAGGGCTGGCAGATTCACTGTCTCCTGAGTTTACTCTTGATCCAATGATGGCTCTTTGTCCAATGAGAGCTCTCTCTTTCTCAGCTGGATGGGAGCTCTGGGCAAGATGGAAGCTGAGGATTGGTCTCCAAGCCTCAGGAAGTGGTGGGGATCTCAGGTGGATGGGTGTGGGGGCAGGGCGTGTAGATTGCAGGGTCTGCTGGAGGGTCTTGGAGAAGGGGATCCTTCCTGTGGGAGCCCTGCCTGCTGGCTGACAACCAGGGCCAAGATGGGCAGGTCTTCCCCAGGAATGGCTAGGGTCCAGGGATGGGATCTAGGGTCATGCCTCCCTGGGTATGAACAGAATCACTCACCTCTGGGCCAGATGGGAGTTCTGGGCCAGATTGCCTTATATACCTTTCTGCTTCTTGCCATCACTTCCTGGGAATAAAGGCATGTGTCCTTCCCAAGCAAAGTCATGTGATCTCAAGTCCTGGGATTAAGGGCGTGGGCCAGTACTGTGTAGTTGGAAGTTTTCTTGTGTTCCACCTGATCCTCAGCAGCTTAGACCCAAATAAACACACAGAGGCTTATATTAATTGTGAACCATATGGCAATTATACTCAGTTCTTATACTTAAATTAACTCATAATTCTTATCTATGTTTAGCCACATGACTTGGTACCCTTTCTCAATCCTGCCTTGTCACCTTGCTTCCTCTGTGTCTGGCTAGTGACTTTTGATTCAGCCTTCCTCTTCCCAGACTTCTCCTCATCTGCTTCCTTCTCCTGTACTTCCTGCCTGCCTACTGGCCAATCAGTGTTTTATTTATCAACCAGTCAGAGCAGCACATATTCACAGCACACAGAATGACATTCCACAGCACTTTCCCTTTTCTGTCTAATCAAAAGGGAAGGTTTTAACTTTAACATAGTAAAATTACATATAATGAAACAGTTATCAAGCAAGAATTACAGTTATAATATTAAGTCTATTTGATCCCCAGATAAGTTTTATTAGAACACAAATAAAATATCACCACATACCCTGCATGTTACCATCAAACTAAGAAGAAAGATATGCCCAGTGGTGAAAAAGTAGCACAATTGTAATAAAGGTAACTAACCATATTCTGATCAGTTTTGGAATGCTCCATGGGAGGAGATGCACATATCATGGTTGGTATTATTGCCATGGCTTGAGAAGTCAAATGCCCATAGTGAGGAAGGTAATAGAGCCTACAGTAGAAACTACTATTGTTAATTTTTTTTAAATGATCATGCACTTAAATTGCCTTCCAAATATATATATGTATACCTGTAAACCTGGGCTGCTCTCTGCCTTGATCAGAGAATCCTCTTTTTGCACTGGGCAGCAGTCAATGCACAGACACATAGCTGGTAAAAAAAAGTGCTTTTTTAAAAGATATTAAAGGAAGAAACTTCTTTATAAAAATGGTTGTTTTGACAATTTATTGCATAAGCCAAAATGTAACTGTGTACCAAGAGTTTATATAGAAGAATGCTTTGTTTACAACTTCAATTTAATGAATACATTTTGTTTCTAACTTTTTAAAATAAATATTTGTTATAAATTGAATATCAGTTAATAAAATTGACATATTTCTATCACAAATTTATAGAAACTTCACAAGACATCAAAATAGGCTGTTTTTCTTTCCCAAAATCACATAACTAAACTGTCATGGCTATAATAAAACTATGTGGTTTTGTTTTATGGTCATTTATTTTGTAAATGAACAAATACAAATTCAAAACATAAAGAAATATCAAATAGAAATTTCTAAACAGGACACATGTCTACACAATTTTTGTTAACATCTTCAGATAGAAAGATGTTTGTGTTGTTTTAGCTGATATATAAAGCAAAGCCAAAGTAATAGAGACATTGGAATGGAAGGGATTGAATCTAGGAAAACTGCTTCATAAATACAAGCAAAATTATATTTATGCTGTACCTATATTTTATATGGAAGCATTTTCTGTGGGAGCCCTTTAATTACCTAAGTCTCAAATTATTTCATTTGAGAATCAAATCATCCAGTGAGAGGTTTAAGAAGTAACTAGGATTTAATAAAGGGCTCCCTTAAACAGCATCAGGTTTAGAGACAAAATGGTAATAATAACAAAATAAAAATAAATTGTTAAATTACTTATCTATATCTACATGTTGTAAATAAACTTTAAAGAAAAGGAGAAAGAAACTGAGTCTACTTATTAATAAAGATTTTTGTAAAAAATATTGGGAAAACACAAGTAGAAATAAAGCATTTAATGAAACAAAGAATAGTGGCACAGGTCCCCATGGAGTAAGGATTCAGTTCATTGAAATTTTCTAGTAGAATGATATGTAATGACTATATGAGACAATATATATATATATATATATATATATATATATATATATATATATATATATATATATAACTTTTTTTATATTTTTGTGTGTTGTTGCTGGCATAATTACCTTACTCTCAAGCAGAATCACAGAGTGATTAAACACCTTTGCAGCTACACATTAGGGCAGGCCTGCATTCCATACCACTTGAGAAGAAGATGATAGAGAGTTACAAGTCTGCATCCAGAGTGTAGGAAGCTTAGTGACATCCTATTCAAGATTAAGAATATAAGCATGTAATGAGAGTTTCGCAAACATACAGTTGTAATCAAATACATTTATTTTTTAAACTAAATACCATCCAGTAGAAAAGAAGGTTCTCTGATGAAGGATGAAAATTATACTAATATATGATAATGAATAAGAATTTAGGAGATAGTTTTATACTATGTTCATTAACTAAAATAACAGTAGTAGTTGTGACTTCCACAGCTACACATTCTTGGGCAGGTTTACTGAACTAGGCCTGAGTTAGGTCATGTAGAATGGACCTTAAATACAATCAGTGCAATTGGTTTCCTCAGTAATGCTTGTGCTTCTGTTGAAACAATGGGCATATCTTCATAGGTTAATCATTAATGGAGTTAGCTGTTTGAAATCTGGGACTTATGCAGGGGTGCTTGGCTCAATCTGGGAGGAGGGGACTGGACTTTGCTGGACTGAGTCTACCAGGTTGATTTCAGTCCTTGGGGGAGGCTTTGCCCTGGAGGAGGTGGGAATGGGGGAGTGGGCTGGGGGAAACGGGAGGGGGTCAGGAGGGGGGAGAACAAGGGAATCCGTGGCTGATATGTAGAACTGAATGGTATTGTAAAATAAAATAAAAGGAAAAAAAAATTGGCCTATGCTGCTGAAAGCTGTCCTATGCTTTTTCTCTCATTAATGGTTTGAAGTTTACCTTCCTATCAGTTGATGAAAACAAATAAAAATATATGAAGATTTCAGAAAAATTCGCAACTGAGAGCTATATGCCTTTTCTCTCTCAGATATGTTAGAGTATTAATTCTCAAGCAGCAACATTCTTAAAGATTTTATCCATTATAACATGAATATTTTATAACACTTTAATTGATTTCGTATTCATTACTGAATAAAATTTACCAAAGTTTTTAAAAGGCTTGTTAAAAATTGCATAAGATTAGCCAGATTCCCATATACCTATATACACCTTGAAATGTATTAGGAAAAATAAATTTAAAGTAAAAATCAATATTTAACAAATGTAATTGTTTGAATTATCAAGTGATGCTCTTTAAATACCTAGAAGATGCTCAGCTCATTTCAGACACATGTTCAACATAACATTTATGTTCAATAAGTACCAAGCAAGTAAATAAAAGTACCTAGAAAAAAATAGGATTATGTGTTTAGTTCCAGATGATAAATCAACTGAAATGTTTTCGAATTATATATTAATATACTTATTTTTTATAAGCAGTATTAGCAAAACGGATTGTAAATTGAATGAAGATAAAAGATTTAGTTCTAATGGAATTGAGAATTTTTCTCTGTCAGTCATTGGAAACTAATCATTCCTCATTACTTCTAATTTGTAATGGCATGGCATTTTGCTTATTGGAAAAAAACAAAACGTCAATAAAATTGTAGGCCTTATTTTGACATGCTAGTCCTGACAATTCTCTGCTTCACAGGGCACTCTGCAGTCCAGCATACACAAGGGGCTTCTGATTTCCCTATCACACGCCACTTTCTGTTCCTTCACATTACTATTTCATTGTTTATTTTCCATTTCTCTGATGTTCCAAATCATACTTTCTCATCTGTCTTCTTCCTTCTTGTTCTCTCATACTCTCTGCAATTTTGTAAATATTAAAATGCTCTACATATTTGTAAAATCCCCAGCATCAAACTTTTTATCATCATGTTTTCGGACATACACAAAGACATAGTTTCCACACTCTTTAATCAATTTAAAAGTCCTAAAATACTGCCATTAACTAAAATTTATATGCTTTTTTCACTATCAGTCTTTTCAACAGAATAGTCATAACATTTTTATTATTTTTCCATTGTTTTGAGAATTCCAAAAATGAGTATTATTTCTATATCCCCTTCCTTAACTTTTCCATTGTACTTTTTACCCATACTCAAATTCATGACCTTGCTCTGTCTGCTGTCTCCAATCATTTTGTTACTTATATGTTACAATCATACTTATATGACCCACTAAGTCCTCCTAGCATAGACCACATGCACATGTGTTTGATGCTGACCACTTGGGCCTGGACAAACTTTCAGTAACCTTGGTTCATCTCTAGAAAAAACTAATTCTCTCTTTGTCAGTATCCAGCATTATTACCTGTGGTTCTTCATTTAAGAGTTGGGCCCAGTGTGATTTTCCCATCCACATTGGCATATGAACTGATGCTGTCATTATGCCAATCTTGTTTAGACAAGCATAGTCCCAAGGTATCATGGGGCCAATTTCCTTGTCATGTGTAGAAGACACAATCTAACAATAGGTATCTTGATATTCTGGCTTTTATCAATTTCTCTGCCCCCTCTTCCAAGATTTTTCCTGAGCCTCATGTATAAGGGTTGCATTAATATTTTAGTCAGTTTTTCTATGAAGTGGTTTTTGTATTCAACATTAGGATGGCTTCAAAATATACTCTAGCCAAGTGTAATTTATTAGTATAAAAATGAAGTTGGAACATGTGACCCCAAAATACTTCTCCTCTTTGACATAAATATTATATTGAAACCAAGAAGCAGGAAACCTAATAAATGTTCTTACTCTCCCTCATGTGTGCCTAAGATCTAGGTGCACATTTTCTCCTTTGGAATGACTCCAGTATCTGGCACCAGGAAAATCCATAAATAGACTTTATTCCATAAGGTTTCTTTTTGCATGTTTACCTTTACTGAGTTTACAGACTAGGAAACAAAACCACCTTACCCTGAGCAATCATTCTTTAAAACGATGTTATTCTTTGCTGACAGTTCTGTACGAACAAGACCCTAAGCCACTATTTTCAAAGGACTTGTGCAGAGGTTTTCTTTCATGTAATGTTTATCCCCTGTGATGTTAGCTTTCTCTTGTTAATCTGTGCTTAAGGGCTCCTGCCTAGATCAGATCTAAAAGAGGTAAAAGTAAATGTTAGGCTTCTATGCAGTGTATTCTATATAAAGCTCTATACTTCGCATTATGATTCTATTTTTGTAAATGTCATCATTTACAATCATTCTAGAGATACAGGGGAACTTTAATTCTAGCAAATATAGTACAGAAATAATAATACTTATGAGTGAGAGACATTTTTGAGAATTCATTATTGAAATCAATGAATATTATCATTATTAATGCATGTTGTGATTGATTTCTGTTATATTTTATTCAGCAAAATGTTATGTTAGCTTAATAGTAAAAAGATATTTGTATATATTTCACTTTATTGCTCACATAACAATAACAGATTGTATCTGGTAAGAGTTACATGGAAAAATGTTGAAATCATTAAAAATTGATCAATATAGCTGGGAAAATCAGTACAGAAACCTTGCCATAAGTAGAGTATCAAAAGAGGAAGCTGTGGTCTTACCAGGCCTGGATAAACATTGCACCTTGTAACTTATAATCTGTTTCTTTTTTCCTGTAGCTTAGAAACTAATCTAATCCTTATTTGTATTATTTGGAAAAATGGGATAAAAGAGGAAGACATTCACATAATTTTTTCAAAGCTAAATATTGAGAGACACACAGGAAATCTCTCAACCATATTTAACAAAGAATATATATTCTTGTGAGGTTATCTTTCATTTTCCTAAGAAAAATCAGTGATAAAATATAGGAGAAAACAACTTAAAATATTAAAAAATTATTTTATAACATTACTAGATATATTCAACACAATAAGTTAACATATTAGTGATAAGACTAAACAGACATTATAAAATTTATTTTATGTAAACTACCAAATAAAGAAGTTATAAAGAATTTAATAAAGCAGTGTTTATCTTTGCAACATCATGTAGTTTTGTTTTGCATAGAGTAATACTAAAAGTAATGTAGATTTCATATGTTGGAAAGATTAGCAGCTTTCCCAATAGTATCTCAGTTCTCTCTCCTGCTCTCTCTCCCCCTTTGTCTCCCTCTCCCTCTGTCTCTCTCTTTCTCTGGTGTGTGTGTGTGTGTGTGTGTGTGTGTGTGTGTGTGTGTGTGTGCATATGTGTGTGTGTTGCTAAAGGAAGGTCTGAAGTAGATTAAAGTGCTTGTGGGAATATTTTATAACAGCATTTATTTTTCAAACGATTTTATTTTATTTTAAGTTATATGTACATATGGGGTGGAGAGCAGAATGTGAGCATTTGAGAAGAGTTGCCCACAGACTCTAGAAGAGAGTATTGATTTCCAGATCTGGATTTACTGGTGCTTTGGAGTTACCTGCATTCTTTGTGCTGGGAACTGAACTCTATCCTCTAAAGGAATGGTAAGTTGCTAACAGCTAAGTTATCTTCAAACCCCAGAACCATACATTTTTATTCTGTACTTAAAAGTATTTATTTATTTCTAATCATGACCAGAATACACAGAGTAAGTTGGATATTTACCTAAAACAACAGAAGACAGCTCAAATGACAGTTCATATTAGTTCTGCTACACTGAATGAGATGGTATTCAGTCTGTGTGGAGGAAATATTTCCAAAAGACAAATTAAAAAGAAGTCATTTGAAAGCAATGCGCCTTCTAAATAGCACTGTGTTGTGATTTACCATGGCCCTGTATTATTTGATAAGGTAGTATTCTATTTTATTAATATCATTTTCAAAAACAGTCTAACAAGAGATGTCTTGATTTTGCGGTATAGCTTTGGGTAGCATCAAAGGATGCTATTTCTGAACTAACAATTTTTGAGAATGATAGGCATTCTCAAAATTGTTAAGAATTGAAGCTCTGATACCTGGGCCCACTGCTTGAGTGAAGGCTAGCATCATCTAAATTTAAAAATATGTCATTATTATCTAGAAAAAAGCTGTTGTTAAAGAGGTAATCTTGCTTTAAATATCAGTGCTGAAGTGAGAATGATTGACAGTATTCCCATATTTTAAGGTAGATACTATCCAATTCTCACCACATTTTCATACCTTTGAATTTAAAAACATTTGCAGTATAGCGCTACATTTTTTAGAGAATTTACAATAACAATTTAATTGATAATAATTCACAAAATACATAGTAACTATCCATGAAAATAGCAACATCTTAATCAAAACAAAAATCAATATGTGAGCACAGCAGACATAACCAATCCACAATGAAGAATAAAAATTCAATTGAAATTAAACTGCCACAAATGTCACCTTTAATAAAAAAGATGGTTACCTTTTAGCAAAGGGTCTAAAGTAGAATGGAAGATGTAGATCTGCAGGAACCGAAATAAAAAGATAAAAAAATATCAATGTGTTAAAAATAATACAAGAAATACAAACCATATAGAATTTTCTATAATGTCCATGATAACATTTGAAATAAACTCAATCTACTTTAGAATTTAGATTTCTATGCAAAAGTTTATGGGGAGATATATTTTAAATCTCGTGTTTATATGAATTGGTGGGTAGCTGAGCTATAAATTCACTTTTTTTTCTTTTTGAGGAAATGAAAATAGTTTTCCAAAGGAACTCTAGTATTTTTATTTCCACTTGCAGGATTGGAGGGCCCTAATTTCTTTACAAATTTAGCATCAGTTATCGATATCTAACTTGTATCATAAACTTTCCAGGGTATGAGAACTGTTATTGGGTTATGATTTTGATTTAAGGTTTTCTTATGAAAAAAATCTTTATATTTTTTTAAAATGTAGTCAAAATTCCTATTAAATTGTTTTTTCTTTATTTAATTAGATATTGGTGTTTACTTATTGAATTTGTAAAACTGTGAATATGATCAAAGTACATTTTACATCTTCAAAGATACAATAAAAATGAGAAGAAAAAAAAAAACATTAGTCCCACATATATGATTTGAAGACATTTCCAAGTTCAGATTGCCACAGGAAAATGTTTTGGGCAATATTGACATTACAATTGCAATAAACTGTTAAGTATCCACACAGTGTACTTAACTTGGTGAAACAGTGTATTTTATGCTTTGGATATTTTATAAGAATACAAATTATACATAGGAATCAAAAGTAAATACATGGTTGTTTGGAACAAGAAATATAAAGAATAATGGCTAAAAAAGAAGGCATTGAAGGAGAGCAACAATACACACAGCAAAGTGGAATGTGCAAAGACCATGACACCTCAATCCTACACAAAGCTACAAGAAACTAAGGAATCTAAGTGTGAGGAAATAGTCTTCCCCAAGGAAAAACACATCAAGTATTTCCCAATGCCAAATGGTGAAACTTGAAAACATACATATAAGTAACATTATAAAGACTGAGCAGGTTATACTTAGGAATATAGATGCATATATGTATATATTTGTGCATTTAACAACAATTAATGTAAAAAGAGATCATGAATTTGGGTGAGAGCAAGGCGATGTATATATAAGAATTTGGAGAGGATAAAGGATGGGGGAAAATGATGTAATTAAATTACAGTCACAAAAAATAAAAGAAATGATAAAAAGAATAATAGAAAGAACAATTTCATAAAGAAATGAAATAAAATATTCAGTTGTAATGAATATGTGCTTTAACTTGATTTCAATGATAGATTTCTGTTATATACATGTACCAAAAGTTTTCTAATTTTATCTTTTGAAAAAAATCATACTTTGTGCCTGCCAACCATACTTCCTTAAACTTCTAAAATATTTATTTTGGAATCTGTGAAGAAGGCCTAAAAACAAATGATTCCAATATTTATTAGAAAGCTAAGAAGATAATAAAAAAAACAGCAGGTCAAACAGGGCTAGTTTTTGGCTCACATATATCATGTGAGTGCCAAGTACACAGCATGGATAAAGTTTGTCAAGAATGTAACACAGATGAAGTTGCAGAATCCTTCTAGGAAAGCATCCCTTCCTGAGAAGAATCTATATGAAGTTTTTTTTTTTTTTTGAGCATATTAAAGGCCAGGATAAAAAGAGAAACAGACAGATATGATGAGAATAAAGAGGAAGAAAAAACTCGCCCACACCTATCACCTCATTTATAATCAAGTCATGTCTGTAAACATGCTTAAGAGTCAACAGTGGTCAGAGACTGCAGGGGGCGCATACCACCTTTAATTTGCTAAAAGATTATATCCTCAGACTCCCTTATAAACACCATTGTTTATTCCCTTAGATTAGAGGTGCATCAAGCTTTTGTCAAACATCTTACTGAAGCAGGTTGAGGGTACAGATGAAAACATTGGATGGCCAAGTGACATAATGTGTGAAGATAGAGTGCTTGGCACTAAGTAGGACAGCTGTATCACCCACCAGGGGTTATTGCTGAAGTTGGCAGAAAGAATGTAAAAGGCAAGAGAGATACCTGACATGGCACAGCCATATACATGGTAATCATGAACTCATTGTAGTTGTAAAGCTGTATAATAAAACATTTTATATTTCATTAGATTACAAATGTAGTGATTTGGTGTATGAGCTTTTGGAGAACTCTTAATTCCCTGTGGTGGTTTATTTAGAATGGCCTCCATGGCCATTATATATTTGAATGTTTTGTCCCTAATTAGCGGGACTGTTTGGAGAAAGATAAGGATGTATGGCCTTATTGGAGGAAGTGTGTCACTGAGAGTGAGCTTTGAGATTTCAGAAACTCATGCCCCCCAGCCTCTTTCCCTCTCTTCTCTCTTCTCTCTTCTCTCTTCTCTCTTCTCTCTTCTCTCTTCTCTCTTCTCTCTTCTCTCTTCTCTCTTCTCTCTTCTCTCTTCTCTCTTCTCTCTCTCTCTCTCTCTCTCTCTCTCTCTCTCTCTCTCTCTCTCTCTCTCTCTCTCTCCACAACTAGGAAGGCCTACCTGTCTGCTGCTGTGCTCGCTGTCATGATGGCCATAGACACAACCTCTGAAGCTGTAAGCAAGCCTCCAGTTAAATGCTTTCTTTTATAAGATTTCCTTGGTCTAATATCTTGTCACAGAAATAGAGTAGTAACTAAGACATTCCCTAAATGCTTGTATCTGTGATGTTTAGTTTATAATCTCTCTGTATATTCTTATTTTGTAAAGCATAAACTAATTCTCTATCAGCTGCTTAGCTGGCAAAGATTTTTCTCCTATACTCTTTCCATCTTTCCATCTTCTCCCCTTTGTCAGTTTTTTTTTTTTTTTTTTTTTTTTTTTTTTTTTTTTTTTTTTTGTGCAGTAAGAAACATCATGAAGCCCCATGCATCAATAGCCAGTGAAAATCCTGGGCAAAGTAATTCTGTTCAAAAAGTGTTCACCTTTGTCAACTTGACACAAGCTAGAGTTATCAAAAAAAAATGTGTTCACCTATGATAATAATTGTCTTTTGCCTCAGGTGAGTGATAACAAGCACCATTCATTCTTTACATTTAAATATTTACTTTTACCAACATCATTTATTGAAGAGGATGTCTTTTCTTGAATGTATAGTTCTCACTTCTTTCTCAAGAATTAGGTGGCTATAATTGTGTGGATTTACATTTGGTTTCTCAGTTCTGTTACTTTGATCTAGGTGTCTATTTTATGCCAGTACCATGCTTTTTGTTACTAGAACTCTGAAGTATAAATTGTAATCAAGTGTGAGAACACTCCCAGCAGTGTCCTTATAGTTATATCTTAAGAAATATATTCAATATTTCTTTAAATATCCAATGTCTATTGATAAGAATTGTTTAATTTTTTATTTTTGTTAATAATTGAGTTGACATTATGATTGGTATTGTTTATATTTGTATATGGTTGTAATAAAATGTCAATTTTCATAGTATTGAACTTACTGATCTATGAGCATGAGTTTTTCCATTCTATCATTTTCTTCATATTCCTTCCTTAGTTTTTGTTTGTTGTTTTTTAATTTTTCATTTCGTTGTACAGGTGTTTTACTTGGCTAAGTTTATTCCACATTTATTCTAAGGCTATTGTGAGAAGGATTGTTCCCCTGATTTCATGTTCCACGGGTCTTTCTTTGCTGTACTAAGTTTGGAACGTTACTTTGACAACATGCCACTTCTTTGCAACCTCTAAGAGTTTTGTGATGTAGTTTGCAGGGTCTTTTATATATAGAATCACGTCAGCTACAGATAGGGACATTTAAAAATTTCTTTTCCTATTTGTTACACATTTATTTCTATGGTGGTATTTTATTTGTACTGAAATGTGATTTTAATTGTATGTTAATAAATAAAGTTGCCTGGGGGGTCAGAGCTATTAGAGCCATAGCAAGAGTGTGGCAGTGGTGGCACATGCCTTCAATCCCAGCACTTGGTAGACAGAGCTAGGTAAGTCTCTGTGTGTTCAGGGATACAGCCAGCATTGGAGACACACGCCTTTAAGACCTGGAGGGCTGTACTTACAGGCAGTAATGAGGCAGTCACGTGTTTGGGTTTACAACCAATGAGAAAGCAGAACAGAAAGACTATCTAAAGACAAACACACAGGAAGTAGGTCTCTTTAGGAGAGGTAGGACCACCGCAGGAGGAAGGGTAAAGTTTTAGCTCTGAGCTCTGACCTCTCGGCTTTCTCTTTTACATTGGTTCTGTGTTTCTTATTTAATAACATGGTTGGTTACATCTACATATTTCCTTCTCTTTGTCAATTGCAACTATGACCTGAAGCATCATATTCAATAGGAGTGGGGAGAGATAAGACTCTCATCTTGCTTATAATTGAATGGGAATTTTTTTTTGTACATTTAACATGATGGAAGCTATAGATTTTTTTATATATAACCTGTACTAAGATGAGATATGTTCCTTCCATCCCTAGTTTTTCAATGGATGAAGAAATATTATATTTTGTCAAGCCCCTTTCCTGCAAATATTGAGGTAATGCTGTGAAACTATTTATGTTGTGAGTAAAATTTATAAATTTCCATATAGTTAACCTCTTTAGCATGACTTCATTGAAGCCAATTTGATCATAGAGGATAATATTTTTGATTTGTTATTGAATTCAGTTTCCCAGATTTTTATTGAAAATTTGTGTTTGTGTTCATCAAGGAGATTGTCTGTGATTTTATTTTTTAGTTGTGTCTGTATAGTTTTGAAATAAAAAAAATACAAAAACTTGGACGATTGCCTCCTTTCTGTGTTTCATGCAATGATGTGGAAAGCATTGGAGTTAGTTCTTCTTTGCAGGTCTTCCAGAATCCTGTGCTGAATACACCTAGAGTTGGGCTATTTGTGTTTGAGACTTTTGTTTTTAATTTATTGCTTTTACTCTGTTGTTTATTTTAGGCCAATTTCTTCTCTTTCTTTATTTTTTTAATTACAGCATTTTTATATTATTTTTATTTTATAATTAACTTAACTTCACATATCAGCCATGGATTCCCCTCTCCTCCCTCCTCCCACCCCCAGATCTCTCCCCCCATTTCCTCAGTCCCACCTCCCCACACCAAGGGTGAGCCAAGTGTCTCAGCATAGTTCCCAGGCTCCAAAAAGCCAACCTAGGCACCAAGGACAGGTCCTGGCTCCACTGCCTGAGGGCCTCCCAAACAGTTCAAGCTAATCAACAGCCTCACTTATCCAGAGGGCCTGGTCCAGTTCCATGGGGGCTCCTCAGCTATTGGTTCACAGTTTATGCACTTTCACTAGTTTGGCTAGTTACAGCATTTTAAAAAGTATTTTTACGTATATTTATATTTGTAAATGTAAGTAAATGGAGAGACCAGAAGAGATAATCTGATCCCTTGGAGTTGGAGTTAGTAGTGGTTGTAACACCTTGACGCTGGTTCTGGAAGCCAAACTGGGCTTCTACAAGAGCTGCAAGTGTTCTTATCCATTGATAAATCACTCCAGCACTGAGGTCTGTTTAAGTTATTTGTTCATCTTTGTCTTAATTTCAATAGGTCATATGGAGCTAGAAATTTGCCCATTTCTTTTAGATTTTCCAGTTCAGTGGAACTTTTGCTGTGTACTTGATATTTTCTGAATCTCTTTAATTTTTCTTGTGATCTTTACCATTTGAGCTTCAGTTTTATAAATTTTCCCGTTCTCTCTATTTCTTTTCATTCACCCAGTCAAACTTACCAATCTTGTTTTTGATTATAAAGAACCAACTTTTCATTTCATTGATTTTTTTTATTACATTTATACATGTATTTCATTTATTTTTATTATTAAATATACATGTGTATTTTATTTATTTCCTAGACCTTAATTAGTTCTCCTTGTCTACTGTTTTGGGAGGTTAGTTTGATTTTGTTTTCCAATGTCTTAATGTGCAATATTAAGTTATTGATTGAGGATAATTTTTTGATTTTATAATATAAATATTTATAGCTATTAAAATCCCTCTTAAGAATGCCTTCATGAATTTCATAGTCTTTGCTAAGTCCTGTCTTCATTTTCATTCAGTTCTATGATTAATTTCATTTCCTTCTGATTTCTTCAATGACCTATGCATAATACTGTGTTGTTTATTCTTTAGGAGATTGTATGCTTTCTCTCTGAGTATCTGCACAAGACCTCTACAGATTTGGGAACACCAATTTTTTTAAAAAATATATTTTTATTGATTCTTTGGGAATTTTACATCTTGCACCTCCATCACACACATCCCTGGACTTCCCATGTCAGGCTCACTCCCTTGTGACCTCACCCCCCCAAAATTAAATTGAATAAAAGCGTCCAGTTGCGTGATCTATATACTGACTGGATCATAGTCAAGCTCTCCATAACCTGCCCCTTAAACTAAACCAAGTCATTCTTTCCCGTACCCTTGCCAGAAGCCATCACTTTTGGAGAGCTAATTTTAGCATTCTTGTCACACTTTTTAGGAATTCTCTTCTATGACTTCCTGTTTAAGCTGTTCCTCTTTTTTTGTTGGGGGGGGGAGGAGGCAGTGTTGGAGGGTAGGTGTTGTCACAGAAACTTTCTATGTCTCTCTTTCTCATCTGTGCATCTGCAATCATTAATATCATTGCAAAAGTAGCTTGTTTGTTTTTAAAATCAGCAGTAACTCAGATCATCAGCTCCCACATGTCTTGTGGCAATAGCACAGAGCACAGACATTGACCCCTGCTGCAGTAGGACCATTTACCCAGACACAGCCCTTGTAGGCACCCATACCATAGATATCAGCTTGACTCCAGGTAACAATGCAGGCCACTCATATCAATATGGGTCCCAAAGCAGCATGGCCTATTTATGTCAACTGGCTTCAGGCTACAGCCCAGACCATAGGCATCTGAATGGTCTTCAGTGGCAATGTGGGCCACAGACATCAATGCAGACGCCAGCTGCAATAAGCCCTCAGACACAGACATATTCTTTGGTGGACCCATGGCTCTTAGACATCAATGTGGCTTCAGGCTACAGCATAGAATGTGGATATCTGCATGAACATGAGACTTGGACATCAACACAGACTCTGGCCTCAGCAGGATCATGAGTACAGACATAGCCCTTGGCAGAAGCATGAACCCAGATATAACCATGGCCTCAGATGGCAGCCCAGCCCTCCCAGATCAGCATGGCCCCTAGCAGTTGCACAGCCCATAGCCATCAACATGGCTTCAAGTGGCAGACCAGCCCATGTACATCACATGGGCTTTGTTGGTAACGCAGAACATGGGATATCAACACAGACCCCAGCTGCAGTTGGACCTCAGATACAGACATGGTCCTCAGAAGCAGCCCAGACCTGGGTATCACTATGATCCATCAATTTTTATAATGGATGAAGTAGGAGCCCATGAAATAACAGGAAACACTCCTTCCTGAGGGACCACTGGCAATTAGCAGAGGCTAGTGAAAGATGTCATTTTCTGTAGTCATACATTCACTGAGCATTTACCCTTACTCCAGCAAATAACTTCCAAACCACACTCAGGCATGAAATTCTAATCCTAATTAAACTCAGTGGTCACACATAAAAGAAAACATGTTAGGAAGAGGGAGACTATTATGCCAGAAGAGCTTCAGTGGGAGAGTGAGAAGAATGAGGGCAGGAAGGAGACTATGTGAAAAGGACCAGGTTTAACCATCATGTAAATTAATGACACTGTCAAGTAATAAAAATAATTAAAAAGCATCGTAGAAACTACCAAAACTGTAAGTTGAATCATAACAGAGACTACATTGTCTACATTAAGTTACTAATCAAGAAAGACAAAAATTAAACCACGTCTTAGTAAAACTGAATTGAAAAGAAAAAGATATAAATTTCTATTTATAAACAAAAACTGAAAGAGGCATAAAAGCATGGCCAGTGACATTAAAATTGATAGCAATTATTCCATGCCAGATATAATTGAGTCCCAGATTTAAATTATAAAACAGAAATTTGACCATGAGATTTTAAATGACTACAATATATACAGACTAAAAATTGTTCTAAATGTTCATGGCAACAGGAACTATTATCCCTTTGTGTTTTATATGAAATATGATTTTATAAGTCATATTTAAGACATTTAACCTTATCAGTGAGCCATTAACTTTAGAATTAGGACACTAACATTTTGAAGACTGCAAAGAACTTAATCCATAGGACTGAAATCTGAGATGTACTACCACATTGGCATAAAAATCAAAGAGAAAAGCTAAGGAGATGGCTTGGGGAGAAAATGAAAGTTTAGACGCCCAGTGTCCACTTAAAAAGACAAGTGTGGTAGCATGCATCTGTCATACCAGAGCTGGAAAGATAGAGACAGGCAGATCCCTGGAACACATTTTCTAGACAGTCTAGTGCATTCAGGGAGTTCCAAGCTCTGTAAGAGACCTTGTCTAAAATTAGTTCAGTAAAATACAATTGAGGAAGATACAGACTTAGATTAGACTCTAATCTATCCTAGCAATATACACACAAGGGCACATGCACCCACATACACTCTAGTGGTAAAGAAAAAGGAGAGAGAGAGAGAGAGAGAGAGAGAGAGAGAGAGAGAGAGAGAGAGAGAGAGAGAGAGAGAGAGAGAGAACCTGTACTCCTGTTCTTATAATGAGAAAACATTCCTCCATCCCCATTGGCACTAAGAAAAAAAATATCAAATCCAATCCAGATATGATTTTTAGATCTGTCAATTTGGAAAAAACTGAGAAACAGGAAAATATTGAACTAGATTTTATACAGGCATCAAATAAAATAAAGGATATAGAGCTGTCCAGTATGTTTTCTGTAATATATAGACTATGAAGAAATGGTGTAGATAAGTTTCAGAGTTTAAAAAAGAAACAAAAATGTATCTTAGCTTAGAGTTCAATCTTTTATTAATGAGAAGTGTATGATCAACAGGTATAGGCTCTGGTTTTTTTTTATGTTAGAATTGATATCAGGAAAAATAATAATCATCACTGTTATAAAATAGTAAAAATTTCTGCATGAGAAAATATTAATGTATTTTTAATCTTATCTTAGAATTTAAGAGCACTTGAAATTATATTATTAGCCTTTCACAAATAGGATATAATAAAACTGAAAACATGGTTTACATGTTTACCTATCAATTTCTGTATGAATAAATGTTTCTATATTCTTGTTTAATAGAATATTGTAAAATAATATGTATATATGCACATCAGCTAATGTCATTTCTTTTTAAAATTTAAATATAAAACTACCACATCAATATATAAAATAATTTGAGCCTCTAGATTTTTCATGAAATCTATCTTCAAATTATTTTGTCTATAAAAATTATATCTTCATTTCATTCAGTCTTGGACATCAAAAGTAATACTTCATTAATCTGTAACTGATGGAGAAGACCCATTCCTCTGAATGAAAATAATGGTGTCTGGTTAATACATCGGCTATCCCACTTCTTTGTGTGTAGTCTCATGGGTTCTACTGGCAGGCATTCTTATAAAATCGGCATAGGTATAATATGGATATGAAAAGCTTTCTAAAAGTGCTCAGGGGACTCAAGCGCGGATTTCTATTAAAAATTCCATTTTATTTCAGGTTTCATTATATTTTTTATTTTGTAAGATAAAAATTGTCTTTATGCTTTTTTTTAATAATCATTAAAGCTTTTCAAATCTAACTAGTAATATTGTCAATTTCTAGAAATCTTAAATGTATAAGATAGGCTAGAATAACTGCATTTTACTGAAACAATAAGCCTGGTATTTAAATCAGCACATATTGCCTACCATATTACTCATCCACTGTGGCAGTTTATGACAGCTCTGCTTTATATACAATATTTTTGATAAGTAAGTGGTATGATTTGGGTTCAAATTTAAAGTCTTGTGCTTTGTTTCAATGAAAATATGCTTTCATTTTTCTTCAGTAAATTGATAGGAATGGAATATTGATGGTTGGTATTAATTGTAGAATTGACAGGATATGGAACTGATATGGAAATAATCTCCAGGAATGCTTGGCATAGACTGTTTAGCCTCCGGGTACGCCTATGAGAGACTATGGAAGACCCATTCTAAAATTAGGTGGCATCATTTCCTGGCTGGGATCCTGGACTGCATACAAAAAAGAAAGCAAGCTGAGTGCCAGCATTCATGCCTCCATGTTCCAGATTAGCTATGTGATATATTCAGCTACCTTAAAAACTTGCAGTCTTCACTTCCTTGCTGAGATGGACTTAGCCCTTGAAGTGAGAGGGAAAAAGGCCTTAATACCTTTCATTGTTCTTGTAAGAGTATTTTCATCATAGTAATAGAAAAATAATCTATGCAATGAGGCAGAATTTATCACATTATAAAACTATCAAGTAATTTTCCAAACAGAATTTCCATTCTTATATTTTCATCAGTGATGCATGAGTTCCTTTTTGTCCTTGCTAACAACTGATAATGCAAAACTTTTACTTTTAACCCTTTTGAGAAAATCTATAGTGTTTTCCTTTTAACGGTTCTAACAGATACTCAGTTCAATCTCCTCAAGGGACATTATCATGAGTATGGATGGATGGATTATTCTATATCCTCCTTTGGAATATAGATAATTGATCATTGTATTCAGCAGTATGAATGAGTCTCCAAATGATAGTGCCGACAGGAAGAAGAGTGCCAACAAATGAACAAATACAAAAACTACATAGTGAATATATTCTCAGTTGCAGCCAATTCTAGAAAAAATGAACTAGTATATATTGGCAGAAAATCAATTATATGTTTACTGGAAAGGAGAGAATCAGAAAGGAAATATTAAAAAAAAGATTACTCAGGTACAATAGCATATTTTGGGAAGTGATAAAATTTCATGCTGATTATAATTTGATAATCATCTGTAAAGAGAAAGAGCTATTTGAATGGATCTTTCATTGTTCAAGAATCATGATTGTACTCTGGTCACTTACTTGTAATTTGTGTTCCTCTGATCAAAAACCAGTAGTTGGAAAAGTGTGTGTATTACAGTAAGATCAGACTTTGAGTCTTTTCTTGAATACAGAAACTCTAGGCTGCCTCAGTTCTAAAATACAGATAACTAACTTATAAATTACTTAGGACTCTTTGAGTACATACTAAGAATTTATTAATGGTTTTCCAGAAGATCAGACACCCCCTACCCAACCACAAGCCATGCCTGCAAGAAGACCAGGTAGGCCAGCAGCCTATGGACCTTCTCCATTCTCTTGGATTCCTGGGACAGACATGATCAAACACAGTCTCCACCTTCTGGGAGACCATGTAGGCTACCTGCCCATGGACCTTTCCCAATCCCTAGCCTCCAAAAGACCCAATTCTTAATTCTCCCTCAATCCCTATTACTGTGTCTGAGCTCCCAATCCAGCAGACATCATCTGCCTAAGCATGTGCTACCCCTGCCAGAAGACTATGTAAGCTGTCCACCCCAGACTGCTACTATCTTGATGCCCCTCTGACACTATCCCTAATTCTCCCTCTCTTCTACATAGCCATGTTCCAACCTCCAACTCAGGAAACCTTGGTAACCACCAGAAGTCCAGCCTATAACACCAGGCCACAAAGACTAGAAGACCAGAGATGAACCAAAAAGAAAGGAACACAATGAACTTCCAACAAAGGCAAATCCATAAATAACCAACTAGATGTATAATCACCCCAGACCCAGATGCCTAAGAATACAATCAACAATATCTGGGTCAATATATTACCAACAGAACCCAGCTATCCTATTAGAGGATGACCTGAGTATTCCAAAAAAGCTGAAGCACAAGAAAAGACTTTTGAACAAAATTCATGAAAATGATAGAGGTCTTTTTAAAAAGGTGAAAAAAAAAACTCTTAAAGAATGCAATGGAAAGATATACAAAATGGAGGAAATTAATAAATCCCTTTCAAAAGCTGAGAAAGTCAAGAAAACAAACAACCATTTGAAATAAATTAATAAAACTGTTCAAAACCTGAAAATATAAATAGAAGCAATAAGGTAAACAAAAACTGAGGGTATGGTGGAAACAAAAATTCTTAGTAAGTGAACTGGTAGTACAGAGCCAAGCTTCTCCAACAGAATATAAGAGATGGAAAGGAGACTCTCAGGCATTGAAAATAGCTATGTTGGTCAAATAAAATGTTAAATCTAAAATATTCCTGACACAAAACCATCCAGGATATTTGGGATACCATTGAAAAGAGCAAACCTAAGAACAATAGGAAAGAGAAGGATTCCAGCTCAAAGATCCAGAAACTATTTTCTATTTTCAACTAAATCATAGAAGAAAAATTTCCTAACCTAAATAAGGACATGCCTATAAAGCCAGAAAAATCTTACAGAACACCAACCAAATTGAACTAGAAAAGAAAGTACCCTTGCCACATAATAATCAAAACACTAAATATACAGAACAAGAAAAAAAATATTAAAAACTGCAAGGGAAAAAGACCAAGTAACATATAAAGGCAGACATATTAGAATTACACATGCCTTATCAATGGAGACTCTAAAAGCCAGAACAGCCTGGACAAATTTTTTTTTTTTTTTTTTTTTTTTTTTTTTTTTTTTTTTTTTTGGTTTTTCGAGACAGGGTTTCCCTGTGTAGCTTTGCACCTTTCCTGGAACTCACTTGATAGCCCAGGCTGGCCTCGAACTCACAGAGATCCGCCTTCCTCTGCCTCCCAAGTGCTGGGATTAAAGGCGTGTGCCACTACCTCCCGGCTGTTATGAAGTTTCTAAGAAACAATAGATGCCAGTACTGACTACTATTCCCAGCAAAAGTTTTAGTCACAATAGATGGAGAAAACAAGATATTTCATGATTAAATTCAAAATTAAACAATATTTATCTACAAGTCCATTCCTACAGAAAATGCTAAAAGGAGAACTCCAACCCAAGGAGGTTAACTACACCCATGAAGACACAACAAATCAAAAATCTCATACCACAAAGCCAAATAAGAGAAACATATATGCAAATGCCCCCCCCCACACACACACACCAAAACACCACCAACAATAAAACAATTGAATTAACAATCATTGGCCATTGGTATCTCCAAATATCAATGGACTCAATTCCACAAAAAAGACACAATCTAACAAAATGGATATAAAAACAGGATCCAACCTTCTGCTGCATACAGGAAACATACATCAACATCAGAGATAGATATTACCTCAGAGTGAAGGGCTAGAAAAGCTTATCCAAGCAAATTTTCCTAAGAGGCAAACTGGTGTAGCCCTTCTAATATATAAGAAACAGATTTCAAATCAAAATTAATCAAAATAGTCTGAAAAGAATAATTTATTCCCATAAAAGGAAAAATTCACCAAGATAACATTTCAATTTTTAACATCTATGTCCTGAACACCAGGGCAAACACATTTGTTAAAGAAACATTGCTATGGCTTAAATCAATTGCTGACGCTCACACACAAATAATGAAAGACTTTGGTACTCCAGTCTCACCAACAGACTAGTCACTGAAACAAAAACTAAATAAAGAAATATTGGCACTAACAGATATTATAAAACAAATGGACCTAACATATCTATAGAACATTTCACACAGACCCAAAGTGAACAACTCTCTACTGAATGACTCTGGGCTAAGAGAGAAAGGAAGGAAGGAAGGAAGGAAGAAAGGAAGGAAGGAAGGAAGGAAGGAAGGGAGGGAGGGAGGGAGGGAGGGAGGGAGGGAGGGAGGGAGGGAGGGAAGGAGGGAGGGAGGGGGCAAGGGGGCAAGGGAGCAAGGAAGAAGAAAGGAAGAAAGAAATTAAAGGCATCCTAGAAATCAATGAAAACTAATATACAACATACCAAAACTTATGGAACACAATGAAATGGGTGTTAAAAGGAAAGTTCATATTAGTAAATGCCTACATTAAGAAAAATGGAGAGGAGTTATACCAGCAACTAACAGCACCAATGAAAGCTCTAGAATATGAAGAATCTAGCATACCCACGAATTATAGATGGCCAGAAATAATCAAACTGAAGGTTAAAAGCATTAAATAGAAACAAAGAGAACAACACAAAGAATCAATAAAACAAAGAGTTGGTTCTCTCAGAAAATCAAAAGGACAGATAGAACTTTATTCAAATTAACTAAAAAAATAGAGAGAAAACCAAATTAACAAAGTCTGAAAAGAAAAGGAAGACAGAACAACAAATACAGGAATTTCAAAGAACTATTAGGTCATATTTTAGAAACCTATATGCCACAAAATCTAAAAGAAATGGAAAATTTTCCAATAGATTCCACTTACCAAAGATAAATCAAGAGCAGATAAATAATTTAAATAGACCTTTAACCCCTAATAAGTAGAAGTAGTCATCAAATGTCTCCCCCTGCAAAAAAAGAAAAAAAAAAAAAAGCCTAGGTCAGATAATTTTAGGGCAGAATTCTACCAGACTATTAGAGAAGAGTTACCACCAATATTCATCAAATTATTTCATGAGCTAGAAAGAGAAGGAACAATGCTCAATTATTTTACATGGCCATATCACCCTGACACCAAAACCAGACAAAGACTCAACAGAGAAAGAGACTTGCAGACCTGTTTTCCATATGAAAAAAGATGCAAAAATGCTCAACAAAATACTCAAAAAATGAATCCCGGAACACATAAAAAAGATCATACTCCACAAGCAAGTAGGCTTCATCCCAGATATGCTGGGATGATTCAACATACAAACATCAATGAATGTAATCCACCATCTAAACAAATTAAAAGAAAAAAAAAACATGATCATCTTACGAATGACAAAAGGGCCTTTGACAAAATCCAACAGCCTATCATGATAAAAAGTCTTGGGGAGATTAGGGATACAAGGAACATACCTCAACATAAATAGGCAATTTACAGCAAGCTAATAACCAAGATAAAATTAAATGGAAAGAAGGAAATTCAAAGCAATTCCACTAAAATCAGGAGCAAGATAATGCTGTCTATTCTTTCCATATCTATTCAATATAGTACTTGAAGTTCGAGCTAGAATAACAAAACAATTGAAGGAGATCAAGCAGATACAAATTGGAAAGGTAGAAGTCAAAGTACAGTCATTTCCAGATGATATAATAGTATGCATAAGTGACCTCAAAAATTTTCCTGGGAACTCCTACAGCTGATAAATACATTCAGTGAAGTGGTTGGATACAAGATTAACTAAAAAAAAAAGTCTATATCCATCCTACAAATCAATGACAAACAGACTGAGAATAAAATTAGGGAAACAACACACTTCACAATAGCTAGAACCAATATAAAATATCTTGGGGAAATCCTAGCCAAGAAAGTGAAAGATTTGTATGACAAAAACTTCAAATCTTTGAAAAATGATATAAAAAAGATATAAAATGGCAAGACCTCTTATGCTCATGGATTGGTTGAATTTGCATAGTAAAAATGGCCATCCTACCAAAAGCAATCTACAGATTCAATGCAATCCCCATCAAAATTCCAATGCAATTATTTATAAATCTTGAAAGGACAATACTCAACGTCATATGGAAAAAGAAAAAAATAGGATAGCTGAAACAATCCTTTACAATAAAAGAATTTCCGAAGGTATCTCCATCACAGATCCCAAGCTGTACTGTATAGCTATAGCATTAAAAACTGAATGGTATTGACATAAAATCAGACATATTGATCAATGAAATTAAATCAAAGACCCAGATAAATCCACACACCTTTGGGCACCTGTTTTAAATAAAGAAGCCATAAATACACAATAAATAAAGAACACATCTTCAATAAATGGTGATGATCTAACTGAATATTTTCATGTAGAACAATGATCTATATTTATCATACTGTACAAAATTTATATCCAAGTGCATAAATGATCTCAACGTAAAAGCAGACACACAGAACCCTATAGAAAAGAAATTAGGTAATAGCCCTGAGCACATTGGTACAGAGAACAACTTCCTAAATAGAACTCTGACAACACAGGCATTAAGATCAATAAATAAAAAGTAGGACCTCATGAAACTGAAAAACTTCTGTAAGTCAAAGGACTTAGAAAGGACAAGGATGGTCAATCACACAAAATGGCAGCCTACTGAATAGGAAAAGATTTTCACCAACTTCACATTTGATAGAAGCCTAAAATTCAAAATATATAAAGAACTCAAGAAAGTACTTATCAACAAACCAAATAATCTAATTAAAATTGGGGTATAAATCTAAACAGGAAATTCACAATAGGGGAATATCAAATGGAATTCTCAAAAGAGAAACACTGACAAGATTTTCAACATCCTTAGCCATCAAGGAATGCAAATCAAAACTACTCTGAAACTCAACGTGAAGACTAGGCTGGCCTAGGACTCACAGACAGCCTCCTGCCCAATGGGAAGAACTTACTCTTACCTCAACTGGATATGCCATGAATTGTGAATAACGATGGGAGACTTTTCTATTTCTGAACAGAAACAGCGGTGGAATGGATTTTGTGGAGGCATAGATGGGAGTGGAGGGATGGGAAATTGCAGTAGGGATGTAAAGTGAGTAACAAGTTCATTTAATAATAAAAATAATAAACTACTTTGAGATTCCATCTTACACCTATCAGAATGGCTAAGATCAATAACACAAGTGACAGCTCATGCTGGCAAGTATATAGAACAAGGGGAACACTCCTCCATTGATGGTAGGAATGCAAACCTATGAAGCCACTATGGAAATCAACTTGGTGGTTCTTCAGGAAATTGGGAATTGATCTACCTCAAGACCCAGCTATGTCATTCTTGGGCATATACCCAAAAGATACTCCATCCTACTGTAATGGTACTTTCTCAATTATGTTCATAGTCACTTTATTCATAAAAGCCAGAAACTGGAAATGTCCCTCAACTGAAGAATGGATGTTTATACAATGGAGTATTACTGAGCTGTTTCAAAAAATGATATTATGAAATTTGGAGGCAAATTGATGGGAATAGAAAAAAAAATCATCCCGAATGAGGCAATCCAGACCTAGAAAGACAAACATGATATGTATTCACTTATAAACTGAGATTAGCTATTAAGAAAATGATAATCATGCTATAATCCACAGACCCAAAAAACTAAATAGCAAGAAGGGCTCTAAGGGGGGACTCATGGATCTCCCTAGGAACAGGAAATAGAATACATTTTGCATGTGTAGATGAGAACAGGAGGGATCAGGTTGGGAATGGAGCAAGAGAAGCAATAGAGAATGGGGAGAGATGTTTGGAATTCTGGGACATCTGGAGAACAATGTGGAAATCTATTGTAATGGAAACTTTCTGAAATTTATGAGGGTTACCCTATGGGGGACTCCTATCAATGGAGGATTTTGAGCCTGAATCAATCAGTCATCTTCTGTAAGTAGGAAAGGTTTCCAGTGGTAGGAATGGACACCAATCCAGACACAAAAATCTTCAACCTACCACTTGTCCTACCTGTAAATTGTGCTGGACAATGGTGTTTCAGAACTGTGGGACTGGCTAACCAACAAATGGTTTAACTTTAGGCCCAAGCAAGGAGAGGGAGTCCATTCTTGACATGCCTGGATGTCCAGGAACCAGAGGCTAGATATCCCAGAAGCCTAGGGTAGGACCAAGCACAACTGGACAAAAAAATGTTGATTATGTGTGCTTCCTAATGATATTCTGCTCTACTCATAAACCAGTGACTAGTACAATAGTCATCAAAGAGACTTCCTCTGACAGCTAATGGAAATATATGCAGAGATCTACAGCCAAACATTAGGTAGAGCTCTGGGAATCTCAGAGATGATAGCGAGGAATGATTCTCAGAGCCAGAGGAGTCCAGGAAACCAGGAGATCGTGTCCATAGAATCAACTAAGCTTTATCCAACCTTGGTTTCAACAATTCTCGCTCATATAAACCCTCCTTTTTCTTACTAATTAGACTCCCAGCGCTCCACCAGGGGCCTAGCCATGGATGTCTGCATCCAGATTCCTCAGTCCTTGAATGGGGTTTATGGCACAGCTATTAGGGTATTTGGCCATCCCATCACCAGAGTAGGTCAGTCCCGGCTGTCTCTCGACCATTGCCAGCAGTCTTTTGTGGGGGTATCTTTGTGGATTTCTGTGGGCCTCTTTAGCTCTTTGTTTCTTCCTTTTCTCATGTGGTCTTCATTTACCATGGTTGGACAAAGCACAGGGACAAATAACCAAATGAATGGAAACACATGAACTATGAACCAAAGGCTGAGGGGCCCCCAAATGGATCAGGCCCTCTGAATAGGTGAGACAGTCGATTGGCTTGATCTGTTTGGGAGGCATCTAGGCAGTGGTACCAGGTCCTGGGCTCATTGCATGAGTTAGCTGTTTGAAACCTGGGACTTATGCAGGGACGCTTGGCTCAATCTGGGAGGAGGGGACTGGACCTGCCTGGACTGAGTCTGTCAGGTTGATCCCAGTCCTTGGGGGAGACCTTGATCTGGAGGAGGTGGGAATGGGGGGTGTGCTGGGGGGAAGGGGAGGGGGGCAGGAAGGGGGAGAACAAGGGAATCTGTGGCTGTTATGTAGAACTGAATAGTATTGTAAAACAAATTTTAAAAAAATAAAAAATTAAAAAATATTCATTGTTTTTCAAAAAAAAAAAAAAGAATCAACTAAGCATGACTCATAGGGGCTCAAAGAGACTGCAGTGGTAATAACAGAGCCTGCGTGGGTCTGAGCTAGGTCCTCTGCATATATGATATGGTTGGGACTTTTATGGGACTCCTAATGCTGGGAGTGGGGGTGTCTCCGACTCTTTTTGCCTACTCTTAGGGCCCTTTACCTTCGATTGTGCTGCCTCTTCCAGCCTTGATAAGATGCCTAGACTTATTGCATCTTTTTATGCTGTTTTCAGTTGATACTCCTGGGAGGTCTGTTCTGTTCTGAAAGGAAATGGAGGCTCACTGTATCTAGGAAAGAAGGAAGTGGGTGGAAGACCTGGGAGGAGTGGAGGGATAGGAAACAGCATTTGGGGTGTATTGTATGAGAAAATAACAAATACAAATGAAAAAAGAAAACAAAGGAATTTAATGAATATTTTGCTCAGTGTAGCAAAGACTCTAATTTCAGACGTGTGGTACTTTGAACAAGGTTACCATCTGCTTTGGATCATATATTTGAAAATTTTTGTCTCCTTTTGATGGTGGTATTTTGCAAGGTTATAGAGAGGTGCAGTCTTGATGAATGAGCTGAATCACTGGGGACAAGTTTGCAAAGAGTCATGGCATGTTTAGTTCTCTGCTTCAAGTTTGCATTGGGATGCAGTCTCTCAGATTTCTGCTCCTCTGATATGACCGATGACTATCAATGATTCTCTCCCTTAATAGACTCTTATCTCTCTCAAACTGTAAGCAAATAAACTCTTACTTCTGTCAGTTGTTTTTGGTCATAGTATCTTCTCACTGCAACAGAAAAGTAACTGATAAAAGATTATAATTCAAATATTTAGTTAAATTGATCATTATATTTAGTATTATAGAATGAAAACTGAAGGTTCAGATAAGGTAATATAAATATGAATTTCGACAAAATAAACCTGTAACATAAATTGCTAAATGGTCTTATTAATGGGGTACACAATATATTGGGGGTACATAATATATCACCACATAAACCCCATATTTAGAAAAGAGGGTCATGTTGCAAAGGAGTAAGAATATTGATATAATGACTAATCAGAACATGTTCAACTGGATTTGATATTTAAATTAGATTAAATTTATTTTTTTTCAGACAGTACAAGGTACATGGTTCACAAACATTGGAAATAATATTTTTATCCTCTTTTACAATGTGTGAACAAGGTGACTTTTTGACCAGTTGTAAACAGCAGATTTATTGAAATCTGTTTGCCCTATGAGAATGAAGGATTAATGCTTCAGAACAGGGAGAAATGATATCTCTAGATATAGCTTAATTTACACTAGCAAGCGTTGAGAACAATAATAGAGGATTCCTTTTAAGATAACTTAACTAATCACAGTACTTAATAACCTCCGAGAGTTCCTAAGACATCTTTGTCTTATTTCCCTTTGGTTTGTATAAAAGAGTGTCATAAGTTACTAAAAAAGTGACTGGAGTCCTAGCAAGTGCACACATTTGGAATATTGGTTTTTAGAAACTGTGATTATTAAAACCATATGTTATAATAAAGTTGAGATTGCTGAAGTATGCCATGTATTATTTATTGAAGAGATAGATATAAATTATTTCTTTTAGTTTTGGAATCATTATTTTATAAGCATTGTTTGAAAAAAACAAAACATTATGTTGCTAAGTTGTAGTCCACCTGAACTCATCTGTGTATCATTGCATTTAATAGTGTACAGTCTTTGAGTATAATTATCATTTCTGTTTTTATCAGGAAAGAACTCTTATTCTACCTAATTTATCCCTAACTTGAGTATCGTTATATCCTAAATACTTAAATTCTTTGTGAAGAGGATGACTGATTAATTTTGCCTTCATGCCATAAGGTTTTAATGTTGTTGTATTTTAGAGCTCATAAATGTAAGACATTTTGTATAATCATTTCAGCTTCTATTTCATTTCTTTTCCTTCATATGCATTTTGAAGTAAAGCTCATTATACATGTGGATATGAGGAAAATCAATATGATATTTTCCTTCTTTTTAGAACCCTTCACTAAACACTGTGGTGAATGGGTAACTTTTTCTAACTACAGCAATGACTCGAATATCAGAATTTTCTTAGGAACTATTTTCAACTCATATTTGCATAGACTTTCTAGACTATGTATGTGAGAAGACAAGCATAGACTTTTACTTCTGTCTTTGACTTGTAGGAAGGCAATCGCTGAGGAAAGCATTGGTTATATTCTGAGAGAGATGAGAGCTTATCTTGATATTTTCATTCCTTTTCTCTTCATGTAGATTTTCATTACAGCTTCATGAAAAATGAAAAAATATGTAAGTTTTGAAAAGGATGAAATGCAAGAGAAATATTGGTGAAATTATTAAAGCCACTCCATGTAGTTAAAAGAAGATTTTTTTAGTAGGTAACTTACAAATGAAGGGATAGGTAGGTTGCATGGTCTGGGGAAGGTGTATCACAGTCCAGTGGTGTTCTCTGGAGCTCTGCTCAGTCAACCTCCACCATCTAGAGTCCAGGAACAGAGAGGGTGCTGGCCCATCCAGATCTCGGGTCTCTCAGCTCCTCCCTTCACCCTGCCTTGTAGGAGTGACAATTGCCGAAGCCTCAATGGGGGTTGGAACTTCCAGATCAAAGCTGGAAAGGCTACCCACTACATCAAAATTTTCGTGGGGCTTCTTTGAGTACAAATGTGGACATGGTGTCTAATGGTATTTTTGTATATAAAATTCAACCAGGAATTTGTTCTTTTAGTTGTTGTAATATGCAGATTTTAAATTCATTGAACTCTTTAAGGCCAAAGAATAAAATATATAACAATTACAAAAATCTTTTTCTACAAGCATACATTTTTTATCTAAATCAGTAATATTAAATTACCCTTGTTTTAATTATAGTGTCACTTTATATCTGACATAAACCAATGTAATCCAACTTTTTTTCTACTAAGGTCATATTTAATGAGATAGTTTCAAAGCATTAAAACATGTGCATAGTGGGGTTATTAAATGCAACCGTAGTTACGCAGTCACCACTTGTTTTACCCAAATTGTAAGGATTCTTCTAAAGCTTTTCAATATGGGGCAAGAGTTTCAGCAAGGTGAGAGTTCTTTTCTTTACACTTGAATTCTGCAATTAAAATGTCTGCCTTCAGATATATATTTCAAAATGGGGAATAAATAAAATAACCTACTCTATCTTACTTTAAATGTGGATTAGAAATCAAATGTAATATTTTATGACTTCAAGTGCTTTACCGATTTTCTTTCTTTGTTTAATGTTAATCTAATGTCATGTTTCAAATTAAATTTTCCCTAAACATAACTTAAAGTCAGGAAATCTGTGGGGGAAAAGTTCCAATGTAGGTGAAATTGAAAGAGTGGTCACTTGCCACAAGCACGCGGCTTCACAGTAGTCTATGGACCTGATAACTGCAAAGCCATTGAAGAGGAAGCTAGCATCACTCAGCTCCTTGCCAGCTCAACTCCTGCTTTATTTCTGAGCATTGAAACACTACTAATTTGAAACTCGGTGTGTCTAGGCATTTAATCCAGGGCTCAGCAGAGCATGCAAATGTTGTTTCAAGTTAATTGAAACAAGAAGTTCAGAGATTCTTTTGCAATATTCAAAATTGGCTATGGGGCCTATAACCATTTTAATCTATAGAAAGCAGAAGCAGTCCAGATTTAACTAGCCCTCTTCAAAGTAGGAAACTAAACTGTCACTGACTACTCCCTTAATCTAAATTTGATTAAATATGGGGAATGAGCTCTGTCCTTTGATGTTCTACGCCTTGCTTAGTACATTGAAAAGGACATAATTTACAAAAAATGTCACTGCTAAATATTTGCAAAATGAAACATACTTTTTTTCTTAATCAAGGAAGAGAAGCACTTTGAGACTAGTCTTCCAATAATATTGTAGGTACTTAAGTGTCATGAAATCAAGAGAAAACATGAGCACTTATTTTAAATTGTTAATATAGTTTTACAAAATTAAGTGTGATTTTATTTCACTTTTCTAAAACAGAAAGATTTACTTATGTCGTAGACATTGCAAATTAAAACAAAAGCTATATTTATATCCCTGGGCAGACATTCTGCCCTTCTAAATTGTGGTAGCTCGGGCCCCTTCCCTAGATACCATGTGTCTTACATCATAGGCTCCATTGATTCAGAGATGGGTGAACTCCTAACATTCTTTTCCTTATGCATAAACATATGTATGTATTTAAGTCTACCTGCTATTTTGCAACCAAATGAAATAGCACTAATTAATTTTTCCCTAACAGTTTTTTTATCTGTTAAAAGAGAGAAAGTAAACATGAATACTTGCAGGTAATACTTGAAGACATGTATTCTTTGGGGAAAAATTTCCTGAATTTTAACGCATACATGTAGTTAGGTGCTACTTTCCAGTAGTAGAAATTCACACCTTAGCTGAAATAAATAAGATATTGGTCACTTAAGTAATATTTGTATATTCTTTAAATTCGAATATTAATAATACTTGTTTATTATTATTTTCTATGTAAAGATATCTGGTTGAAATTATTATTTTTATTCTTCTAAAATATTTAATTAAGTACTTAATAATTATCTTGAATCTAAAGAATAAGTCTTATTCATGTATGAACTTCTCTCATTCTTGTACTTTGATGGATTTAGTTTCTGAATATCTTTTATATAAATTTACTGGAAAGATAATTCTGGGCCATACATTTTCCATTGAAACCTCCTCTATAGATAGTACACAAATTTTGAAATATATCTTTGGTGCTAGAGTGAGGACTCAGCTGTTAAGAGTATTGCTTAACACTCTTCTAAGAGGATGTGAGTGCTGTTTCTAGCAGACGTGTTGTGCAATTCATAGCTGCTTGTAACTAGAGCTTCAGCAGATCCAAACTCCCTCTTTTAGCAAGTCTATGGCTTTACTCATCCATTCTCTCTAGAGACTCATATTCAGAGCATAGTAATGCTCTTTTCCCTAGAAACAATCTTGATTTAGATTGCTTATTATTTAGATGTTTTTCTTTTGCATGCTTAACAATGAAAATTATTTTCAGAAAGAGTATAATGTATATTTATTCTAAGCTTTTTCCCAATTACTTAATTGTGGATATTTTTATTCTTCTTTTGTATTTCCTGATGTATCTCTATGTAAATCACATCCATCCCTTAACCATATAAAAATGCCATTGAGAAAATGTGGTCAAGTTGAAATACAGGATCCAATGCTTCTAGTCTAATCATAGTTCCCTCTGGGTGTATGGTCATGCTCTCCCTTAGCCTCAAAGAATAAGGAACTACCAATCTCAGTACCTGACAGGCTCCAATTTCTGGAATTTTTGTTTACGTAGATCTCTTCATTCCATGTGTTAAATAAAGATATCCCTATTTACTGCAGTGAGTACTATGGCTCATTTAGGGAATTGTTTGACATTCAAATTATTTATAGCTGTTTTACTGCCATTTGGGCATTGAAAGATTGAAATAGAAAGAGAACACATGATTCTGTTTAAATAGAAAAATTCTAATACATCTATTTTTTTAAATGACTTATGCCCATTTCCCAACCCACGACCACTAATTATGATTTCAGAGATTATTATTTGGTAAAGCTCTTTCAGGTGAAGTGTGGCTAAATCATGACACTGAGAACATCTATGTTTCAACACCTGAAAGCTGTCTTGGTTTTCATCTTCTCTGAAACTCACTTTAAAAAGTGTGATGTATCTTCCAGAAAGTTGTGTAATATCATATTGATGCAAATGATATTCAAAATAAGATTGCCTAGAGGAGCCTGTGAATTTTCTTTAGCCATGTAACCTGATGACATATTTTGTGAATATATTTTTTCAAAGTGACAAGTGATTATAAAAGTAATAGGGAAGAAGAAAATAAACAACATTGGCAGAAGTAATTAAATGTTTTAAAGTGAAATAAAGTACAACTCTTCAGAATGTCAGTTGTAATAAATCTAGGAATACGAAGAAAATATACTTTGTGAGTTTTGGCTGTTAACACAAACTTTGATCTAAGTTCAGGTTTGCTAAATGAATTTTTAATATCCAGTAGCTCAGTTTCCTTTGCCATCTTTATTGCTATTTTAAAAAACACACATGCAAATAGGCTGCTTATAAGTCTGAGATGAGATATTAAAAATATCGATGATTTTTTATTTTATATTATATAATTGCTAAGTATTATGACTACAGAACACTTTAGTAAAAATTAGTAGTAGGATGATAAGAACAAGATAACTTTAGAACTGTATGGGTTTGATTTTCCCTGGGTTAGTAGCAAAATCAAAATAAGAATAAAAGGGATAGTACCTCTACTTTACTCCTTTATATGTCAAATTTGCAATGAAATAAGCCTGAAGTTCTTCTCAGCACAATTCGATTCAAAACTGTTGAAGAAAATCTGCATTCTCAATGAATGTTAACTTGTAATAAACTCTGTATCTGCCACTCTTTATAGTCCCCAGTAAAATTGACATGCTCATGTGTCTCTTCACACACCTTCCAGCTTTTATAAAATTCCAAATCAATATCTGAAGTACATACACCAGACAAGCCCTACTGTCAGGCGCACATAACCTACAATATGCGTGAAACACTTGGACACTGTCACATCCATTTTGCATGTGCAGAGACAGTAATTTGCAGAGAATGTTTAACAATAAAGACATATATTTCTTTCTCCTGGCTGCAGGGCTCTCAACTTCCTTCTGTAACATTCATTTATAAGGATAATGTGCTGAAATTTCATAGTATGGGCAGCTGAACATCGATCATCTAAAAACAACATACTAAAAATTTGTGATTTGAGAATGGATATGTAAAGGAATTAAGGGCATAATTTTGTGTATATACTTGAATGGATTGAAATCAGCAAGCAACAGACAAACACTGGTAGATATGTCTACTGTGTGTTTTCATAATATCTAAGTAAAAAAAATAAGCTGAGATATGTAGCAGGGTGAGAGGATGGGTAAATTTTGCCATAAATACATAAGTGAGTAATATTTGAACATAAAACAATCTAAACACTTTCAGGAAAATATAAGGAACATCATACCAAGGAGTGAAATAAGCCAGACTTAAAGATAAAAGCTTTATGTGTCATTTCTCATATATAAAATCTAGAAAAAAAGTCTAGAAATAAACACAAATAGAAACTATAGAGACTATTGCGTAAGAGAATGTGGCCCAAGAGAATGCAATGAATGATAAGTATAACCAAAGTATATCACTTACATTTTACACTGTGAAATGAAACATATTTTAAACAATACCTTAAATGAATACCTCTGATGGTTTCAAGTCATATGGATTCTCAGATCCTTTAAAGTCTTTTAGAGCAAAAATTGATTTTAAGAACAATAAGTCAATACAAATTTGTTGAATATTTTTAACTAATCATAACCATTAATTAATTTAGGGAATTTAAGTAACATTCATATGAAATCAGCAGATCAAAATTCTCTTGAACTGTGTCTTGTCCACTTTTGCATATCTTTCGATGTGATCCTTGTTCAACTCATGGTTGAGCAGTCATGTTGGTGTGACTTTATGGTGTAGCTTCTAAAGTAGCTCTTACTATGAGACCTTAGAGCAAATTCTCTGTTCCTCTGGCTTTTTTTTTTTTTTTTTTGGTTTTCCGAGACAGGGTTTCTCTTGTGTAGCTTTGCGCCTTTCCTGGATCTCACTTGGTAGCCCAGGCTGGCCTCGAACTCACAGAGATCCGCCTGCCTCTGCCTCCCGAGTGCTGGGATTAAAGGCGTGCGCCACCACCGCCCGGCTCCTCTGGCTTTTATATCTTTTTTTTATTTTGTCCCTCTTCTGCAATGTTCCCTGAGCCTTAGGTGCAAGAGTGATTTATAGATGGAAAATATAGGAACTGTGCTCCACAAATGTATTTTGATTGGTTGCATCTTTCTGTGGTGCTCTCTATCAGTTGCAAAAAGAAGTTTCCTTAATGAGGGGTGAAGAATACACTTAGCTGTGGATAAAGCACAAATGTTTATAGATTGTTTTGTATATATTGTTCTTGTTTCGTAAATTAGAGGTTGTAGAAATTCACCCAATAACTATGATTTCACTAGCACTGAGTAGCTAGCTAGGTTTCCAGTACTAGGTGTAACAGCTCTCTTGTTGCTCAGGTCTTATGTCCAATTGGAGAACCTCAGTCTTCATCATGAAGTATATACAACTGAGAAAAGCTTAGACTTGGGGATATGGTCTTCCCCAGGACAGTGCAGAACAGTTGGTTGTCCATTGTCAAAGAGTCACCCCTTGAAAACATAGGTATAAGCAACATTATACAGACTGAATAGATTGCATTTAGTTTATATATATATATATATATACATATATATATGTGTGTGTGTATGTATGTATATATGGTTATATGTATATGTGAATAAAATAACATTTGGTAATATTTAATATATATACCATATATTGTATATACACACACACATATATACAATATATATATATATATATATATATATATATATATATAGTATATATATGCCATGCAATAACATTAGTGAATAAAGAGCAAATCTTGAAGGAGAATAGGAAGTATAGGGAGGGTTTAGAGGTAAGAAGAGAGAGAAATAAAATTTTAGCAATTACATTATAATCTCATAAAAGTATTCACTTGAAAAAATCATGCAAGCACGTATGTTTGACAGTCTAAATTGTATCACATGACAATGTTCCAAGTAAGTTTAATTAACCAAAATTTTAAAGTAAAATTTTCTTCTTTTTCAGAGGATATTTTTACCAGTAAAGACATAAGAGCTCAAAACACAGTATTCAGAGTAAGACCCCAAAACCTCTCCCCCATCACAGTCTTAGTCTCTTGCATTATGAAGGATCCACTGTGACAGATGAATAAGGAATGAAGAGAAAGAGAGCTGTCTTCAGTATCCTGCCACCATGTTAAAGTTGCGTTAATACTGCTCCTGCATTTAAGCTTTGGCTAGGGGAAGTTCCTAAAAGAGAGACTGTAAATAGACATATTTTATACAGAATTTATGTGCTGTCTTTATTGTTCTGCTTTTGTAGGGGGACAGATACCAAAGAGCACTGCTCTAAAGTAATTCAAAGACATTTGATCAGCCTCTGATTCTAGTGCTGAACTTGAACACACACACACACACACACACACACACACACACACACACACACACACACAAACACGCACATACACTGGGAATTTCCAGACATTGGTCATGTCTAGAAAAGGGGTAGCAGGTCTCAACCAATAGGCATGCCTCATTGTACCCTGTAAGAATGTTCAACAATGAGCGAGTTTAGCAGAGGATGAGGCAGTAAGCCCATCAAGTGCCAGCCATACCTGTCCTACTCAGTGACCTGTACACAGTATGCCCACAACAGGAGGGATGGAGTTTAAAGCAGGGTCCAAAACTATACATTTGCTCCCTCTAACTGCCAAATGACAAATTTAGCAGGAACCAGTGCTATCAGTGAGTTTTAACTCAGACTAGCCATCCTGCCATGGTGATGGGGCAGTGGAACATAGCACTCATAGCAGGCTATGCCTTCCGTGCCCATAACATTTGTATCACACTCACAATCAAATGGTCTAAGGATACTGGATTCACCACATTATTCCAAACAGAAGTCTTCTGGCAGGGCTGGATTCCACTGCAGATAAAGCACAACAGTACAGTCGTGTTACTGAAGCCATCCATCCTGTAACAGCTGGTCTGTTTCTGTAATTGTCATTGTATTGAGGCTAACTGTGATTGAGAGGAGTGTGGAAGAAGACAATTTGACAAGGGCAGGCTGCCGAGATCTGTACTGTGAATTCCCCAGTCTGGCATAAAATGCAGCTATCCCACATTGCCTTCCTTTTACAGGCTGTCAGTTCAAGCTTAGTCAAAATAGCAAGGCCAGCCCATTCGAGGTGGCAAAAGAGTGGAGCAGCAGTATTACTTTATGAAGCTTGTTGTGACTCCAGGGAAAATTCATTTGCAGAAATGAGGGTGGGTGCCAGACATCCACACTATCCACACCTCTGTTTAGCTCATAACCCAGCTATGAGTGTTCCTGAGTAACAGTCCAAACCCAGCATCAAATAGTAGGGTTTGAAATCAAGGAGCCAACAGCCTACAGTGAGCCTCTGGCTCCTGCTTCCTGTTTCCCATCAGCTGCAGGTGACTCTGTCTGCAAATGAATTGTATCACACATTCTTAGCTTCCTGGCCTTTTATCCAGCAGCTCTACTCTGTGTTACAGTTCAAAGCTCTCATGACTAAAACCTAACTGAGACAAACCCCTACTTGAACAAGTTATGGAGTACAAAGCTTATTCCTTTGATACTCAATATTAAAATACAGATTTCTTCCTGTCTTAATACAGGAGAACACTGTTGATTGTGTAAGGTGAATTTAGTGTCATTAACATTAGAAAAAGAAACAGGCTGTAAAATTTTATATGTTGAGGTGCAATAGGTGAAAAGTACATGACTAGATATAGTGTTCATATATATTTAGAATCTCATTATATCTAAGATTGATAATATTTTGAAGAAGAATTTGTCAAGTATAAATTACTGGCTAAAATTTGAGCACCTCCTGAATCAGCACTCACATGTGCTTTTGTGTGTGTGTGTGTGTGTGTGTGTGTGTGTGTGTGTGTGCGCACACACATGCTCACATATGTGTGTAACCCTGCCAACATATTTATCTATATATCTATATCTATCTATATGTATACACACATATAGATATAGATAGATGATAGATAGATAGATAGATAGATAGATAGATAGATAGATAGATAGATAGATAGATGATAGATAGATAGGTAGGTAGATAGATATAGGCTTCATGTTAGGTTGTTCTTATTCTGGTGACGTTGTTCCCAGCAAAGTGTTTTGTAGCAGTATAAGGCTGAAATGCAGATAGGACACAAGACTTGCAGGGACGACATGGGAGAACAATGTAACTAGGATGTCAAAAGAAAATGCTTATAATGAAGAAGAACCTATTCTGAACATATCAGTTGAATAAATCAAAATATGCTTCTTGTCATAACATAAAAGTTAAACAGTACTTCACCCTGACTTTTATGAAAGGGATGTCCTTAGCATATATACTTTTTTGTATTTTACATGTAAAGTAAACCATGTTTAAGTCAGCAGAGTAAAACATTAGGAAAAGCTGGAAGTGATGCTGTGTCCTCCAGTAGTTGACATAGAATCTGGGGAGATAGAAAACAACTGCTTAATTGAAAGATATCCATGATTGGTTCTTTAACCTCTGATACATAATCTTTTGTCATTGCCTCAATAAATGAAAGTAATGTAGGCCAATTTTGTGACAAACATACATACACACATAAAAAAATCTGGTGCCAAAGCTACTAGATTAGATTCTCTGCCATAAAGCTCAATTTCTTAGAAAAAAATAAGTTTATTTCTAACTGATATGTAAATATTCAACCTCTGTTGGTCAGTTTTCATACATGAATATGTTGTACAGTATTTAAATCTAGTGAACACACCTATCTTACTGGTGATAAATGGACATAGCCAATCTGTATCACCATGGACATAGTAGTCACTCATTAAAAAGAATAAAACCCTTCCTTTCCATTTGAAAACATGGATGAAATTGAGGTTGTTATGCTAAGTAAAGTAAGCAAGACACAAGAGAATAAGTACCACATGGTCTCACTCAGGTGAAGTATCAAAAGGCTGAGCTCATAGAGTGGAATGGTGAGAGCCATAGGAGAGGGTAGAGGCTCAAGGGAAAGCGGTTGTTACCTTATCACTAGAATAGGAATAAGAAGGTGTGGCTTCTCAGTAGAGTGGCTGCATACAACAACACTGTCTACATGCCACAGGACTGGAATAAATGATTTTGAACATTTTCATCATAATCTTTCATCTAATCATCATATTACCTTAACTTTACCCTTGGAATATGGCTTTAACATTATGATACAGTTCTGTTTAGCACACGTGTAATGTGACATGATTCTTAAGGAGATGTGAAGAAATATGTAGTTAAGATAAGGAACTGAGAAGAGAGCGAAGACCATGAAAAAATATTGTGTGAGTCAATGAGGGTGCTGAAGTTGCAGAGAAGTGTGGATGAGAGATTCCTCATAGGATTAGAAATGACGTAAAGATAGATGAATCACCAGAAGTCTCCAACAGAGTGGGTGACAACTCATGAACGCTGACAACCTAGAGCTTCCCGCACAGCATTCAGACATTGTACCAGACTGCAGCCTCTCTCAGGCAGCTCAGTTATTCTTTGTAAGCAGCTTTGCTGGCCTCTGCCTTTCCTTTAAGCCCAGCTAATTTGAGAGCTTCAGTGAGCAGTCCTTACTGCTAAGATATATATGCCTGTGGAGTGAAGGCCTAGTCCATACCATCAGCTACAGGGTCTTCCTTCAGGCTTCTGAGCTGTTTCTTTGTTGAATCTCAGAGAGAAGCCTTTAAAATATCCTAGGGCTTAACCATCTTCCTGGAATTTGGAATGTTTTATCTCCCTTTAGAACAGTGGTTCTTAGCTTTTACAGTGATGTGACCCTTTAATACAGTTCCTCATGTTCTGGTGACCACCTACTATAAAATTATTTTTGCTGCTATTTCATAACTGTAATTTTTCTATTGTTATGAATCAGAATGTAAATATCTGTGTTTTCTGATGGTCTTAGGTGACCCCTGTGAAAGTCGTTTGAACCATAAAAGGGTCATGACCCACAGATTGAGAATATCATCAATCTTGAGAAGCTTATCCACATGATGAAATATTTCGACTCATAGTAAATGCAATGTGATGTCTTTTTTTTTCACATAAAATGCAGGCATTTTTCTCTATAGTTCGCTATGTAAATTAGGTGCTTAGGTAGTTAATTATAGCTATTATATCCATTTCATAGGCAAGCGCAAAACTTTTATGAGTAAAATGGATTTTTTTCCCCAGAATTTTAAAGTGCAGCAGTACCAGAAGTCAGGGTTCTAATCACATAAATCCTTCTCAATTAGTTAATGGTTAATATTTCGAGTAGGACTAAGCCATTAATTCACAGGAGCTGTACCAATACCAGTAACTTCATGATGAAACACTTACTAGTCTAAATATATGAGATGGATCAAATTGCTGATATAAAGTAGTTATATAAAACTCTGTCAAAATAAACTATTGTACACATATATATTATATATCTTGGTTAAAATCTGAGCTGATTCACTAAACAGAAAGTATTAAACTGCAGGCTGTAGAAATGTGTTCCACTCCCTGAGCGTCCTTCTCAGTTGTTACATTCTCAGATACTGACTGATATTTTTAATATGGCGGCTATGTAACTGACATGGAACCTAGACCTTTTAGTAAGTTATTTTTCAGTTTCTGAATAAAAGATTTATAATACACCCTTTGCAAAATATGAAGTGTCAGTACGTGCAAACATATAAATACATAAATTTCATGAACCTTCAGACATTTTCCAGAAAGCTTGAAAACTGACCTGGAAATGTTAACAGAAAGTTTTTTTTTTTTTTTTTTGCCATAAACATGTTATCCAACATTTTATTGCCAAATCACAAAGAATCCATGAATAACACTCAAATCATCATATCATTTGTGCATTATTATCATACCTAAAACCAAGTGATCACTTGCAATTCTCTTTTGCTATGCAAAAAATCATTAGAAACATAAGAAAAAAGGTTTTTCATTCATTTTTCACATTCTTATAAATGGAGTCATAGAAGAGTTTTTAAACATTGTATTAAGCTTCTAGTACCTTCTAAAATATAAACTATATTATTGTAAGTTGATTTTTATTAAAGGAATCAAACATATTTGCTGTCAGAAATTTAGCAATTGAAACCCCCAGAGTCTGTACACAGAATTTTTTTTAAAGATACTTACTTAGGTGTAGGTGGATGCCTGTGTGATTGTGTGCATTTATGCACATTTATATGCACAAGGAACCCTGAAGAGAATGTAAGATCTTTAATAATTGCTATTGTAGGTATTATGTGGGTGTTCAGTTCTGATCTCCACTCTTCATAAATGCACATTAAGTTTTCTTAACCAATAGGTCTCAGCAGTCCCAGTACTTGGATAGTCTATATTTGTGGTTGATTATTTCTTAATGGAAACAACTAAGATCATACATGTAAAACTATTTCTTACATATAATACAAATAAATACAATATATATGCTTACATTGAAAGTTTTACTGTTTGTGTTTTTCCCTTACAACCTCTGAAAATAAACTAAATGAGGTACTTTCCATTGGAATTTATGATGATAAGTGAAATAAATAAGGAAATTAAGAAGAACTTCTGAAGGAAATTATACATTTAACAACACAAGAAATATCTCAAGGAAAAGGAAAAAAAACAGAAAGGAAGAAGAAAAACAGAAACCATGACAACACATGTCTGCTCAGAATTTTCTTTTTCAACTTGACACAAATGAGAGTGTTGTTTGTGGAGTGGGAACCTCAGCTGGGAAAATATCCCAGCCAGACTGGACTGTGGGTTTATTAATGTGAGAGGGCCTAGCTCACTGTTGGTGGTGCCATACATGTGCAGGCATTTGTGGACTGTATTAGATAAAGTCTAAACAAACCAGGAAAGAAAGCCACTAACAATGATTCTACTCTTGATTTATTATGTTTAATTTTACACAGTAACTGAATCAAGGGGATTCAATATTTAATTAGAGATATGAGGGCCAAAGTCTTAAAAAGAAAAAAAAATGGAATATATGAAGTTCATGTGACTGGGCTTTAACTTTGAAACTGAGAATACTATAAATATAACTGACATAATCATTTATCACTTTAAGCAAGAGGAACACTATTAATAGAAATGTTTTCTAATCCTTCTAATCCGTGAAGTTTTCATCAGAACGTGTTGTTATCTACATGGGAAAACAATGTGTTGTTTTGTATTTGGACATTATGATCACCTCTGAAGGAAGGAGGTCTGAGTCAGTCCTGTCACTTTCTAATTTTTCCTTTCAAAAAAAGTACACCACCTGAATGTGTCCTTCAAGATGTTCAGTTAAGCATTACTAGAATCAGAATGTCTTGCAAGCAAAAACTCAAATGATCTCTCTTTTTTAATTTTTTCTTAAGTAAGTTTAAGATGCCTGCAACAAGGTCAGGTAAATTAATAACATTTCATGCAATTAAGTATAGGTCCATATATCAAAGATGCATCAGAAATCACATGCTTAAAGAAGGTATTCGTGAAAACACAATTGAAGCACTGGTACTAGTAGAAATTTTTTAATTTCAGAGATTATTTTAATATCAAAATTCAACCATAATTTCATAAGAGATTTGACCATTTTCTTTTCACTAATTAATACTAAAAATAAGCTATTGAAAAGTAGTATGGTATTTTGTGGTATGTGTTTTACATCATGACATATTACAAGCAGTAGGATAAGAAATATTAAAAAATATCATGAAACTTTATCATGCTGCTAAGCTGAGACACAAAAAAAATTTAAAAAAATATTTTGTAACAAAATACTAAAAATACAAATTTAATAGTAATACTATATGAAGGAAATTATTTCAAAATTTTACTTCAAGTAATACAATATTTGATATTTTCAAATGTTACTTTGTACAGTAGCAATAAGTAATCTTTCAAAATTTGCAGCATTACATATTATAAAATGTTCTTGGATTTCAAAGGAAACCTTAATAATTAAATTCTGAAAAAATTGATAATGCAACAATTAAAAATTATTTAGATGGAAAGCAGCAATTGATTAATATCCCCTAAAGCTACTTGAGAAAAAAAATATTGTTGAGACCTGTTTTCACAAAGATCTTTATGCAATTATCATAAATAAACTGTATCTATGAAAGAACAGAATAATTCAGACACTAACTGTACCTTCCTCTTGTATGACCTACTAGAAATTCAAGAGGATATGGCCAGGCAGAAGCACAGTGTGCACAATAGTTCCCAGTGGAAGAATCTATCTGTCTCTATTATCTGTTGTATTCCTACCTATCAGTTTATATATCTGTCTTCTCTCTACTGATTAAACCATCTGTTTTCTATCAGTTGTCATTTATTTTATGTATCATATATTACTATCATCTATCTACTTTGCTATCTATCTTTCTATTTACTTACTTATTATCTATCATTTTTATCTGTGTCTCTAATTTTGAGGATCTAACTTTAACACTTTCTGATCCCATGTATTTTCTTATCAAGAAATCATTACCAACAATGTAAAATAACTACTTTAAATTATTTTAGTTACTTCAGAAGGAAAATGTTTTTATTTAAACTCAATATGCTCAATGTAAAGCAAAAAAAATCATAAGTAGATATATTAGAATAAGTAAAATACTTAAAATAAAGGAAAAAATTCACATTAAGAAAGCTACTAAGTAAGTTAAAAATATAAAATTTAGGTAAATGAATTTTTTAGAGCTAGTTTTTTTTTTTACACAAAATGAAACCTATGAAAAATAATCATTAGAACTCGAGAAATTAACAAGGAATGAGAAAAACTCTATGCAGAAGAGGACACATTTCAAATGATCCCATATCTTTATGTTCATTAAGTAAATAAAATTAAACTAATTTCAATTCAACAGATTTGTGTCAGTCATGAATATCTCTAATATACTTGCCTCTCAAATTAGAGGAAATGTTCACCTATGAAATATGTGTGTGTTGAGAAAATTCAGTGGGAAGTAGCCAAAATGTCTATAAACATTACAAAGTAAATCTAGAATCATAACTCATATACATCCATTTGAAAACTAATATATGTAATTTTTAAATAAAATTTGTGTATATAATAATGCATGGAGATATTTGTAATTGAACATACTTTGGGGAAAAGAGGATTCTAATTGACAGTACTCATGAAATGCGTTGTGGTATATATATATTTGGTTTTTCGAGACAGGGTTTCTCTGTGTTGTAGCTTTGCGCCTTTCCTGGAGCTCACTTGGTAGCCCAGGCTGGCCTCCAACTCACAGAGATCCACCTGGCTCTGCCTCCCAAGTGCTGGGATTAAAGGTGTGTGCCACCACCGCCCGGCTGCGTTGTGGTGTATATTGATAAGTGTTGGAATTCCATAAACTCATTTAAATCTGCAGACCCTTTCTAGTCCTACATGGAAAAGTCACACGTGATTACAGAAAGTCTTCCCTACAGTCCAGGATAATATCCATATCTATTTTTTGTATACAATCACTCTCCTTTCTCTCTCCCTCCCTTATTTCACCTCTCTTTCCCCCTTCTTCCTTTCCTTTTTTTTAACCGCACACTCGCGCGTGCGCACACACAAACACACACACACAAACACAAATGTGAGACTACAATTGTAAAGAGTAGACACTCCAGTGGATAGTGGGATCACTGGAGAAGAAAAAGGAGGGTGAAGCTTCAACAATGAATGCTCTGCCTATGAAATGTGTGCGTGTGCGTGTGCGTGTGCGTGTGCGTGTGCGTGTGCGTGTGTGTGTGTGTAAATGCTGACTCCTAAAATATATGTAAAGGACTGACAGATAATAAGCAAAAGTTGTGTCAGGAGCAAATGCTTGCACTAGAGGAGGTGCTGTTCCCTCTGGTCTTGTTAAACTGAAGGACAGCACAATGAGGCACCATTGGATTTTAGCTAGAAGAGAGAGATTTAAATGCAATTGAAAAACACAGAGACCGATAAAAGATGGATGAATGTGATTGCCAGCAACTGATTCTAAGAGCTTTGGTGTTATCCAATCAAATCCCTATAGAATTTTTCACTTGTAAAAAGGGACACTTGGCAATGTACAATCAATTAAAAGTTGCCAAGTGATTTTTTTTTATTGAAAATTGATTCCTCTCTCATACAACAGTTCCCGACCACAGTTTCCCCTTCCTCTAGTCCTCCCAGTTCCCCTCAACCTCCTCTCTCACCCAGATCCTCTCCCCCTCCATTTACATTTTAAAAAGAACAGCTCTCCAAAAGACCAAACATGACAAACAGGATACAATACAACAAGAAGAAATCCCTCATTCTGAGGCTGGAGAGATGATTCAACTACTAATGGCTGGGCTCTCAATCAAAAGGTGACTTTTTTTTTTTTTAATATATATGTTGAGAGAGGGATCTACTATAAATAATAGAATACCTTTGTTTTAATTTAAGTAGTTTTTGCACTCACCTTCCAACAAGTGTGGAAGAACACGAGTGTACAGGAAAGACGATCCTGTAATGTTCTGCTATAGTCCATGAGCAGAAAAGCAGTAGACCGTGAAAGAATAAAAAAATGATATTCCTCAAATGGGCTATAATATTTAAGACAGAATACATGTAAGTAAGGAGAAAGCTGCTTTAGAAGTTTACAAGAAAATACCATGTCAGCTAAACTCTCTGGCTGTATGGCTATAACAATCATTAAAATGTACTGCAGACACCATGAGAAAATGTAGAAATCAATTAAAATTAACTAAGGAAATGAATTAAGATTTATTAATCTTTACATGTCCATATGGTTTGCAAACACTATACAGAGAGAATATTAGTAAAATGTAAGCTTTAAAAACTGAAGCATATAAAATCTTTTAGTACAGATTAAATTTGAAAGAGCATTCAATTCATTCAACACAATGGTGCTTAGAGAAGTACATTTAAATCTATTAGACCAAGATACAAGAAATCAGGGAAACAATTGCAAACTACAGAGAAATTATAGGAATTTCATTTCCATATCTGGTTTGCTCATAATTTTTAACTGTCAACATAATACACAACCTAGAATCACCCAGAAAGATAGCTTTATTGAGGAACTGTCAAGATCTAGTTTCTTTATTAGGGTATCCATTGAGGCTGTTCTTGACAAAGAAAGGTCCATCCCATGTGGGCAGCACTACTCCCTGGGCTTGTTTTCCTGAACTATATAAAAGAGGAAAGCCAGAAATAGCAGAAACGCAGGAGTATGTTTGTTCTCTCTGTTATTGACTGTGGACATGATGTGATCAGCTGTTTGAGTTTCTGCCTTGACAACCACAAATGATGATCTATGATCTGAAAGTATAAATTGATAAAACCTTTCTTCCCACAACTTGTGTGTGTCAGGGTATTATACCACGGAATTAGACATGAAAATGTTTCATCTAGTTAAAGAAAGAGAAGAAATGGAGATAAAAGAACAGAAGTTAAAACAAGTTATCTTGCCCTTAATAAGCACATGTTTGTCACAGAAAAACTGGCAACTGTTTGACAGAAAGATATAACAATTTTAAGTTTTAAGTTATGAAAACCAATAACAATGACTGCACAAAACGGGAGATTAAATGAGCTGGCTCTCAACAGAGCTGTGATCTCTGTTGTCCCCATGCTCCTGTATAGCTGTCATACTACTGTGATTAGTAATCTGAATTCATGACCTTCATGGAGATTTTATGCTCTCCAGCAGTGATAATCTCTTCTAAGGACAGAATGCACCAGAAAGCACTTGTTTCTGTCATCTTTCAAGGCTTTGATGCAACATATTAAGCCAACCTAACTTTCTGGTAATTCAAGCCTTTCTGAAAGGCTGAGAACAGGACTAAAAGATGGAAATGTGTTGATAATTAGCAAGCTGCCATTAGAATATGGAATCCAGGTTAAGCAGGTCCTGAGATTGTGCTGTTGTGTTGGATGTATATGGACCTTCATTCTCCTTCCTTTTGAAGTAAGTGGAGAAAGTGTAGATGATGTCTTGAGAAAACAGCAAGAACACAATCATATCAACTCAAAGCTTTCAAAGGTGGTAGTATGAACAAACTATATTTTAGGAAGCAAAAAATAGCCATGATTTTAGTAGTTATCATTCCTGGTTTTGTTTGTATGCTTATCTGAATTTCTTTCCCTAAAACTGGGTAAATTGTGAGGTTTAGGCAAACGTACAGCTCTTGATCCTGAACATTCTGACTACCAGGATTACCAGTGTTCACCATCATGCCCAAACATTCCTTCCTAGATTATCTATGACTAAGGGTTGTTTTCTAAAAAGTAAAACACAATGTAACAAACACTAAATGACAATGGAATAATTCCAAGGTAGGTTAATTGAGATACTCTGTGCTAATCACCTAAAAGAAAAAGCAAAATAACAAATGAGTGGTGAGCAAATGGGTGAAAGATAGCCTTGGAACTCATCCACAGAATCCTGGGACTCGGGTAAGTCAGAGTCTCATGATGTCACAGAAACAGAGAAACCTAGTATGTGATAAAAGTGCTACCAGGGCTCCCTGACTCCCCAGCACAAGATTCCAGAAACATCAATGCCATCCACATGTACAATTCTGGCTACAGGAGAATTCCACAGCTGTGACATGGTTGGAGCTCAGAAATAGGTTTTTGGAAGCTTCAATGTACCTAAGCCTCAGGGCTGAAATCATATTTTGTCTGTTAAACTGACAGAACCTAGGCTATGATTCTACAGTGCCAGTTTGTGAGCATAGCCACTCTTGGAGTCCATGCAGCCCTAGGAGATAGAAGCCTCTTCAAATTACCATTCCCTAGTCCCCACAAATGCTCTACTAACAATCTGAAAAATTCAACTAGCTGGAATGAAGTTAATGAATTCGGCTTTAGTACCTGCGATCACACAGAGTCCTGCACAACAGAAGACAGATTTCTAGCACAGGGTGCGTGGACTCCAAACCTGAGGCCACTTTTGACAATATCTATTCTTCCTAGGACAAAGTTCACTGGAGTAACACTGATAACTCCCTGTAGATAACAGAGAGAGCTTCCCTGCCCCTACACACAGAGGCATGTCCTCTATGTCAGCACATTTCACTGTTCCAGAACTGACTGATACTGGTCCCCTTTGGTATCCAACTGGATACCAGAGACAGACTTCTAAGTTTGCTGATTTATTTACTACTGTTCCCATTGCTCCAAAACAACCAGAATTGTCAGTGAAACACCTGAGGGCATGTCTTCCAGAGTCAAACATAGCTGTTTCAGAAGAGCAAGGCTTGACAAGTGATCAGCATTCATCTCATGACTCTTGAAAGAATACACTCCTCAATCTCCTGTGTCCACTGAAATGTTACACTACTATCTTTATAACACCAGAAGTTGAAGGTACTCAGAAGCACAGAACCTTATGACATTAATTATAACTGAAGAATTTATGCAACTTTGTATTTGTGTGCCCACTCAAAACTAATCCAAAGCACCTCATTCAAAATACACTCTACAAAAAGCCACTGGAAAAGTTTGTCTTAGAGAAGATTGTTAACACCAGAATCATAGCTGTCCATGTTGGAACACAGGAAAATGGACAAAGATAGTTCAAGAAAGTAATTCGTGATAAGAAATTTAGCAAAAAAATAGTATAGAGGTCATAAAAGAGACCCAAACCAAAATGCTGAAGCAAAAAAAAAAAATCAATAAAGCAAATAAAAATTACAGTTTGAGCCTCAACAACAGATTACATGGAGTATAAAAAAGAATTTTCCAACTAAAAAGAATAAATCTTTTGAAGTAACCCAATCAGGTTTAAAAATAAAAATGAAGAAGAAAAGAAGAAAGAAGAGAGTAAACTCCAAAGGAATTGAAGAAAAATTCTTAGATTTAAAATGTTAAATGAACAAATAGTATAGATATAAATTTTTATAAGTTACAAGATAAGGGTTAAGATATGGAAACAGCACCAGCTTTCATAAATATGCCTAACAATGTTCTATAGCTAGTAATAATAAAAACTAGCTGTCATCATCAAAGCATGTACAAGCACAGATCTCAACCCAGGAGGGAATTTGTAAAGTAAGCAAATAAAATACAAGTTCAGTGACAACAAAGAAATAAATAACAGAGTATTCAAAACATTAAAAAAATACAAGCACAAATAGCTGTGTTAAATAGCCTAAGTAAAAGATTGTTGAATAGATTTTAAAATGGTGACTCTATAATTTGTAGACTATAAGAAACTCATTAAGTAATGAAGACATAGGTTTTCATAATTTGTGAAATCCATTTGTAGAATAATTCATCCAACACTTAGAGAAATGTTTGTACATAAGGCCAGAAAAATAAGATGCTGTAGATGTAACCAATCGTATTATTAAAATAAGAAACACAGAGCCAAGGTAAAAGAGAAAAGCCGAGAGGTCAGAGCTCAGAGATAAAATCTTACCTCCTGCAGTGCTCCTAGCTTCCCCGAGAGAGGGAGGTACTTCCTGTGTCCCTGTTTAAATAATCTTTCTGTTCTGCCTTCTCATTGGTTGTAAACCCAACCACATGACTGCCTCATCACTGCCTGTAAGTACCGCCCTCCAGGTCTTAAAGGCGTATGTCTCCAATACTGGCTGTATCCCTCAACACACAGAAATCTACCTAGCTCTTCTAACCACCACGCTCTCACTATGGCTCTAATAGCTCTGACCCCAGGGCAACTTTATTTATTAACATAAAATTAAAATAACATTTCAGTACAAATAAAATATCACCACATTTCCCCTTTTCTATTTTAATAAAAAGAAAAAAGGCAAAAGGTTATAACTAACAAAAGAAAAACTATATACAAAAGTACAATAACTATATACAATATATACAAGTAACAAATACCTAAACGATGTCTAGTCCATTTGTATTTGACAAATCAGAGAAAATAATTCCCTTATCTATCCTATTTTAGTAAGTCCAAAATGTATCTAATTCACTTTCTATCCTAATTAATCTTCAACTATAACTAACTAATCTTCAACTCCCTCAGAGACCCAAGAAGGAAATAATATTAGCTAACAAAAATAAAAACAGGAAGTGCACAAAAGCAACTTCCAAAAATTTTGTGAGTTGACAGAAACAGCCAGCTGCCTGGACAGTCACCTGAGGTTTCTCCACAGTGTTGGGGCATCATCTTCAGCCTATAGGCTTAGCGTATCTGACAGACTCATTTGTGAAGTAGGTTGTACACAAGGTCAACAGTTCAACCTCACACTGGGTGAGAGCAGTCCATGTACCAGAAACACCTGAATTCCACTAGTGTCATGTCATGATTCAGGATTTTAAATTCTGGAAATTGTTGATGGTTTTTGAATTCAGCTGTCCATTCTTCTTGGCTGTGTATATATGGCTTCATCTAAGCATGCCCTTCTCCACATCCCTCTATTAAATGCCAGTCTACTATTGAGAGGCGTGAGCTTTCAGTTGCTGTTCCATTGCACAACAGAAGCCATCGGCCCACTGCCTGTTCAGCTGCCTTCAAAGAAAAGGGCACTGTACCTTTTCCAGATTGTGAAGGCCACTTCAGGGATGGTGCCATATTGTCCTGGCCTCAGAAGATGCCTTCTGATAAAGCCATAACCATACTTGTTTTGGCAGGAATCGGTAGTCCTTTGTTTCGTGTTCTGTCTGTCCATTTTGTCCTGTTGATTTGAGGATACTTTGTTGTCCAGTGGCTAACTTTTGCCACAATGAAAATTAACTCCATATGCAGTTTCTTCAATGCCCATATTTTCTCTGAAGTAGATTGGTACTGCCAGGAGCTGACATGTCTCAAAAAAGAAAAATTTCTAAGTTATTAAAATATTTTAAATGCCATATTCGTTAGATCTCTGAAGGGTTTGAAGATGACCTGTCTAAAATATATCTGCTCAATTTTTAAAACATATCTAATATGACTACAATTTCTATTGTAATGTCTAACTACTAACTTTCATTTCTTTATATCCTAATAGTTGGTAATAATGTAAAGTATTTAAAACTAGTAATTGTCTTTTTCTTTTCTTTCTTTTTTTTTTTTTAAACAAGAACCTTAAATCTAATCTCCTTTGCTTAGCCTTTTTCCTAACCCTTGACAACAACTTGTAACCAACCCCCCTAAACAATTGAAAATTATCCCAGACCCAAAACCCATTAAAAGAACCAAAAAACCACCCGCCCCACACCACTTCTTTGGCAATGTGGGTGTCATATTCTTAAAATTGCTTCCTGCTGGGTATGGGTGAAGTTATCTTTATCCTGAAAGAAAAATTTAGGTTAATTGTCAAATTCTAGGAAAGGTAACTATATCCTTCATTATTATCCAGTCTGTGTATAAAGCCAAAGTTCAGGGTTTATCTCAAGTCCTTATTCAAGTAGTCTTTGAGACTGGATCATCTCAGCTAGTCATCTCAAAATTGTTCTGAGCACCTTGTAGTTCAAAGCTGATCTGTAGATGATGTTTGTCAGCTTAGTGATATTATTATTGTCCACGTGGAATTGTTGTTGTTGTTGTTGTTGTGGGGCCCCATCTTCTTTCCGGAGACTTCAGTTGATGTTAGGCCTGGCCGTGATTTCCTGCAGAAAACTGATAAGAGACTCGAACACAAAGACATATATATGCAGCTAACTGAAGCCTTTTTTCTAGAATTAGTTAGTACTCTATATGACCATTCATATCTTAACAAAGTTTAAAATGTATATATATATTAATCTTGTAAATTTTGATATAAAATTTATACTTTAAGAAAAGTTTAAAGAATCAGAATAGAATCAAAGAGTTGAGATTAGTAATAGAATAGTCCCTTAATTAATTTGGCTTTTGTCCTGTCCCATAGCAGAAAATGGCTCTTTTATTCTGTCATGATACAGGGAGTTTGTATTTTCATTTTAACAACATGCTTGAGTTTAAAGAAGGAGAGAGCCATTCTCCAACTCCAAAGTCAGCTTTAAATTTTAATTGAACTGGGACTATTAGAAAACCAATAGTGTTAAATCTTTAGAGAAAAGCAGAAACAAACATTTAAGAAGACATAAAATTTTTTAGATAATATATACCCATATGCCATATACTCCAATATACTCTGTTTCCTGGGATAGATGATTTGTCCCTTTTCTTCAGTTGTCTCATTTGTCTTGTGTCCTTCAGATTCCTTAACCTTCATTCTCCTAAAAGACAAAAACAAAAACCTTCCCCCAAGACTAATTTTGGGGATGTTCCTTTTTGGCAAGTTATTATCTGATTAAATGAAAAGACATGTGTTACAGGTACAAGTTAGTTTAAATTGGATGTTCATGCTGGTTGATGAACTATCACCTCCTCTAATTAAGAGGTTTCTCTTGTTCAAATCGAACCTTTATCAATTTTGATGGTACCCACAGCTTATCTTCTCCTATAGAAACAAAAGCAAAACCTCGTCCCCAACGTAATACATACCCTGGCTTCCATTCTGAGGTCAGCACATCCTTAAAGTATATAGGCTGATTTAATTCTGTAGTTTTTTCTATTACCCAATGTCTCTCTGCAGCTGTTGTTCCTTTCTCATTGGCATTCAGAAAATTCAAAGTTAATAGAGCATTATGCAGTCTATTTCTGGGGGTTTTTGTTACTCCTTTCTGTTTATTTAGCATATCCTTTAGAGTTCTGTTTGACCTTTCTATAACTGCTTGACCTGTAGGATTATGTGGTATACCTGTAATATGCTTTATATTGTAATAAGCAAAAAACTGTTTCATTTTAACAGAGACATATGATGGAGCATTGTCAGTTTTGATTTGTGCAGGTATACCCATAATGGCCATAACTTCTAGCAAATGAGTGATTACAGAATCAGCTTTTTCAGAACTCAAAGCAGTTGCCCATTGAAATCCTGAATAAGTATCGATAGTGTGGTGTACATATTTCAGTTTTCCAAATTCTGCAAAGTGAAACACGTCCATCTGCCAGATTTCATTCCTCTGAGTACCCTTTGGGTTACATCCTGCTGGTAATGGTGTTTGATTATAGAAGGAACAAGTAGGACATTTCTTTACTATTTCTTTGGCTTGTTGCCAGGTTATGGGAAAATCCTTTTTTAAACCTTTACTATTGACATGATGTTTTTTATGAAATTCTGAGGCCTCCAGCACATTTCCTATCAATAATTTATCAATCTCATCATTGCCTTGTGCTAGAGGGCCTGGCAGACCAGTATGAGATCGGATGTGAGTTATATATAAAGGATGACTCCTTTTCCTGATTGTATCTTGTAATTGAATAAATAGTGAAGTTAATTCTGAAGCATCAGGGATAAATTCTGCAGTCTCAATATGTAATACCACTCTTTCAGCATACTGAGAGTCAGTTACTATGTTGAGAGGTTCTGAAAAATCCATTAATACCAACAGAATAGCATACAATTCTGATTTTTGCACTGAATTATAAGGACTTTGTACCACTTTACTTAAATTTTCTGATTTGTAACCTGCCTTTCCTTGTTTGTTGGCATCTGTATAAAATGTACGAACTCCAGATATGGGTTTTTGCCGTACAATTCGAGGCAAGATCCAATCAGCTCTCTTTATAAAATCAATTCTGTTGCTTTTGGGATATTTGCTGTTAATTTCTCCCAAAAAATTACTGCAAGCTCTTTGCCAAGGTTCACTTTCTGTCCATAATTTCTCAATGTCCTCCTTAGTTAAAGGTACGACAATTTCTGCTGGGTCTATTCCTGCTAATTGACGAAGTCTCAATTTTCCTTTCCAAATCAAGTCTGAGATTTTTTCCCCATAAGTTTTTAATTTTTTATTTGGTTTATTTGGTAAAAATATCCATTCCAATATAATATCTTCCCTCTGCATTAATATTCCAGTAGGGGAATGCCTAGAGGGTAAAATAACCAAAATGCAATCCAACTTTGGATCAATACGATCCACGTGCCCTTCATGTACTTTCTTTTCTACCAAGGCAAATTCTTTCTCAGCTTCAGGTGATAATTCTCTTGGACTATTTAAGTCCTTGTCACCTTCTAAGGTTTTGAACAAATTAGTCAGTTCATCATTTTTTACCCCAACAATAGTTCGTAGATGAGAAATATCTCCAAATAATCTTTGAAAGTCATTAAGAGTCTGTAGTCTATCTCTCCTAATTTGCACCTTTTGGGGTCTAATTTTTTGTAGCTCTATTTTATATCCTAAATAATTAATAGAATCTCCTCTTTGTATTTTTTCAGGAGCAATTTGTAATCCCCAGCAAGGCAAAATTTTCTTTACTTCTTCAAACATTCTTTCTAAAGTATCTGCATTTGAGTCAGCTAGTAAAATATCATCCATATAATGATAAATTATAGATTTAGGAAATTTTTTACGTATCACTTCCAATGGCTGTTGTACAAAATATTGGCACAGAGTTGGGCTATTTAACATTCCCTGTGGGAGGACCCTCCATTGAAATCTTTTAACCGGTTGAGAATTATTATAAGTAGGCACTGTGAAAGCAAATCTTTCTTTGTCCTTTTCTTGTAAGGGTATTGAAAAGAAACAGTCTTTTAAATCAATAACTATGAGAGGCCATCCTTTTGGTAACAGAGTAGGCAAAGGAATTCCAGATTGTAGAGAGCCCATCGGCTGAATTACTTTGTTAATTGCTCTAAGGTCTGTTACCATTCTCCATTTACCAGATTTCTTTTTAATAACAAATACAGGAGAATTCCAAGGGCTGGTTGACTGTTCAATATGCTGAGCATTTAACTGTTCTTCTACCAGCTCTTCTAAAGCCTGGAGTTTCTCTGTTGTTAAAGGCCATTGCTGAACCCATACAGGCTTGTCTGTTAACCATTTTAAAGGTAGAGCTGTTGGTATTTTTGGAAGATTATCAGTTGTTGTGCCCTGTTCCTGTATAATATGGATGGCTGGTGACCACTCAAAATAATGCCTTCTAATATTTCTCTCAGAAACATGTGCTAGTTTATGATTTGTTTCTGAGATTGGAGGGATTTTAATCTGAGTATTCCATTGTTGCAACAAGTCTCGACCCCACAGGTTCATAGCTATGTTAGCGACATATGGTTTTAATTTTCCTCTCTGTCCTTCTGGACCTATACATTCCAGCCATCTTGCACTCTGTTTCACTCCAGATAATGTCCCAATTCCTAACAGTTGAACATTTACCTCCTGAAGAGGCCAAGCTGGATGCCAAAATTCTGGTGCAATTATGGTAATGTCCGCACCTGTGTCTACCAGACCAGACAACAAAACACCATTTATTTTTATCGTTAATTTTGGTCTCTGTTCATTAATAGAAGTTTGCCAAAAAATTTTCTTTATGTTTTCTCCTGAATTTTCTATTCTCTCTTTTTCATCATCCTGACCAGCCTGATTTATTCCAATAGTCATTTGGTTATTTAATCGCTCAGAGCAGGGATTTCCTCTACAGCTGCAGGAAAGGTTTGAACTGGTTTTGCTATGGGGGCCTGCATGAGGCCCCTCCGGGAGTTTCCCGAAAACTGAGGCAAAGGATTACCCTGTCTGTCCTTTGTTGATCTACATTCGTTGGTCCAGTGTTTTCCCTTACCACACCTTCTGCATACTCCAGAAGGAAGGGGCATTCTGTTGCCATTGTTCCTTGAAGAAACATTGCTTCTAGGATTGACCTGTTTACAGTCCCTTTTCAAATGTCCTTGCTTTCCACACCCAAAACATCTAACACTCCTCAAACCTTTTGAAATTACTTCTCCTACCCACGTATCATGCTCATCAACCTCAACATTAATTGTTTCTCTAATCCAATCTTCCAAAGGTGCAGATCTTGCCCTTAACGGCCTGATTATTCTTTTGCATGCTGCATTCGCATTCTCAAATGCCAAAGCTTCAATTATTGCCTTACTAGCTTCTGATCCTGAGACCATTCTGTTTACTGCTGAAGCCAGTCTTTCTAAAAAATCTGTGAAAGATTCTTTAGGGCCTTGCATAACCTTTGTGAATGACTCATGTTTTTTTCCTGGTTCATCAACTCTGTCCCATGCATTCAAGGCTGCCATTCGACATAAAATTACGGTTTGAACATCATATAAACATTGTGTTTGTATTGAAGCATATTGGCCTTCTCCAATAAGCTGATCCTGACAAACTTGTATTCCTTTATCCCTCCATTGTGTTTCTACGTTTCTAGCTTCCTCCTTAAACCAAGTCAGAAATTGAATTCTCTGGCTGGGTTCCAGAACAGCTTGTGCAAGGTCCCGCCAGTCCTGTGGTATAATCCTATTATATGTTGACCAAGAGTTTAACATTTGCTTTACATATGGGGAATGCATGCCATAAGATACTATTGCCTCCTTAAACCTTTTAAAATCCATCAGTTCAATTGGAGCCCAGATATTTTGTGTAGCCATTTGATCAGGCATCTGCTGTACGGTTACAGGATAAATTAAGGATGACTGTGTGAAAACAGGCTTTCTTTCTGTAACCTTATGATCCAAACTTGAACCAACTTCACTGTTAAAATTAACAGGTTTTTCTAAAGCTGTTATCCTGGCACTTAAATCGACTATCTTTTTAAATAGTAAAATGAGAATAAGCATGGTGATTAACTGCATAATTCCCATAATACTAATCTTTTCATATAGTTGTTCCATTGTCAGACTGCCTAAAATTTCAAACAAAACCCAATTTTCTTCCAATGTACACAGGAAACCCATTTTTTTAAATGTGGAAAAAAATTGTCTTTTAAATAGTTTCCTTTATGACTTACCAAATCTGCGTAGAACAGTAGAAATCCGAGCGAATTTCAAAACAGCCACCTAGAGTCCTAGGTGTAAATCCAGAGAGAGAGAGAGAGAGAGAGAGAGAGAGAGAGAGAGAGAGAGAGAGAAACAGAGAGACAGAGAGAAAGCAAGAGAGAAAGCAAAAGCGAAAGCGAAAGTGAAAGTGAAAGCGAAGGGGTAGCCGGCTAAAGCTTAAAGCCAGCCACTTGTTCCCTCTTGAGCCGAGTCAAGGCTTGGCTTTACAGCCAGGGGCCCTGTTTAGCAGGGCAGGCCTGAGCTGTTTGTAGCACTGGCTTTAAGCAAGCAGCTCACAGTCCGGCCTGAGCCCAAGCAGACCTGGGCTGGGGCTAGGGAGCCGGCTGCTCCGGCTAGGGAGCCGGCCCCAAGCAGTTTTTAATGGATTCTTGTCACGTTGGGCGCCAGATGTAGATGTAACCAATCGTATTATTAAAATAAGAAACACAGAGCCAAGGTAAAAGAGAAAAGCCGAGAGGTCAGAGCTCAGAGATAAAATCTTACCTCCTGCAGTGCTCCTAGCTTCCCCGAGAGAGGGAGGTACTTCCTGTGTCCCTGTTTAAATAATCTTTCTGTTCTGCCTTCTCATTGGTTGTAAACCCAACCACATGACTGCCTCATCACTGCCTGTAAGTACCGCCCTCCAGGTCTTAAAGGCGTATGTCTCCAATACTGGCTGTATCCCTCAACACACAGAAATCTACCTAGCTCTTCTAACCACCACGCTCTCACTATGGCTCTAATAGCTCTGACCCCAGGGCAACTTTATTTATTAACATAAAATTAAAATAACATTTCAGTACAAATAAAATATCACCACAAGATGCAGGGAATTTTTAAATCAAATCATAACAGTTACATTCTCTGCCAAATTGAGATTGAAATCAGAAAACATGCGGATATTCAGAAATGGTACAAATACAGAAAACTAAAGAATGTGCTTGTGATGATTAATCAGAACTGTCAACTTGATGGGATTTAGAATGACCATAGAAACCACTGGCATATCTATGCAGGTATTTCTGTAAATGTTTAATTGAACAAAGAAGACCAATCCTGAATGTGGCTGGTACCATCAATGGGGTGGAGTGTCTAACTGAATAAAAAGGAGATGACTGTATAAATAACAGTATTATTAACTGTTCTCTGCTTTCTGACCATGGGCAATGTTATCTGATACCTCATCCTCCTGCCACATGAATTCCTGGCCATGAAGGACTATTACCTCAAAATGTGAGGCAAACTAAACTCATTCTTTCTTGAATGCTTCTCACTGTCACAGAATTGAGAAAAAAAGCTAATACAAAAAACTGGTTATCAAGAAGTGGAGAAGTTGTTAAAATAAATCTGTCCATGAGATTTTTAAGCCTTTGGAACTTGTCTTCAATAGGAATGTGCAAGAGGTTGGAATTTGGAGTTAGGACAGACTTCAGATGGTGTAAAGAGAGCTTTGTGGGTAGGATGCTGAGAGAATGGCCCTGGAGAACGGACAGAACACAGAGAGAAACACAGGCAGAGAGAGCCCAACTCACAAGGTTTTAGAACTTAATGACTACTGAAACAGGCCCGCATGTCTTTCAGGTTTTATTTTGCAAAAGATTCTGGTTGCACTCTGCATGTGTACTGTGAGAACGTTAATAAAGACGAAGCCAACAGTAATGAACTAATTTGTGCAGCATATGAAATTTCCAGGCAATGGAATTTAGGCTGAGCCATTGTTTCCATTTACTGCTCTTATTCAGTGAGAGTGAAGATCAAATGGCACAGAAAATGTGATAAATCTTCCAGTAGCCGGGGAAGAACTGAATGTAAAAGTTTTTACAAATCAGCAGAGACCACAAATACAATTTTCAAGGAGATTATGATTATAAAGAGAAACCCTGTGCTCTGCACTGGACAATGTGAACAGTGCTTTGAGGACAGGTTTCCAAACATAAAGAGATCTTTCTTGTGAACAAACACAGATTCGATGGTGTAGTTGAAGTTTTCCTGTGTCCTGCCTGGTTGCAAGCTGGGAAGGAGGGAATCTTAACTGAGAAGGAAGCTGAAGGGTTCCTTTTGGAAAACACCTACTTAGAGATCTTTCTTCACAATCAGTATATAGAGTCATATATAACTGTGGTCCATGATAAACACACTGCATTCTAAGGTAGCAGTAGAACATGGCAGTATCATCCACATGTGCTATGGGTTTTATTTTTTAGAAATGAAGGTATAAGATTGAAGGGGTCATAGAGATTTCAGTGAAGGTTCTAGAGAGTCTCCGTGGCTAGGCAAAGTGTGGCAGGGACACAGAGTCATAAAAGTCATTTGAAAAGTCATTAAATGTATGTGAATGCAAAGCCTGAATTGCATTGGAACCCTTCAGATGATGGAGATGGATGAATCATAGGAATGTTGCTGAGGAAATCTCTAGCCATGGAGTAGAATACCAAGAGAGAGGCTTTGTATGATATAGTTGGGCAGCTGGAAAGGCAGAGCTACCCAAGCTTATTAGAGCTGAGATGATTTGAACCTAAGAACCAGACAACAGACATTGAATTCAAGGATTTGGCCCTTTCAATTGCTGTGTGTTTTGTTTGTTTATTTGTTTGTTTGTTTTGTTTTGTTTTATTGTCTTGCATTGGTCTGATCTCACGTGCCCATTCCTTCCTTTTGTAATAAGAATATTTACTTGCAACATCAAGCACTATAATTGGAATTTGGTTGCTTTTCAGTTTTATAGTGGCCCACAGTTTAAAATTTGCCTTTTACCTTGTTTCAACAGACAATTGAACTTTGGAATTTTGAACAGTGTTGATACCAGTAAATACTGTATTAACTTTTATAGGTAGATGAACTACATTGTGCATTATGAAAAGTCAGGAGAATTTAGAGGCCAGAGATGTAATGCTATGGGTTAAATAATAGGTTTGAGTATAAAGTTGATGAAGGTGTGATTGTGATGGATACCATTGATTAATAACTAGATTAGACTTAGGATTGCTGCAGAAATACTGGTTTGAGTGTTTAACTGAAGGTATTTCCAGGAGGCTTAAACCTAGATGAACAGAGAGAAATCAAACCAGATAAAATTAATCCACATCACACAGAAAATGATATACACTGAACCAATCAATATACTCTATTAATATAGCAATGGTTAAATATTAAAATTAACAAAAGTGACATAACATCCCAACAAACTGAAGGCTAGAATTTATATTACATCAATAAATTGACATGAGATTTTTTTTTTGTAAAACTCAAATATCCTTTTATATATATATAAAAAACCTCAAAAGCTTTAAAAGAATCCACATCTGGATATGATTCCTACAATTCCAGTATTTATGAAAAAAGGAAAGAATACAAGGGTTTCAAGACCAACCTTTGGGTACAAAAAAACCAGAAACAACAAAGTATATAAAATTAGAAGGAACTATAAAAAAAGTCACATATACATACACACAGGAAAGATACTTTGTGTTCATAGATGGTAAAATTAATGTTGATATGACTGTAGTAGTCTCATTTCTATGTCATGAGAAAAACACTTACCAAAGCAACCAGGGAAGTAAATGGTTTCTTCTAGCTTACAGTTGCAGGCCAGCATGAAGTGAGGACAGGATCTCAATGCAGGCTTCTTGGAACAGAAAGAGAAGCAATGTCCACAGTGGAACATGGCTTACTAGCTTGCTTTTCATGGTTTTCTCAGCCTACTTTCTTTGACCACCCAGAATCATATGCCCAGAGTGAAACTGCCCCAGCAGTATGGGTTCTCCTCTGTCACTTAGCAATCACAAGAAAAAAACACACAGACTTTCCTACGGGCAATCTGATATTCCTTTTTCCATTGGATTCTAACTTTTTGTCAAGGTAACCAAAATAAAATGATCAGGATCCATACTTCCACACTATTTAAAGCAATCTGGAGCTTCAGTGTAACTCCCATAAAAAGATCAATGCTATTTCCCATGCAATTAGAAGGAAAAAGGGGGAAATTTCATGTGGACCCTCAAAAATACTCAAATTGCCAAAGTAGCCTTAACAAAAAGAACAAGGCGGGGACCATCCTATTAACTTCTACTTAATTCTAAAATTAAAACGAGAAAGTTTTAAAATAAATGTTTAAATCATCAAAAGAGTGTTTATTATAGTTTGAAATATGAATACATTTCAAAGATTTAAGTGCTAAAGGCTTAGTTTTCAGGTTGTACTACTGGGATTTATTGAACCCTTTAAAAGGAAGGGCATATGTAGCTGGAGTTGTCCCCAGTCCTGCCTGGCCCACAGTCAGGACAAATCTCTCTCACCCACCAGTCCCTCAGCCGCTTAGACCCAACCAAGTAAACACACAGAGACTTATGTTGCTTACAAACTATATGGCTGCAGCAGGCTTTTTGTTATCTAGTTCTTATACCTTAATTTAACCCATATGTATTGGTTTATAAGTTGCCATGTAGTTCGTGGCTTACCGGTACCTTACATCTCGCTTTTCATGGCAGAGGCTGGCAGCATCTCTCTGCCTCATCCTTCCACTTTTCAGAATTCTCCTCTCTCCTTGTCCCACCTATACTTCCTGCCTGGCTACTGGCCAATCATTGTTTTATTTATTAACCAATCAGAGCAACACATTTAACATACAGAACATCCCACAGCATAATCACAGGTTCTTAGAGTAGTAGTCTCATTTTAATTTTAGAATTAAGGAGAAATTAATAGGATGGTCCCTGCTTTGTTCTTTTTGTTAAGGGTACTTTGGCAATTTCAGTATTTTTGAGGGTCCATGTGAAATTCCAACTTTTTTCCTTCTAATTGCATGGGAAATAATATTGATCTTTTTATGGGGGTCGCACTGAAGCTCTAGATTGCTTTATATAGTGTGGAAGTAAGGATCCTGGTCATTTCTCAAGGGTATTTTGAGAAAATCATAATTTTCTCTTCCTTAATTTCTATTCCTGGTCATGTAACAGTGGATTTTCACTACTATGGGATTTCCAACATTACTGTCAGGAGCTACCATGGAGAACCCCAAGTTTCTCCAGTATCATGAGCCAAAATAAAACTTTTGAAAGTTGATTATCTAACAGATTTTGGTATATTGATGAAAGGTAAATATGACCAAGACTGCATAGTCCATTAGCATAAAAAGGATGAAGAACAATGAAGATTCTGGATAAAAATCCATATACCACAGCTATCTGACATCTATTAAAGATGTCAAGAGTAGCATTTGAGAAAATTCAGTCCTTTCAATAAATGTTATTTGGCTTGGACTTTATAGGGCATGCCTGTAATTCCAGTATTGTGAAGATATACAAAAATTAGGAGTCCTTGGATACATAGTGAATTTAAGGCTACCCTCGCTACGTGAGCCTGGCTCAAACAAACAAACGAAAACAAATAATAATAAAATAATAAATATATAAGATTTATTGTAAAGAGCCTAGGACCAATTTCCTTACTGTATACTGAAATCAACTTCAAAGGCTTTGCAGATTTAAAATAAATGGAATCGTTACTGTGAAAATAATTAAATGAAGAATTTCATAGTATCCCATAAAGACTCTCTCTCAAATATATATATGAATAATAAGTAAACTATAAAAATTGGACATATAAACCCCAGAAACTTCTATGTGGCAAATAAGAGTAAGGTAAACTAAAAGAATGAGAGAAAACATTTGCCAACAATTTATCTCACAAGGATTTCATAACCAGAATATATGTATAAAATTCAAATTGATTGTCAAAAATAAATAATCCAATTTAACACCACATAAGTGATATGAACAAACATTTGTAAAAGAAATGCAAATGACTTATGAGTACATAAAACTGTCATCATCACTAATAAGAGAACAAATATCAAAAAAACATTGATATCATTTAACTCTACATAGGATGACCTCGATCTAAAGGACAGAAAAAAACGTTAGTGTTTCTGTTGAAAAAACAGAAATTCTTATGTACTGTGAGTAGGCATGTAGTAGAGCCATTATGAAAGACAGTAGTAACTATAAACAGAATTTCTACTTAATCCAGTAATTCTACTGTCAGAACCACATCCAGAGGAAATGAAATAACCATGCCGAGAAGACATGATTACTGCTTTAAAATGGTTAAATGTGTAGTGTAACATGGATTCTAAAATGGTCTTATATTAAAAAACCTGGAGTCAGATATTGAAGTAAATTCTGAAAGATCAGAGAGACAAAGGAACAAGCCACAGCTACTTCTCACCTTGCCAACTCCACAAATCCTTTGACTGAAAGTCTCTGAGTCCTCAGCCGAAAAGCTTCAGCTGAAAAAGGGCTTAGTTCCTGTCTCCTCAAGCCTTATATACCTTTCTCCATACAGCCAAATTATTTCCTTCCTAGTACGGGGATTAAAGGCACTTGTACTTTCCAAATACTGGTAGCAGAGGCATAAGATCTCAAGTGCTGTGATTAAAGGCATATGAGGTTACCAATATTGTGATTAAAGGTGTGTGCCACCGCTGCCTGGCTGTGTTTCTCTCCTAGAGTGAATCAATCTCATGTAGTCCAGGGTGAATTTGAACTCAGAGATCCATACAGATCTCTGTTTTCCCAGTGTTAGGATTAAAGGTGTGTGCTACCACTGCCTGGCCTCTACATTTAGTCTAGTGGCTTTTTGTGTCTTCTGATCTTCAGGCAAATTTTATTAGGGTACAACAAAATATCACCACAGTGTCATCATCCTAAGATTGTGCCTCTCTAGATGGATTGACAATTAAAATACAATACATAGAAAGTGAAAAAATAATCTGATAGAAACTAGAATAGACTTCTCTTTCATGGAACGATGGGTAACAGAGAATATGACAATCAGCAGAGCATGTTCAAAAAACAGTGAAAGTTTGTTACTAACTGAGGCAGCTAACAAGATGATCACATGCAAGAATGAGTTAGAACTGTGAATTTGTGAGTTCCAGAAGTCAGGGAGGGGAGAGAAAGTTGGGACAGAAGGAGAGACTGGGTGACACATGATGAAATAGAGCTGAGCAGGAGTTGTGAGGTCCAGGGTTCTGTTTACAAAGTAGACAAACTACAGTTAAAGTAAGCCCTCATGTATGTGGGAAGAGTCCACAACAAGCCTCCCAACACAGAGGAGTGGGGAGGAAGGAGGTGAAATACAAGAGCATCAGTTATCCAGCATGTGCAAGGCCCTGGATTTAATCCTTAGAAACAAAAAAAACAAAGGAAGAAATGATAAGAATGTGGTTTTTGTCCTTGTGTATTAAACACATGACTATGAGAGTCTTGATATGTATGAATTATGTACTGTAAACCATTAGTCTAAACATCAGTTTAAAAAGTATACTATGTAAGTTATGAAAGTAATATCTATATGTTTTTCTTTTCCTTTTTTGTTCTTTTTTTGCCACACTTATTTTTGTTTTTGTTTTTTTTTTATTATAGAAAGAATATGAAGCTTTATGAGGAGGAGTGATTCTCAAATACAAAATGTGTAAAAGATTTATGTTTTGAGATTTTAATATAATTACATCATTTTGCTTTACCTTTTGTGATGACTGTTCTTGATTATCAACTTGACTACATCTGGAATAAACTAAAATCTTAGCAACTGGGTAAACCTGTGAGGGATTTTTTTTTTTAATTAAATCATTTGAAGTGGGAAGACCAACCACTAGTCCTGATCTTTTGAGGTAGGAGGATCCATCTTTAATATGATTCACACCTTCTGGTGACAGTTTATATAAAGGATATAGAAGAAGGAAGATTTTGCACTTTTTCTGCTTGCCCTGGCTCTCAATGGCAATTATCTTGTTAATCACAGTTGATTCTTCAGCCCCCACTAGCCATAACCACTAGTTCTCAACTCAGAAATACCAAGTGGCCCTAGAATGACTGTCAAATGTCTCTCTGGAACTTCACAAGTCAGTCCTCCATGGTCTGTTTTGCTCATCCCAGCTCCCCCAGAAAAGCTCACCAAGCATTGAACGCCCAATGGCCTTTTTAATCACAAAGTTCTCAAGTCCTCCCACAATCCTCCCCAAAATAACATGATCAGGTCTTTTATAGCAAAACTCCACAACCCATTACCAATTTAGTTCTTAGGGTTTCTATTAGGCCTTGGGATTACTATTGCTGTAAGGAAACACCACAATCAAAGGTGAAGAGGGTGAAGAGGGTGTGTCTTCCACTTCCCACATCACCTTGCATCACTGAAAGTAGTCAGAACAGGAACTAAAACAGGACAAGAAGGTGGAGACAGATGCTAATGCAGAGGCCATGGAGGGGTGTTGCTTACTGGATTGGTCTGCTTTCTTGTAGAACCCAGCACTACAAGTGCAGGGATGGCCTCATTCATTATTAGCTGGGCCCTCCTCCACAAATCACTAATTAAGAAAATTCCTTAAGTCAGATATTTGGGAGGCATTTCTCAATTGAGGTTCACTTATTTCAGATAACTCCAACTTGTGTCAAATTGACATAACACACACACACACACACACACACACACACACACACACACACACACACACACTATTAGTTCTGTTCCTACAAAGAACCCTAATACACCTGTCCTCCCTCCAAACCCTTCCATATATGTAAGCCTCTGTGATCTCTTTCAAATTAAAAGCCCCCCTTTTTATTCATTAATATATGTATATATGTGTAGCTTATTATTTGTTTTGTTTGCTTTTTAGTTGTGTGTGTGTGTGCTTTGTGTGTGCAAGTGTCATCTGTGCCAGAAGTTTGTTATATTAGTGAGAGCTGGAGTTCCAAGTGGTTAGAGCTGCCCAGCATGAGTGGTGGGAGCTGACATTTTGTCCAGTCGATCAGGAAACACCACGGCCTATGGAATCATTTCTCCAGCCACAGTTGTTTAATTTTTAGGATCAGATCTCATATAGCTCAAACTGACCTCAAACTTGCTATTCATTCAAGGATAACCATCAATTTCAGATTCTTTAGCTTTCATCATCTGAAATTATTATCTACAATATAGTAATAAAAGGAAGGCTAGATGGGGGAATATAAGTTATTTAGTTTCAAGCAGTTTTCCTTCTTGTGAAGTTTCTGTCTCTCTTAAATCCTTTGCATGTCTTCCCCTGCTGTGTTCTGTGTTGTGGAAAGGAAGCTGACAGAACTACTACAGAGAGCTATACTTTCTAATTCCCTGCTGAATTTGATTGATAGGAAGTTCTTATGGTTTTAAGATGGCTGAGTATGTTCTTCCCTGCGGTGGCTGATGCATGGAGATAAATCTGCCGAGTTCTACCACTTACACATACAGTTCGCTGTACTTTGTCCCCACCCTGGTACTACACTACTGAAGATTGCAAGTTGCTTCTCAAAGACAAAAGGTAATAATAAAAATCAGTAGTTATACTTGACACTGTTTTCTTGAAATGTTTTAAGAACTTTTAATATTTATATTGCAATTTCCAATATACTATAGGAATAAACTATTAAAAATGAATGAAACATGTTTACTGTCAGTATTTTTCTATAGAATACAAAGTAACATAATGCTTGTTAAACTACTTCATCTCTCTTATGCAGTGTTTACATAGGCAAATGAAGAAAATGAAGGTAGAATTACTTATATTAGGAAGATAAAATTGCATTAACTCATGTGAAGCTTCTGCACAAGTCTAGGAGTTCAGCTCTTTTGCTACCTACTGTAAATCTCAAACATTGTGTGTTTTACTCTAGGCATACACAGTAACATGATGAGTATGTAACTTGTAAATTAAATGAATATTTACATTTTAAGAATTTCTTAATTGGGGTTACTATTGCTGTGGTAAAATGCCACCAAAGCGACTTGGGAAGAAATGGTTTATTTTGTGTAAACTTCCATATCACTTTCCATCACCAAAGGAAGTCAGGACAGGAACTCAAATAGGGCAGGAACCAAGCAGTGAGTGCGGGAACCTGGAGGCAGGAACTGATGCAAGGGCCATGGAGGGGTGGTACTTACTAGCTTGTTCCTCATGGCTTGCTCAGCCTGTTTTCTTATGGAACTTAGGACCACCAGCCCAGGACTTGTCCCATGGGGTGGAATCTTTGGGTGAGTCACTAGTTAAGAAAATTCTCTGTAGTTTACCTTGCAGCCACATCTAATGGAGACATTTTTTCAACTGAAGTTCCCTCCTTTTGGATGACTCTAGTTTATGTCAAGTGAACGTAAAAGTAGCCAGACAAAGGAGAATATATTCTATATATTCCATAGTTGAAAACATTATATTTAAGCCATTGTATAAAAATTTTTTAAATTATATTATATGCATAATGTATGATAAATCCTATAGTATTTTAATTTTATTAAAAATCAGAATACATTTTGATAACTTTATAGAAAAAGAACATTTTAGAATGTAATTATTAAGTATCAAACCACATTCCATTATCCAGGCCCAAAATGGATAATCATAACCCAGAAACGATAAATATGGACATATTAATTTTACTCTTCCTTTGTTCCTTTCAAAGTCATCATGAGCAAAATGCCAGACCCAGAAACTCATGCATCTGTACCAGTAATTTAACAAACACATTCTTTCTAGTGGCTTTATTACCCTACCCATGTTTTGAAAAATCTCTTAAAATTGCTTGCTTTTCCAAAAATGTTACCATATAGATCATTTAATACAGTAGTTTTATGAGTCAAAATACATTTTATTACACAGAAGTATAAATGGGGAATCATGGGTTGGAAACAAGTCTGCCATCCTAGAACTAGGAGATGGGATGCAGAAGGAAGGCAAATTGGAGTTCATACTCTGTTACACATGGAGACCCAGACCCAAGAAATAAACACACACACACACAACAACAACAACAACAAACTAGCAAACCAGAAACTAAAGCACAATATATCTTAATGTGTTAGGGTTATAGCTTGCCCACAGCATGAAAAAAGGAAAATATTTTAACTCTAGATAATCTTGCCATTGAATATATTGTATCTGATCTTTCTATGCTGAACTCAATGTTAAGCATATAACCTCATATTCTTTATGGTTTGTATTACCCACATGTCTTATAACATATATGTACAGCTAAGGTCTGTTCATTTTAATTTAATGTCAATAAACTTATTTTTATTTATATATTTTATTTAATATCAATAAACTTCCATATACGTGTGACATAGCTATTATGTTTTAAAATATGTCTGCTTTACGGAATGATTAACTCAAATTGAATGATCTGTTGCCTCACATGTTTGGTATAATGACAACATTCAGATGGTGGCTATAGACAATATACCTCAGGAGGCTTTGTCCATTTTTAAATGCTTTAATTGTTCTATCTCGTATATTTGAAATAGTTTGAGATGATGTGTCTTATTCCATTATAATGTATTATTATAACTGTTTTTTGCATTTATTTCTTTAGCTTATGAGGTTATGGGTGAGTGAGTTGTGTGCATGTGGAAGTACAACTTACATGAGTAGGAGATCTCTGTACTATCTATGCAAGGAGTGAAACTCACATATACAAATTTTGTGCCAAACTTCCTAACCTATTGTTCCATTTTGTTGACCCTCCTATCCCACTTTGTAATATTTCCAGTCTACATTTGCTCTTGTGAGCAAATTTAAGTAGTTGTACAACACTGAACTGTTGATGTAATGAAGTATGTAAGGAGAGATTCTATTCAACTACATGGATATCTGTAAGAATCTTGCTTTTTTAATACATGCATATGCATTCTCTAATTTTTTTCAGTACATGTCTTTATCCATGTTTAAAATTTTATTCTTTCCCTATTAGAATAATTACATAAATAAATAGACACTATAGTCCTTATCCAATTCATGTGTAAAATGTTAATTTTCTTTTTATTTATGTGTTTGTGTGTGTGTGTGTGTGTGTGTGTGTGACATGTATAGATAGATGTGTGGACACATGGATTTCTGAAGTTACACATGTACATATGTGCTCATATGTACAAAAATTGAATTTGTAAACTTCCTCAGTCACCCTTTCAAGAATTTATTCTTGACACAGGATCTCTGGTTTTATTATAGCTTTTATTATTTGAAACAATGTTTAAATTTAAATATAGTTTGATCATATTCTTTCCATTTCTGAAATTCTTCTAGATCCTCTCTCCCTTTCTAGCCCCCAAATTTAAGTTCTTTCTAAAAATACAAATAAAATAGTACAATCACAAAACCCTACAGAACCAAAAACACAATATAAAATTCCTCTCAAAATGAAATAAACAAACATACAAAAACACCAAACTGTAACCAAATATAATCATCCAAAAATCTGTGGAGTCCATTATATGTTGGTGAACTACTCCTGCACATGATGTCTGCCCTGGAGTGGTTGATGTACTCAGCACTTGCTTGGAGAAAACCGATTTTTCCTCTCCAAGTAGGTATAAATGACACTTATGTTGTTAACCTTTACCCTAGTGGCTAAGTTTTCATTTAGTCAGTCAATAAAAAAATAACAAAATAAAATATAACAATATACAACAAAACTATCACATGGAAGTTGGACAAGAGAATCCAACGGAAGGAAAACAGCTCAAGAGAAGGTACAAGAATCAGAATCCCACTCATTCACACACTCAAGAATCGCATTAAAACAAAGGAAAAACTAAAATGGAAACCATAGTATAAGCACAGAGGACCTGGTACAGAGGCATGCATGCCCTGTGAATGCTTCTTCAGTCTCTGTGTGTTCCTATGAGATTTTCTTATGTTGATTTAGAGTACATTGTATTCTTGGTGCCATCTCTTCCGGCTCTTATGCTCTTTCCCCTTCCTCTTCCACAGGGTTCCCTTAACTCAGAGGAGAAAAATTTGATGGAGAAATCCCATTTAAGGATGAGTGATGTGAGGTCTCTTACTTTCTTCATACTGTCTGGCCATGTATCTCTGTATTTATTCCCATCTGCTGCAAAAGGAGACCTCTCTGATGATAGATGAACAGGCACTTATCTATGAATATAACAGAATACCTTTAGGAGTCATTTTATCACTACATTTTTACTTTTTTTTAGATAAGTAGTATTTGATTTTACTATAGGTCCATGGGATATCTAGGCTTAGGGTCTTGGTCACCCCACAGTGTCTTGTACTGTTTCCATTTCATGGAATGCATCTTAAGACAAATCGTTTATTGGTTGATTACAAGTAAAAGCTTTGTTCCACCCTTGCCTTAGTATATCTTTCAGGCAGTGTGCCATTTTAGACAAAGGGATTTGTGGATGGCTTTGTGTTTATTTTCCTCTTGTGATAGCATTTAGAATACTTTCCTGTACTAAAGACAGTGGAATGTATAGGTGAAGACTTTATGTAGACTCCAGCTCACATCTCCATGTTCAAGAATTTTGTAGATGCTGTATTTAGCAATCCTCATTGCTGAACCGTGGAGTGCAATCTCTAGTCTTGCCCACAACCTGTTTTATTTGGAGATTATCTTTGGCCAACAACTCAAATATGTGCAACCCATTCCCTTAACTGGAAGCTGCTTTTGATGACAAAAAGGTGACCAGTTGGAACTCTGTCTTCCCCATTATTTGGTGATTTCATTATAGGTATATGATTTAGAAAGTTTATAGTGTATTAGGTTTCTATACTAACCCTAATATGCCCCTTAATGTGATCTGTCTCACCCTGTATTCCTAACCACCACCCTTCTACTCTCCCTCTGGACTTGATGCTCCATTACAGCTCCCACAGTGATACACATCTATCTATCCCATTTTATTTTACTAATAAGATCTATCTGCTCCCTCTAAGCCTTTACTCTGTACATACACTCTGTAGTTCTACAGATTGTAGAATTGTTATCATTGCCTTAACAGTCAACAACCATGTATAAATGAATATATATCGTATCTTTCTTTCTGGGCTCAGTATACTTCACTAGGAAAGATTTGTTTTCTGGTTTTGTCCATTTGCCTGAAAATTTCATGGTGTCACTCACTGTTTTAACAGTTGAGTAATACTCTATCTTGTAACTGTATTTTCCTTATCCATTCTTCTGTTGAGGGACATCTAGGTTCTTTCAAATTTCTGGCTATAATGAAGAAAGCAGCAATGAATATGGTGAATCAAGAGTCTCTGTGGAATGATGAATCTTTTTCTGGGTATATACCCTGGAATGGTATGGCTGGATTTTGAGGTAGATCAATTCCCAACTTCCTGAAGAACTGATACGTTGATTTCCATAGTAGATTTGTGAGTTTGTACTCCCACCAACAATATATGAATGTTACTCTTACACCACATATTTCCCAGAATGAGCTGTAAATTGTTTTGTCTTAACCATTCTTACAGGAGGAAAATGAAATCTGAGAGTAAATTTGATTTGCTTTTCTCTGATAACTAAGGATGCTGAATATTTCTTTAAGTGTTTCTCAGCCATTTGAATTTCCTCTAGTGAGACTTCTCTATTTAGATCTCTACTCCATTTTTAATTGGATTATTTGGCTTTTTAATATCTAGTTTCTTGAGTTCTTCATATATTTTGTATATTAGCCCTCTATTGGATGTGTACCTGGTCAAAACATTTTACCATTTTCTAGGCTACCACTTGAAACAGATGATAGTGTCTTTACCCAGAGTAGCTTTTCAGTTTCATGAATTCTCATTTATTAATTGTTGATTTTAGTGCTTGTGTTAAAGGTATTCTGTTCAGAGAGTCTTTTCCCCTGTCAACGAGTTCAAGAGTGTCCATCATTTTCTCTGCTGTCAGATTCAGTGTATCTGGTTTTATGTTGAGGTCTTTGATCCATTTGGATTTGAGCTTTTTTGCAGGGTGATAAGTATGGATCTATTTGAATTCTTCTACATGTAGTCATCCAGTGTGACCAGCACCATTGGTTGAAGATACTGTCATTTTTCCATTCTCATTGATATGGCTGGTCTCACAAGCTAAGTCCTTCCTGGATCCTGTCTCTGCCTTGTGAGGATGAATTTATATGCTAGCATGCTTACTAGCTGTTTAGGTAGGAATACCATACCTTGGATTCTTACTTGTATGGTAAGTATTTTAACTTCAAAGTCATCTCCCAGTCCTCCTTTTTCTATGAAATCACAATATCTATGAAAAATTCATTTTATTGCATATACGTGAACTTCATAATTCTGAAACATAATGATTAAAATTAAAAAGGTGAACATATTTATCATGCACCCAGACTCAGGGGAGGAAAGTTAATATTCTATCTTCTCCTTTCCTCTACTCACTTTTCTTCTCTTCCTTCCCCTCTTCTTCCTTTCACATGTTGTAGAATATTATTTTAAGATGTGTTACATTTGTTTATGCTATGGAATATTATTTTAATTATTCAAGAATATGTTGCATTTTTTATGTTGCATTTATTTAACTCTGTAAACCCATGTTACTTTGCCTATCTAAAACACCTGATTGATTTAATAAAGAACTGAATGACCAATAGCAAAGCAGGAGAGAAGATAGGCAGGGCTGGCAGACAGAGAAAATAAATAGGAGGAGAAACTTGGGAGGAAACAACCAAAGAATGAAAATTGACAGAGAAGAGGAGAGGATTCAAGGGAATAGCCACCCAGCTATGCAGCCAGCCATGGAGTAAGAAGTAAAGAAACGTATATAAAGTATAGAAAGATAAAAACCCAGAGGTGAAAGGTAGATGAGATAATTTAAGTTAAGGAAAGCTTACTAGAAACAAGCCAAGTTAATGCTAGGCATTCAAAAGAAATTGTAAGACTCAGTGTGATTTATTTGGGAGCTGAATGGATAGTCCCCAAAGAGCGAAAAGAGTAAAAAACAAACAACTATACTCATAATATTCCTCCTCTTCATTTTATTTGTACATTTTATTAAACTGGGTAAGTTTTAATGTTTCTTGTTTGCTCTGAGATTTGGTGCCATGTTCATAAATCAATATTGATTTTGTGTCATAATACTCTTATATTTAATGGATAATCATGTAATGTATTCATTTTACTAATATATTAAACTACAATGATTGATTTTAGTGTTTGGTTTTCTACATTCAATCTGTCTGAGTTCCAACAGAGTACTCTTTCAGATTGTGGCCTTTTGGTGCTATCACTTTTTAAGTATTTTAATATTAAATTAATGCAAGGTATTGCTCAATTATTTCCTTTTTAATATTTTATTTATGAATCTGTAGTATTTTCAAAACATGTCAGAGAGCAGTTCATTTTTTCCTCTCCACTAAATGGAACAGTTAAAGTGTACACCCTTTCCTCATTGGAGTCTTGAAAGAATTTATGGCCCTTTATATGTCAACTTTTATTTTTTGAGAAATTTTCAAATAATATATTTATCATCCCAACATCATCTAATTACTTTTGTTATTCAGATATACAGTTCAAGTTTTCTATTATTCTTTCAATTTCATGCACTTCAGGTTTCTAAGATTTTTGCATTATATCTTAAATTCCACATCATATATTAGAAAATGCTGTATTTTCTATTACATGTCTACAAATTATTTTCTATTTTCTTTAATTTATTAATTGATAATTCCTCGTTGTTGTTTTTCAAGGCAGGATTTCTCTGTGTAGCTTTGGAGCCTGCCATGAAACTCACTCTGTAGATCATTCTGTACTCATACTTACAAATATCTGCCTGCCTCTACCTCCTGAGTGCTGAGATTAAAAGCATGAGCCACGAATACCCAGATGATAATTCCTCTTTTATAATTATTTTTTTCTTGTATTATTTTAAAGTTATGTCTATTTTATAAATGTTGACAAAATTTACCTTTGCAATTTTTTTCAAGATTCATTTTATATGTCATTGATTTATGCTTTACCTTATGTTTTTGTTTTCATAAACTTTGTTTAAAATTAACTCTGATTTCCTAGGTTTTTGAGAGTGATCAAAGTTTTGATCAACTACTATCTGTATTTTTTCTTTACATTTTGTTTACAATGTATACTGAGAAGTAAAGCATATGGCAATATTCCAATATTTAAAGATTTGCTATAATTTTATATAATCTAACTTTAAATACTAAATTTTTATATCAAATATTCCTATTCTATTTTGATCAAAATTTTCATATTTGAGAATTATGTGTTTTGATAAAACCACCACCAAATCCTTCCACTCCAATCCCTCCCTAACAGCAGCAAGATTATTCTTCTTCATCATAATTCCTTTCTAACTTTGTGAATTATTTTTTTGTTTTTTTTCATTGAAAATAGATATTTTTTCATCCACTATACTATATTCTGATTATGGTTCCCTTCCATCAACCCCTCTAAGATCCTGCCCACCTCCCCAACCACCCATATCCACATCCTCGCTTGTTTTCTCTCATTAGAAGACAGTAAACAATAGAGAACAAATCAAACAAGCAAACAGAAAAACAAGAACTAAAGAAAAGTAAAAGAATCACATAAAAATGCAGATATATAAATTCATATCCATGGCATTAGAAATCCCATGAAAATATTAAATTGGAAATATATATATGTATATATATAATGCAAGTAAGCTAAAAAAAAAAGACAAAGCATTTCGAGGCAAAACATTATCTAAAAATACCATTGACTGTGTTTTATGCTACCCTTATACTGCTGGACTTGGGGATTACCCTTAGCTTTGGTTTGTATACTAAGTGAAACTTCATTGGAGAAAACTATGTTTTCCTTTTTCAGCATTTATCAACTGGAGATAGCTTCTGACTTAGGGGTGAGTACTTGTGTCTATGCCCCGTTTCAATGCTGGGATCCCATCTGACTTATACCTGTCCAAGCTCTATGTATGCTAACACAGTCTCTGTTAGTTTGTATATATGTTAGTCCTGCCATGTTTAGAACGCCATGTTTTCTTTGGTGTCTTCCACCCACATTGGCTGTTATAATCTTTCTACCTCCTCTTCTGCTCAAATCCCTGAGTCCTCATAATAAGGATTGTGGAGACATACCAAGATCTTTCAATGTCTGCCCATTGTCCAATCATGGGTCTCTGTATTTGTTTCAAGAGGATGCTTCACTGATGATAGCTAAGCATGACACTGATCTATGAGTATAGCAGAATGTCATTAGGAGTTTTTTTTGTTTTGTTTTTGTTTTTTTGCTACATTCCTTTAGCAGAATATTTTGTTTTCCCCTAGTTCCATGACCTTGTAACCTTGAATACTTTGTCATAGAAGTAGGGTTCAGCATGAGTTTCTCCATGTTTTGTGATTTAAGTATTGGTGTTGGCCACAATTATGATGATATTTTATTTGTACTGAAATGTGATTTTAATTTTATGTTAATAAATAAAGTTGCCCTGGGGTCAGAGCTATTAGAGCCATAGCAAGAGCGTGGTGGTTAGCAGAGATAGGTAGATTTCTGTGTGTTCAGGGATACAACCAGTATTGGAGACATATGCCTTTAAGACCTGGAGGGCGGTACTTACAGGCAGTGATGAGGCAGTCATGTGGTTGGGTTTACAACCAATGAGAAGGCAGAACAGAAAGACTATTTAAACACAGACAAACAGGAAGTAGCTCTCTCTCGGGGAAGTTAGGAGCACTGCAGGAGGTAAGATTTTTATCTCTGAGCTCTGACCTCTCAGCTTTCTTTTTTACATTGGCTCTGTGTTTCTTATTTTAATAAGACGATTGGTTACATCTACATCTGGCGCCCAACGTGACAAGAATCCATTAAAAACTGCTTGGGGCCGGCTCCCTAGCCGGAGCAGCCGACTCCCTAGCCCCGGCCCAGGTCTGCTTGGCCGCAGGCCGGACTGTGAGCTGCTTGCTTAAAGCAAGGGCTACAAACAACTCAAGCCTGCCCTGCTAAACAGGGCCCCTGCCTGTAAAGCCAAGCCTTGACTCGGCCCAAGAGGGAACAAGTGGCTGGATTTAAGCTTTAGCCGGCTACGCTTTCACTTTCACTTTAGCTTTTGCTTTCTCTCTTGCTTTCTCTCTGTCTCTCTGTCTCTGTCTCTGTCTCTGTCTCTCTCTCTCTCTCTCTCTCTCTCTCTCTCTGGATTCACACCTAGGACACTAGGTGGCTGTTTTGAAATACGCTCAGATTTCTACTGTTCTATGCAGATTTGGTAAGTCATAAAGGAAACTATTTAAAAGACAATTTTTTTTCACATTTAAAAAAGTGGGTTTCCTGTGTACATTGGAAGAAAATTGGGTTTTGTTTGAAATTTTAGGCAGTCTGACAATGGAACAACTATATGAAAAGATTAGTATTATGGGAATTATGCATTTTATCACCATGCTTATTCTCATTTTACTACATAAAAAGATAGTTGATTTAAGTGCCAGGATAACAGCTTTAGAAAAACTTGTTAAACCTGTAAAAATTCTGACAGAAGAAATTAACAGTGAAGTTGGTTCAAGTTTGGATCATAAGGTTACAGAAAGAAAGCCTGTTTTCACACAGTCACCCTTAATTTATCCTGTAATGGTACAGCAGATGCCTGATCAAATGGCTACACAAAATATTTGGGCTCCAATTGAACTGATGGAATTTAAAAGGTTTAAGGAGGCAATAGTATCTTATGGCATGCATTCCCCATATGTAAAGCAAATGTTAAACTCTTGGTCAACATATAATAGTATAGTACCACAGGACTGGCGGGACCTTGCACAAGCTGTTCTGGAACCCAGCCAGAGACTTCAGTTTCTAACGTGGTTTAAGGAGGAATCTAGAAATGTAGAAAAACAATGGAGGGATAAAGGAATACAAGTTTGTCAGGATCAGCTTATTGGAGAAGGCCAATATGCTTCAGTACAAACACAATGTTTATATGATGTTCAAACCCTAATTTTATGTCGAATGGCAGCCTTGAATGCATGGGACAGAGTTGAGGAACCAGGAAAAAACCCAAGTCATTCACAAAGGTTATGCAAGGCCCAAAAGAATCTTTCACAGATTTTTTAGAAAGACTGGCTTCAGCAATACACAGAATGGTCTCAGAATCAGAAGCTAGTAAGGCAATAATTGAAGCTTAGGCATTTGAGAATGCGAATGCAGCATGCAAAAGAATAATCAGGCCATTAAAGGCAAGATCTGCACCTTTGGAAGATTGGATTAGAGAAACAATTAATGTTGAGGCTGATGAGCATGATGATATATGGGTAGGAGAATTAATTTCAAAAGGTTTGAGGAGTGCTAGATGTTTTGGGTGTGGAAAGCAAGGACATTTTAAAAGGGACTGTAAACAGGTCATTCCTAGAAGCAATGTTTCTTCAAGGAACAATGGCAACAGAATGCCCCTTCCTTCTGGAGTATGCAGAAGGTGTAGTAAGGGAAAATACTGGACCAACGAATGTAGATCAACAAAGGACAGACAGGGTAATCCTTTGCCTCAGTTTTCGGGAAACTCCCGGAGGGGCCTCATGCAGGCCCCCATAGCAAAACCAGTTCAAACCTTTCCTGCAGCTGTAGAGGAAATCCCTGCTCTGAGCAATTAAATAACCAAATGACTATTGGAATAAATCATGCTGGTCAGGATGATGAAACAGAGAGAATAGAAAATTCAGGAGAAAACATAAAGAAAAATTTTTGGCAAACTTCTATTAATAAACAGAGACCAAAATTAACAATAAAAATAAATGGTGTTTTGTTGTCTGGTCTGGTAGACACAGGTGCGGACGTTACCATAATTGCACCAGAATTTTGGCATCCAGCTTGGCCTCTTCAGGAGGTAAACGTTCAACTGTTAGGAATTGGGACATTTTCTGGAGTGAAACAGAGTGCAAGATGGCTGGAATGTATAGGTCCAGAAGGACAGAGAGGAAAATTAAAACCATATGTGGCTAACATAGCTATGAGCCTGTGGGGTCGGGACTGGTTGCAACAATGGAATACTCAGATTCACATCCCTCCAACCTCAGAAACAAATCATAAACTAACACATGTTTCTGAGAGAAATATTAGAAGGCATTATTTTGAGTGGTCACCAGCCATCCATATTATACAAGAACAGGGCACAACAACTGATAATCTTCCAAAGATACCAACAGCTCTACCTTTAAAATGGTTAACAGACAAGCCTCTATGGGTTCAGCAATGGCCTTTAACAACAGAGAAACTCCAGGCTTTAGAAGAGCTGGTAGAAGAACAGTTAAATGCTCAGCATATTGAACAATCAACCAGCCCTTGGAATTCTCCTGTATTTGTTATTAAAAAGAAATCTGGTAAATGGAGAATGGTAACAGACCTTAGAGCAATTAACAAAGTAATTCAGCCAATGGGCTCTCTACAATCTGGAATTCCTTTGCCTACTCTGTTACCAAAAGGATGGCCTCTCATAGTTGTTGATTTAAAAGACTGTTTCTTTTCAATACCCTTACAAGAAAAAGACAAAGAAAGATTTTCTTTCACAGTGCCTACTTATAATAATTCTCAACCGGTTAAAAGATTTCAATGGAGGGTCCTCCCACAGGGAATGTTAAATAGCCCAACTCTGTGCCAATATTTTGTACAACAGCCATTGGAAGTGATACGTAAAAAATTTCCTAAATCTATAATTTATCATTATATGGATGATATTTTACTAGCTGACTCAAATGCAGATACTTTAGAAAGAATGTTTGAAGAAGTAAAGAAAATTTTGCCTTGCTGGGGATTACAAATTGCTCCTGAAAAGATACAAAGAGGAGATTCTATTAATTATTTAGGCTATAAAATAGAACTACAAAAAATTAGACCCCAAAAGGTGCAAATTAGGAGAGATAGACTACAGACTCTTAATGACTTTCAAAGATTATTTGGAGATATTTCTCATCTACGAACTATTGTTGGGGTAAAAAATGATGAACTGACTAATTTGTTCAAAACCTTAGAAGGTGAAAAGGACTTAAATAGTCCAAGAGAATTATCACCTGAAGCTGAGAAAGAATTGGCCTTGGTAGAAAAGAAAGTACATGAAGGGCACGTGGATCGTATTGATCCAAAGCTGGATTGCATTTTGGTTATTTTACCTTCTAGGCACTCTCCTACTGGAATATTAATGCAGAGGGAAGATATTATATTGGAATGGATATTCTTACCAAACAAACCAAATAAAAAATTAAAAACTTATGGGGAAAAAATCTCTGACTTGATTTGGAAAGGAAAATTGAAACTTCGTCAATTAGCAAGAATAGACCCAGCAGAAATTGTCGTACCTTTAACTAAGGAGGACATTGAAAAATTATAGACAGAAAGTGAACCTTGGCAAAGTGCTTGCAGTAATTTTTTGAAAGAAATTAACAGCAAATATCCCAAAAGCAACAGAATTGATTTTATAAAGAGAGTTGATTGGATCTTGCCTCGAATTGTACGGCAAAAACCCATATCTGGAGTTCGTACATTTTATACAGATGCCAACAAACAAGGAAAGGCAGGTTACAAATCAGAAAATTTAAGTAAAGTGGTTCAAAGTCCTTATAATTCAGTGCAAAAATCAGAATTGTATGCTATTCTGTTGGTATTAATGGACTTTTCAGAACCTCTCAACATAGTAACTGACTCTCAGTATGCTGAAAGAGTGATGTTACATATTGAGACTGCAGAATTTATCCCTGATGCTTCAGAATTAACTTCACTATTTATTCAATTACAAGATACAATCAGGAAAAGGAGTCATCCTTTATATATAACTCACATCTGATCTCATACTGGTCTGCCAGGCCCTTTAGCACAAGGCAATGATGAGATTGATAAATTATTGATAGGAAATGTGCTGGAGGCCTCAGAATTTCATAAAAAAACATCATGTCAATAGTAAAGGTTTAAAAAAGGATTTTTCCATAACCTGGCAATAAGCCAAAGAAATAGTAAAGAAATGTCCTACTTGTTCCTTCTATAATCAAGCGCCATTACCAGAAGGATGTAACCCAAAGGGTACTCAGAGAAATGAAATCTGGCAGATGGACGTGTTTCACTATGCAGAATTTGGAAAATTGAAATATGTACACCACACCATTGATACTTATTCAGGATTTCAATGGGCAACTGCTTTGAGTTCTGAAAAAGCTGATTCTGTAATCACTCATTTGCTAGAAGTTATGGCCATCATGGGTATACCTGCACAAATCAAAACTGACAATGCTCCATCATATGTCTCTGTTAAAATGAAACAGTTTTTTGCTTATTACAAAATAAAGCATATTACAGGTATACCACATAATCCTACAGGTCAAGCAGTTATAGAAAGATCAAACAGAACTCTAAAGGATATGCTAAATAAACAGAAAGGAGTAACAAAAACTCCCAGAAATAGACTGCATAATGCTCTATTAACTTTGAATTTTCTGAATGCCAATGAGAAAGGAACAACAGCTGCTCAGAGACATTGGGTAATAGAAAAAACTACAGAATTAAATCAGCATATATACTTTAAGGATGTGCTGACCTAAGAATGGAAAGCAGGGTATGTATTATGTTGGGGACGAGGTTTTGCTTTTGTTTCTACAGGAGAAGATAAGCTGTGGGTACCATCAAAATTGATAAAGGTTCGATTTGAACAAGAGAAACCTCTTAATTAGAGGAGGTGATAGTTCGTCAACCAGCATTTACATCCAATTTAAACTAACTTGTACCAGTAACACATGCCTTTTCATTTAATCAGATAATAACTTGCCAAAAGGGAACATCCCCAAAATTAGTCTTGGGGAAAGGTTTTTGTTTTTGTCTTTTAGGAGAATGATGGTTAAGTAATCTGAAGAACACAAGACAAATGAGACAACTGAAGAAAAGGGACAAATCATCTATCCCAGGAAACAGAGTGAAACGGCATATGGGTATATATTATCTAAAAAATTTTATGTCTTCTTAAATGTTTGTTTCTACTTTTCTCTAAAGATTTAACACTATTGGTCTTCTAATAATCCCAGTTCAATTAAAATTTAAAGCTGACTTTGGAGTTGGAGAATGGCTCTCTCCTTCTTTATACTCAAGCATGTTGTTAAAAGGAAAATACAAATTCCCTGTATCATGCCACAATAAAAGAGCCATTTTCTGCTGTGGGACAGGACAAAAGCCAAATTAATTAAGGGACTATTCTATTACTAATCTCAACTCTTTGATTCTATTCTGATTCTTTAAACTTTTCTTAAAGTATAAATTTTATATCAAAATTTACAAGATCAATATATATATATATACAGTTTAAACTTTGTTAAGATATGAATGATCATATAGAGTACTAACTAATTCTAGAAAAACGGCTTCAATTAGCTGCATATATATGCCTTTGTGTTCGAGTCTCTTATCAGTTTTCTGCAGGAAATAATGGCCAGGCCTAACATCAGCTGAAGTCTCCAGGAAGAAGATGGGGCCCCACAACAACAACAATTCCACGTGGACAATAATAATATCACTGAACTGGCAAACATCATCTACAGATCAGCTTTGAACTACAAGGTGCTCAGAGCAATTTTGAGATGACTAGCTGAGATGATCCAGTCTCAAAGACTACTTGAATAAAGACTTGAGATAAACCCTGAACTTTGGCATTATACACAGACTGGATAATAATGAAGGATATAGTTACCTTTCCTAGAATTTGACAATTAACCTAAATTTTTCTTTCAGGATAAAGATAACTTCGCCCATACCCAGCAGGAAGCAATTTTAAGAATATGACGCCCACATTCCCAAAGAAGTGGTGTGGGGCGGGTGGTTTTTTTTTGGTTCTTTTTAACGGGTTTTGGGTCTGGGATAATTTTCATAGTTTAGGGGGGGTTGGTTACAAGTTGTTGTCAAGGGTTAGGAAAAAGGCTAAGCAAAGGAGATTAGATTTAAGGTTCTTGTTTAAAAAAGAAAAGAAAAGAAAAGAAAAAGACAATTACTAGTTTTAAATACTTTACATTATTACCAAATATTAGAATATAAAGAAATGAAAGTTAGTAGTTAGACATTACAATAGAAATTGCAGTCATATTAGATATGTTTTAAAAATTGAGCAGATATATTTTAGACAGGTCATCTTCAAACCCTTCAGAGATCTACAGAATATGGCATTTAAAATGTTTTAATAACTTAGAAATTTTTCTTTTTTGAGACATATCGGCTCCTGGCAGTACCAATCTACTTCAGAGAAAATATGGGCATTGAAGAAACTGCATATGGAGTTAACTTTCATTGTGGCAAAAGTTAGCCACTGGACAACAAAGTATCCTCGAATCAACAGGACAAAATGGACAGACAGAACACGAAACAAAGGACTACCGATTCCTGCCAAAACAAGTGTGGTTATGGCTTTATCAGAAGGCATCTTCTGAGGCCAGGACAATAGGGCACCATCCCTGAAGTGGCCTTCACAATCCGGAAAAGGTACAGTGCCCTTTACTTTGAAGGCAGCTGAACAGGCAGTGGGCCGATGGCTTCTGTTGTGCAATGGAACAGCAACTGAAAGCTCATGCCTCTCAATAGTAGACTGGCATTTAATAGAGGAATGTGGAGAAGAAGGGGATGCTGAGATGAAGCCATATATACACAGCCAAGAAGAATGGACAGCTGAATTCAAAAACCATCAACAATTTCCAGAATTTAAAATCCTGAATCATGACATGACACTAGTGGAATTCAGGTGTTTCTGGTACATGGACTGCTCTCACCCAATGTGAGGTTGAACTGTTGACCTTGTGTACAACCTACTTCACAAATGAGTCTGTCAGATACGATAAGCCTATAGGCTGAAGATGATGCCCCAACACTGTGAAAAAACCTCAGGTGACTGTCCAGGCAGCTGGCTGTTTTTGTCAACTCACAAAATTTTTGGAAGTTGCTTTTGTGCACTTCCTGTTTTTATTTTTGTTAGCTAATATTATTTCCTTCTTGGGTCTCTGAGGGAGTTGAAGATTAGTTAGTTATAGTTGAAGATTAATTAGGATAGATAGTGAATTAGATACATTTTGGACTTACTAAAATAAGATAGATAAGGGAATTATTTTCTCTGATTTGTCAAATACAAATGGACTAGACATCGTTTAGGTATTTGTTACTTGTATATATTGTATATAGTTATTGTACTCTTGTATATAGTTTTTCTTTTGTTAGTTATAACCTTTTGCCTTTTTTCTTTTTATTAAAATAGAAAAGGGGAAATATGGTGATATTTTATTTGTACTGAAATGTGATTTTAATTTTATGTTAATGAATAAAGTTGCCCTGGGGTCAGAGCTATTAGAGCCATAGCAATAGCGTGGTGGTTAGCAGAGCTAGGTAGATTTCTGTGTGTTCAGGGATACAGCCAGTATTGGAGACATATGCCTTTAAGACCTGGAGGGCGGTACTTACAGGCAGTGATGAGGCAGTCATGTGGTTGGGTTTACAACCAATGAGAAGGCAGAACAGAAAGACTATTTAAACACAGACAAACAGGAAGTAGCTCTCTCTCGGGAAAGTTAGGAGCACTGCAGGAGGTAAGATTTTATCTCTGAGCTCTGACCTCTCGGCTTTCTCTTTTACATTGGCTCTGTGTTTCTTATTTAATAAGACGATTGGTTACATCTACAACAATAAGTTTTTATCATTAAGTTCTGATGGTTATTGAGTGATGCTGGTAACAAAAGTTCAAGGAGAGTATACTATGGTGGTATTTTATTTGTACTAAAATGTGATTTTAATTGTATGTTAATAAATAAAGTTGCCTGGAGGTCAGAGCTATGAGAGCCATAGCAAGAGCATGGTGGTGGTGGCGCACGCCTTTAATCCCAGTGCTTGATAGACAGAGCTAGGTAGATCTCTGTGTGTTCAGGGCTACAGCCAGCATTGGAGACATACGCCTTTAAGACCTGGAGGGCTGTACTTACAGTCAGTGACTAGGCAGTCATGTGTTTGGGTTTACAACCAATGAGAAGGTAGAACAGAAAGACTATGTAAAGACATACACATAGGAAGTAGGTCTCTTTCGGGGAGGTAGGAGCACAGCAGGAAGGGTAAGGTTTTAGCTCTGAGCTCTGACCTCTCGGCTTTCTCTTTTACATTGGTTCTGTGTTTCTTATTTAATAAGACGGTTGTTTACATCTACAGTATACAGCAGGTGACAACTAGTGTTCAAATGGTCAATCCACCAGAGTCAAGGATTCTGATGGAGGATTAAACCAAAACACAAGGCATTTTGGAATTATTGTCTTTTGAATGAATTGGCTATTTCATGTTGTAGATTTCTTGTGAAATTATACTATGATCTCTCTCTCTCTTTCTCTCTCTCTCTCTCTCTCTCTCTCTCTCTCTCTCTCTCTATATATATATATATATATATATATATATATATATATATATATATATTTATATATAATCTCATGATTGCATCTCAATCTTATGGGTACATATATCTGTGGGTGGTCAGGCAAATGACTTTTCATTAGCTATATAACTTTGATATATAGAAAATATACTAGGAGATACTTCATAGCCAGATGTATTGTCCCACAAGACTGTAAACACTTAAAGCCTACTTTGTTCCTTTTGCTCAGAATAAAGAGAAAATAATAATATCTGCTCAGTCTAGCACAGACTTCACACATTTAGCTCATTTTTACTACAGAGCAAGTTCAAACTAGACTACCGGCCTTTATAAATAGATCATGAGTTTAAAACTTTACAGTTATGCACAAGGTCAGAGTCGCAGGTGTCTCACCAAGGTTAGTCATACAAAACACCCTAATAAAAGCCTGCCAATTCTTCGCCTGCAAAGTCTGCTGACAAAAAACTATGTCTCAGAGTTTGTCACATTGGGCACTGTGCCCCCTCCTCTGGTCCTGAGACCTTGGAACCTTGCTTTACTATGGTAATAGCTCTGTTCCTTATTGTCTATTCTAGGAATGTATTATGACCTTGAGGGTCTTGAAACTTGTCTCAGGATTGCAAGGATTCTCCTTTTAGAAGTGGGTGGATAGTCCGACAAGAGGAGCTACGTAGGAGAGGGAAAAGAAGCTGTAGATTTAAAGCTTACTTAGAACAATAAAGGGATGGAATAAAACAACATGGTGTGTATGGATTCATTTTCTTATCCCTCAGATTAGATCCACAACTGATTGTAGAGTTTTCTTTGAATTCTGGGAGAAGGTCTTTGAGGCTGATCCTTAAAGGCCTTTGTTAGGTTGTTACAGAACAATAAAGGGATCAATTGAAAGAACAAGGTGTGTATAGATTCTTTTCCTTATGCCTCAGATTAGCTGGTTGTAGATTCTTCTTTGAATTCTGGGAGAAGGTTCTTGACACTGGATCCTTAAAGGCCTTTTTTAGGTGGTTACCAAGAAAAATGGCCACAGCTCGTAAGGCTTGGATTATCTAAAGAACCCCACTAACCAACAAGTCCCCAATGCCCTATTCCTGTCACTAAACTTTTAACTTGATAGACTGTGGTGTCTGAGAGAGACATAGTACTCCTGTTATTGAATAACTCCATTTAAATGTTTTATATGTGCATATATGCAGTAGTTTGGATAAAAATGTCCCCTGGGTATTTCAGCTGTTGATGATGAGTTGATGGCACTCTTCCAGAAGGTTTAGGTGGCATAGACTCACTTGAAGAAATATGCCACTGGGGGAGAAAGCTGAGATCATACAGCCCCTCTCTGTTTCTGGTTTGTTCTTTGCTTCATTTCTTTATATGTGTTCAGAAACATGATCTCTAAGCTTCCTCCTCCTCCTTCCATGCTTTCTGCTCATTGCCTGCTTCTCTTCCATATTGTTGTACTCTTACAGCTCTGGAAACACAAGTAAAAATAAAGTCTCTAGTCATTAAGTTATCCATTGGTGCAGTGTTTTACCAAAGGAAGAGAAAACAAGCCAGTACAATATTTATGTATTTTAGCATGCTTGTACAATAGTAGGTCTTCACTGGCTTTTCCAAAAACTTTCAGTAGTTAGTTATTCCTTGTAATATATCCTCCTCTGTAGCAGGAATCTTAAAGAGTCTTATTAATAAAATCAAACCTGGAGCCAGGTATTGGGGTGAACTGGAAGATCAGAGAACAAACCACAGCTAACCTTACCTGGTCAGCTTCTCAGCTGGTCTTGTTTCCTCAGACTGGAAGTTTCTGTGTCCTCATCCCAATGGCTCTCAGCTGAACTGCTGCTGCTTCAAAGCCTGAAAGCATGAAGTTTAACCAGCCACATGCTTCTAGTTTCTGGTCCTCACGGCTTATATACCTTTCTGCTTTCTACCATCACTCCCTAGGATTAAAGGCTTGCTTCCTGGGATTAAAGGCGTGAGTCACCATGCCTGGCTGTTTCCAATGTGGCCTTGAATTCACAGAGATCCCAGATGGATTTCTGCCTCTGGAATGTTAGGATTAAAGGTGTGTTCTATCACTGCCTAACTAGTGGCTTTTCTGTTCTCTGACCCCAGATAAGTTTATTAAGGTACACAATATTTTGGGGAACCCAATATCAACATACTCCTCTACCCTGCTTTCCTATCCTCACCCCATTATCATTCTTACTATATTATCCATCATTCTGAATCATACCACCTGCATTTTTTCACTTCTCTTAAAATTCCCCCAGCTCATTGACATTTACTGATTTATGGCCTTTTATAAGTATTTCAATTCAAATATACTTATTTAAAGAGTAAGATCTAATAACCACCTATAAAAGAGAATATGAGGTGTTTGCTTTATGGGTCTATGCTATAACATTCAAAATGATTGTTTCCAGATCCATCTGACAATTTCATTTTTTAACAACAGAATAATATTCCATTTTTGTTACCCATTTATCACATGATAAACACATATAGACTGTTTTCATTCCCTGGCTATTGTGGATAAAACAGCATTGAAAATGAATGAGCAATATTTCTATAGCAAATTACAGGAAAATTAGATATGTTCTAAAAAGGTATGTATCTGTATCCATGGGATTGATTTGTTTCTAGAATTTTGCACAACCTCCATACTTTTTTTACAGCATGCACAATTTCGGTACACATTGCCAAAATCAGCAAATAATTGCTCTGCCTTCCTCATACCCATGTCATAACTTGTTGTCATATTTTATATGTTGGCCATTCATATTGGGATAAAATGAAATTTCAATCTAGCTGTAATTGACATTTATTTGATGTCTATGGATGTTGAACACTAAGGGACATGCAACCAGCAAACTTAAATAAATAAATAAATAAATAAATAAATAAATAAATAAATAAATAAATAAATAAATAAATAAATAAATAAATACTTTATTATCATTGTGGTTATTATTATATATTTCTTTCTTTTTTTTTTCTTTCTTTTTTTCTTAGTTTTCTGAGACAGAATTTCCCTGTGTAACCAACTTGGTTGTCCTGGAACTTTCTCTGTAGACCAAACTGGCCTCAAATTGATGGAGATCCACCTGCCTCTGCCTTTGAAGAGATGGGAACAAAGATGTGTGCCACCACAACCTGGTAATATTTAACCTTTTAAATTTCTTCTTTTTATAACTCTCTATTTAGTTCCCCAATTTTGAGTTGAATTGATACTTAGGGTTTCATTTTATTATTATTGCTGTTATTCTTTGTATAGCCTAGACAGTAAGCATCTGTCAGATGTATAGATAGTAAAGATTTTCCCCATTTTCCCATTGCTGTCTCCTTGCTTGATGGATAGTGATCTTTGCTTTTTAGTTTCATGAAGCCCCATTTGTCAAGTGTTTGTCTTACAACATGATTTACAAGTGACCTATTCAGAAAGTTCTTTCATGTATCTATAAGTTGAAGCTAATCATCTACTTTTTTCTCTATGAGATTTAAGGTATCAGGCCTCCTCCTGAATGTCCTAATCCCTTTAGATTCAAGTAGTAGAAGGGTTAAAGATAAGAATATCCTTTAATTTTTCTACTTTTACCTATCCAGTTTCGGATAACAATATTTGTTGAAGATAATGTCTTTTTTTTCCAAGGTGTATTTTTAGTTGTCTCATAGAACTATTAGTAGGGCCTGTATGTGGGTCCTCAGCTCTATTCCATAAATCAATGTGTCTGTTTTATTCAGGTCATTGCTCTTTTATTGCTATATTTCTGTTTTATAAATTGAAATCACTGATGGTGATCCCTCCACTACTATTTTTTTCTGTCCAAGACTACACCTGAAATACTGAGTCTTTTGTACTATGAAACTTTTTAAGATTCTAATTTTTAATTTAGATAGGGAATTTTCAATAGAATTTTGAAGAGAATTGTTTGGAATCTTGAGATTACTTTGGGTAGGATTACCAATTTTCCAATATTGGCACTACTTTCCATGAGCATGGAATGTCTTCCCTTCTACTTTAAAAAAATGTTTATTCAGTGTCTTAAGGTTTTCTGCGTTATCATGAACTGGTTAATTTTGTTAATTTGAGATGCTCTGGACTTACCCAAGTGACAAAATTCTGAACATGTTAGTGAAGAAGTTTCTTGATTTGATAAACAGAATTATAGAATGTCCATCCCAAATAGATATGAGTGGCACCATTCAGGTTAATCTTAGACTGAGAAAAGCTAACAAAGTTACCTGAAAGAAATGAGAATCTCATACTAAAATATATTTACTTAAAAAGAATTGGGTAGTTAATTAAAGAAGTTACTAAGATCTGTGCATATAATTTTAGTAGAAAAAAAAGAGATTGTTCCAGTACAAATGAGGGGGGAGTATTAAGAAATTTAGATTAATTTAGGCAAGATTTCCAGAAGAATATTGAGTAAAATAGAAAATATAGACAGTTGTGTTTTTCCTGAATTTAGTGGATTTTTTGTTTTCATTATTAATATAATGCTATTTATAAGTTTATCGTATGTTCACACTATTTGTTCTTTTGAGATATGTTCCTTCTATTACAAGTCTGGAGAAAAATGTTAAAACTTTGAGAACTGAGGCAGTAAAATGGCTACGCAGGTGAATACCCATACTATCAAGCTTGATGATCTGAGTTTGATCTCTCAGACACATGTTATAGGAGGAAACTGACTCCCACAAGTTGTCCTAGGATCTTGACATGTGCACCATAATATATTCATATATTTACACAAACAAGCATACAGACATATACACCACATGCTTGCACTTATGCACATGCACACAAAAATATAATGAATGTTAAAAAGAACCTTAAGAATTATAAAATTAATATGGAAATATTAGTGGCTTCCTATAGACCAATAACAAGCACACTGCAGAGGGAATTAGGGAAATATTTCTATTCACAATTGACTTAAGTAAAAATACATAGGAATAAACATAAACAAAGAAGCAAAATATCTCTATAATGAAAACTTTAAGACATCCATGAAAATAGCTGGAGACATGGCTCAACATTTAACAGTGCTTATGTCTTTTGCAGAAAGCTCAGTGTTCAGTTCCAAGCATCCACATGAGACATCACACAACCACCTGTAACTCCAATTCTAGGGAAGCCAATACCTCTAGGGCCCTGAAGATGCTGCAGTGACAAAAGTACGTGTGTGCACCCAAGGAGATGCAAATACCTATGAAACCCATGGGTTGGAATAAATCTTATTGTGAAAAGTGCTATACACCAAAAGCAATCTAAAGATTCCACTCAATATCTACATTAAAACTGACAGTGTCATTCTTCACAGGTATAGAAAATCACAATCTTAAAATTTTTATGAAAGAACAAAGGACACTGGACAGTCAAGGCTATACAGATTTAAAAATAACTAATTCAAAAAATCCAAGTGGAAAGAAATGCTTAAATCCAAATCCAAGCAATGATTTAAAATTATACTATAGAGCCACCATAATAAAAATGGTGTGGTATTGACAGGAGTGCAAGCATAAATTCAATGGAGCACTATTGAAATTCTCAGCAAAAAACAGCTGCACACTTGTCCACATAGATACACAAAGATATACACGGGAATAAAGGCTTGCATCACCACAACCCAGCCTGACTGAATATATTTTAACAAATGAGGAAGCAATATGTGTTTTCATTCACACGTAGCTCTTTACTTCTGCTTTTACATTATGTGTCGCATATTTTTGTGGAAGTGAGTTTGTCACATGTCAGTGAACTAGAAAGAGCTCAATGAGGGCAGTGGGGAGCAATCAATGGAGGGGTGAGGAGAATGACAGAACATATGTTCTATGAAAGTGAACAAAGTTAATATTAGGGGTGAAGGGTCAACGTAAGCATAAGGACCAGGGTGATGGAGGAGAGGATGAGGTGGGGAGAGGACTTGCAACCAAGTATGTGCTAATGAAAGAAAGTAGACAAAACATGGAGATGAACCAATCTTCCGGCATTTTTCACCTCATGAATTAAAGAATATTGACATTATGGGGAGGAGGGACTCATGTGAGGCAATAAGAAAGCACACAGCAACACAGTCCCCAAACTGCCAACTGATTTTCAAAAGGTGCCAGACTTACACAAACACATAGACTCATAAGCCATCTTCACAAAAGGTCATTGCATATTCTTTGCAGATAAGAGAACAGTTAAATCCTAAGTTAGAGAGCCCACAGTGATGTTGTAATACGTGAAGGATTTTACCCACTTCTGCTCATTTGTAAACTAAATAGACTAGCTTTCCAGAGTAATAAAGGGGGTGCACTGGTTTCTGGATGGTTTGTTTTTCTACAAGTTATTGTACAAGGATTTGGTACAAAAAAAGTGTAAATGAGAGAAAACAAGAACACTGAGTTCTATGTGAGCATTCTGTGTCTTTTTTTCTGTCCTTTACCTATTCAGATCATCAGAAATTTTATTTCTCTCAAGTCAACACACTTGGTTGGTTTAAATTTAACCTCCTGTATTTAGTATAACACCATATGACTACAAACAACACCTACCTTTAATTTGAAAAAGACACATTTTATTTCCCGCTGTGTTTTAACAGTAACTTTTCTCATTTCTTTAAATTCTTCTAACATTATATAATGGATTCTAATTCTGAAACAGTTCCTTGGGCTAAATTGCTCCACTTCTATCAAGACATAGCCTCCTCTGGGTCACCAACTAATTATCCTTCCTTTGTGTCCAGTCCCAAATGAAGCTTTCGATCCTCTAAAAACCAATTAATATCATTTTCAAAGACGTATGCATAAATGAAAGGCATTTTAACACTGATAACAGAGTGAGAACTTCTATAATGAGAAAGCCCCTCCGTGTACTGATAGCATCAATTTTACTCCCTGCTGTTTTTTCATTGTCTGTTCAAAGTGTCCTCTCCAAAAGAAAAAAAGAGAGAGAATGACAAATTTAAAAGATAAATAAAAGTGGATTTTCTTTTTTTACAAATGAGAGGGGTGTACAATCATTTAAACTTTACTTTGATTCATTGGTTCACTCTAATAAAACTCTCCTTCAAAATGGCAATGTTCTGTTGCCTAAACATGTATATTAGAGTGAATTTTATTTTGCTTTTGTTTCTCCAGGCTGACATAAACTCTATTATTCAATTGAAAGTTAAAATAAATTCTCGTTAAATTGAAACTATTTCTCATCTATATCTCAGTTGTTACATTTTCTAGCAAAGTAGAATAATACAAAGGAAAGACAACACATAAAACATTGGCTTGTAGTATAAAAATTAAATTTCAATCCCAAAGATGAATACTTGAATTAATTTTGTAAAACAAAACCCATAATTCCAGCATTTATTTTAATGTAAAATATTAAGATTACTATATACCAATAACAAAAATTCTTAGTCTTCATATGGAAAGAAAGGAGAAGCAGCTACATGACTTTCATTTTTATTTTTGGCAGTGTACATATATGTATGTATTTGTGTGTGTGTGTGTGTGTGTGTGTGTGTGTGTGTGTGTGTGTGTGTGTGCGTTCCAGTATTCAATGTCAACTGACTCTCTTTAATACTGTTCATCCTACTCATTTGAGACAAGGTTTCTCACTGAACTTAGAGCACATTGATTAGTCTAGACTGGCTGGCTACTCAGCTCCAGAGCTCTGCTTGTCTCACGCTGTGCCCTCAGCCCTGGGATAACAAGCTAGTACCACCACTCCTGACTTTGATACTGCAGATCTGAACTCTGGTCCTGGGCTTAAATGACATGCGTTGTATCAACTAAGTTATCTACCCGAAACACAGAGACACATACGCACAATGGTGTTTTGAAATGAAATATCTTGATCTCTAAATGTTAATTAGAATTGAATATTTATGGAGATATTTCTGCTGCTAAATTGTAAAAACATTGACATGACACCAAGATATTCTTAACTGTCAAAAATAGAGTTAATAAACAAAAATGCCAGCTGAGCTCAAAGTTCTCAATGTGACACCTCTAAATTTTAAAGATGATGACTAAGATCATGGAAATCAAAATAATAAAATACAGTATATTCTCTGTTTTTTTTTTAGAAAACTGAGATGTCTAGAATTACATTAGAATAAATTGAGCCCAAAATATTAATATGAATAAGGCATTTATGTAAAAGTAACTACATATCACTACCACTGTCTTAGTATATTTCTCTCCCTAGGCCATTTTTTATGCTACAGCATCTATTTCCATGGATTTTGATGCTTCTCTAAGACTTTGCTAGATCTCCTCCACCCTGAGGTCTGGATATAGTCCTAGCTTCTTTCACACACCAATTAATGCTCTGTCTAGAACGCTTTTAGTGTGGGAAAGCACTATGCTCATGTCAACTGTGACATATGCTCATGGTTTTTTTTTTTTTTTTTTTTTTTTGTGGATGGTGTTCTCTGCCTGGGTTCCAGAAGAACTAAGAGAGATGCATTAACAGAATATGAGTACTCTGGGAATTTTCATCATCAGGCATTGACAATGGTTTGATCAATGTTGGTAAGACCTTAAAAGTAAAAGATGCTACCAGAGAAATAGTTAATAGTTTGTGCTAAAGGAGCTCAATAGAAGACATAGAAGAAATTAGTTTTTCCCTCCTTCATGACAACTAAAAACTATTCGATGTTAAATAATGGGTTAGTGAAAGATAAGGGGGTTTTAATCATTCAGTAGAAGTATGTATGATGTAATGCCATGTGTCTGAATATAATAAAGGTAAGACACAATTAAGAGCACATTGGATCCACAATCAACATTTTCAATTTTTACCAGTTGTGTAGGTGGTCAAGCTTGCATTGTAACATGGGTTAATAGAACACAGTCCCCCAAATGTTGATCTCTTGGAAGAAAGTATGATCATACTTACCCTTTGAACTTCTCAAGGATGATGTCAATGAATACTAGTTTATGGGTAATCCTTCAAGAAACACAACAAACGGTATGGCTGGCCAAAATGCCAGGCATAACCGGCTAACCATTTATTACATGCAATAGCATTGTTCTTAAGTACAGACATGCATACTGATTTAAGTACTATTTATGTATGCTTTCATGATTTTTACATGGAATTGAATGGTTAATTGTGCCCCCAAACAATAGGGATCAAAAGCTAAAGTATTCAATATGCAAAATTTTAAAAAATTACACAGTGATTTGACATTTCCCCACATTTTGACTTGAATTCAGAGTTTTCATTAGAGGAGAAAATGACAGAACAATTAATAAAATTGTAATTTTATGACATTTTGTAATATTTTTGTCCTGATATAAACTATCCTGATGAATTAATTTATGGAACATGAAAAGGTGAGCCATAGTCTGTTAATTGCTATAGTTAACAAACATTATTCTTTAAATAATCATAATCCATGTTAATAACTAAACAACATATCTCATAATTAAAACTAATATATATGCACTGAAAGAGGAAAGAGTTTCTGGAAAGATGACTGAGCAGTTAAGAACATTTGTTACTCTGGCATAGAACTAGGTTTTAGTTCCCAGAACCCTCATTGTAGCTTACAACCACCCATAATTACTATTCCTGGGGGGTCTCATGTAATCTTCTGGTCTCAACAGGCATGGAATACACATGGTACACACATGTAACCCACAGGCATAACACTCTAACACATGAGAGTAGATAAATAAATATTTGTAAACTATTAAAAGAATTCTCAAATTAAACACAAATGTTCTAAATACACCATAAAATAATACCTTATAAACCATTACGACTCTGGACTAACATCTGTCAACAAAAGACAATTTTTGATAATACACACTTAAATGCCTTTAAAAAGTTAAGCAAATACAATTTGTTAAAAAATTTAGACACTTCTGTGTAATGATTCACATTCAAAGCACTAAAATGTGAAATGTGCTCTCATGAGCCATAGAAGTGTTCATCTGTGTTCATTGTTAAACAGCTTTCTTCTACAACTAAATAAAAGACACACTCATTTCCTGCCTTGCCAAATATCATAGATAAAATATTTATTTAATGACAATACATTGAGTAGGTCTACCAAAGCATTCTCAAATAAATACCTTAAGAAACATCAATTAAGTATGTCATGTGATTTCTTGTTAATATTTAGCATAGTTCCTGGAAAGCACTCTTGCTTATCAGTAAAATTACTCATTCTGCTGACATCACATCATTAAACGCAGATTATGAGTTTCAGCATAAAATAACTTGATTTTTTATCCTTTACTTTATGCATGCATACTATTTCAGTGAATTGTAGCTTGGATTTCAGACCAATTTTGGTTTGAAAGACTTTCACAAAATTAAGCATCACATTTTATATCCACCCACAAACGTCAGTTCAGTAAGTGGCTTCCAGAGATGTCTTGATATCATTTAGTAAATTACAAATAGACAAAGCATAAGTGTATGTGTGTATATATATATATGTATACTATATATACATATCTATGTATATTTAATGTTTGTGTATGTATCCCTGTGTAGGCAGAAGTTTCTCTCCCTCCTGCCTGATCCCAAATACCCAGCAGTTGCTTCCCAAATAATTGACTCGGCGCCTTAATATTACTTATACGTGGTCAGCTGATTACTAACTAGCTGTTACACTTAAATTAACCCATTATTCTTATCTATGTTTAGCCACATGGCTTGGTACCTTTTTTCAGTCCAATATTCTCATCTTACTTTCCCTGTATCTGTCTGGAGACTCCTAACTCTTCCCTTCCTCTTCCCAGAATTCTCCTAGTCTGTCACTTCACCTATATTTCCTGCCTGGCTATTGGCCAATCAGCATTTTATTAAACCAATTTGAGGGACAAACCTTTACAGTGTACAAGTGCATTATCCCACAGCATCCCTGGGTATACATATGCGGACATATACACATATATATGCAATACCATAATTTTTGAAATTATTTTAAAACAGTATATATAATTTTAAACTGATACAGTTATCTTCCTAATTTCAGAGACCTTTTATTTTAAGAAGTAATCATAGATACATAAATTACTTCAAAGATACCACAGCTATGGTGTAAATAAAGATGGGTGAAAGCTGTATTTTCAAAAGTACTTCCTGAGCCTGGATTTAACGTAAAAATCACACCAAAATATCCCCTACTATGTGCAATTATACACTAAATGCACACTTACACACACACATAATTAAAATTAATAAAAATCCAAATGAAATATAGGTATTGTAAAATATTAAAGTGCTTTAAGTTACTCAGAACTACAAATATAATAATTAATATACAATTAATACATGTTTTAAAGAGGAAAAATATGCTTAAAAATGATACTTAAGAAAAAAAGAAAAGAAAAAAAGGAAAATATCCCTATTACCCAACTACTTACACCATATCAGTAAGTTAAATGAAGGTAAGATGCAGATTAAACAACATTCCAATACATAATTTTATGGGGCTAAGTTTAATAAATTAGTAAATTCATCTGAAAATAACAAAACAGTTTCAGTAAGGACATGGTAAAATGAGAACTAAAGTAGCGATTTCCAACCTGGATGACATCCTCTGATGTCTATTTCACACTTGATGATTCTGTTGCTTTCAAATACCCGAGTTTAACTTTTTCTCTGGAGAATTCTAGACACAGATCCTCCTCAATCCTCATCCTCAAACTTCCCAGACAGAAAATGCAGATTCATTCTCTAAAGGATGAGGGTTCTGACCTCTGCATTGTTGAAAACATTTCATAGTCATTCCCTTGCTGTTAGCCTGAGGGACTCACTCTTTCCTCTCCCTACACAGTCTTCCCCTCCCATCCCGTAGCTCAGTCGCCTTCGATTTTGTTGAGCTATTACTTCTTCATCAATTGTAGTCTGTCCTCAATCACATTAAGAACAGCCTAATTATGTTCTGACTAACACACCTGCAAATGCATCCACTGTGTTTACTCCAAGATTAATGTAGCAGATTTTTTAATTTGGACAAAAATTTCAGTACTATGATTTACAATAGTTTTCTAATCCATTCCACTGAAAAAATAATTTTTAGTGTATTGTGGTTTGTATTTATGTATTAATCATGAGCTCCAGGCTTTTTTATTCTTTTTAGTTTGTAAGTATTGGGTTCTTTGGTGGTGTTCAGGCAGTGGTTCTTTGATGAAATACTAGAAACTTGAATGATAAAGACATCTTTCCTTTGTGACCTACAAATCAGTGAATATTTGAAAAGAACTTATCCTATTTCACGAACAGAATCTAATGACTCCTATTATGTTCTTTATGTTGCTTTTGCAAACCATTTAATTTGATTTCGTAAGAAAATTGAATTACACATGTACCATTTAATGTTTACTAAAAATAACAGACTATTATTACCTATTGTTAAATATAATATTAGGATATATTATTATTTGCTAAGAAGAAGGCTTCCAGACGCTTCATATAACAGGACACTCCCCTGAACGCAATGATAGCAAAGCTGTCAAAGCACCTGTTGCTGTTGCTCTGCCTCCCCTCCCCCCCCCTCACTGTAGTTGTTTCGTCTATTGTCTTACATATTACTGTTGGGAACATCGCTTCCTCAGCTCCTGTTATCCCAACCTCATGGAACTCTCTGGAAAAGTTAAAATAGCTCATTTTTATATAAGATTACAATTTTACCATGTAAAAATACATTTTCCTTTAGGTATCCAAACAAATATACCATCTATTTTCAAATGTAAGTTTACTCGTGGCAAGTAAAATATGATAACCATGATAAACATAGGATAGATGTGGTGGAAGGATGAACTTACCCAAGCTCCTTACTCCTCAAAAGTGAATAAACAGTGCTTTTTTAACCAGGGTTAAAGTGCAGAAAGCCTTTTCAGTGGGTGCTGTGAAGAACCCTATTTGTGCTCCTTGAACTTCTCCTAACATTCTTGCTGTTATGATGGGTCAGTGCCATTGCTGAGCCAAGCCTTTCGGACATGCTGATCAAGGCACCAGGTATGTATTAAAGACCTCAGTGCTAGCTGCCTATTGTCAGTTAGCTGAGCTTCACCAACAAACTCACAGAGTGCAATAAAACTGTGCAATAAAACTTTAACCTACCACACATTTACTTGAGACTATACAGTAGCAGATAACTGGAGCATCTAATTCATTTTCAATGCACTTCTTGGCTTGGTTTGTGTTCCTCTCCTCAGCCAACATCAAGACCCTTTTGTTGAGTGCTTGTATTATTTAATACCTCTTTATGATAACTAAATCTCTCCATCCCTAAAGAGAGAGCTCAGAGTGACTTTAAAACCATGTCACCTCCAACAGGAGCCATTATCCAAGACTGGGGGACTGGGGTATAAGAAAAGCAACCTGTCATAGATCAGGCTGAATCTGTCTATTATATAAAGTGCCCCTCAAAAATCCATGATTTCCAATATGACTTGCATTTGTGACTTATCAAGCTATTTTTTTTTTGTTTTGATTTTGATAGATTTTTCTGGTTGGATAAAATCTATTTTTAGCTCCCTTAAGTAAGCCAACATTAAAACTAATGAAAGCCTGGTAGCACTTTGAAACCCTGGGCACTAACCCACAACTGAGCCTGTCCTGACCTGCTACATACCTAACCAAGGTTGACATCAGGAAGCAGAGATAACACATCTCTTTGGTCCATCAGGACAGGAGGCTTCAGGCTTTAGTGAGATACAGGTCTACACGATTCCAGTCTCTTCAGAAATCAGTGTGAAATGGCAAAGGCATGGTAGACAAAGCTTTGATTCATTGCTGAGTAGGGTGATGGCATTCTAGCCCAATCAAAAGTCATTTTAGAGAGACTTTTTCAGGTTCACTTTAAACAGTTTCTTCCTGGGATGCAAGATGTTTAGTTTCTTAATACTTGGGCATATCTGTGCTTTCCTACATTATTTCTGTGCAGCTATATTTTTCTTTGGGGCACCAACTCACTTTCTAAGACATGGAGACTAATTATTAATTGTCAATGCTCTGTTTTAGGTAAAGCTTGTCCCACTAGCTCTTTTAACTTAATTTAACCCATTTATTTTCATCTACATTTATCTTTGGACTTTTTACCTTTCTTTCATTCTATATACCCTACTGTCTTGCTTCCTATGTGTCTGACAGGCTGGCTCCAGGCATCTTGCTGTCATCTCTTTTTCTTTCTTCCCCAACCTAAATTCCTCCTCCAACCTACTCTCCCTGCCCAGAAGTCCTGCCTATACCTCTTCCCTCACTTCTAGCTGTTCAGTTTTTATTAGACCAATCAGATGCCTTAGGCAGACAAGTTAAAACAGTAACACATCTTTCCATAGTTAAACAAATGAAACATATTTTTGCATAGATAAACAAATATTCTGCAACATTTCTGTGTTTCTTTGCCTGTTCTGTTTTTGTGTGCATTTCAATAAATAAATAAACTAATTACATTGAACTCTCTCTATATCCCTTGATCTAAAATTATTTTCGAAATTAAAAGGCCTTGTGTAGAATTTATTTTCAAATCTATGATAGCTGCCATCTTAGTAAGCCCCAAGCTTCTAAGGAGAGGCAGGAGAAGCTGAAAAATATAACTTTAAGTAGAATGAATAAAATTCTCTCTCTCTCTCTCTCTCTCTCTCTCTCTCTCTCTCTCTCTCTCTCTTACACACACACACACACACATACACTCAAACACACACGAACATAATAAAAACAACAACAAAGGGGAGATGATGATTCTATGTAAGCTTGGTAGATAACCAGACATAAAGATTTTCCTTTTCACTGACTCCAGAATGAAATTTTGGATATATATCCACACAAACAGGAGGGCATTTGAAAATGAAAAACAATAATGGTGCTATGTCTGTGATACAAAGAGCACCAAAGGTGCATAGTAAAGATTTCCATTAGTAAGTAGGAGAGAAATATAAAATAGGTTTAAAATTTGATTTGGAGTTTGATGGAGTTTGGAGGGTAGAGCACATATGTGCCACAATATGCTATGAGGCTCCAAGGACCACATGCACAGCATGTTCTCTTCTTCTACCATGAGGGTCCTAGAGATCACACCCTTTAATGAGAAAATTAGGGATGGAGCAAGTTGAAAGCACATGACTCTAAATTACATGTGAAATAACTAGACATCAGAGATGGACACACAGTAAGATCCCTGAGAAGACTTAGAGAAAAGACAGCAGTCTATGGACAGAAATGGTTAGATGAACCATGACTAGACATTTGTCTGCTACACCCTTGAAACTGCAAATTTCCAGCCTACAAAACTGTGAAGAAAAAGTTCTGAGGCTAGGTTACTCATGATGCAGCATCTCTATATCAATGTATCCTATGGTGGTTTCGAAAAAAATGGCCCAAAGAGTGACATTATTATTAAATATGGACTTGTTGAAGTAGATGTGGACTTGTTGGAGGAAGTATATATCACTGTAGAGGTGACAGCAACAGCAGTGGAGTGGAGCCAGTGGGAGCCTAGAAGACAAGCTGTGTTGAAGAGACCCAAACCAGGGACCTGACCATAACGCTTTGCAGGAGTTCAGATCATGATTGAATCCCAGATAATTGGACATTGAGGTATTTATACTTTTGGAGTTTGATTTCCCTTATTTCAGATTGTAAGGGTGCCTTGATTCTTCCCTTTTGAAGAAGTTACTTAAACGTGATTTTTAAAAGAGCCTACTGCTGAAAGACTTGAACTTTTAAAAGATATTGTTTTTTTTTCTTGGTTTTTTGAGACAGGGTTTCTCTGTGTAGCTTTGTGCCTTTCCTGGAACTCACTTTGGAGACCAGGCTGACCTCAAACTCACAAAGATCTGCCTGACTCTGCCTCCCGAGTGCTGGGATTAAAAGCGTGCACCACCACCACCTGGCAGATACTGGATTTTTTAAAGAGACTGAAATTTTAATATGTTTGAATTTGTAAAGAATGTAAGACTTTTAAAATTACTTATGGATTTTAATATGAGATCTTGGGGAATGATTAAGAAAGGAAAGATTGTGGATTAATAGTCATGCGTTTGTGTGTCAAGTTGACAGGGTGTCAGCTGTACTGTCTGATTTTGGGTATCAACTTGACCAAAGACTGACCAAAGATCCTCATCAGAGAGGTAGGATCCTGAGTTGAGGAAATATCTCCATCAGATCCAACTATAAGGCATTTTCTCAATTATTGATCAATGGGGAAAGGGGCAGCTCATGGTTGATAGTGCCATCTCTGGGCTGGTGGCCCTGGGTTTCCGAAGAAAGCAGACTGAGCAAGCCAGGGCAAGCAAGTCAGTAAGCAGCTCCCCTCAAAGGCCTCTGCATCAGCTCCCACCTCCAGGATCCTACCCTGTTTGAGTTCATGTCCTGACTTTCTCCAGTGATGAACAGTAATGTGGAAGTGTCAGCTTTTTTTCCCCCCTCTGGAACTTGCTTTATTGTCATAGTGTTTCATCACAGTAAAAGAAACCATAACTAAGAAATGTCCCTTCTTTGGAAGACGGCTTGGGATGACTCCACTTTCTGCTTTGCATTCCTCATTCTCTTTCAAGTTTATGTGATGCATTATTTGTCATTGAATCCCTACCCCAGTGTCTGTATCTGGGAAAAATTAATGGTAACTAAGGATTTAGGGTCTTCTTTTGTGGCACAGGAAAAACTCAATGCTGTATTAGTGATAGATTTTACACTGACCTCACTTAACCAAACAATCAAGTGTGCCATCTTGACTCATCTTAAGCATCAATAGCTTGTACCTGGGTGGTGCTATTTTCTGTTTGGTTGTTGTTACTATAATTAATTTGTATTCTAAGCTCATTAATAGTGAAACATTCTTTCATGATATCTTCATTTTGTTTATTTTACTTTACATTTCCATTCCTTTAGATATTTCCAACAGTAATGACTGTAGTATTATCCATTGACAACCTAGATAAATTAGTTGGCTTTGACTGAAAGATTATGTGCCAGACCCAGTGTGAAATATTCCCAGAAGTCATACATGCTAAGTATTTCATATTTACTCATAATTCAATATGGTACACTCATCATAAGGTAGGGGCTTATCACAACTGACCTAATATTGGGAAACATTATACATCTTGCTGTCTGATTTTTTTTTCTGATTTTTGTGAGCAAATCTTTTTATTGCCCAGTTTCTCTTTGTAGTCTTCTAAACTTCATGGGGAGTTATCTGATACTAATTTTTAAGACGTCTACCTTTGGTAAAGTATATATAAGCTTTTATTGTCTTAAATCTATAAAACAAAAGAGTCAAAAAAGTTAGTTCTTTCTAGGTAAAGAATAATTAATTAATATCATGCCATATATGTTCATAGATAATCATCTCCTTGACATCAATATTTTGTATTGTGTTAGCATGTTCATTTGTATCACAAAGCATTAAATAAAGCAATAAAATGTCTATGTCCAGACTTCAAATGTCCAATAGTTATTATTGTCTAAAATGTTATTAAAAACCATATGTTTCTTAGTCTATTTTGAAGTACAAATGGCAGATCTTAATTTAAGAAAATGCTAATTCCCTCCTGGGTTTCACACTCCTGAATGCTTAAAGGAAGTTCCTTGTCTATGTATCCTGCATAATGGGTGCTAACAGCTTAGATGCAAGATTGTAAAACATCTGTAGTGAACTTCTGCCCTCCAGGGTTTTACCAATGTGCTGTAAGCCTGTATTCAAGATCTCCTCCCTCCTTCAATAAACGACATTCAGCATAAAAAAAAAATTGCTTTGGAAAAACACTAAAAAAAAGAATTGCTGTGGTCATGGTGTCTCTTCAAATAGAACAATAGAAACCCAAACTAAGACACCATGTAAGTCCAATGACCTTGACTCAGAATTCATATAAAAATGGAAAGAGAAAACCAACTCCATGGGGTTGTCCTCTGACATCCACACATATTCGCTGTGACATCCATATGCCCACACTCACATCCACACACACCAACAAATAATAAATAAATACTTTTAAATTTTTTGAAAAAAAAAGTGTTATGTTTTAGTGGCAGAGCACATGGCAAAATATACAAGACCCTGGGTTCTTTCCAAACACCAAAATAAACCCAATTTAAATGTGAGCAAATAGTTGAGTATTCAGAAATTGAATAGTGGAATAGTTCTTTTTCCTTGATCTTTATGTTAGTTGAAAATAAAAGGGTTTCTGTGTGATAAAAATGATGACGGAGCATACATGTTCCCTGGGAAGAAAGGGTCATTTGCAGCTGCTATCGTTTTTTCCAGTGCCACCTCTGTCAGTGAAAACAGTTTTGGTCATGGCTGTAACTTCATTCTGGGACAGCTGGTAAGAGTTTCAACTTCTACTTTAACTTAGAAATTGAATCTACTCTTTGATTTTGAAGTGATAGTCTGTGAGCAGCTGATCCAATATGTCCTGTTAATAACACAACCATATTGGTGGCATTCATCCACCCTACAAAAGTTTGTAGGATCTCAGGGTTTCAGAGAAGAAAAATAAGGTAGGACCATACCCCAAGTACATTTAAGTATTCAGTGAATAATAGTATGTATCAAACATCCAAACTCACCCTACAGTCCTTTCTTACTGTCACACTTGTATAATAAATGCTTCTTCACAGATCTGGAAAGAACAATACTCAACTTCATATGGAAAAACAAAAAACCCAGGATAGCTAAAAGAAACCTGTACAATAAAACAACTTCTGGAGGCATCACAATCCCCGACTTCAAGCTCTACTATAGAGCTACAGTAATAAAAACAGCCTGGTATTGGCATAAAAACCGACATGTGGACCAATGGAATCGAATTGAAGACCCTGACATTAACCCACACACCTATGGACATATAATTTTTGACAAAGAAGCCAAAAGTGTACAATGGAAAAAAGAAAGCATCTTCAACAAATGGTGCTGGCATAACTGGATATCAGCGTGTAGAAGGCTGCAAATAGATCCATATCTGTCACCGTGCACAAAACTTAAGTCCAAGTGGATCAAAGACCTCAACATAAATCCAGCTACTCTGAACCTGCTAGAAGAAAAAGTAGGAAATAGTCTTGAACGCCTTGGCATAGGAGATCACTTCCTAAATATAACACCAGTAGCGCAGACACTGAGACAAACAATCAATCAATGGGACCTCTTGAAACTGAGAAGCTTTTGTAGAGCAAAGGATACGGTCAACAAGGCAAAGCGACAGCCTACAGAATGGGAAAAGATCTTCACCAACCCCACATCTGACAGAGGACTGATATCCAGAATATATAAGGAACTCAAGAAATTAGACATCAAAAGGACCAACAGTCCAATTGAGAAATGGGCTTTAGAACTAAACAGAGAATTCTCAACAGAGGAATCCCAAATGGCTGAAAGACATTTAAGGAATTGCTCAACTTCCCTAATCATCAGGGAAATGCAAATCAAGACAACTCTGAGATACCACCTTACGCCTGTCAGAGTGGCTAAGATCAAAAACACTGAAGACACTTTATGCTGGAGAGGATGTGGAACTAGGGGAACTCTCCTCCACTGCTGGTGGGAATGCAAGCTTGTACAACCACTTTGGAAATCAATATGGCGCTTTCTTAGAAAATTGGGAATCAATCTCCCCCAAGATCCAGCTATACCACTCCTGGGCATATACCCAAGAAATGCTCAATCATACCACAAGAGCACTTGCTCAGCTATGTTCATATCAGCATTGTTTGTAATAGCCAAAACCTGGAAACAACCTAGATGCCCTTCAACTGAAGAATGGATAAATAAATTGTGGCACATATACACAATGGAATACTACTCAGCAGAGAAAAACAACGACATCACACGGTTTGCAGGCAAATGGATGGATCTAGAAAAAATCATCCTGAGTGAGGTAACCCAGACTCAGAAAGACAAATATGGTATGTACTCACTCATAGGAAGATGCTAGATGTGGAACAAGGATGACTAGACTGCTACTCACATCACCAGTGAGGCTACCTGGAAAACGGGACCCCAAAAAAGACACGGAGAAATGGACAAGATCTACATGAATAGCCTGGTCATGAGTGGGAACAATGAAGGGCGACAGTCGAGGGAAAGAGTGGGAGATCCTAGCTGGATCAAGAAAAAAAAAAAAAAACAATTGTGAAATAAAATAAATTGAAATACTTAAAAAAAAAAAATAAAAAAATAAATGCTTCTTGAGGATCTATTACATTATAGATTTCACAATACTTGTTCAGTATTAAGTGGCTTCTAGAAAATGTATCCCTTGTTTCATTATGTTCCCTTATATGGCACAATTCCTCAGCCCTGTGGTATAAATACTCTAGGATTGGCACATGGCCTGGTAAACTGAAAAGAACCACTGTGAAGAAAACATGTTGTTAGATAGCTTTAGGCAAATTTTAAATACAATTATAAATAGAAGACAGTACTGTGTCTCTGAGTCATCAAATTCTAGGAAAAGAGAACAGATCTTAAAATATGTTTCAATACTGTTTTAAATGTTAAAATTCTGAGAAATAGATCATACATAATAAATTATAAGATATGTCAGATTATAATTCCATTTTTATGAAATATAGTAAGCTCACAGTAAATATGCAATTATAGACAAAATATACTGGGTGTAAGATGCATAAAAGCAACTATCATACATAATATATTTCATTTTATGCATTTATTATATGAAGTAACCCTTAAATTATAAATGGATAAACTGACCTCCCATTACTCATTACTTTTATCATGTCATATGAAATATATTTATTAAAATGACAGAATTTAATGTAGATAATTTAGTTAACAATTTAATTACATAATTAATAATATAATGTAAGGAAAATGGAAGAATCTGTTTTCAAATTTATTCTGTATTCTTAATAAAAGATTAAACAATCAATGGCTTATTCATCACTTAATAACTTTGCTTTGGATTATGAAACAATGTCATGAAATGGAGGGAATGGAGCGTTAACACACATTACTCTACCATCACACAGGAATAATGAGGACTGTGAAAATTCTTGTACAACTTGTGCTTTCTTATCTCTTTTCCTAAACAACCATCTTTATATTAAAAACTGGACTTCAATAATCTTCATAATTCCTGCCACTTGAATTTTAGATTAAATGAACAAATTATATCAACCTGAAAAAAATTACAATGGTGGCTATTTGAAATATTTTTTTCTCTGAGACAATATTACATTTTAACTCACTATGTACCAATGATGTCTTGGAGATCCTATTGATTCTCCTTCTATAACCTCCCAAGTGTTGGAATTACAGGAATTTTCTACCACAAACCACCGATATCCTGAACAGTCTGTAGCCCATTTATCAGCTTCTAAGTTTACTCTATTTCATACTAGGTGAAATACATTAGAGAGTTCAAAAGTCTCAGTTGTGAATTCTTATTAAATCACCCAGAGGTCAATCTTTGCTTAGGTCTGTAGATAACAACTGGAAAATTCATGTGCTGAAATGAAATAATTAGTGTGGTGATATAAAGCGAAGGTGTCCTTACAATATTGTTAAATCATAAGAGCTCTTTCCTGATGAGTGGAATGAAGGCATTTTTACAGACAAGGTCATGTCAAGGAAGCCTTCTAGCTCTGCTGACTTTGACCACTGAGTATTTGTTAATAGTCATGATTCTGAAAATAAAGACCATGTGATTATTAGACAACAAATAGACCAAATGGATGTTGGAATCTCAGTTCTTAAAATCCAGAGGAATAAATTTCTGTTGTTTACTAACTACTCAGTTTCAAGTATTTATTATTGCAATATGAAATATAATAATAGTAATAATAACAATTATTTAATATTCCTATTTTTTGAATTTTTAAAAGAAAATTATGTTCTTTAATATAAAATTAGGATTACTATTTGATAAAATAATAAATAATAATACAGTGAAACTATAAATCTGAAATGTACAGTACAAATGTTTAATGCTTATATATATTTCATTATTAGAATAAATAAGGACACAATTGTTAAAATTTACAACAGAAAATCTCAAAGAATCATGGGGAGGAAAATAAAATACAGTACTTAACAATTGCATCCCTAAGAAGTTAGGTAAATGTAATCCACACATGCAAGCTACATCTAATGTTTTTAAAGTTTGTGAACTTTCAATAAGCAGTTTTAGAGTATAAGATACTCACCCTCCTTGGTATGACAAATTCTCCTAGGCATTATTCCTGGCTGTTTCTCGAAATTATCACTAGTTTCTTATATATATATACATATATATATATCACAGATCACATTTTAGTTTGGATGGTCCATCTGTATACAAGTGTACATATCTGCACACACAATGTATTTGCATCAATTAACAATGATTTAAAATTTTTCTCAAGCATCTCACTTCACTTTATCATATATCCTGCAAACAGCTCAACACACACACACACACACACACACACACACACACAATCTTTAAACAGAGACAGGTCACTGAGAACAGTGGAAAGAGACAGCAATGAGTGTGTCTAGATCCTATGAATTACAGCATAAAGTGTCAAGACCTTTCTATTTTGCTTTCATTTCCTGTTCCTCTATTTTCATCCATTATCCGATTTAACTCACCAGTGTTTCTTCATATGAGTGTTTTTTTAATCTTTTTTATTATTATTAAGAAATTTCCTATTCATTTTACATACCAACCACATATAAACCTCTCCTTTCTCCTCCCATCCTCCAGGCTTCCTCCTCAACCCACCCCCCATTCCCACCTTCTCAGAGGCAAGGTCTCCCATGAGGAGTCAGCAGAGCCTGGTACATTCAACTGAGGCAGGTCCAAGTCTTTCCCTCTGCACCAAGGCTGTGTAAGGTGTTCCACCATAGTCACCGGGTTCCAAAAAGCCTGCTCATGCATCAGGGACGGATTCTGATCCCACTGCCAGGAGGCACCTTAAGCAGGTCAAGTTATACAACAGTCTCATCTATGCAGAAGGCCTATTCCAGTCCTGTGGAAGCTTCACAGCTATTGTATTGATCTCACAGTTCACAAGTTCCCACTAGTTTGGTATGGTTGTCTCTGTAAGTTTCCCCATCGTGATGTAGATGCCCTTTGCTCATAGAAACTCTCTTCCCTCTCTTTGACTGGACTGCTGGAGCTCAACCTGGTGCTTGGCTCTGGATCTCTGCATTTGCTCTGCATCTGCTTCCATCAGTCACTGGATGAAGACTCTGTGATGACAGTTAGGGTATTTACCAATCTGGTTATGGAGTAGGCCAGTCAGGTATCCTCTCAACTATTGCCAGTAGTCTAAGATGGGATCATCTTTTGGATTCCTGGGAACTTCCCTAGCACCCTATTTCTACCTACCGCCATGATGTCTCCCTCTATCATGGTATCTCCTGTTCCAGCATGACCATTCTGTTCCCTTATGTTCTTATTCACCATCCCCTACCCTCCATCGCACCCCTCACCCCCAGTTTACTCATGGAGATCTTATCTATGGATTGCCCCAGGGCAATCCATACGTCCCTCTTAGGGTTTTCCTTGTCAGCTAGCTTCTTTGGAGCTGTGGGTTGTAGTCTGGTTATCCTTTGCTTTATATCTAGTATCCACTTATGAGTGAGTACATACCATGTTTGTCCTTCTGAGTCTGAGTTACTTCACTCAGGATGATATTTTCTAGTTCCATCTATTTGCTTTCAAATTTCATGATGTCATTGTTTTTTTAGTGCTGACTAGTACTCCATTGTGTATATGTAACACATTTTCTTTATTAATATTCCTATCTTCATTTGTAGTACCATATTATTAAGTGAAAGACAAGGAAGATGAGAAGGCAGCAGTGATCTACTCTTATATTGCACCCAAACTGAGTCATCTGACTCATCTTCAGTTCTTAGTTTTTAATCTCTTCAGATGCAAGAAGCAAGTAAATTTTTCATGCAAAATGAAGTTTATAGTGGTCCCCTTTGCTGTTTTGTTAACTTTCGTCATGCTCAAAGGACTTTGAAAGATTTTAAAATTATGCTCTTACTAAAAATACATATTATTAATAAATAGAAGCATTAAATATTAGTAAGTTTTAGGATACTTAATGTGATATAGCCAATGATCAAATAAATAAATACATAAATAAGAGAGAACATTGTTAGTAATCTTTTAAGGAAAATAATTAGCTAACAGAGCTATTGTGTTAGTTTTATTACAGGATTCACTTCTCAAAAGTTTTAAACTAATGAAGGAAAATGGGGAAATTTATATGCAAAATGATTTCATCAAGAACACCCCTAATAATATTATAAACAAAGGACAAATGTAACAGTTCTGCTAAAATATAAATAGACCTATGGTCTGAGTAAGATAAACCTGACTGGGGTGTAGGAAGATAAAAGACCAACTCAAAAGACTATAAAAAACAATGAACCTTAGAGACAGAATTCTGAGACACAGATCTTCACTGAGAATGAATTCAGATCCTGCCAACAAGCATAAATCAATAAAAATATGCTCACTTCTCAGAGCATTGTTCAAAGATGTCAGCCAATACGTTTGAATGAGTCAAGAAAAATTTCCTACTAAATGATTCACCAGCAAAGAAAAAAATTATTTCCCTACCTCCTACCTGAAATATCCTGAATCTGAAGATGAGGGATTTGCCCATTTAACAAAACAATCCTTTTTATTTTCATTTTTAAGTCATATTATTATGTAGGCCCTCAGCAAAGGATCATGCTGTCACAATGTATTTGGAAGATAATGATATGAATTTTTATTTGTAATGTGTGTTGAAACTAAAAAAATATCAGTGTCTACCAAATACAGTAAAGCAGGAAAGGAGAAAAAATAATATTACCTGAAATAAAACTGAAAACAGAAAACTCTTTGTGGTACGTTTCAAATGGTTGAAAATGAAACACCAAGAAAGATCAATGAACCGCACGGCAGGAGGGCTGTGAAAGCTAGAGGGCAACCAGGAACATCCCTGCAAGGAAGGAAAATGTACACAATGCTTCAGAGATACCACTGCAAAATCCCCAAAGGACCGCAGAACTGAACTTGACTATGGACTTTCAGGATTTAATACATTTCTTCTATCTGTAAAATAGCATTATCAAAAGGGTTTCATTTTCTAATTGACACATCAGGAAAATAGTATCAAAGGCTCCTTTCTACAGCAAAAGATTTTAATTTTCAACTCGATTTTTATATTCAGTTGGCCTTGGAAGTTGTATCCCACAGATCTTAGGTTTAATATTCTGCTGCTGAATTACTAAGTCTCATCATAATGAACATTTTCTTTTAGGGAAGCAGGGAAGACATTATTCTGTGAATTATAAAAGAAAGAAGATCTTCCCTGGTTCCTGCTTATTTAGTAGATGACACTAGTTCTTTCCTCTAACATGGGATAACCCAAAGGATTCTGAGTTTATTAAATGTCTCTGAGTAGAAAACAGTGATATGTACTAGGACTTGTTATGTCTTAGTTATACTGGGATACTGTTAATAAATTTAAATAATAATACTTTAATTAGGCTGGCAGAGAGTTTACAAAAGGTCAAAATTGATTTATTTACTGATCACTTACATGTGGAGGCATGTTTTAGTAGAGACAGGCAGAATAATGATGTGAAATAGAATATTTAAGTCAAATAAAAGTACATAGAATCATAGTTTTTAGTGATAGAATTTTAAGGTCTTAATAAAGATTACTGTAGAATGAATATACTTGAACATGAACCAGTACTAAATTAAAAAAGCTCTTAACTATTTTCTTACTGTGTTCATACTGTAGAATATGTGAGGAGGAGCATTTCCCTTAACAACAGTCAAGCAATTTGGTACATTTTGTCCTAGACTTAAGTTCACAGTTTGTAGAGGAAGAAAGGAGCACAGGTAAATTAAACACTGCAATGAAGGTGCATGCTGGGGAAAATGGTTGGAAGCGTTAAAGAGAAACTTATTGCTTTACACTGGGATAATAGAAACTGTGAGAATGCAAGCATTTTTTTAAAAGGAGAGAGCTTGAAATAAGTAGGTCGATGAAGAGGGTCCCTGCTCCTCAACTACCTGGAGAAGTGTTTTCCTGGGTCACCACAAGAGGTTGGTTCAAGAGGACTAGGCTCTCAGCAAGCTGGAAGTAGAACACAGAACTATACCTTGCCTTGGAGGAGGTGGGAATGGGGAGGACAGGGGAATCTGTGGTTGATATGTAAAATAAATAGAAAACCTCTTAATAAAAAAATACCAAAAAAGGAAGTATTGTCCATGCAATGTGGTTTGGGAGTCATAAAAATGAAGACTTGAAGGTGTCATGGAGTCTTGCAATGTCTTCCACAGTGCAGCTGAGGTTAGGCAATTTTTTGTGACAGGGTTGATGTCTCCACACAGAGGCCCTAAGAAACCATCTGTGAGGTTATAAAGGCTTTAATAGGGACCCCAGAATAATGTACGTTCTTGGACAACAGGATATGTGAAGGAAAGACATATGCTTGGTTTGAAGCTGGCCTAAGACAGAGAATGTATGTACAGAAGTCAGGATTTGTGAAAGACTGGTACATACAAACTCTTTGTAGTCCAGATGAATGCACTTATGAATGATGGGTACTGGGCATGGAGCTGAAGGATTTAATGTTTTCCCACTGGGTTTTAGTCTTGGAAGGATCATTTCTTGCTATGTCCTGCTCTTTTCGTTTTTTGGAACAAGATTGTTAGCTCTGTGATATGGAATATTGAGAATATGTAATTTTTTTCTTATCTACGGGCTCTCACAATAAAGAGACTGCCTTAACTTTAAGAGAAGACTTTGATTGGAGATTATAAATCATGTTGTGATTGTTAAAGACCAGAGAGATTTTTGAAGTTGTACTCAATATATTATTGTTCCCATCAAGATGATGAATAAGAAGGTGGAATATCACAGCTTAAATCTGATCAATTTGAATTGGAGGTTTCAAGCATATTTTTGATAATTTTCAGAGAAATACGTTTTAAACATACCTTAAAAATAAGTAAATGAGCTGGGCAGTGGTGGTACACGTCTTTAATCCCAGCACTCAGGAGGCAGAGCCAGGTGGATCTCTGTGAGTTCGAGGCCAGCCTGGGCTACCAAATGAGTTCCAGGAAAGGTGTGCAAAGCTACCCAGAGAAACCCTGTCTCAAAAAACCAAAAATAAATAAATAAATAAATAAATAAATAAATAAATAAATAAATAAATAATATTCTGTATGAATGTGGAAATGAAGCCTTGTCCTTTCAAAATTATTTTGGTACTTTGAAAATAGCAATTTATTATTTGTAAACCTACAAGACATTTTACATTTACTCATAGCATATGTAACCATGAGTAGTGAAGAAGATAGGCCCAAAGAATGAAGCATAAGTGAGATTTGGGGCTACAGAAACACATGTCGATAAGTGAACACTGACCCGTGAAATACTCAGTATTCACAGAGAGGAGGAGAGGGTTTACATTGAGGGACAAGGCATGTTAAGATCCTAGAATAGGAGAAAAAGAATCTTTGTTTTTTTAATAATATTATGTGTATGAGGGTTTGCCTGCATGTATGTCATGTGTTGCAAATGCATGTAGTGCTCACGAGGAAAGAAAAGGCCTCATTAAATTCTCTGGAATTGGAGTGAAAAACAATTGTGAACTGCTCTTTAGGTTCAGAGAACCAAACATGGGTGGATCCTGCAAGTACAACAAGTTCTCTTAACCACTAAATTATTTATCCAGCTCCCCCTTTTTTTATATTATAGTTACTTCTTTTTAAATAACGAATGTTATCACATCATTTACCCCTTTAACATGGATATTGCATTGTTATTAGTAATCTTTGGATCCTTTGATAACAGAACAATTTGGTTCATGCTTTGTCTAGACCTTCAAACATTTTAAACAGTATATAGAAGGAAACACAAATGCTGACTACCTTGATTTGCTCATTAAACTTTATGTGCATGTATACACAGGAAACACTAGAAATGTAAACAAATAGAGTAATAATGACTTTAACAGTAAAAGACAGAACAAAATAGCTTAAGCACTTCTAACTTTACTTATAATATACAAAGGTCTTAAAAGTGTCATCACTTCCTTCTTCACCAGAAGGAAAACAAAGAAACGGAAAACAAAAAGATTTGTGAATTCTGAGTTGTAGGCAAATACCTTATCAGACGTGGAAACCATGAGAACTGCACACTGGCAGGAACTTGTCAGGGATCAGTGTAATAAATGGTGCTGGCCGAATGAGAATTCATGGGGCACCAGTCCTGAAGAAAGGTGACGCTCAAACTATCCGTTTTTCTTCCACAGATCTTGCCTTTTGAGAAGGGTGGCTGAATGGCTGTGAGGAGAGGAACACATGACGTTGCTGGATGTGCTCTGATCCTATCAAGAATAAAAAGGTCACCTCCTATTTATAGGAGGATACAGTCCAGAACCTTTGCTATAGATAGAGGACAAGAACCCAGAGACACGCTGAGATTTCCAGTTAGGGTTTTGTGCTTGAGAACAAAGAATTGTACCTTTGGTAAATAATGGAAAAAAGTTGATTAAGTCATGAAAATGAGGATGTGGTAGTGAGCTGGGACAAAGGCATGTGCTTAAAACACTAGGCCACAAACTCATAATCCATAATAGGCCATTTACCTACCAGCTGCCTCTCTTTCATTTGAGTATCACAGGCCTTTTTCACACAGGCTTTGTTTATCATCCAGGTAAGAAAGGGTTGGCAATCTTCTGCCAAATGGCTCCTTTCATTTCTTCATCATAATGCAGCTTTCTCTGGTTCCTAATCTCTTGCAGTGTTCTTTATCCAACTATTTCTTAGTTCATTGTAAGGAAAAATTAAAACAAATACAGTCACTGGGGTTACGGATTTAAGAAAATGGACTCTGAATCATTTAAATTGGGGAAATATTTTGAAGCAGAAAAGAAAACTCACCAAATGTAGGCCTAATGAAAGATGCTTAGATGATCACTGACTTTCTCATATCACACAAGAGCTACAGCGTAACAGCAGTCAACCCTGAGAGGTCAACACAGAAGGCACCATGTGTTTGAAATGCTTTATTTGATGACTCCTGACTGCAGGAAGGGGAGCTTTGATGTGATATTACAGAGGTGACTAGGTGTTGTGCTAAGTTGGTCAGAAGAGTCTAGACATTCAGGCCAAGATGATCGTGCACAAAGTCTAACAAAATTCATGTATGAAAAATACAAATTGGAAATTCTAAAAAAGAGGAATTATCAACACTGTCCACTGCTGCCTAGAACAAGCAGTGAACTCAGTAAACATTGAACTTCATAGAAAACTATTTTAATGTTTGCCCTTTTTTCCCTAGGGATAAAGACCTGTGTCACTAGAAAACCATAATATATTTCAGACATCTCCCACAGTGGAAATTTATACAAGTTCATTACATGAATAGGTCTGTGGTCCTCAGAAGGATCTTTGAAAGAGCTTGGAAACACAGGTGATCGATGAGAAAGAGTGCAAGGTCAAGGCAGGAGACAGAAATGAAAATGAAGGACTCTCAATCTTCTTGCTCCATCAAATATTAAATGCAGTTCAAGCCTTTACCTAACTTAACATGGAACCTCATAGTGGGCAGGAAGACACTCTGAAGAGGAACAAGAAGCATCACTTCCACACAAAGGTTGGGCAGGTGTTAGGTTGTCAGCATGAAATTTCAAAATAATGTTTGTATTTTTTGAGACATACTCTTATATAGTTCAATGTGGCCTACTAAGTATGTATCTGAGAATCATTGTGAACTCCTGATCCTCCTGAATATATCTCCTGAAGGATGGGCTGACAAGTGTGCAGCATTCTTGCTGCCTTAATAACCAATGCCTCAAAGATTTTTAGAAAAAAAAAAGTAGGAAACAGGGAAAAGCAGATGAGTGATACAAGAAGAAAAAGAAAAAAGAAAACAAAAACAAAAAACAAAAAACAAAAACTCTAAGACCCCAAGAGAAACTAGCTAGTGAAGTAAAAAGGAAGTTTGTGATAAGCTTAGCAGTAATTTACTGTGGCTGCAGATAAAATCAGTTCTCTTGAATGTAAGTTAAGAAGAAATTCCTCATACGAAGAAAATCACAAAAGTATAAAGCATTCACAAAGAGGACAATGGTAAAAAAAGTTTAATAAATGCATAATTACAACAAAGGAAAAGGAAGAATAGATGCAGAAAAATAATTGAAGCTATAATGTCCTAAACCTTCTGAACATAACAGTAAGTCAAAAAATATAGTCACAGTGGTACTGTGGGACTTCTTAGAACACAAAGGTCTCTGGAAATGAAAAATACGTTCATAGTTGCTGAGTGAAAACCAGATGTGTACATAGGTGCAAACTGCAGGTCACATAGTTTCTACTGAAAGTGCCATCATACTGCAATATTCATATAGTGATGTTTGAATGTATTCTTGAAAGCACTAGATAAATGAGTTTTATATGTTAAATATGTTGATTTTATGCTTTATGACATGTCTCAGTAGAGCCACTGAAAGTCAAACTTACAGCTAGATAATTTCCCAATTGAATTTGGTCCCAAAATACAAACTTGAGAAGCTCAGAGAAGATTCCCTGATTTCTTTCTATGTCTATTTGTCATTTTTCTTGAATTATCAAAGAGCTGTCTAATTTGGAAGAAACAACTTCTGGTGTTTGTTCTCTAACAGTATTAATAGAATATTAATATAAAACAAACAAAAAACAGAAGAAAAATCATAGCAGAGAAAAAAGAAAGAGAAATGGAAGAAATCCTACCCATGAAATTATATTCAAACAATAGAAATCTAGGCACAGTGAGGAAATTTGAGAGATGACAGGGAGTAGCCTAGCATCTTGTTTATACAGAATAAGAAAGGATGAGAGTAAGAGAGTAACCCTGTACAATGAACCTAGATTTCTTTATTCTCTGAAATTATCCTTCAAAAGTAAAGGTAAAATTGACTCATTATGGATAGTAATTGCCTAAAAGAAAAGCCAAAAATCCTTTGTGAAGAAAGGAATGTCTATGTCATAAATTCATATACACTTAGAGAAAAGAGTATTGGAAAAGAAATAAGGACAAAATAATATATTTTATTATTCTCATTGAAACATGAACATGATAGTAACTGATAGAACTCATGTGATACTTGAAGGTACAATAAACTAAACAGAACAAATAATTAACCCCCTATTAGTACTGTTAGAAAGCAAACACCTGAACTTATTTCTTTGAAATTAGAGAGTTGTTTGATAATTCAATTCAAATGACAAACAGGCATAGAAAGAAATCAGGGAAACAACACATTCATATAGCTTCAATATATATAAATACATATACATGAGTAACGCTAACCAATCATGTGAAAGACTTGTATAATAAAAAGTTAAGGCAGTGAACAAAGAAATAACAAAAGGAATCAGAAGATGAAAAGATGTCCCATGTTCATGGATCAGTAGGATTAATATGGTGAAAATGACTGTCCTACCAAAAGCAAGCTAAAGATACAATGCAGTCACCAGTGTTGGCAACTATTATTTTAAGGTGTGTTACTTTTAATCATGTTGCATTTGTTTAACTCTGTGAAGTTTGTGTTACTTTGCCTGTCCAAAACACCTGATAGTCTAATAAAGAGCTGAATGGCCAATGGCAATGCAGGAGAAAGGATAGGCAGGGCTAGCAGTCAGAGAGAAGAAATAGTAAGACAAATGTGGGAGAAAGGGAAAAAAGAACCAGAGAAGGAGGAAGACATCAGGGGCCAGCCAAACAGATACACGGCAAGGCACAGAGAAAGAAATAATGAAAGGTATACAGAAACAGAGAAAGGTAAAAGCCAAGAGGCAAAAGATAGATGGAATAATTTACCTTAAATAAAGCTGACTAGCAACAAGCCAAGCTAAGGCCATTCATTTATAAGTAATAAATGTGTGATTTATTTGGAAGCTGGGTGGCAGCCCCCCCCCCAAAAAAAAAACAAAGAGCAAAGAGCCCAAAAGAGTAAGAAAAAAACCAACAACACACCATCAAAATTCCCAAGAGAAAAAAAAAGTCACAGAAATTTAAATGAAGATTTTTAGCTTCACACAGAAACACATGCACACACAGAAAAAAAAATAAACAGGATTTATGAACAATGCTGGATAATAAAAGAACTGCTGGAGGTATCACTACCCCTAATTTCAAGTTGTATTACAGAGCTATAACAATAAGATCATCGTAGTATTGGCATAAAACCAGACACACTGATCAGTGTAATCAAGTTGAAGAGCCAGTCCACATACCTGTGAATACCTAATTTTTTATTAAAAAGTCAGAAATACACAATGGAAAAAGAGAGCATCTTAAATAAATGGTGCTGGTCAAACTGGATCACTACAGATAGAAGAATGTAAATAGATCCATGCTAATAATACTGAAAATGGAAAACACTTACAAACTCAAATGAAAAAGGAATTTCAACATAAGGCCAACTACCCTGAATTGTATAGAAGTTAAGGAATAAAATAACCTTGAGTTCATTGACACAGGAGAAGTCTTCCTTAACAGAACACTGTTAGTATAGTTAGTTGTGGGAGAACAGCTCCTACATTTATTTACCCCAGGTACCCTTGAGGAATGAGGGATAAGAGATTTAGATAGAAATAAAGAGTGGAGAGAAACAGAGAGAAATGCAGGATAGCCAGAGGTGGGCCTAGATCCTTATCCACCAGCCCAGAATTTTATTCCAAAGAGCTATTTATAAAAATGCCAAAGGGAGGGGCAAAGGACCTCCCCCTTGCTAGTTACAGCCAAGTGTACAAACGTCTGGTACTCAGGCCCATGATCAACTCATCCTCTTATACAGTCCTGGTAAAGCCACTAGGAAGCCTAGATGGGCTCCAACAGTTAGTATAGTCACTAAGATCAACAATTAATAAATGGAACCTCATGAAACTGAGGAGCTTCTGCATAGAAAAGGACACCATTATTTTGACATGCCTACAGCCTCACCAGAATGGGAAGAAATTTGTTTATTTTAACCAATTCCACATCCAATAGAGGACAAATGTCCAAAATATATAGAGAACTCAAGAAACTAAATATTAAGTAAACTAATTATCCAATTTAAATGGGGTACAAATCTAAAGAGATAATTCTCAATAGAGGAAACTCAAATGGCTAAGAAACAAAGTAATGTTTAAAATCATTATCCGCTAGAGAAATGCAAAGCAAACTCCTTTGAGATTTTATCTTATATCTATCAGAATAGCTAAGATCAATAACACACAAATGACAGTTCAGGGTGGCAATGATATGGAGTAAGGGGAATACTCATTCATTGGTGGTGGGATTCAAACTTGTATAATCATTATAAAAATCAGTTTGATGAATTCTCATGATGCTGGGAGTAGATTTACCTTGATTAAGCTATGCCATTTTTGGGCATACACCCAAAGGACTCCATATCTTACAAATAGACAATTGCTCAGCAATATTAATGTCTACCCCATTTGTAATAGCCAGACATTGGGAAAAGCCTGGAAGTACATCAATGTATGAATGGATAAAGAAAAAGTGGTACAATTACACAGTGTAATATTATTCAGGTATCAAAAATTATGAAATTTGTAGGTAAATGCATGGAGCTATAATTAACCATCTTGAGTGAGGCAATCCATGCTCAAAAGACAAATATAGTACATATTCTCTTATACATGGATAGTAGTTTTAAGTTTTGGATAGGCATGTTGCAATCCTTATATACACAGAGGTTGGGTATAGAGTAAGGGTTTAGTGGAGAGAGAATAAACACCCAAGTGGAAATAGAATATTTAGCTGTGGAGAGAAAGGGAAGTGCCTGGAACAGGATTGAGTGGAGAGGGGCCAGGAAGAAGGGTAAGAGAAGGATTATGATGAGTGACAACTAGCATTAAGGACAATTTGAGGGGTCACATGGAAGCCTACTACTGTAGAAGCTTCTTAAAAATATACATAAATGAAATAAATCTAAAAGGAATAACCAAATATTAGATGTGGGAGGACAATGCTACAACTAGAAACCTCTTGCCATCAAGAGATGACTTCATTTCTTGTGTGAGGAATAGGTAACATATCATTGAGTTAATGTCCGAAGGGATCGATCCCCAGACAATCCATGTTATTGCTAAGGCTATTAGTTGCTCTCTCAAAACAGCTAATAATGTCCTATTGCTGAAGGCAAAACTTATAAAACTCAGTGAACATGGAGAAATCATGCTGCTCCCTACCTAGAGCTTTCACTGTTCATGGTACTAGAAGTTAAACACAGATCCAGCTACAAAGTGCATGGTCTACAATGGTGACCCACCTGTAAGATACACTGGCAAAATAGTGGCACATATAGTTGGAATAATAAATCAGTTTCTGATTGGATTTAAGGCTCATTGCATGTGATAGAATCTATGCATGAAACTGCTTGGGTGGCTGAGAACCAGAGACTAGATAGGCAATGGACCTAGCAGAAAAACAAATGTTATTGTTCTTTCAAAGGAATGTAGCAAAAAAAAAAATGACTCCTAATGACATTCTGTTGTACCTGTATGCCAGTATCTTTCTTGGTCATCATAAGAGTAGCTCCTGAAATATATGGGAACAAATGCAGAGACCCACAACTAGATCATTGCAGAGAATGAGAAACTTTGGAGCAGTCAGTCCTAAATGGAAGATTTTTAACAAATCCCTCCTTTTGGGGCTCAGAGAACTATGAATAAGAATAAGGAAGAAAAAGTGTAAGAGACAGATGGAATAGCTAATATCAATGAAACATAGTCTTTCAGACCCAACAGAACTGATACACATATTAACCCACAGAAATTGTGACAGCATGCACAGGTCCTGCACAGGTACAAGATAGATGGGGTCCCAATGCTGAGAGGGAAAGTTGATACCAGTCTCCATCTCTAACCCAGAACCTGGAGCTGGAGTTTTCCCCAGTCCTGCCTGGCCCACAGTCAGGACAAATCTCTCTCGCCCACCAGTCCTGCAGCCGCTTAGACCCAACCCAGTAAACACACAAAGACTTATATTGCTTACAAACTGTATGGCCACGGCAGGACTGGAGAAAATTCCAGCTACAAAAACCAATTTCCAATTGACAACTGCTCACAAAGGAAACTTATTTTCTCCAATGAAGTCATACTGGATATGCAAATCATACTTAAGGGCAGACCCGCAGTCAAGAAGTAGATGGCCAACACAAAACAAACTTGAAGTTATGTTTGTAGACTTCATTTGGATATTGCTTCAAACCTTACTGGTTTTTTGCTTGTGTAGTATGGTCCCAAATTTTGTTTGTTTGTTTGTTTTTGGATTTTCATGTGTGTGTGTTCCTAGTGGTCTTCATGATTTTACTTTTTTTCTGGTCTGCTTCTTTATTTTATATTTGCCTGTTTGTTTTCTAAAGATAGAAAGTTAGAAAGCTTGGAGTCGGATATATAGGGAGCTGGGGAGGATCTGGGGGGATCTGGGAGGAGACAAGTGTGGGGAAAACATGGTCAGAATATATTATATGCAAAAAATTATTTCAGTAATAAATATTTTTTAAAAAAAGTATTTGTAGAATGTGTACTGATGCATAATGGTTTGACTGTAAATTGTACTCCACATGCTTAAGTCTTTGAACACTTCACCTCTAGCTGGTAGAACTGTTCTGTAAGATTATAGAAACTTTAAGAGAGAGTTCAACCTTTCAGAAATAAATCACTAGGGACTGGTTTATGGTTTAGTGCCCCTTCTTGCCAGGTGCCTTGCCTGGCCTGGCCTATCCTTGTCCTGCACCATCCTGCCAGCTCTGCTTCTCCTCCTCTATATGGTAATCTGTTTCACTCTCCTACCTCTTTTCCCCTCTCTGCCCTCATTTCCTATCTAACACTAAAGCTAGAACTCTGGACAGCATGACTAACTCTCCTGCCATAAACTGTGAGTAAAATAATAATAAATAATAATAATAATAATAAATTCTTCCTCTGGATAGCTAATAATAATAATAATAATAATAATAATAATAATAATAATAAATTCTTCCTCTGGATAGCTCCTGCCCAGTATTTGGTCCCAGGTATGAGAAAAGGTGACTAAACTACTGTGTATCAATGCATGATAAATTACAGAAATATGTGTAGGTCTTATACTTAATGAAAATAGACATAAAGAGTGCCCATAGTCCATTTATCTTGACATGTTCAAGATAAATCTTGGTAGAGATGTCCAGAAAATTATTTAAGGGATTTTCATTCCTGTTAATGTGTACAGTATCAAATGCACTCAAATAACGTTTCAATTGTATTTTCCAGGAACTATTCCTGTCCACTAGTATAAAGCATTCTCCAAAGTTGACAATAAGCTTTAGTGCCCTTCCTAAAGGCATCCCTCTGGGCCTAAAGATAGAAGTGTATCTCACATGGGTGTCTCCATGTCTCTTCTCCCCCTGGGCTTGTCTTCTGTTCTTCTTATGATTTCTTTTCCTTTCCTGAAGTACTGTCTCCCATAAATGATGAGCTTTGTCATAATTGTAATTTGGCCAGTCCCCTTGGCAATGTCTCATTAGAACATGACAAATTTTTCCTTTCTGGTTTCCATGCTTAAATTGTTCAACTTTTAGGTTATTTTTCTCTGTCAAGCTCACTTGAGTGCACCAGCATATGTATCAGTTCATAGCTACAACACAGCAAACACTGAACATATCTGTTAGGTCAAATTCTCCACAGAAATTCTGTCAGAGGTTAAGGAAATCTATGCATATAATATGTTCTGTTATGATATTAGTGAAATACAATGATTAATAAAATCACTAGTAAAGATATATTATAAATATTGACCAAAACAATGAAATAAAAAAATTCATTTTTAAATTCTTCTACTATTTTGGAAACTGGAAAGATTATTTATTAGTTGTTGGTCCTTTGTATATTAGAAAAACCTGTATATTTGACTGATCTTTCCAAATGAAAACAAAAAATGTAGATAAATAGATATATATTATGAAAATAAAAATATCTATAGGCATTTGCTTTATTTAGCCATTATCCATTGTACATACATATGGGTAATTAATATTCATTTTGTTGTTAATAATAATTATAAATTATACTTACTTTGGAAAACAAAATAGATATGTAATTTATGATTCATAATTTCTTTTATTTTTCATATTCAAGTGATTATTAATACACAAAATCTCTCTCCCATAAAGCTTTGCTTTTAGTATTCTATGTTTATGCAGCATTAAAGTCCTTTAATTATGAAAACAAATATTCAATTTACAAATTTGGCAGTCAAAGGAATTTTTTATGTGTATAATAAAGATAAAATACCACAGGTAGGTTATCAAGATGGTAAAGATATTAAATGAGGCCATAAAAATAACTTTCTTGTTGATCTGTGGAAAAAAGTTACTCACTGGGAGCAGGATAAAACATTTGTGCTACTAAAAGAAAAAATATATGTATGCATTGGGATTAGAGAGGTTAGGAAGCAAAATGCTTCTAGGAAAAATGCTGAACAGTCAATGCTGTCACTACAAGTTTTTAATTTGGGAAAATTGAGAGTTCATCTGTTTAACTGTGAATTGCTTCTATAATTAAATACCTGTATATTGTATATGCTAAATAAGCAGCACGCTGAGTACATGCCAAAGTTTAAATTGCTGCCTTTCTGTAGACGGTCATCCATCTTACAAACTTTCAAGCTCTTTCTAAATACTTTCAACTGTGTATTAATGAGTGACTAGAAAGCCTATTTCTATGTTTACAGTAGTGGGATTTGAAACTAACACTTCCTTTTTGCAAAGCAAACTCTCTACCACTAAGCTACATCTCCATCTGTGAGGAGTGGGAAATACTACTGATCAGCTGAAAGTCCTCTCTACTCCTGAAATTCTTCAACATCAAATCAAAGATCACATTAAATCCAATGAGAATCCGGTGTTCAAAAGTTCTAGAGTTAAGGAAAATATGTGTTTAAAAAGTACTGGGCACTATTCAAAGTAGTTTTCTAGTGTTGCTTTCTCTTAGAAGACCTTTGGTTTATTATTTGTGGTATCTCAATCTTGCAGAATTTATAGGCATCGTAATAGGCATAACTGAGGCTAGAAGCCTGGCAACAGATACAAAGAGCTAGGTTATGCTTGCTGTGCAGTGTATCTTTCATGAACAATAATTTCATAGAATATTTGAGAAAAATATTAAATTCAAAGTAAAATTATATAGCTATTTTGAGATTATGCTGAATTGCAAAAGTCTTTAAGTCATTTTAAAGTCCAAAAACTTGACTTCCCCAGTTTCATTTTATGATCTAGGTGATGATGTCAGAAGAACACTGTGCAGATATTTAATTTTATAGTTGCTGAATAGGTTTAATGCAGTTCTGTTTATGGTCTTGTAATAATAAAAGGCAAGCTCAACACTCTACACTTTGAATACTTTTAAAAGTTAGGGGGGCAGTTCTATTACCCAGTCATCAAACCCAATAGGAGTCATCTCAGTTGATGGAACTCACACAAAAATGTTTCCATTGCAAAGGAAAGTAGCAGAAATACATTGATATCTGTAAGAAGAAAACATCATCGAAGCTTGTCATTGTGACAGACAATAAGAGGGATCTCCACACAGATCTATTGACCTGTCTAGATATGCCACCTATGAAATTAAACTTTGATAAATTTGTCAACAACATGTACATTTTTAGTAAACCAATTTAAGTAAGTGTCTAGGGAGAATCCATTTGTGTGTATCAGTCACAGCTGCAGTTTTGGCAAAATATAGATTTTTTTTTTATGCTAGGGAAATGTAAAAAATAAAGATCTTCTACTTTATCTCAACTCCATTCAGAATTTCATTATCTTTGCTCTGAATCTTGTGCTTTTTCTTGCAATAGTAAGAGCAGTGTCTAGCTGCATAGTACCAGCCTCCACACTTGAATGAGCACAGTGTTCGCATTTCTATTGCAAATAGAAACTTAACGTTCATAGTTCAAACTGTGAAACTTGCTTTTTACAGAGTGAGTGTCATACTGATCTTTTGAATTAATCTCTACATTCTACCAGCTGGAGAATTTCAGTCAACACACTACAGAACTTGATTTTAGAAGTCTGTAAGATGCAAACCATCCTACACAACATCCCATGTGGCATCCCAAAGCTTTTTTCTCCGCTTTGGATGTTCTGGCACTGCATTCACCTGTCTCATAATTTAAACCACTGCTGTACCCTGAAGGTATCTCTTTATAAACTAGGTATACAAATCAGAAATCATAAAAAGATTTTAAACAATTATCTACTCTACACATAATTTTACCATTTTAAAGAGTAAACACATTTTCATGTAAATACAATGGACAACTTGTTTATTTTTAAATAAATAAGTAAATAAGTATGGATTGATATTTGATAATGTAGGAAACAGACTCCCTTCATAGTCTTTTGTAGTTAGTATTTTGATTGTATAATCAGTGCTGAAAATTCCAAGTCATATAAACATGGAGAAAATGCAGATGCATGTTTAGGCACATTCTTTTAATTATCAGAAGTTCCAAGATAATTTCAATGAATAGTTTTTGTCAAACTCAATAAGCAATTCAAAGAGCAATTTTAAATGAAATGTTGAAGACAGTGAAATCCAATGATAAGTCGTGTACTTGCTGACGAATGGTGGTAGAAAATATGAGAAGTTTGAACTCTTTGTTTCTGTAGTTAAACCATTATATTTATAAAGAACAGAAGGCATTTTATGTATCCTACAAAAATACAATATGTAGCATGTAATAGACTTGGCCCCAGGGAGCGGTGCTTCGGGAAGCATTTATTTGTACTGCATGATCTATGCAGAGTGAAACATAATTGCCTGTGTTCAGAAGCAAGGCTGATATGAAGTTACATGAGGCAAATCCAGTGGGCACTGCCAGAAAACTCTCAAGTTCATTACACATTTACATTTGCATCCAGAAACCTTTTACTATTTCCAATTTTTAGGGCCCCAATAATATCCCCAATATTATTTGTGTACCATCTCACACTCATGATCAAACTGTATTGTATTTAATATGTGAAACCAACATTCATGAAAAGAAATCAGGATTTTGTTGGCTTTTTTATATTTTCCATAGTGTGAATGTGTGTGTGTGTGTGTGTGTGTGATTTCACATGTTTTTCTGAAACTCTATGTTAGGTGTCTGTTCCCCGCTGATGACCCTTACCTTCCTTTCACTGACATTGTAACTGACTTCCAAAGACTTGGAGTGAGAGCCTACCAGCTTCAAAGGAGCTTCATCCATGTGATCAGAAACAGAAACTTGAGTTAGGGCCTCTTCTTCTCCTTGTCCTTTTCTGTTTCTCTTGTTGTTGTTCTATTTTGTTTTGATTGTTTTTCTGATGATGTGTTTACATGGTTAGACATTCTTTCTACTATTTTTCATTTTTAATTTAATTAATTAATTTATTTTATATCCTAAACACAGCCCCTCCTCCCTCCTCTCCTCACTTTCCCTCTTCCCACCTCCCAATTGCCCTCAATCCACCCCTTCTCTGTATTCCATCAGAATAATCTGTCTCATGCGTGGAATGTAGAGATGGTACATAGTCCTTCAGATTTAGTATACTTACATGAATACACATAGGTGTTTAAAAAAGATTTTAATAATGCTTGTTTGCTGGGAGTTATCAGACATGCTTGTGATTCAGTCTTGTAGAATACTTCTGCACACAGAACTTAGGTATTCCATTTGAACCACATCTTTTGTGAATATAATTGTATGTCCTCTTTGGGATATACACTTGAATCTCTCATTGTCTTAAAAAATACCTATTGACATGCAGCATGACAGTTTTTTATGATGTGTAATATTCATCTTCTGTTTTATTCTTATTATTATTTAAATTTTCTGTTGACAAATCCCAAATGACAGATATGGGTCTTGCACAAGAAACATAAAAAAGAGAAATAATTAAAGACAAAAGAGTAGGTGACCTCTTTCCATATGTTTCCTTTCTTACATTTTAGTTAACAATCTGAATGTTCATATAATTAAAAATAAATGTTTACTTCGTCATTTATTTCCTTCAACCACAGATCAAGGTAGAGAGATTTACATGTTTTGTTTTCATCAGTGTGAAAATTACACGTTAAATAGTTGACTTTTCCTTGTTTTTATGCTTCAATAAATAACTCTGCTTCAACATTCTCATCAACAGTGATAGCTACGTGCTTGTGCTTTTAATCTGATAGGCGAAACCTTTCAAGTCATTTCTTTTTTCACTTTTGAAGTTTTATTTATTCTGCCAACAAGTATTCTTTAACATTGGCTGAATATCTTACAGTGTGTCATTTAATAAATGTGCCGTTGTACCCTTTAACTTTTCTACAGAGCAGAAAAAAAAATGATTGACAATTTCTAGTCAATGAGAACCCAATTAGGACAATGGCAGTGATGGTAACGATTAAACGGCCAGTTTACCTAGGTGACCGTGAAAGTTACATTTCAGTAAATACCAAATGAATTAAAACATGAAAGACAAGAAGGAGAGCTACCACATAAATACAGACATGGACATCAGGAGCGAAGGAGATTGATGAAATAAGGGAGAAGAGAAGACACATGCTACTCATGGCCATTAGGGATTTCAAACCCTTTGTCCAGCACCACTTTAGCAAATAAATAATGCCTTGCTGATTTCAAATCTTCTTCTACTACTTTGTTCAAGTCTATTTTCAATAAAATGTATTCTCTCATTTATTATATTTATTGAAACTAGAGACAAGTAGACATTGCACCACAATGTGAGTTAATGTTCAAGTATCTTTAAATAGTCCTAAAAAGTACAGTTGGATATTTGTAGAATTTACAAAGAAGTGTCTACTGCCAATTCAACATCACATTCTGTACTCAATAAGTCTTCAACGGATTTAATAAAGCTTAGAACTCCATTTCTAAACATCTTAGCAAAAAACTAATAAAGGATTGATTCCTATGAAAACATCAATCTTGCCAATATGCCACATGTATTAGAAAAGGGGTTGCTTTCACTCCTAGGAGGCAGTGACAAAGCTATATCACCAAGGAGAAGATGAATCAATAAGCTTAAACAGGGAGCACTGATGTGTTTAGAAATTATTTAAAATTTCTAGAAATTTCATCCTTGGGCTTACCAAAAAAAATGGTACTTAACAGAACTCAAATCAAGACACTTTCTAGCATGTAAGTTTTCAAAAATATTTTAAGAATTAGTTTAAGGCAAAGTCTTAAAAATCAATTAAGAAAATATTTTAAAATAAGGGGTAGACTCCCAAATTAGATAAATGCTGATATATGAAGATCTCAATATTCTGCACAAGTATATTGTTATGAAAAAAATATAAATATAGCCATATCGTTGACAGGAAACTATCTGAAGAAAACATAAGATCTTGCTTAGGAGAAAGAATACTAATTCCAGGAGTCAATGATGGGCCTGCCTTGCCTACATGAGACCTGGTGTCAATAAGTAAATATGCCACCCTGTTTTCTCAGAACAAATCCTCACTAAGTTTTCTCTAGCTCTGCAACAGAACACCACATGGAGCCTTCCCTCCACTCTGTCCATGCTTACTTGGGATCCCATAGACTATCTGCACCCTTGGTTCCTTTTCTGATCTCATAACTTTGCCCCAGTCTCCAACTTGGTGGACACCCCCTGTTCAACCACAGGGCATGCCTGCCAGAAGATCAAATAGGTTGTCCATATACCTTCTCCTCTATCCCTGTTGCTGTAGATCCAATCCTCAGGGATGTTCCCAGTAGTAAAACAACAATGGCTACGGCATCTCTTAGCCCCTACTCACACCTCATATGGATGCCACAGAAGACCCCCACCTGGTCTCTCCTTCCAAAAGGCCCAACACCAGCATGCAATCCCATGCACACACCAGTCAAGCATGCCAGTAAACCAGGACAAACACAGCCTTCACACTTGCCGAAAATCCGGAGCAGAAGCAAAAACCAGTGAACAAAACATACACTCATCAAAGACAAACCCAGATGTCAGCATCTAGACTTAAAAATCACCCCAAACCCAGATGCCTGGATGCTAATATAAAAACACAATTAGTGCCGGGCGTTGGTGGCGCACGCCTTTAATCCCAGCACTCGGGAGGCAGAGCCAGGCGGATCTCTGTGAGTTCGAGGCCAGCCTGGGCTACCAAGTGAGCTCCAGGAAAGGCACAAAGCTACACAGAGAAACCCTGTCTCGAAAAACCGAAAAACAACAACAACAACAACAAAAAAAAACCACAATTAGTAACAACCAGGACAATATGTTTCCACTAAAGCCTGGCTCCACAGCTGGACCTGAATATTTCAATATAGCTGAAACATGAGAAAAAGACATTAAAACCAACTCAATTAAAATGATAGAGAAACTTAAAGAAGAAATTAATAAATTCCTTAGAGAAATCCAGGGAAACATAAACAAACATTGGAGAAAAAATGAATAAATCCCTTAAGAAAGCTAAGAAAAACAAATATTTGAAGAAAGTGAATAAAACTATTCAAGACCAAAAAATGGAAATAAAAGCAATTAAGAAAACACAAATGGAGGAAAGCATGGGAATGAATAAATTAAGAATGGGAACAGGAACAATAGAAGCTTTATCAATAGAATATGCAAGAGATGGAAGAGAGAATCTCAGACATATGAGATATGATAAAAGAAATGGATACATCAGTTAAGGAAAATGTTAAATATAAAAATTCCTGACCCCAAACTTACAGGAAGTCTGGGACACTATGAAAAGTCCAAACCTAAGAGTAATAGGTATAGAGGAAGGTGAAGAAACCCAGGTCAAATACACAAGAAATGTCTTCCACAAAATCATAGAAGAAAATTTTCATAACCTAAAGAAGGAAATGCCAAAAAGATACAAGAAACATACAGGACACCAAATAGATTGGATCAGAAAAGAAAGTGTCCTTGTCACATTATAATCAAAACAGTAAACATACAGAACAAAGGATGAATATTAAAGCTGCAAGGAAAAAAGACCACGTAACATATAGAGGCAGATCTATTAAAATTATACCTTACTTCTAAATGGAGATTCGCAAAGTCAGAAGGGCTTAGACAGAGGCGATGCAGACTCCAAGAGACCACTGATGTCAGCCCAGATTATTATACCAAGCAAAACTTTCAATCACCATAGATAGAGAAAATAAGATATTCCATGAGAAAGTCAAATTTAAACAATAAGTATTTATAAATCCAGCATTAAAAAAGGTGCTAGAAGAAGAATTTCAACTCAAGGAGGTTAACAATATACACTAAAACACAGGAAATAAATAATCGCACACTAGCAGTACCACAAGTAAGAAGGTATTCATGTGGATACCACCACACACACACACATACACATATACCACACACCACCAACATCAAAATAACAGAATTAAGAATCATTGATCATCGATATCTTTGAATATCAGTGAATTTAATTCCCCAGTAAAAAGACACAGACTAACATAATAGATGTGAATACAAGAGCCATCCTTTTGCTACATCCAAGAAACTGCTGTGGGATGTCCTATATTCTGTGAATAGATGTTGCTATGATTGATTGATAAATAAAACACTGATTGGCCAGTAGCCAGGCAGTAAGTATAATGTAGTTGAGACAAGAAGAGAGGATAATGCTGGATGAAAGAACAGTGAGTGAGGAGACACTGCCAGCTGCCAAGAGGAGAAGCATGATGTAAGATACCAGTAAGCTACGAGCCATGTGGCAACTTATAGATGAATGGAAATGGGTTAATTTAAGATATAAGAACAGATAGCAAGAAGCCTGCCATGGCCATAGAGTTTATAAGTAATATAAGTCTCTGTGTGTTTACTTGTCAAGTGGGAGAGATTTGTCCCTACTGCTGGCAAGCCAGAACACAGACAAACTTCAGCTACAAGAAACTACCTCAATTTTAAGATAGACATTAATTACCTCAGTATAAAGGATTGGAAAAAGATGTTCCAAGCATATGGACCTGTGACACAAACTGGTATAGCCATTTTAATATCTAACAAAATAGACATCTAACCAAAATTAATCAAAAGAGATGGGGAAAGACACTGCACAGTCATCAATGGGAAAATCCACTAAGAGGACATTTCAATTCCTAATATCTATGCCCCGAACACAAGAGTATCTACTTTTGTAAAAGAAACACTACTACAGTATTTTTTAATCACATAATGACTATTTTTGTTTGTTTGTTTGTTTTTCAAGAGAGAGTTTCTCTGTGTAGCTTTGTGCCTTTCCTGGAACTCACTCTGTAGCCCAGGCTGGCCTCAAACCCATAGAGATCCGCCTGGCTCTGCCTCCCAAGTGCTGGGATTAAAGGCACGCACCACCACTACCCAGGTTATATTGCCTCTTTTTAATTTTTTCTTTTCTTTTTTAATTTTATAATTTGATTTAATTTTACGTATCAGCCACAGATTCCCCTGTCCTCCCTCCTCCCACCTCCCCCCAGCCCACCCCCCATTCAAATCTCCTCCAGGTCAAGTACTCCCCTGGGGATTCAGCTAATTTTCTTTCATTTTACATACCAACCACATTTCCCCCTCCTGTCCCTCCTCCTGCTCCCCACTTCCTCCCCTCCTCAACCCACTCCCCCATCCACTTCTCCAAAAGGGTAAGGCCTTCCATGGGGAGTCAACTAAACCTGGTACATTCAGTTGAGAAAGAACCAAGCCCCTCTCCCATGCATCAAGTTTGACTAAGTCTTCCCATCTTAGGCACTTACACACTGATAAGGGGAGGCTTCAGAACCCCACTCTCACAAACAGACAGGTCATCTGTCCAGACAAAATCTAAACAGCAAAATACTAGAACTAAAAAATGTTATAAACCAAATGGATCTAACAAATATTTATGTAGCATTTTATACAAACACAAAAGAATATAATAGATATAAACAATTTAAGTAGACCTATACCTCTTAGTGAAATAGCAGTCACTAAAAAAAAGTCCCAAACGAAAAAGCCCAGAGCTTTTTTATCACAGAATTCTAACAGACTTTCAAAGAAGAGTTAATGCCGATAATTCTCAATTATTATCCAAAATGGAAACAGAAGGAAAAGTGCCCAATTAATTTTATCTAGTCACAGTTACCCTGATACTCAAGCCACATAAAGAATCAAGAAAGAAATAGAATTACAGAACAATTTCCATCATGAACATAAAGGCAAAAAATACTCAATGAAATACTTGCAAATTAATTTAAGAATGCATTGAAATACCATCCATCATGATTAAGTAGGATTTATTTCAAAGATGCTGAGATGAATCAACATAGGAAAAAATCATTAATTTTAATCCACCTTATAAATAAACTAGAAAGGGAAAAACACACAATCATCTCATTAGGTGCCAAAAGAGCCTTTGATGATAATGTCTTTTCATGATAAAAGAACTAGAGAGTTTGAAGATACAAGGAATATACCTAAAAATAATAAATGCAGTTTGCAGGTAGCTTATAGCCAACATCAAACTAAATGGACAGAAACTCTAACCATTAAAATCAGGAACAAGATAATCTTTCCATATCTATTCAATATATTATTGAAGTTTTAGCTAGAGCAATAAGACAATTGAAGTAGATCAAGGGGATATTACTGGAAAGGAGGAAGTCAAAGTTTGTTTTTCATATGATATAGTATACACAAGTGAACATAAAATTTCCACTAGGAAACTCTTACAACTGATAGACACTTCCAGCAAAGTGGTTGGATATGAGACTAATTAAACAAAATCAGTAGCCCTCCTGTATACAAATGACACAGGGATTGAGATAGAAATCAGAGAAACAGCACCTTTCACAATAGTCTCAAATAATACACAGTATCTTGAGTAACTTAACAAGTGAAACACTTGTATGACAAAAAACTTCAAATCTTTAAAGAAAGAAATTGAAAATGTCAGATGAAAAGATTGCCAATGCTCAAGGATCAATAGGATTAACACAGTAAAAATGGCCATCCTACCAAAAGCAATCTTCAGATTCAATGCAATCCACATCAAAATTCCAACACGGTCCTTACAGACCTTGAAATGACAATTCTCATCTTCTTATGAAAAAACAAAAAACCCAAGAGAGCTCAAAAAATTTCCTAGTGAAAGAAGAACTCCTTGATTTCAAGTTGCCTTATAGAGATATAGTAACAAAAACCACATGTTATTGGCATAAAAACAGACAAGTTAATCAAATTGACTCAGACATAACTCACATACCTATGAATAAATTATTTTTTAAAAAGAAGCCAGAAATGTACCATGAAAAATGAAAATATCTTTAACCAATGATAGAGGTCAAGTTATATTTCTGATTGTAGCATAATGTAAATGCATTCATATTTTTCACCCTGCACAAAACTCAAATCCAAGTTGATCAAGACATCAACATAAAACCAGACACACTAACCTGATAGAAAAGAAGTTAGGTAATACCCTTGAACCCAATGCACATAAAACAACTTTCTGAACAGAACACCTATAGTAGTCACTAAGATCAACAACTAATGAGGCCTGCATGGGTTTGCACCACGTTCTTTGTGTGTATTTTAAGGCTATTAGCTTGGTGGCTTTGTGGGACTAAGAGTGGGTGTTTCTCTAACACTTTTACCTCCCTTTGGCACTCTTTTCCTTTTAATGAGTTGCCTTGTCCAGTCTCAATACGAAGACTTGTGCTTTGTCCCATGGATTCATGTTTTGTTGTGTTTGGTTGTTATCTCTTGGAGACCTGCTTCCTTCTATTGGGAAAGGGACGGGGTGGACCTGGGACAGAGGAGATGTGGGGGTGGAATTGGAAGGAGTGGAGGGAATGGTAAGAATTTGTAGTAAATAAAAATTAAGTGCATAGGTAAGTAAACAAATTTAAAAAATAAATGATACCCTGTACATTTAAAAAAAAATCCTAAATTTTATCCTTATGGGCCAGAAAAACTTAGTAAAAATTTTATTGCTTTTTTTTTTAGTTATGTTTTTCAAAATGAAGTAAAATTACACATTATACTAGTTACTTGGGCTTACATTGACTTTGAATTCCTGCAGAAGAGGTCATGAAGACCTTATAACAATGAAAAAGCTATTTTTAAGTTGATTCCATAATGGCAGGTGCCAAGACAATTTATTAAAACACTATATGTTCTGAAATTCAATTAAAGAGACTGCTGTTCTTTACCTTTTTGACTACTAATTCACTGAATGTGGAGCTGTAAGTCCTCAACAAGATTTTCTCATTCACAGAGTTTAAAATTTTATAATGTAGATCTTCTCAATTGGGTTAATCACATACAAAAAGAAGGGGGCTGTTTAACTGTAGAAGCTTCATGCCATGTCATTACGGGAATTACTGCCAATTTTATGTTACTGTGTTCTTAAAGTTTCAATGATGAAGTAATTTAGCTCATGTAAGATCAAGACTAAAATTGTCCATAGTGTTTGTCTCTCTGCTCTGCACAGTGAATGCAAAAAGGAAATCCACCTAGCTGAATCTGTTTTACTTCTCAATGTATTTTACTCCCCTGGTCAGAGCCAACAAAGGGTCCAAGACATAAGACAAGTTCAGTATAGAGACACTAGTATTGATAAATTCATAAAACCTTTTCAGTTTGTACTCAATTTTGGGACAAATTTACAATTAGAATCTTAGTGTCTTAGGGTGAAACATGCAAGCAAACCATCTGCAATTTTATCTTGTAACTATGCACATGATTTCATATTATATAGTTTCTTAATTTTTTATAATTAAAAGAAGGTCTGTTTATTGTGTGTGATGTTACATGTGTGCAAATGTGGATGCTTTCACTCATGGAAGCACTTGTCCAGGACTGAGGTTGATGTTAGAATGCTTTCTTCAATTTCTTCTCCATGATATTTCCTGATACTGGGTCTCTCTTTGGCTTGCGTCTCTCATTGGACATTGTGTTTTTCTGTTAATCTAGGTTTCCAGTGAGCTGTGAAGACCATCCTGTCACTAACCTCTATTCCTGTGCATGTGGAGGTTACTGACATTCACCAATATTCCTGACTTTTCCACATGTGCTGGGCATCCAAACTCAAGTCCTCCTCTGTGTGCTGTAAACACTTCTCCCACCGAGATATCACATTGTGCTTGCTGTATTTAAGCGCAAATATCAAAGGAATTGCTTCCTCTTTCATTACGTTATTATAAACCACATAAATTTTGTTTTAGTAATTGTTTATTTTATTTAGTTGCCAATTGCTGTGCATCTAAATTAATTGAATTCATTCTATACTATGTAACATCAGATGAAAATGATAATAAATATAATATGAAAATTATATTATCATTGATTTTAAACATATTGATTTTCATTTTAAATTTGTTATAAAACACAGGGTTTTGACAAAATACAATTATGCTGTAATCTTCTAAACACTCCCAGCATTAACATTTAAATGTAGATCAAATCCTTATTCACTGTACAGCAAAAGCAGTGGTATTAGTCAGTTTATTAGATATTATTTTCAAAATTCAGACTTCTGGATCTAGACATGTGTGACTGTAAAACATGTGTATAATTTATTTTGCCATGATTTTTTTTCTGAGGAAGTATTTTTTTTAATTTATACCAAAGGAGAGTAAATGCCTTTCAACTCATAAAACAGCACTTTTGATTATAGAGATTTTTATGTTTTGAATCTATGATCAGTTGGACTTTCAATGCTGAAATGTCTTAGGCTCAAGTTCTAAGTCTATGGAGACTAAAATGTAAGAAATAGTTTTCACTTCCGCTTTTGAAAATGATAAAAATAAAAAGATAAAAGCAAATATTGTCATCTCTGTGGAGAAAGTGTGTGCTTGCAGAGAATTTATGGTATGCATTGCCAATGTGAGAGATGGGATACCCCAGTTTAGACCATGCTCTGACAACATCAGGGATGATTCAGTTTTAGGAGTGCTCATCTTGTGAACTAGAGAAGTGTGGAGCCCCTTTCCGTCATAGAAACAGTACTTTCATTTGTGGGAAACTTTGATAAATAGCAGTACTTTTAAAATCTCTATTGCGTGTCTTGTCATGTCTTTTATTCTAACCCTTAGGAAAAATGCAAAAAGAAAAAAATTCCTGCCATAAAACTTTTCTGAAGAAAATTTCTCAAGGAGCTGTGACCTGTATTTTTTTTCAGTCACTAAAACAGACACACAGAGAAACAAAAACACCAATCATCATAGCTCATGTTATAGTCTTGTCAGGGTAGCTGGCTGAATACTGTGTATTCATTCGGAACCTCTCAGACTACTCTACTTTTAAAATGTAAGCACTGAGGAACCATGCTAGATCACTTCAGATTATTTTCATAGGAAGTAAAACGGTGAATTTCTTAGTATCTCAGAGACTTGGCACAAAGTAAAATGTCAAATAAACACTTCCAAAGAAAGAGTGCCCTGCTTCTGGTGAAGCATAATGCTGTCCTGGGTACTCAGACATTAGATTGTTTCTGTCTCAGTCTGTCCTTTTCTTATTGCTAGGGGACCAGCTGTCTGTAAAGCAACACTCATAGGTGAGTGCAGTGGAGCAGCAGCCCATCTTATGCAGCCATTCTGTTCAGAGAGGGCTCTGTGCACAGGCTAATAGAGATTTGCTTATGGAGAGGAACTCTTGATCTAAACATCTCTCCACAGGTCTAGGAAGCAAATTATATTGTCATTGCTAATCCAAAATCTAAAAGAGTTGGTCTTTCATTTGGTTTACTTGTTCTAATTGTCAGTATTTCTTTGAAAATCTCTTTAGGTCATAGTTTATTGTGACTTACTGCCTCCAAGCATTCTAAAATACTACAGCCAAATGTGTACTGCCGATAATTTGGGTCTTTGGTTGTAGAAGGCAACCAAACTTGTTATCTTCTCAAGTAGAGTGCTTCAGTTGGGTTGTATCATGAGTTTACCAGTCCTCACAGGAACATATAACAAATGTAAGATTCTATACATACCTTACTATTTCTACAGACATCTCCAGCACACCCAGGGTAAACACAAGTCTTCTGGGCCTGTGAATGTTTGTATCACAGATGTCAAGGAAGGCTATAAGAGCTTCTCAAAAAATTCTTTCTCTTCTAGTTCATATGTCTTTTAAATTTATTCTACAATATTATCCAATATCTGTTATTGAACCAACAATTAATTCTTATTTTATTATCACTAGTAGAGAATGAATTTTTAAAAAAAATGAATTCCAACATAATATTTTTATTGATTATTTGGGAATTTCACATAATGCAACCCAAACACATTTGCTTCCCAGTTCTCCCAGGTCCAGTCTTCCATCCTTGTGATCCCAAAAAAGAAGAGAGAAAACAAAATAATAAACAACAAGAAAAAAAAACCCAAGTCCAATTGTGTTGCTCATATACTCACTGAAGTATGGCCAGTGTCCAGTCCCTTAAAAAAACTGAGTCCTTCCATACCACCACCGCCACCAGAAGCTATCAGTTGTGAAGAGCTACACTTGAGCATCCTTATCACAATTTTAAGAGTTCCCTTGGATGGCCTCTTGTCTAGGCTGTTACTTCTTTTTTTAGGGGTGGGGTTAGGAGGTCAGGGCTTGTTACAGAAGCCCTCTTTGACTCTCTTTCTACTATGGGATCATCTTTTGTAATATATATATTACTCTCATTGGCTAATAAAGAGCTGATTGAATATACAATAGAGAGGTAGAAAAGATCGAGGAATGTGTGTGGTGGAGGGCAGCTGAACTAGAGACCCAACAACAGGGAAGGGTGTGAGAGAAGGCTGCCATCAATGTGGGAACATGTATAGTGTTGGCAGGGTGGTGTGAAGCAGTTGGAGCTTGTGCAGACTCACTCCCCAAACATTGTGCCCAGCTGCACAACCACTCTGATTCTGAGCAATGGCGGAATGTCTGAGGAAAGCAACTCTGAGACACCATCTTACACTGGTCAGAATGGCTAAGATCAAAAGCAATGAGGACAGCTTATGTTGGAGAGGATGTGGAGTATGGGAAACATTCCTCCAATGATGGTGAGAGTGTAAACTTGTACAGCCACTTTGGAAACTAATATGGCGGTTTCTCAGAAAATTGGGAATCAATCTACCTCAAGACCCAGAGAAAACATTCTTGGGCAGATACCTAAAGGATGCTCAATCACACCACAAGGACACTTGCTCAGCTATGTTCAGAGCAGCATTATTTGTAATAGCTAGAATCTGGAAACAACCTAGACATCCTTCAACCAAAGAATAAATAAAGAAAATGGAGTACATTTACACAATGGAGTATTACTTGGTCTTAAAAAAACAATGACACCATGAAATTTGCAGACAAATTTCACGGATGGAACTAGAAAAAAATCATCCTGATTGAGGTAACCCAGACCCAGAAAGAGAAATACAGTGTGCACTCACTCATAAGTGGATAGTAGATGTAAAGCAAAGGATAAGCAGGCTACAGTCCACAGCCCTAGAGAAACTAGGTAAGATTGAGGTCCCAGAGAGGGATGCATAGATCACCTTAAAAAGGAAATAGATGAGATCTCCTGGGTAAGTTGAGGGTAGATGGGAGGTAAGGGGTAGGGTATGGGGGATGGGAACATGTGGGATCGGGATGGTTGAGTTGGTGGAGGGATGGAGAGGGAGAGCAATGAAAGAGATATCTGGATGGAGGGGGCCATTGTGTGATTAGGGAGAAGCCTGGTGCCAGGGATACTCACAGGAATCCTCAAGGATGACCCCAGCTAAAATCCTAGCAATAGTGCAGAGGGTGCCTGAACTGGCCTTCTCCTGTAAACAGACTGGCGACTGCCCTAATTGTCATCATAGAATCTTCATCCAGCAGCTGTTGGAAGCAGATGCAGAGATCCACAGCCAAGCACTGGGACGAGCTCCAGGAGTCCAATTGAAGAGAGGGACGAGGAATTATATAAGCAAAGGGAGTTGAGGTCATAAAGGGGAATCCCACAGAGATAGATGACTGGAGCTCAAGGGTGCTTACAGATTCTAGACTGATAGCTAAGGTGCCTGCATGGGACCAAACCTAGGCTCCCTGCATGTGGGTGACAGTTGTGTAGCTTGGTCTGTTTGTGGCAGCCCTAGCAGTGTGACCAGGATCTGTCCCTGGTGCATGAGCTGGCTCTTTGGAACTTATTCTCCTTGATGGGATGCCTTGATCACCCTTGATGCATGGGGGAGAAGCTGGTTCCTGCCTCCACTCAATATGCTATGCTTTGATTCCGATGGGAGGCCTTACCATTTCTGAGAAGTGGGTGGAGAGATAGAAAAGACATGGGAGAAGAGAACAGCAGGAGAGGAGGGAGTGAAACTGTGGTTGGCATGTAAAATAAAGTTTAAAAAATTAATAAAAAACTAGATGATCAATGAGTCTCATCTGGGATATCTTACTATTGCCAAGAGTCAGGGTAATCTTGAAGCTAGGCAGTATATTTGCAGACAGGTTCTGTGTGAGCTTCAGGCTGCTACACACCTCTCAAGTGGCCAGTGGGTCTAGGACTAGCCCTATTCAATAATGACATCTGATTCTGAAGTACCAGCTTTCCCACATGCTCCAGCAGCTTAAAAATTGTGTAGACGTTTGGGAGGATTAAGTCAAAATGTTGGATCTAGGCTCAGATGGCAGCAAAGTTGGTCATCCTAAGGTTTCCCCACCCCACAAGCAGACCTTCCACTCCCCTGAGACTATGTATTTACACTAATAAAAGTGCTTGAATTAAAACTGAGCTTGAATTGGAATTGTCAGTATAAACTCAAGTGTGCATATAGATATATATGTTACAAATGGAGAGATAGATAGATCTTTCCATAAAACATAATAAAGTATATACTTGGAAGATTGTATGGATTAATTTATGGTCTGACCTCTTTATTCTTTATATATCTAAATATTTGACATTCTATAATATACCAATACATAAATTCTGGCTTCCTTCCCATGACAACAATAGTCAGAATAAAAGGAAATACAATAGTCAGAAGTTGGTTTATAAATCTGATTTCCTGTGTATGTCTGTATTTACTATAGTTTGAAAGTATCTTTACCTTAGAAAAAGCTTACCACAAAGAAGTCCCAACTTGGAGGCAAAAAAAAAAAAGAAAGAAAAAGAAAAATAATACAATAGCACTGAAATGCTTAGTGGCCAGATATTTTTTTTATAAATGTAAATTGCTCTAAATAAAGACAGGTATGATCTGGTATTTGAATCCCTTGATGTTGCAAAAAACAAACAAACAAAAGAAAACAAACAAACAAACAAAACAAAATAAGCTTGGAATATTTATTTGTCACAGTTCTTGCTGCTGTGACAAATGCCTGATAAAAAGCATCTCAAGTAAAGAAGAGTTTCATTTTCCTCAAGACTTGAGAAAGTACAGTAAAAAATAGGTGTAAAATAATAGGGTGGTAGAATGGTTGTGTTGTGACTGGTCATGTGTCAAAAGTCAAGAAAATAAACAGAAAATGATGAATTCTGTTGGTTGGTTTCATTACTCCTCTTGGTCCAAACTATGGAATGGTGCTACCCACATTAGGATCAGTCTTTCTTTCTCAGTTAAATCTTCTTGGAAATATTGGCAGACACACTCAGAGGCATATTTCAGAGGCATATTTCAGTGATGGTTCTTAACGCAGTCAGGTTGACAATAAATATTTACCACCACAAATATCTTGCTCCATAAATACTTACAATCTTCCAAGAATAATAAGGACATGTTAAAAACAAATTCATAGATGCCAGTTGACATACTGCATGCCTGTGGAGACTGCCAGAGAACAGTGACAAAATTCATTAAAATAGCTACAGTTGATCTGTCACAACTCAGCACAGGCAGCTAAATATTCAATTATCTAATTCTGCATCTCAAACAAGTATGATATGTAGAGCCTCAAGCATAGGTTATAATTGCTTGAATAAACCACTGGATTCACTGGATCTAAAATTAGATTGGTTAAGGGAAAAATGTACATCATAATAATCAAGTAAAGCTATAATGGAACAGATCAGGCAGACTCAATGAGAGTGTGAGAAACTAAGAGTGAGTAAGAAATCTAAAGGGCTGAATCCCAGAGAGTACAAATTCATAAATTCTATCTCAGTAACCTCTCTCAGATTCTCTGAAATCTCTCTGTAATGGAAACAACTTTCACCAAGTCATAAATTCACATTTGTTGCTTCATGCAGAAACTGAAACTCAGAACTCTCAAGCATTATACAATGGTCCATGTACATCTGTTGTTTCTTTTTGATTTTTAATATTTTTGTTAATTCTTTGAGAATTTTATACAATGTAACAAATATATAGACTCCTCTTTTACCTCCGTCTAGATCCACAATTACTTTTCTTACCCACTCAAGTGTGTGTTCTTTTAAAAAAATAAAGAACTAAAAATGAAATATATTGAGTCCAGTGTGTGCTGCCTATATAATCTTAGGTATGGGCTCATCCACTGGAGCTTGACCTCTCTATAAGGGGCCATACTCTTAAAGGAAACTTATTCTCCTACTCCTAGGAATTACCAATCGAAACAAACAAAAAAATCTCTTCAGTTAGGTGCCTGGCTTTGTGCCCACCTTCCATCTTCCATTGTAGGATTTATCTTTCTGGAGGTTGTGTAGATCATACATATTCTGTAACAACAGGTGTAAGTTTGTATATTCAACTACCATTGTATGTCTGGAAAGTGCTGTTTACTTGTCATAATCAATTGCATCTCTTCCTCGATGATTCTAGAGCCTTAAGTAGAACAGTTTTGGTATAAATTGCTCATTTAAAACTGAGCAGTTCCCTTGCTCTTTTTCATTACACTTGGCCCAGTTGTGAGTTTCTATATTCATCACCATATACAGATTAAAAAAATCTCTGTGAAGAGTTGGGAAATGCACTAATCTATGATAACATAAGGATGTGTTTAATACTATGTTTATTTTAAAGAATGATGATAGTACGTTCTCCCTAGAGCCTATGTTCTTTTTATTGACAGTTTCTTGACCTTGATAACTCCCAGGTACTCCACCTTGAAGAGAAAGCTTTAAATCTAATCATAAAGTGGTTGGTTACTCCAATGGCATCAATGTCAGTATAAACCAGTGAGTAAACCCTGATAGGTTGCTTATTATTGTCGCTCAGAGTTCACATCTAAGTAAAACTAATGATTACTTTTCCTATCTAGTAAGTGTGCACAGGATCTTCCAGCACTAGGAAAGTTAGATTATAGGAATGGAGCTTCCAATTTAGGAGAAGCTTGATTTCTCCATGATCAATCTTATGATGTCTTCAGCAATAGGATCATATTGTCAATTTCTGGAAATTAACAAAATCAAAGGCAATATATGTAATATTTGAAGTAAAATGGATCTTATTCACCTCCAAAAGAGGTAACCTGTTCTTGACAATGAACTTAAGTTAGCCAGTGTTCTCTATTTAGGGACATTGTCACTGAATTATTGAGTAACTAAATTTTAACTCTATTTTATATATGTACATATGCATATTTTAAAACAGTTCTGTGATAGAAGAATTTCTTAAGACTTTTTCCAATAGTTCCTTGTATATTATGTTGAAGAATCTAAAACAAAATAATAAATTTGATTCCCCAGTTTGGGAATGCCAAATGGAACATATCAACAGATATTTCTGAAAATACCAGGCTGAAATATGAATACCCATTTCACTTCTTGGGAAAGGAAACATGAAAATCCTTTCTTTCCTGGGATGTTCACTGTTTGGAAGAATGTTTCAGTGGCAATTTGTTAGCTTATAATTTTTAATTAAACACTTACAAAACAAGCCTGAATACTGCTGAGAGAAATGAAACTCATGTAAGAATCAAGAGATTATATAAGTAGGAAAAAATAGACTTGAAATGCATCAGAACAGAGGGTAAATTCTTGGGTATCTCTGTGGATCATAAGAGAAGTTCAAGCATGAAGACTGTGTGCTGCAGCTGTTTCTTTGTGTCTTGAATTATATGTTTAAAATCCCAATTCCACAGAGTATCTTTTGACAGAATGTGCTTTCCTAGGGTCCATTTTACTTTGGTAAGTTAAAGAATCATAACAGTAGAGATAACCCAAAGTCTGTTATAGAAATGTGGAAGACACTAATATATCTCTGAAATTCCTCCTCCTCCTTCTTTTTTCTTCCTCTTCTTCTCCCCCATTCAGCTCTATGAATGGTAATTCTTTTAATGAGTGAAAGATGATAAGGTAGTAAGAAGGAATGACTAAAAAGTCTGGTATGATTGAAGATAATTCTATCATTTGGTATAAACAATATTTTTTCCTAGTGTTTTCAAATATAATGTATATTCAACACCCTTTTGTAAGGAATTTTCCTAATGTTGCTCATGTGTGTGCTCATGAGCATTTGTAGGCTTTCTTTTTGTCAGACAGGCATGGTGGCACACATCTTCAATCCCAGCACTTAGGAAGCAGAGCTCTATGAGCTTGAGATCAGTTTGGTTTACAAAGAGAGTTGCAGAATTCCCAGAGCTGTACACAAGAAATACTGTCTCAAAAAAACAAATTATTCTTAGAAAATCATATGCATGAACTTTCACTTTCCAAAAGACTGTGCACAGGCATAAAAAAAATATGATGTGTAAATTATATTTGTTTGCAAATGTTTATATCCTCTCTTAGCTCACTAATTAAAACCTAGGTATTCAATGGTTCTTATCATAATAATTTTTAACCCATGGAACTAACTAAGTCATAAGGAGATGTTTTTTATAATTCTTAGCTCTAGGAATGCTTATATTGTTATTTGTAAATACCATATACAAAATTCTAGAATAACTTATATTTTAAGATGTTTTACAATTAAATGTAATATTTGTATTTATTGGAAAACCTATATTTGCCTCCAATGAGCTACCAAGTATAAAAAACTGTTGATAAGTAATTTCAATTATTTTATCTCTTCTTTTATATAATTTATTATTGATCTCTTCAGTGATTCTGTACATTGATATTTCATTTCAAATATTTAACCTTCACAATATAATTTATCTACTAGCTTCATTTACTCATTTACTGGAAACAAATGAAACTTCAGAAATCAGTTTGTATACTGAAAAGCATTAAAGTGTAATATGATCATTTTATTGATACTAAATTTATTGAGGTAAATAGCACAAAATTTTAATAATTTGGAATGATTGTAATAACAAAATGATTACTAGGTTAAACTTTGATGTTGAGCTGTTTCAGCATATAGTATGGAATGCTGAATTCATTAAGATGTTTCTTGTGGTTCACACCAAAATTAGAGTAAAACAGGGTTTTTCCAACCTCTTAAGCTGCCAGGAGGTCAGCTCATCCTATCTATAGGTTCACTGTGCAATATTAACCCTCAAATAAATAAAAACATGATGTTGAGATTCTGATACTTTTTTTTTTGTTTTGTTTTTTCAAGACAGGGTTTCTCTGTATAGCTTTGTGCCTTTCTTGAAACTCGCTTTGTAGAGCAGGATAGCCTCAAACTCACAGAGATCCACCTGCCTCTGCCTCCGAAGTGCTGGGATTAAAGACATGTGCCACCACTGCTGGGCCAAGATTCTGATACTTTTATAGACTTACTTAAAAATTTCTTATATTCAAATCTGCAGAACACTTAGTTATATAAAGTTAGATCATCATCATCATCATTATAGTCATCATCATCCTCATCACCTTTCTCATATTGAGAACTAGTCTTATAGTATCAATTCCTCACTCTCCCGGAATTCCATATGTAGTCTAGAGTGGTCTTAAACTCGAATCATTTTGCCTTTTCCTCCTAAGTGCAAGGGTTACGTGTATAGACTATTATACTTGACACTGAGTTTTGTTAAAAGTTTTACTCTTATTAACCTGAATATAATACGATAAATCTGAGCAGAAATATGATGTACACTCTCACATCTCTGCAAATAATTTATCATGATCCATCTTCACAGTGATGTCACTGTAAATGAAATGTGGATTTTGTTTTCAAAATACTCTGTAGTGATCCAGGCAATGGTGGTGGTGCATGTCTTTAATCCTAGTACTTGGGAGACAGAGCCAGGCAGATCTCTGTGAGTTCGAGGCCAGCCTGGTCTACAGAGCAAGATCCAGGACAGGCACCAAAACTACACAGAGAAATCATATCTTGAAAACAAAAACAAAACAAAACAAAACAAAAAAACAACTCTATGGTGGATGTGAAGACATATGATTCAAGGACCATTTAAATGCTTAATTTTAATTCACATTAATTTTACATTTTCCAATCATTTATTTTACTAACATTGACAATCAATTTTAGATGCCATTAATTTTCAAATAACTGAGAAATGAGGAAATAATCATCTTTCTAATTTTTTCACCATAAAGATGGAGAGAACAATCAGTTAACAATTATGTAGACTCTAGGGACTACCCCAGCATTTCACATAATAAAGATAACCTGGATTATGTGATAATACTTTCATGGTTCACTGAAGTTTATGTGTCCCTATAACTTACACAGTTAGTATTCAGTGGGAGATAGTCAGTAAAGAATTAAGCTTAGAGACAGCAAAGAAACACCTCCATAGAGATGAACCTTGAAAAAATGCAAGAAAGTTAGTTATTCCCTAACTTACATTATGGGATATAGCCTATGTGATTAATTTGTATGAATTTTGTTTTGAAAGATATTGGAAACTGTGAGAAGTTGGAAGAGGGATTTGCATAATCAGTTGTTAAAGTTTTCTTTATAGAGCATATTGAACATAGACTAAAATGTACATCCTTAAGGAGTATAATGACTCATATGGTTACTATAAAGAAAAAACAGAGACATGAGTACATAAAACAGATGAGACCAGAAAGACCAAAACAGACTTGCAAGTAGGATCTGTGTGACTAGGCAGAAGGTTCAGGTTAGACTAGAGCTATGTTTTAGCAGCTCTAATGAGTTCATATATCATATTAGAAAAGTACCTCATTTTCTCTTTATAGGACCATTTATATGTTCTTTGTATATGTGATTATCAATTTTCTTTTCTTATAAGTAGATGTCTTAATTTATTGATGAACATCATAAAACATTGCAAAGCTTATGAATAAAATTGTGACTAATCATTATGGAGCTATTCTTGTACCTCAAGTAACTATGGAGTTGGGGAAAACATAGATCTGCTCCTATAAAAATGAGTGATCAATAGATTTTTTGGCAATTGTTAATTGTACAAGAGTCTGAAATAAAAGGAAATGGAAAGATTGCCAGAGTAACCCTGGGATTATGCCTGAGAGGAGGGATCAAACCCAAACATAGATATTCACCACACTGCTCTCTTCTGAACATACTGATGATCAGAAAAGTTATTTCACCAGGATATTCATGTGACAAAAGTTAATTTGAATTTTGTCATTTTTGAATAAAACTGGACTTTTCTAGTGGTCAGTGATTTTCCTATAGCCTGGCAAAGGGTTTCTTGGGTGATATATATATATATATATATATATATATATATATATATATATATATATAATTATTTTCTTTCATGTATTCCTTGTTCTCTTAGTAGATAGCAGATCCATATTATCATTCCAGATTTCTTACCTTCATATCATTCTTTCCTACATTGTTCACTGAACTCCACTGTACCATCTTCTCTTTGTAAACCAAAATATGTACAAGTGGTAGTAGGAGAGATGTGAAAGGAGAAAAGTAGAGGATGGTGATAGGGTGATCTGGTTCCTATTAAATACTGTCATGGTCTGAAAAGAAGGATTGAGAAGCCAGATCTAAATGCTAATAAGCAGTTAAATCCTGTTTAAAACACACATAGCTGTTTTTGTGGTTTACACAGACACAGTTAGAACTTAAGAAATAACTATAAAGTATTGCAAGATCCAGTGCCATTGGAATTCTATTCTGAATACATACAATGAGGATATCCAAAATACATTACCAAACTCCTTCTATGAGGCTACAATTACCCTGATTCCTAAACCAAACAAGGATACAACAAAGAAAGAGAACTACAGACCGATCTCCCTCATGAACATTGATGCAAAAATACTCAATAAAATATTGGCAAACAGACTCCAAGAACACATCAGAACAATTATCCACCATGATCAAGTAGGCTTCATCCCAGGGATGCAAGGGTGGTTCAACATACGAAAGTCCATCAACGTAATACACCATATAAACAAACTCAAAGAAAAAACCACATGATCATCTCACTAGATGCAGAAAAGGCATTTGAAAAAATCCAACACCCCTTCATGATAAAAGTCTTGGAGCGATCAGGAATACGGGGAACATACCTAAACATAATAAAGGCAATATATAGCAAACCAACAGCCAACATCAAATTAAATGGAGAGAAACTCAAAGCAATTCCACTAAAATAAGGAACGAGGCAAGGCTGTTCACTCTCCCCATACTTATTCAATATAGTACTTGAAGTTCTAGCCAGAGCAATAAGACAACATAAGGAGATTAAGGGGATACAAATTGGAAAGGAAGAAGTCAAGCTTTCCCTATTTGCAGATGACATGATAGTATACTTGAGTGACCCCAAAGATTCCACCCAGGAATTGATAAAGCTTATAAACACCTTCAGCAACATAGCAGGATACAAGATCAACTCAAAAAAATCAGTAGCCCTCCTATATACAATGGACAAAGAAGCTGAGAAGACAATTATAGATACATGACCCTTTACAATAGCCAATAATAATAAAGCTTTTATTGAATTATGGGCAGTGCCTTAGATTATCATATTTACCAGCCTAGAAATTTACTAAGAAATAAAGGTAATAATAGCAAGGCTCTTTTTAGCATAGAGAAAACAATAGTCCATGTTGTGTAAAGAAAATTGCCTACTTGAAGAGACCAGATGAATGGAAATAAAATGCATAATGTTCATATTATTTAAATCCAGAGGATGTCCATCCTTGCCAAAGTTATGTTATCTTTGGAATAGCACAGTATAATATTCATCTTCAAAGCTACCAATACAGTGCTAATGAGAAACATCCTATCATCTCTAACTAGTCAATGATGGTGTTCTCTTTCAGGCAAGATTGAGTCATAAAATAATGAAATGGAATTAGCAAAGTTACTTGTTAGAGCTTCAGCATCATGTGTCTGAAGTCTGCAGTCACTACAGACTGAAGTCTGAAGTCAGTAGTAGCTATCAAGGATAGAAGTTATCAAAGGGCCGTGCAACATAGAGAAATGTTAAACAAGGTACAGTGTCTAGGAGAAAATTTTTTAAAATGAATATCTACTGACCATGAAAGGAATTAAGAAATCAAAAGGTTGTAAATCACTTCATTTAATAAAACTGTGTTTATAATGTACACTAGAACCAAATAATTAAACTCATATAAGTGACTGGTATGGGACTCAGTGCCTAAAGCATGAGGATCTGAGCTCAAATTAGCAGCATCCACCTAAAATCTCTGATGTACAGGTCTCTACTTATCTTCTTAGAGTTGGAGATTAGCGGGAAAGATACAAAAAACAGGAGAATAACATGATCTTTCCTGACCAGTTAGTCTAGCTGAATTAGAATCAAGCTCCATATTCAGTGAGAGAACCTGCTTCAAAACAAATAATGTGGTAAGTAATAGTAGAGAAAACTTGATGTCTATCTTCATGCTTCATACGCATACAGACATCAAAAAGAAAAATAAATAATAAATAAATGAAGGAAGCAAGGAAGAAGAAATGATTTTGGCCATCTGTATACTTCCTTTGAAGTAAATTCTATTCAAATTCTTTGGTTATTTTAATTTTCATTCTTTTAACAAGTTTTGATTGATTAATGATTATTATATTGATTTATGCAATACTAACAAACCAGCCTGCCTCATTTAGGCTCAAAGACCAACTTTCAGTAAAAATGAACTAGGTTCATTTTTATGATTAAATCTACTTCTCAAGGATTGCGCTATATCCCATCTATAACCTTAACAACACATGGTTCTTTGCTAGCTGTTCCAGGAAAGGGCAACCAATCCTGTGTTTAAAAAGGTTATTATGGACATCTTGTTATGACTATGTGTGTTATGACCATGTTGTTATATCCAGCTTTTTATGACCACACTTTTATGATATTTTTTATGACCACCTTACAACCATGTCTTTCTTTCAGAAGGTTGTTATGACCAACTTGCTAGGTTTACGTTCTTCATCAGAACAACCACTATTATAGAGGCTAGAAAATGGTGGCACACACACCTTTAATCCTTGCATTCTGAAGGCAGAGATCCATCTGGATCTCTGTGAGTTCAAAGCCACACTGGAAACAGCCAGGCATAGTGACACACCTCTTTAATCCCAAGAAGTGATGGCACAAAGCAGAAAGGTATATAAAGCATGAGGACCAGGAACTAGAGCCTGTTAGGCTTTCAGACTTTTTTTTTTTTTTTTTTTTTGTTTTTTTTTTTGTTTTTTGTTTTTCGAGACAGGGTTTCTCTGCGTAGCTTTGCGCCTTTCCTGGAGCTCACTTGGTAGCCCAGGCTGGCCTCGAACTCACAGAGATCCGCCTGGCTCTGCCTCCCGAGTGCTGGGATTAAAGGCGTGTGCCACCACTGCCCGGCTAGGCTTTCAGACTTTTGAGCAGCAGTTCAGCTGAGATGCATTTGCATGAGGACTCAGAGGCTTCCAGTCTGAGGAAAGAGAATCAGCTGAAGAATTGGCAAGGTGAGGTGGCTGTGGCTTGTTCTGTTTCTTTGATCATTCAGCATTCACACCAATACCTGGCTCTGGGTTTGTTTTTATTAAGACCTTCTAACAATTCATGCTACACCATGGCTTAAGGAGAGACAGCCCATGCACATGAGGCAAAAAGCTTACTTTAATTAATGTTGCCATGATTTGAGTCAGAGGTCTTTCTCCTTACATCTATGGGATTAGCAATACACACACACACACACACACACACACACACACACACACACACACACACACACACATTGTATATCTATGTGTATATTATGCCATGATTATGTTGGTATAGTTAGTACATATGCTACCTTAAATATTGCTTATTTTTGTATCTACTTATTCCATCCATCTATTTGCTATTGCTGAGTACAAACCTCTGATCTGTCAAAAATAAAACTGGTCCTTTCTTTTCTATCTAACCACAGCATTTTATGCCCACATCCTCAGCTCCCTGCCCTCCTGATATAATCTAGTTACACTATCCTATTCTTAATAACTATGATATCAACTTTTATATTATACATAAAATTGAGATTATGCAGTGTTTTTCTTTTTTTTTCTTTTAGTATGTCTTCAAGGTCCAACCATATTTCTCTGAAAGGCTTTCAATATTTTTAATGGTTAATTAGTACTTCAATCAGAAAAACTATGTATCATTTTTGCTCACTGGTATAGAAAATTAAGATGGATTCCACATCTCAGCTATTGTGAATGGTTCTGAAATAAGCAAGGGGTACAACCATGCTGTTGATTTGATGATTTCAGATCCTTATATGCTAAATTAATGCAGATTCTGATGATACAATTGTATGACATAACATTGTAAAGACTATCCTAAACTTGTTAAATTTTATGAATAAATTCTGCAGACTGCAGTGTAAAAGTCAATAATAGAAGTTGTTGTTTAGAAAATACTAAATTTTTGAAAAATAAGTAAAAAAAACACATTGAAACAATTAAAGCAAAATACATAAATAAAAATCTATAATAAATTTAGTTAAAGAAATAGAATAGAATCATATTGACAACTATAAAGCATTGTTGAAGGAAACCATACAGAAATAGGCAGAACAGTATCACATATCATGGTTGTAAAGGAATATTCAATGTCGCTAATACCCCAGCTCATGAGCATAAGCTTTTCAATCTCACACAAATGATGTTTGAAAAGCAATGGGAAGGCAGTATAAAATTCATGAGAGAACAAATGACCATGAAAGGTCAAACACTCAAGCTTAAAAATGCAAAGCCAGAGGCATCACAATAGGAATTCAGCATGTGGTGGAATATGTCAATTAGTAACAAAACTTGATCGTGTTGCCATCAGATCAGACTCACAATGACAGAAAAATATGTCATACTGCTGAGAAATGAAGCCATTCACCTGCAGTCAGGTGTGTTTATAAAAGTGCTAAGAATATACAGTGCAAACAGTATAATCCCCTCAACAAATGGTGTTTAGAAACTGGTTAATCATGTTGACCAGAGTTAAATTGGATTCCTATTTCATATCATCTGCAAGAATGAGCTGAACATAGAGTACAAACTTAAATACAAGAAATGACATTTTTTAGAGTATGAGAAGGAAATATAGCACAGGACTTCATGGGAGGATATGGGTATCTTGTATATGACCTCAGAAGCATGGGGACAATAGTGAAAACAAAAAGTGAATTCCATCAAAATAGTCTTTAATAGCAGGTGTCTTAGTTAGGTTTCTATTGCTGTGATAAAACACTGACCAAAACAAACTTGGTGATAGAAGGGTTATTTGGCATACATATCTAGGATCACAGTCTATTGAGGGAGACCAAGGTAGGAACTCAGGACAGGAACATGGAGGCAGGAACTAAAGCAAAGACTGAGGAGCGCTGCTTACTCACTTGCTCTTCTAGGCTTGCTCTGCCTGCTTTCTTATACCACCCAAGATCACCTGCCCAGGGGTGGTGCTGCCATTGTGGATTGAGTTATCCCACATTAATCATTAATCAAGAAAATAAGCTACAATCTGGTGTAAGTCAATGTGATAGAGGCATTTTATCAATTGAGGTTCACTTTTCCAGATAACTCTATCTTGATACAAATAACTAAGACATAAGAAAACAATCAGGAAAAGAAATAAAAAAAAGCTTACAAAATGTGATAATAAATAATAATAATAAATGAAATACTAAAAAGTGAAGGCTATAGAGGCACATTCCTACAGCATTTATGTGCTGTGGGATGGTCTGTATGTCAAATTGCTCTGATTGGTCAATAAATAAAACACTGGGCAGTGGCTAGGCAAGAAGTATAGGCAGGACTAACAGAGAGGAGAAAAGAAAGAACAGGAAGGCTGAAGGAGTCACTGCCAGCCGCCACCATGACAAGCAGCATGTGAAGATGCCGGTAAGCCATGAGCCACGTGGCAAGGTATAGATTTATGGGAATGGATTAATTTAAGCTATAAGAACAGTTAGCAAGAAGCCTGCCATGGCCATACACTTTGTAAGCAGTATAAGTCTCTGTGTTTACTTCGTTGGGTCTGAGAGGCTGTGGGACTGGCGGGTGACAAAGATTTGTCCTGACTATGGGCAAGGCAGGAAAACTCTAGTTACATTTATGCATTCATTTCTGCAGTATTTCAAGATTAAATAGCACTTGACACTTAAATTATATAGAAATAAACACTGAATTTAGAGAGATAGAAAGATGCACAAACAAAAGACAGAAAGATGTTTATATAAACTATAAAATAATCCATATATACCTGTACTTGCACACATAAATATAATAAAAAAATTTCCTCAGCAGACATATCATAAAACAAAGACCACACAAATGAAAACAGAAACTATCATTAACAGTTCATGATATCCAGCAACAAAATGAGAAACAAACACCTTTATTTTGAAGAAATTCCAATGGCAGAAAAAGAAATCAAACATTTCGCCTGGAAATAAATATAAAAACTTCAGATACACTCCATTTAGTGGTGCTATATTTAGCATGAAGAAGCTGGAGGTCTGTGCATTTTATGAGACTAAACTGAGTAACACAACACAAAAACCTGTGTGCCTTATAGAGTTAAGGGAGTTAGATACATGCAATTCTAGATGACTAGTCCCAAAAGATATAAAATTACAGTAGGATCCACATAGAAACCAGTCCTCATATTAAAGGAAGGAGTATCACAGAGTACAAGGAGATTCAGAATATAAGTTGTTTCTTTTGACATGACATCTATGCCATGAGCATACTTTAGGATTGAGAGTTGGATGTTAGTCTCTCCATGTTGCAGTTGATTAATCGCTCTGGGTCTGAGCGGCTGTGGGCCTGGAGGGTAAGAGAGATTTGTCCTGACTGTGGGCCAGGCAGAAAAACTCAAGCTACAAGTCTCTCCATGTTGCAGTTGATTAATCACTCCAAAACTGGATTACCTAATATTTATTTACTTATATACATAATGTGATTGTTTCTACAGGACATATGACTATAGTAGACAGTGATACTAACAAAGTAATAGGCTGATTCATTTAGGGCCATTGAATCAGAATAAATATAACAGGAAAATACATGTGTTTAATTCACTATGATATCACTACAATAATGAAGAATTTTCCTTACGTTATTGTCACAGTAATCTAAAGGCATATAGTCAGAAAGATAAAGATAATAATGTCTATTATTTAGATCAATTTATGATAGCAACAAAGTAAGTATGTTCTAAATTAATAATCATAAGAATGAGGAAAATATGAGGGAAAGGTTCTACATAGAATGACCACTTTATCTATAGATAAAATAAGAATGAGTGTAAGAAATAATGTGTTATGAATAAATTATGAGCTATGCAGAGCTCTTGGTCTGAGGACTTGTATTGAAGTTGTACTAGAGAAAGTCACCTGTCTATTTAGTATGTTTTCTTCAGCTGTCTACTTCTGAGGATTCCTATTGTTATAGACTCACAATATTCAGAATTCTGAGTTATTTATTCAGTTGTCAAATGTACTCCAGGAGTAATGTACTAAAGATTGATGGCTTTTTTTCACTTTCAACAGTACATGGTAAGATATTTCCCATTAAGCATCAAAAACATGCATTCTCTATTATCTTCCTCACAGAATAAATCATTTTAAGATCACCTGTTCAATGTTTAGAAATCTCTTCAGAAATACTGTAGGATAATGCTACCTTGTCTATTATGATATATAGTGTGGGAGTTATCTGCAATATAGGTCATGTTTACTCACAGCAAGGTTGAGTCTGGTATTCCTGTATGAGATTCTTTCAGGTCCCATTATTAGGAGAAGCACTAAGATGTTTTCCAAGATCAACATGGTCTTAAATCACTTGAAGTATCTTTGAGAAATATATAATATTATCATTTTTTAGTTATTTTTGTATGCATACAGTTTTTGGAAAACTTTGTGTCATTTGAAGACTTCTTTTTATTTTTATTTAATGTTTGGGTTTCTGAAACTGGACCCCAAATAAAAGAGCTGCCTGCTCATTTGTTGCATGTCTGAGGATAAATTAAACTCCTGTGTTTAGTCTCTTCCTTCCGTGTGCTGAGATTATAGGCATATATCACTGTACTTGGGGGTAGAAGTCTACTTATTTTCAAGTTTCTTGTGACTCCTTTAGGTAATTTCTATGATAATTATGATCATATTTTTTCATAATTTGGTATGTGAGGCTAGTCTACATTATTAACTTACTACCTTCTAATATTAGCTCAGTGTAGAGATTGATGAGTATTTTGGAAGAGGAAACATCATTCTGAGACCTTAAGAGAACCACAGAAAAGGCATTAGGAATTTGGATAAGGAGAAGAGCTGGATTCAATTATATTGGTTCACAAAGAAGAAAAAGGAAGGATAAGTAATAACAATACACAAATGCAGAAAGGCACCTGGAGAACAAGACAAGTAGGGATGAACTTGTCAGGGAAATGATATAGTCTTTGTTAATCATATTTACCAGAAGTTTTATGAAGCTTGGGCAAAGGATATTTTTGATAACCAGTTTTAAAGCAGGGATTTTGTATAGAGGTCTCCACATACAAAGAAATTCTCACTAACCGGGTCCTGGAAAATGTTCTTGTAATTGTTTCTTAAGGAATCTGTCAAAACATATTGAATCTCCTACAAATGTAAGAGAAGTTACACATTAAATCTAGGCTGCCTAACATGATCTGAATAAACAATAAGACAATAAATATGCTAACATTGAAGTAGAAAAGCTCAAGGGACCCCAAATCTTGGCAAATAACTACACGCATTTAGGAATGCCCAGAGTGGGAGAAATAGTCTTTCCTAGGGAAGAGCACATCAATTGGTTATCCAGTACCAAATAGTCAGCCCTGAAATCATATACACACAAGTAACATTTACTAACTTGTTGTGGAATATTTGTTTACCTTGTGAAGATGTGTCTTTGCCTAAGGCACCTTCTGATTCTGATTTAGTAAACAACTAAATGGCCAATAGCTAGGCAGAAGAGAATAGGAAGGAATTCTGGAGAGAATGAACTCTGGGAAGAATAGAGGTAGAGAGACACCAGCAGGCTCAGAGCAAGTTTAACATGCCATATTGAGGAAAGGTAACCAAAAAACATGGCAGAACATATATTTTAAAATATGGGTTAATTAATTTTTAAGAGCTAGTTGAAAACAAGTCCAAGCTAAAGGTCACGCTTTCAAAATTAGTAATAAGTCCTCATGCATTTATTTGGGGGCTGGCAATCCAAAGATAGTCTAAAAAGGAAGTTTGATGTGCTAACTCTATAGTACATATAAACTATAAAGAAAAAGACAATTAACTATTTTTTTTAAAGTGAAAGAGGCCATGGATTTGAAAGACAGAGGGGGAAAGGGTGGGAAAGGGTTTATAATAGATGAAGGAAGAAAGAAAATTATGTCATATTTTACTTTCAATAAATAAAATATTTATAAAAATCAATTCAAGTTGTTGCTTGCTATGTCTTTTTTTCTATAGTTTTAGATAATTTTTTTTTACTTAGAAATCCCAAAAAGAACTAACAGTTGTTTGAAAGTATTTGTTTGAGTGACCTCTATCTTAAGCTCTCTTGGTCTGTGTCTTTCTAGCTGACTCCTCTTGTCTGAATGCAGACACATAAGCCTGTACTTTACAGGGAGACTACTCAAGTGAAAGTTAAATATGAAATAAGTGAGTTATAAAATAAACAATAAAACAAAACCAAAAGAATAATCATATATATTTTCACTGGTAATAAACAGTAGTTAGCCAAATGAATAATCCTGATTCTGCATCATTCATATCCTTTGTGTGCTAAATAAGGAAATATGATGTGATGCAACCTTACCCTACCACTAACAAAAACAAAAACAAAACCTTCAATAAAAAATCTGTACTTATTATTTATTCTCTATAGACCAAACAGTAATTTCAACAGAAATTTGACATGTGAGCAAAGGCCATGGAGGATTGCCCATGTTCTATTCAGGGACTAGAATCATCTGTTTTCTCTGAAAGAAGCACAGGTAAAATGTCATGCGGCATAAATGATGCTTCAGTAAGAGACAGCCAAAAATAGAAAATTTGCTTCATTACAAGGCAAAAATCCTCTTACCATCGGTACCACTAAGAGCTGTGTACTAAATCTTTGCTTGTCTGTTAAACCAAACTATTTTCAGTTGAGGACATTCACACATTTAAGATCTTTTCTTGCTCACTAAGGGCAAATAACATTAATATCTTCATTATTTGATCTGTATAGATACAGCCTAATAGCTGTGGAGCCCCCATGGGACTGGACTAGGCCCTCTGCATAGGCGAAACAATTGTTTATCTTGAACTAGTTAGGGGGCCCCCTGACAATGGAATCAGGATCCATCCCTGGTGCATGGGTGGGCTTTTTGGAGCCCAGTGTCTATGGTGGGACACATTGTGCAGCCTTGGTGCAGGGGGAGGGGCTTAGACCTGCCTCAACTGAATGTACCAGGTTCTGCTAACTCCCCATGGGAGGCCTTGCCTTAGAGGAAGTGGGAATGGGGAAAGGATTGAGGTGGGAAGGCTAGGGGCAGGAGGAGGGAGGAGAGAGGGAACTGTGTTTGGTATGTAAAATGATTAGAAAATTTCTTAATAATAAAAAAGTTAAAAATGAATCAAACTAATTAAAAAAAGAAAACAAGAATATAGTACATTAAATGGAATAACAAAAGAGGTCTGTAAAGGGATAAAAAGAAATGTACTGCTTCCATGTTAGGTTTCAAATGAACAGGTAATGAACTGAAAATAAACAGCTAAGGGATACAATCCAGAGAAAAGCTCTTCCTTGGTGGTGACTGACCATTTAAATGAGGACTACCAAACTATGAAGAACAAGTAAACAAATCAAAGTGTTCCTGTGCACATCATACCTGGATAAAGATCAGGGTCCATTGTAAAATGAATGTAGATGAATGCAGTGTGTAGACAAATTGCTAAATGGTCTTATAAATGAAATAACCAGAGCCAGGTATTGGGGTAAATTCTGAAAGATCAGAAAGACACAACAAACCACAGCCAATCTCAACTCATCAGTTCCTCAGCTGATCTTGTTTCCACAAACTGGAAGCCTCTGAGTCCTCATCCTAATGGAGCTAGGTAGAACTGCTGCTGAAAGTCTAAAAACCTAAAAGATTCTAGTTCCTGGCCCTCATACCTTATATACCTTTCTGCTTCCTGCCATCACTTCCTGGAATTAAAGGCATGTGTCTTTCTCAAACAAGATATGAGATCTCAAGTGCTGGGATTAAAGATGTGTGTTATCATACCTGGCTCTGTTATTTCATTTATAAGACTGTACCAATTCACCTACATCTTAGATAAATAATTTAAGCTTTTATGTTTTTCAACCTTATAAACTTTACTTTTCATATGTAATTTTCTTTTCTAAATTGGGTAACAAGGAAAACTATAAAATTATAACTATATAATCATCAGTCTCATCTGAGATCTGGGAAGGATATAATATTACCTGAGTAAAAAGAAAGCTTAGAGCAAACACCTTCCAAAACAATGGAAATGACAGAGATAGGTAGCTGCCTCTACAGTCACCCAAGATTCCTCTACAATGCTGTGGCATTCATCTTCAGTTTACAGGCCTAGAATATCTGACAGACCTCTGTGAAGCAGGAGTCATGAAGGACTGACCCAAGTTGCCTTTGCAAATTTTGACAGTTGCTTTCTTTTGTGTCCTGCTTGTCCAGTTTGGACAGTATAGTGACAACAGTTAAGATAAGGGCAGTTTTTTTGCCCACTGGCTCACTTTGCCACAAATGAAAGCAAACTCCATATGGAGGTTCTTTGATGCCCATCATCATCTTTTGAAGTAAGTTGGTGCTTCCAGGAACAGACATGTCTTACTGTCAAAGAAAGCCTTATATTATTAAAATGTTTAAATGCCATATTGTAGGTCTTTGAAGCGTTTGTTCAAGACTATCTGTTTAAAATATATCATTGTTTGAAACCACACCTAATATGAAAATAAGTTTAATTGTTACAGATGACTAACTATTAACCTGTCTTTATTATACTAAATAGCTTTCAAGGACTAAAACTTTATATTACATTTCTAAATGAGTTGTATGATACAATTGTAGATGTAACCAACAGTCTTATTAAATAAAAAGCACAGAACCAATGCAAAGAAGAAAGCAAGAGGTCAGAGCTAAGAGCTAAAACCTTACCCTTCCTCCTGCGGTGGTCCTACATCTTCAAACCAGAGCTACTTCCTGTGTTAAAGTCATTATATAAAGTTTCTGTTCTGCCTTCTCATTGGTTGTAAACCCAACCACATGACTGCCTCGTCACGGCCTGTCTGCATAGACCTCCAGGTCTTCTATGGTTGGTATTGAGATTAAAGGCATGTGTATCCAATGCTGGCTGTATCCCTGAACACATAGAGACTTACCTAGCTCTGCCTACCAAGTGCTGGGATTACAAGTGTATGCCACCTTACCTTTTCCAGTCAGAAAGAGATCACCGAATCTAATCTCCTTTGTTTAGCTTTTTTCCTGACCATTATCAATAACAACTTGTAACCAACCATCGTAAATGATGACAAACAGACATAACCCACTAAGTGATAAAAAGAACTATGCACCCCAACTCTTGGGAATGTGGGTGTCATGTTCTCTAGACTGCTTCCTGTTGTCTGGGGTTGACGGTACCTTTAGGGCATCCAGAGAACATTGAGATAATGGTCAAGTCCTGGGAAATCTAGCTGTATTATTTTTTGTTTAATCTCTGTGTTTTGGGAAAATGTAGAGCTCATCTAGAGTCTTGGCTGGATAGTCTTTGAAGCTGGACAATCAGCTAGTAGCTTTAAAATTATTCTAGATGCAGATTTTTGAGAAAACTGCAACAGAGGCATTCTGAGAGGCTTGATCACCTGGGCTAATTGTCTTTATTGGTGTTCGCTCCCTTTTTTCCCCTGAAAACACATAAACTTTTAAAGGAAATGTATATATCTGCATTAACACAAGTATAGACTGTACAGTGTGCACAAGTCAATTAAAGACGATTTTTTGTTTTATGTTCGAGCAGGTAAAAGCTACCGGTTAACTTTATAAGTTTGTTAGGCTGTATAACTAAACCTTCATCCATGCCGTATGAAAGAATGGCATGTAATAATAAGTCACAGGGACTCTGTAGCCAACAAGATTCCCATTTTGCATCCAGTTTCAGAGCTGTTCCTATAGTAGAGGGATCAGCACAATTGTCATCTGTCTCACAGTCTGTTTTGATTTCTCTTTCATGTCGGTAGCCAAGATTTTCAGGAAGTCTCCCCTAATCAAATTTGATCCTTACTAATTTTGAAGAGATCCATAACTTTGTGTTTTATGTGGAAACAAAGGCACAGACTCTCCCCAAATGCAACACATATTCTGACTTCCATTTTGAAGTTAAGACACTTTTATAATTTATAAGTTGGTTTGATTTAGTGGTTTCCATAATCCAATGTCTCTTAGCAGCTATAGTTTTTTGTATATTAGCATTAAAAAAATTCAAAGTCAGCAAAGTACTATACAGGATGCAGATACCCTATGTATTACTCATCTTTTGTGTGTGTGTGTGTGTGTGTGTGTGTGTGTGTGTGTGTGTGTACATATACCATCTCTTTAAGTACTTTATTATTTTTAAATTATATTTTCCAGTGAGTGTCTATACCCATTTTTTACTGTATCTGTTTAACGGTTTACTTGGTCTGGACCTCTTTACTGAACACTTATTACTTTCTCTGATTTTGAGACAAACCTTAAAAGGTCATGCCTGTAACACAAATTGCTAAATGGTGTTAATAAAATTCCAGAGCCAGATATTGGGGTGAAAGCTGAAAGATCAGAGAAGCGGAACCAGCTAGCCACAAACTCTTACCTCTAGGAAATCCTCAGTCTGAAGACAGTGAGTTCCTGTTTCCTCACACCTTATATACCTTTCTGTGCCCAGACATCACTTCCTGGGATTAAAGGCCTGTGTGCTTCCCAAGCAAGAATGTGAGATCTCAAGTGCTGGGATAAAAGGTGTGTGCCATCACTGTATGGTCTCTATGTCTAATCTAGTGGCTGGCTCTGTCCTCTGATCCCCAGAGATGTTTATTAGGGTACACAATATATGACCACACATGCTCACTGCCCAGCAGCTCTGGGTACTGGATCTGCCACCCTTGATTTTCTGAGAGCTTAGCCTCAAGGCAGCATGTTTATCTCCACCACCAGGAAAGCTACTGTGACCACTCTAGCACATTGGCTGCTCAAGTGTTTTGTTGCACAGCAGAGCATCTTAAAAGCACTTTGCCTTTGTATGGTGAGCTTACCCAAGAGACCACTTTCTCAGGTCCGGCGTATATATTTGATCCTCCACTTTGTATGCCACATGTAATGAGTCTTTCTCTGTCAAGTAAGCCAGATCCCAAATAATGACACAGAGACTTGCTATTAATTATCAAAGTTCAGCCTTAGCTTAGCCTTCTCCCAGCAGGTCTTATAATTAATACGTTTATTTTAATCTACGTTCTGTCACATGGCTCATTACAATTACCTTATTTCTCCATACTGCCCATGCTGCGTCCTCCTCATCTGGCTGGCAATTTTGGCTTTTTCTTTCCAGAGTTATATTTCTGCCTGGAATTCCCACCTATACCTTCCATCTAGCTATTGGCTATTAACTTTTTTTCTTTATACCAATCACATTTTCACATGATGTACAAATATCCCACAACAATTATTTTTTTTTTCATATTAGTATCTCACATATCAGTCAGGACACATATTACTTAGTTTCTCCTGTCATGTAAAAATGATATAAAGGACACTAAATGATGTTTCATACTTTGTGGACTGTGGTGATTTAGAAGGAAAGGCAGGAACAAGGTTGACCATATCATGGTGTTCAGGAAGCAAAGACAGGAGTAAAGAAAGCAAGATAGAGTTTCCAAGACCCTGCCCACAGTAACCTACTTTCTCCTGTTATAATCTTAGCTCATAACCCTTTCAAATACATCTCCAAATATATTCACTACCTGAGAAATCACCTGAGTCATCACAATAAGTTGAGAATTCAAGCTTATAACATATAAGTCAATGAGGTACATTTCACTTTCATACCATAATAGGATATATTATATAAAATCTAGGCATAGACACTTACACTTTATCTTTTTTGAAGTTTCAGCTCCATAAAGGGGTTTGATAAATGTATGCATATTTTAGAAGAAATGTATACAACTCAGTTGCATGAAATATATAAAGAATTCTAAGAGAAAAATCTAACATAAAATTTTAACAAAGCCTATATGTGTGTATGGAAGTGAGAATAAGGTAAGAGTTGACCAAGTATTTAAAAAGGACTGCATATGATATATTCGATGGAAACTAGGGAATAGTTCCTTGATTCTTCATAGGAACTAGTAGGATAATTATGCACTATCAAAGATATACAGATTGTGAAAGAAAATATTACCAGCTAAATGAAAAATGAAGACAGAGAAATGAACTAAAATATAATGAACAATCATGCAATGAGTGGACACAATGGCAAGAACTACTTTATGAATTATCTGTTTAAAATATTTGTGCTTTGGCCTTCATATGATAGAGAGCCATGGAGTATTGAAAAAAGAGGAGTGATTTGCTCTGGGTTCTGAGTAAATAAATTGCTCTGATAATATTGGAGAGTAGGTATCACTGGATACAGTCTATGATCAGGCATATTATTTATTTTTCTTGTTATTGTGACAGAATACCTACTGGTACATTAAGGAAGAAGGGGCTTACTTTCACTCCCGATTTGAGGGCAGGTGCATTGCTGCAGGGAAGGTGCAGCAGCAGGAGAGCGAGGCAGCAGGTGGCATCTGTCTGTGGTGAGGACACACAGAGTGATAAGTGTTGGTGCTCAGCCCACTTCTCCTTTCCTTCATTTCAGGACCCCTGCCTATTTGGTAGTGCTGCCCACATACAGTGTGCCTCTTCCTACCTCAATTCACCCAATCTAGAAACTCTCTCAGAGACACACCCAGAGGTTTGTATCTTGGTTGATTCTAGAGTCTGCCATGTTCACAATTGATATATAGCATCCCATTAGAGAAATCGATTTTAATTTATTATCACAATGAATAACTGATAAGTATTTGACCATGGCATTGAATGAAAGTAGAGACAAGAGACAGAAGTGCAATCACTAGTGTATTATGAAATAACAGCCAGGGATGGGAGAGGGAAGACAGAAGCTATACCTACTTGCTTATAAAAACTAACCACTGACACAGACATGTAGGGTATTAAAGTGAGTTAACAGTATATGCTGTTCAATTATTAGTTAGTCCGAGTTTAAATTTCACATGTGAAATCTAGGCAAGTATTTCCAAAAGCTATTTTTTATAATTGCGAATTAAGGGAGTATGTAAAGGCAATGCTATTAGCCTGTTCCAAAAAGTTGGCAATGTTGTTGTTAATGGGAAGAGGTAAAGTGGGAAGTATCATAGGTACCTCTGCATGCATTCATATAAAATTATGTCCTTCCAACAGCACTTACCAGGATCCACATTTTTATAAAGTTTATTTATAGTTCTGTTTGTATGCCAGTGCTAGCCTTTTGACCTAAGAGAGTTTGATATAGCATTCATTATCCTTGCATAGCACTAAAATGTTTCAATACCATAATATTTGCCAAATAAATTAATGTATACAAATGTAGCTAAAGGCAGTCTTAGAGCAGGCACAACTTTAAGTGATGTAGAGAGAATAACATATTAAAATGACCACAAAAGAGGAGAGGAGAAAATGAGAACACTCAGAGAGGTGTGATATTAGGAAAGGTAATGGAAATACTATAGATAGGTAAGTGGTAAAGTCTATAGTTAAAAGGAAGCTAGATTCCCAGTAAATGAAGACTAAAATCAATTCTTTGATGATAGCACTTATATGAATATTAACATCCAGTGAAAAAGAGACCATCACTATTCAGGGGACGAGGGTGAGGAGTGAATGAAACACAAAGTGAAACTGTCATCACAAAACAGAGCCTCTACTCTAAAGCAAATAAGAGGTATTTTATTCAGAGCCCTCTGAAGGGACAGTGTCCGGAGGACATCAATTTGTGTTGTTGCAACTGCCTTGCTTTACTGTGGAAGTGATGACATGAACTCGTATGGTCACAGAACAAGACCACAACAAAGGTAGTTAAGAATCGGTGAGTTTACCAAAGCCATTGGTAGTGGCAACAAGTAACAAATTACAAATATACAGCAAACACTTCAACACAGGTTTTAGATGTTATCTGATATCATCCTTTGTAGATGTAATTCTGAACAGTCTTATTAAAGAGGAAACACAGAGCCAAATAAGGAGTTAAAAGCCCAAGATGTCAGAGCACTAGCGAATAGCTTTTAGCTTGCCAGCCACTGCCCGTCCTTCCCCTGAGAAAGGAGAATATAGATATGAGGTAGATCATTGAGTCTACTATGAGAAAAAAGATAAAGAAATAAAAGGATAAATGGGTAGATCATTGAATATACTCCTAAAAGAAAAGGGGAAGATATAAAAACAACAAAAGGTAGATTATTGAGTCTATTATGAAAAGAAAAAAAAGAGAGAATATGGATGTGATAAGATAAAATGGTCAATTATCGAATCTACTTTTAAAAAGGGACTGCTTGTTTTAAACAGGATAATTAATCAACTTTTTGTCCGAGTTTATCAAATGTTACTGGACATTGTTAATATATATAATGAAGTTTTTTGTCTGAATCTGTCTAATGATAATGGACTAGACATTGTTAATGTAATTCTTAGCTGTAAACTTCTTTTATTATTTTAGACCAAAAAAAGGGAAATTGTGGTGATATATTGTGTCCCCCAATATATTGTGCATCCTAATAAACTTATCTGGGTTCAGAGGACAGAACAGCCACTAGATAGACTTAGAGGCCAGAAAATGGTGGCACACACGCCTTTAATCCTAACATTCCAGAGGCAGAGATCCGTGTGGATCTTTGTGAGTTCAAAGCCACATTGGAAACAGCCAGGTGTGATAACAAGAGCCTTTAATCCCAGGAAGTGATGGCAGAAAGCCAAAAGGTATATAAGGCATGAGGACCAGAAACTATAACCTTTTAGCCGGTTAAGCTTTTAGGCTTTGAGCAGCAGTTCTGCTGAGATCCATTTGAATGAGGACTCAAAGGCTTCCAGTCTGAGGAAACAGGATCAGCTGAGGATTGGCAACATGAGGTGGCTGTGGCTTGTTCTGCTTCTCTGATCTTCCAGCATTCACTCCAATAACTGGCCTTGGGTTTGTTTTTATTAATAAGACCTTTTAAGATTCATGCTACAATCCTTACCTTTTGTGTTGCTGTAATTTTATAATCTGTTAAGAATGCATTCCAGAGGTTTCATTCAAGAGTCCAAAAGGTGTGCCTGAGATGTTAGAGAAAACTAGGGGAGCAAGTAGATGAAGCAAGCCAATAATCTGCATTCCTCAGTGGTCTCTGCTTCAGTTCCGACGTTCAGGTTCCTTCGTGAGTTTATCTCAATGACAGACTGTGACAAGAATGGTAAGCCAACAAACCCTATTCACCCCGTGTTGATTTTTGTCAGTGTTTCTATCACAGCAAAAGAAAGCAGTTGTGGACAGTTTGTAGGACCCAGTTGATAACTTCACTATACACTCTGGTGGCAAAACACAGAGAAAACTACAACAGGATCTCTTTGTTATTTCATAGTTAGCTGTCCTGTGTGTTCTCAAGGTTTTCTCACTTTCGTCTCTCTGGAGGCTCACTCAGATCACAGATGCTACTCCTCCTGTGTGCAGTGTATATGAAAATTTGGGGGATTCAAACCTAGGTCCTTATGCTAGCACGGTAAGTGCTTTTTCCTAGTGAAATGAGTGTTACTCACCATTATTAATCTGAGAATGTTCGTGTCTTTTTAGACTATGCAGGCGGAGACAAAGACAAATTAAAGTGACAGGATTCAAAGAGGGCATGAATGGATATTCTGGTTCAAGATATCAGCTGAGTTCCAGCTACTAACTGTGACTTAAGAGTCTTATACATATCCTCAGACATGGCGCCTCCACCTCAAGGTACCCTGCTTCATAGATCAACAAAATCTCCCTACAGGCTCTGAGTCTGTTGTTTAGAGCCACTAGCTATCATGAAAATGTTTTATGTAACATAGCCTACAATGATACAATTTAAAATAACCTCATGCATGAAAAAAATCAAAAATTCTGCAAAGAGGTCAAAGCAGAATCACAGTTTAACATTAGAAAACACTATTACACTTCATCTCAGTCAAATTGCTGAGGGGCAAACTTCTTAGAATGTATATATACATATACATATACATATACATACATACATACACACACACACACACACACACACACACACACACACACACGTATGTATTTGAGACAGGTTCTCACTGTGTATACCTGGCTGGCCTGGATCTCAGTGTTTATAGACAAGGCTGGACTCAAATGGACTCTGCATCCTGAGTGTAGGAATTAAAGGCATGTTCCTTAAAACTCACTACTTAAAATATACTTAATGTATTTTAACACTGCTAACTCACCTAATAATTTTTCCCAAGAATAATCCTTCCTGATTTATCAATATAAACCTTATCAAATATAAACCAAATTAAGAAATAAATGAATTGTGCTTCATAAAACAGGCAATAAATCCATAAGCAAAATGCATATATGAATAATTACTCAAGATTTGTCCATGTGTGATTTTTTTTCTCAGTTTACATTTAACTTAAATATGGGTTAAACTGCAAGTTATTCATTAAAAACAAGTAATTATTTGTAAACATTATAATAGCATACATTTTTTGATGAATTTTCTCCTGGCATTATCCTGTGTGCTTATCAATGAAAACAACTGCTTCTCAGCAATAAAACTACCTTTGATAATTGAGTAAAACTGAAATTTATTATATGCCACAGTCGTCCTAGGGACCTCCATGCTATATATATAGCCTCTGTGGTTCTATGGGTTGTGGTCTGATTGTTCATTTTATATCTAGAATCCACCAATGAGTGAGTACATACCATAACTGTCTTTCTGGGTTTGGGTTACCTCACTCAGGATGATTTTTTCTAGTTCCATTCATTTGCCTGCAAATTTCATGCTTTCATTGTTTTTCTCTGCTGAGTAGTACTCTATTGTGTATATGAAAGGCTGAGGGGCTCCCAGCTGGATCAGGCCCTCTGAATAGGTGAGACAGTTGATTGGCTTGATTAGTTTGGGAGGCCTCTAGGCAGTGGGACCAAGTCCTGTGCTCATTGCATGAGTTGGCTGTTTGAAACCTGGAACTTATGCAGGGACACTTGGCTTAGTCTGGGAGGAAGGGACTGGACCTCCCTGGACTGAGTCTACCAAGTTGATCACAGTCCTCGGGGGAGGACTTGTCCTGGAGGAGGTGGGAATGGAGGGTGGGCTGGGGGTAAGGGGAGGACGTGGGAGCGGGGAGAATAGGGGAACCCATGGCTGATATGTAGAACTGAATGGTATTGTAAAATAAAAAATATATATCACAAAAAAAAAACTACCTTTGTACAAGTATGCAGCTTAGAAACTTGACTTTACAAAACCTTAGTAAGAATAATACTGTATGGAATATAGTATCACTGTTCAAACAAAAGAAAAATATTTGAATAAAACAAGGTTAAAAATCATAGTGATGATAATGAAACCAACCTTACTAACAATCATATTTTGACATTGAAATTTTTTTCTTAGAGAGTTACTCTATTTAGGGGTCCATATAATTTATAATATATGCGTTAAAGTATTATAGGGAAATATTTTGAGGATTAGCATGAATATAAGAATTATCTTTATCTGATATAAATTTCTGTAGTTTAACTCCAAAATTAAAAGATAACATTAATGTTATATTTCAAGCATTTATATTGAATGAGAATAAATCATAAAAAAATCTTTTAGACAGTATTCCATTAAGTTGTGTACTTGACGGACTTTCATACTTAAAAAAAAAATAGAATATCAGGGCTTTTGTGTTTATGGTTCTTAGGTGTGAGAGCATTACTTCAACAGAACACAAGAAAACACTTTTATAAAAAGAATGACAAAGAGTGAAAAGGTGTGATCATGCCTTAGCAAGTCCACTCAACAGCAGATGGAGTTGTTATTGTGAGATAAAATACAGAAAGTGAAGAGATTAAATGAGTCTGGTCAACAAAACTGAAGAAAACATCAAAGCTACAAAACTCAAAAATAGAATATGTCTATGCGCAGAGGATACTACACTCTAAGTGTTGCCACAGATCAACTTTATTAGAATTTTCTAATTAAAGCAGCTTCATTTGAATACACACACATACACACACACACACACACACACACACACACACACACACACACAAACACACACACACAGCAGGGAAACATAACAGAAAAATGTTCAGTGTTGAAATAAATGGCTACATGAAAATTGAGGTATCCAGTTACCTATTTATTTAGCTAAAATGTCATATAATTGCTGCATGAATTTATATATCTGCATATATTCAGTATTTTTTTGTCATTTGTTATCTTGGACAGCCATTCTGACTCGGGCAATATGGGGTCACAAAAAAGTAATTCTATTTCCTTTCCTTGGTTGTGATTTTGCTTTCCCTTAGATGTTTTTAACTTATGCTTTGAGGAGAGTGCACTGTATTTTTACCATGTTTGTCCCCTCCCAATCTTCTTCCAGATCCACCAACTCTGTTTCATCCCCACCCAACTTTGTGTACTCATTCTTGTGTTGTTAGTTGTTCTGTCCAGATACTACTTCCCATGTTGCATTGGGTTTCTGTCCACTCAATGAAGAGTATGAAACCTACACAGGGTTCATTTCTTAAAGAAAAAAAAAAATCTCCCTTTTAATCAGCGATCAGTATCTAACAGCTGTAGATGTAACCAACCGTCTTATTAAATAAGAAACACAGAAACAATGTAAAAGAGAAAGCCGAGAGGTCAGAGCTCAGAGCTAAAATCTCACCCTTCCTCCTGCTGTCCCAGCTTTGCGAAAAGAGACCTACTTCCTGTCCGTTCGTATTTTTAAAGTATGTTGTTCTGCCTTCTCATTGGTTGTAAACCCAAACACATGACTGCCTCGTCACTGTCTGAATGTACAGCCCCCTAGGTCTTAAAGGCATATGTCTCCAATGCTGGCTGTATCCCTGAACACACAGAGATCTTATGGGATTAAAGGCGTGTGCCGCCACCGCCACACTCTTGCTATGGCTCTAATAGCTCTGACCCTGAACACACAGATATCTATGGGATTAAAGGCGTGTGCCACCACCGCCACACTCTTGCTATGGCTCTAATAGCTCTGACCCCCAGACAACTTTATTTATTAACATACAATCAAATTAATATTTCAGTACAAATCAGAATAATATTTCAATACAATTAGATTACCACCACATTTCCCCTTTTCTATTTTAATAAAAAGAAAAAAAGCAAAAGGTTATGACTAACAAAAGAAAAACTATATACAAAAGTACAATAACTATATACAATATATACAAGTAATAAATACCTAAACAGGTATTTGACAAATCAGAGAAAATAATTCCATTATCTATCCTATTTTGGTAAATCCAAGATGTATCTAATGCACTTTCTATCCTAATTAATTTTCAACTATAACTAACTAATCTTCAACCATAACTAACTAATCTTCAACTCCCTCAGAGACCCAAGAAGGGAATAATATTAGCTAACAAAAATAAAAACAGGAAGTGCATGCAAGCAACTTCCAAAAAAAATTTTGTGAGTTGACAGAAACAGCCAGCTGCCTGGGCAGTCACCTGAGGTTTCTCCGCAGTGTTGGGGCATCATCTTCAGCCTATAGGCTTAGTGTATCTGACAGACTCATTTGTGAAGTAGGATGTACACAAGGTCAACAGTTCAACCTCACATTGGGTGAGAGCAGTCCACGTACCAGAAACACCTGAATTCCACTAGTGTCCTGTCATGATTCAGGATTTTAAATTCTGGAAATTGTTGACAGTTTTTTAATTCAGCTGTCCATTCTTCTTGGCTGTGTATATATGGCTTCATCTCAGCATCCCCTTCTTCTCCACATCCCTCTATTAAATGCCAGTCTACTTTTGAGAGGCATGAGCTTTCAGCTGCTGTTCCATTGTACAACAGAATCCATCGGCCCTCTGCCTGTTAAGCTGCCTTCGAAGAAAAGGGCACCGTACCTTTTCCGGATGCGAAGGCCACTTCAGGGATGGGGCCATATTGTCCTGGCCTCAGAAGATGCCTTTTGATAAAGCCATAACCACACTTGTTTTGGCAAGAATCAGTAGTCCCTTGTTTCGTGATCTGTCTGTCCATTTTGTCCTGTTGATTCGAGGATACTTTGTTGTCCAGTGGCTAACTTTTGCCAGAATGAAAGTTGACTCCATATGCAGTTTCTTCAATGCCCATATTTTCTCTAAAGTAGATTGGTACTGCCAGGAGCCGACATGTCTCAAAAAAGAAAAATTTTCTAAGTTATTAAAACATTTTAAATGCCATATTCTGTAGATCTCTGAAGGGTTTGAAGATGACCTGTCTAAAACATCTCTGCTCAATTTTTAAAACATATCTAATATGACTACAAGTTCTATGATAATGTCTAACTACTAGCTTTCATTTCTTTATATCCTAATAGTTGATAATAATAACATTCAAGGATCAGAAATTTGCATTACATTGTTAAATGGATGGAATAAATACAATTAGAAATATACATATAGCATTTTCTAACAATATCAGTTTCAAATTTGTGTACAATATAAAACAATTCAATCCAATGTAAAGTATTTAAAACTAGTAATTGTCTTTTTCTTTTCTTTCTTTCTCTTTTTTTTTTTTTTTAAACAAGAACTTTAAATCTAATCTCCTTTGCTTAGCCTTTTTCCTAACCCTTGACAATAACTTGTAACCAACCCCCCTAAATACTGAAAATTATCCCAGACCCAAAACCCATTAAAAAGACCAAAAAACCACCCGCCCCACACCACCTCTTTGGGAATGTGGGCGTCGTATTCTTAAAATTGCTTCCTGCTGGGTATGGGCGAAGTTTTCTTTATCCTGAAAGAAAAATTTTAGGTTAATTGTCAAATTCTAGGAGAGGTAACTATATCCTTCATTATCCAGTCTGTGTATAATGCCAAAGTTGAGGGTTTATCTCAAGTCCTTATTCAAGTAGTCTTTGAGACTGGATCATCTCAGCTAGTCATCTCAAATTTGCTCTGAGCACCTTGTAGTTCAAAGCTGATCTATGGATGATGTTTGTCAGCTTAATGATATTATTATTGTCCACGTGGAATTGTTGTTGTTGTGGGGCCCCATCTTCTTTCTGGAGACTTCAGTTGATGTTAGGCCTGGCCATGATTTCCTGCAGAAAACTGATAAGAGACTCGAACACAAAAACATATATATGCAGCTAGCCTTTTTTCTAGAATTAGTTAGTACTCTATGTGACCATTCATATCTTAACAAAGTTTAAAATGTATATATATATATATATTAATCTTGTAAATTTTGATATAAAATTTATACTTTGAGAACAGTTTAAAGAATCAGAATAGAATCAAAGAGTTGAGATTAGTAATAGAATAGTCCCTTAATTAATTTTGCTTTTGTCCTGTACCATAGCAGAAATGGCTCTTATTCTGGCATGATACAGGGAGTTTGCATTTTCCTTTTAACAACATGCTTGATTTTAAAGAAGGAGAGAGCCATTCTCCAACTCCAAAGTCAGCTTTAAATTTTAATTGAACTGGGACTGTTAGAAGACCAATAGTGTTAAATCTTTAGAGAAAAGCAGAAACAAACATTTAGGAAGACATAAAATTTTTTTAGATAATATATACCCATACACCGTTTCACTCTGTTTCTTGGGATAGATGATTTGTCCCTTTTCTTCAGTTGTCTCATTTGTCCAGTGTTCTTCAGATTCCTTAACCTTCATTCTCCTAAAAGACAAAAACAAAAACCTTTCCCCAAGACTAATTTTGGGGATGTTTCCTTTTGACAAGTTATTATCTGATTAAATGAAAAGGCATGTGTTATTGATACAAGTTAGTTTAAATTGGATGTTCATGCTGGTTGATGAACTATCACCTCCTCTAATTAAGAGGTCTCTCTTGTTCAAATCGAACCTTTATCAATTTTGATGGTACCCACAGCTTATCTTCTCCTGTAGAAACAAAAGCAAAACCACGTCCCCAATGTAATACATACCCTGGTTTCCATTCTGAGGTCAGCACATCCTTAAAGTATATAGGCTGATTTAATTCTGTAGTTTTTTCTATTATCCAATGTCTCTCTGCAGCTGTTGTTCCTTTCTCATTGGCATTCAGAAAATTCAAAGTTAGAAGAGCATTATGCAGTCTATTTCTGGGGGTTTTTGTTACCCATTTCTGTTTATTTAGCATATCCTTTAGAGTTCTGTTTGATCTTTCTATAACTGCTTGACCTGTAGGATTATGTGGTATGCCTGTAATATGCTTTATATTGTAATAAGCAAAAAACTGTTTCATTTTAACAGAGACATATGATGGAGCATTGTCAGTTTTGATTTGTGCAGGTATACCCATGATGGCCATAACTTCTAGCAAATGAGTGATTACAGAATCAGCTTTTTCAGAACTCAAAGCAGTTGCCCATTGAAATCCTGAATAAGTATCGATAGTGTGGTGTACATATTTCAATTTTCCAAATTCTGCAAAGTGAAACACGTCCATCTGCCAGATTTCATTTCTCTGAGTACCCTTTGGGTTACATCCTGCTGGTAATGGCGTCTGATTGTAGAAGGAACAAGTAGGACATTTCTTTATTATTTCTTTGGCTTGTTGCCAGGTTATGGAAAAATCCTTTTTTAAACCTTTACTATTAACGTGATGTTTTTTATGAAATTCTGAGGCCTCCAGCACATTTCCTATCAATAATTTATCAATCTCTTCATTGCCTTGTGCTAGAGGGCCTGGCAGACCAGTATGGGATCGAATGTGAGTTATATATAAAGGATGATTCCTTTTCCTGATTGTATCTTGTAATTGAATAAATAGTGAAGTTAATTCTGAAGCATCAGGGATAAATTCTGCAGTCTCAATATGTAACACCACTCTTTCAGCATACTGAGAGTCAGTTACTATGTTGAGAGGTTCTGAAAAATCCATTAATACCAACAGAATAGCATACAATTCTGATTTTTGAAATGAATTATACGGACTTTGAACCACTTTACTTAAATTTTCTGATTTGTAACCTGCCTTTCCTTCTTTGTTGGCATCTGTATAAAATGTACGAACTCCAGATATGGGTTTTTGCCGTACAATTCGAGGCAAGATCCATTCAGCTCTCTTTATAAGATCAATTCTATTGCTTTTGGGATATTTGCTGTTAATTTCTCCCAAAAAATTACTGCAAGCTCTTTGCCAAGGTTCACTTTCTGTCCATAATTTTTCAATGTCCTCCTTAGTTAATGGTACGACAATTTCTGCTGGGTCTATGCCTGCTAATTGACGAAGTCTCAATTTTCCTTTGTAAATCAAGTCAGAGATTTTTTCCACATAAGTTTTTAATTTTTTATTTGGTTTATTTGGTAAAAATATCCATTCCAATATAATATCTTCCCTCTGCATTAATATTCCAGTAGGAGAACGCCTAGAAGGTAAGATAACCAAAATGCAATCCAGCTTTGGATCAATACGATTCACGTGTCCTTCATGCACTTTCTTTTCTACCAATGCTAATTCTTTCTCAGCTTCAGGTGATAATTCTCTTGGACTATTTAAGTCCTTGTCACCTTCTAAGGTTTTGAACAAATTAGTCAGTTCATCATTTTTTACCCCAACAATAGTTCGTAGATGAGAAATATCTCCAAATAATCTTTGAAAGTCATTAAGAGTCTGTAGTCTATCTCTCCGAATTTGCACCTTTTGGGGTCTAATTTTTTGTAGCTCTATTTTATATCCTAAATAATTAATAGAATCTCCTCTTTGTATCTTTTCAGGAGCAATTTGTAATCCCCAGCGAGGCAAAATTTTCTTTACTTCTTCAAACATTATTTCTAAAGTATCTGCATTTGAGTCAGCTAGTAAAATATCGTCCATATAATGATAAATTATAGATTTAGGAAATTTTTTACGTATCACTTCCAATGGCTGTTGTACAAAATATTGGCACAGAGTTGGGCTATTCAACATTCCCTGTGGGAGGACCCTCCATTGAAATCTTTTAACCGGTTGAGAATTATTATAAGTAGGCACTGTAAAAGCAAATCTTTCTCTGTCTTTTTCTTGTAAGGGTATTGAAAAGAAACAGTCTTTTATATCAATAACTATGAGAGGCCATCCTTTTGGTAACAGAGTAGGCAAAGGCATCCCAGATTGTAGAGAACCCATTGGCTGAATTACTTTGTTAATTGCCCTAAGGTCTGTTACCATTCTCCATTTACCAGATTTCTTTTTAATAACAAATACAGGAGAATTCCAAGGGCTGGTTGATTCTTCAATATGCTGAGCATTTAACTGTTCTTCTACCAGCTCTTCTAAAGCCTGGAGTTTCTCTGTTGTTAAAGGCCATTGCTGGACCCATACAGGCTTGTCTGTTAACCATTTTAAAGGTAGAGCTGTTGGTGTCTTTGGAAGATCATCAGTTATTGTGCCCTGTTCTTGTATAATATGGATGGCTGGTGACCACTCATTAGAACAATATCTTCTAATATTTCTCTCAGTAACATGTGCTAGTTTATGATTTGTTTCTGAGATTGGAGGGATGTTAATCTGAGTATTCCATTGTTGCAACAAGTCTCGACCCCACAGGTTCATAGTTATGTTAGCCACATATGGTTTTAATTTTCCTCTCTGTCCTTCTGGACCTATACATTCGAGCCATCTTGCACTCTGTTTCACCTGAGATAATGTCCCAATTCCTAACAGTTGAACGTTTACCTCCTGAAGAGGCCAAGTTGGATGCCAAAATTCTGGTGCAATTATGGTAACGTCCGCACCTGTGTCTACCAGACCAGACAACAAAACACCATTTATTTTTATCGTTAATTTTGGTCTTTGTTCATTAATAGAAGTTTGCCAAAAAATTTTCTTTATGTTTTCTCCTGAATTTTCTATTCTCTCTGTTTCATCATTCTGACCAGCATGATTTATTCCAATAGGCATTTGGTTATTTAATCGCTCTCCAGAGCAGGCATTTCCTCTATGGCTGCCGGAAAGGTTTGAACTGGATTTGCACTGGGGGCCTGCCTGAGGCCCCTCTGGGAGTTTCCCGAAGACTGAGGCAAAGGATTACCCTGTCTGTCCTTTGTTGATCTACATTCGTTGGTCCAGTGTTTTCCCTTACCACACCTTCTGCATACTCCAGAAGGAAGGGGCATTCTGTTGCCATTGTTCCTTGAAGAAACATTGTTTCTGGAAATGACCTGTCTACAGTCCCTTTTCAAATGTCCTTGCTTTCCACATCCAAAACATCTAACACTCCTCAAACCTTTTGAAATTACTTCTCCTACCCATGTATCATCATGCTCATCAGCTTCAACATTAATTGTTTCTCTAATCCAATCTTCCATAGGTGCAGATCTTGCCCTTAATGGCCTGATTATTCTTTTGCATGCTGCATTCGCATTCTCAAAGGCCAAAGATTCAATTATTGCCTTACCAGCTTCTGAATCCGAGACCGTTCTCTTTACTGCTGAAGCCAGTCTTTGTAAAAAATCTGTAAAAGACTCTTTTGGGCCTTGCTTCACCTTTGTAAATGACTCAGATTTTTTTCCTGGTTCCTCAACTTTGTCCCATGCATTCAAGGCTGCCGTTCGACATAAAATTAGGGTTTGGACATCATATAAACATTGTGCTTGTGCTGAAGCATATTGGCCTTCGCCCATAAGCTGATCCTGGCAAACTTGTACTCCTTTATCCCTCCATTGTTTTTCTATGTTTTTAGCCTCCTCCTTAAACCAAGTCAGAAATTGAAGTCTCTGGCTGGGTTCCAGAACACCTTGTGCGAGGTCCCGCCAGTCCTGTGGTACTATCCTATTATATGTTGACCAAGTGTTTAACATTTGCTTTACATATGGGGAATGCATGCCATAAGATACTATTGCCTCCTTAAACCTTTTTAAATCCAACATTTCAATTGGAGCCCAAGTATTTTGTGTAGCCATTTGATCAGGCATCTGCTGTACTGTTACAGGATAAATTAAGGGTGACTGTGTGAAAACAGGCTTTCTTTCTGCAACCTTATGATCCCGACTTGAAACAACTTCACTGTTAATTTCTTCTGTCTGAATTTTTACAGGTTTAACAAGTTCTTCTAACGCTGTTATCCTGGCACTTAAATTGACTATCTTTTTAAATATTAAAATGTGGATTATTATAGTGATGAGGTGCATAATTCCACCAATACTAATATTATATAGTTGTTCCATTGCCAGACTGCCTAAAATTTCGAACAAAAACCAATTTTCTTCCAATGTACACATAAAACCCATTTGTTTTTTAATGTGGAAAAAAATTCTCTTTTAGATAGTTTCCTTTAAAATATCTGATATATTATGACTTACCAAATCTGCGTAGAACAGTAGAAATCCGAGGGGATTTTCAAAGCAGCCACCTAGTGTCCCAGGTGTAAATCCAGAGAGAGAGAGAGAGAGAGAGAGAGAGAGAGAGAGAGAGAGAGAGAGAGAGAGAAAAGAGAGAACGCACAAGAAAGCGTAGCCGGCTAAAGCTTAAATGCAGCCACGTGTTCCCTCTTGTGCCGAGTCAAGGCTTGGGTCTGGCTTCCTTAAGCTCCGACCACGTGCGTTGGCTTTACAGGCAGGGCCCTGTTCGGCAGGGCAGGTCTGAGTTGTTTGTAGCACCGGCTTTAGGCAAGCTGCTCACAGACCTAGGCCCGGGCTAGAAGTTGCTACCCGGACTAGGACGCCAGCAGCTCGGACTAAGAAGCCGATCGCCGCCGGCCGCCTTGTGCCGCCGCTGCCGCCGCCGCTGCCGCCGCGGGCCGCCTGCCGCCCTTGCGGGAAAGCGGACCTGCCGCCAAGCCAAGCAGTTTTTAATGGATTCTTGTCACGTTGGGCGCCAGATGTAGATGTAACCAACCGTCTTATTAAATAAGAAACACAGAAACAATGTAAAAGAGAAAGCCGAGAGGTCAGAGCTCAGAGCTAAAATCTCACCCTTCCTCCTGCTGTCCCAGCTTTGCGAAAAGAGACCTACTTCCTGTCCGTTCGTATTTTTAAAGTATGTTGTTCTGCCTTCTCATTGGTTGTAAACCCAAACACATGACTGCCTCGTCACTGTCTGAATGTACAGCCCCCTAGGTCTTAAAGGCATATGTCTCCAATGCTGGCTGTATCCCTGAACACACAGAGATCTTATGGGATTAAAGGCGTGTGCCGCCACCGCCACACTCTTGCTATGGCTCTAATAGCTCTGACCCTGAACACACAGATATCTATGGGATTAAAGGCGTGTGCCACCACCGCCACACTCTTGCTATGGCTCTAATAGCTCTGACCCCCAGACAACTTTATTTATTAACATACAATCAAATTAATATTTCAGTACAAATCAGAATAATATTTCAATACAATTAGATTACCACCACAAACAGCTCCTCTGATAGTGGTGGGACTCCCTGCCTACTTGCCTTATCTCTCAAGGCTGGAATCTTGTCTGGCTTGAGATTGTGCAGCTCTTGTACAAGCTTTCACAACCTGTGAGTTCATGTATGCATCTTCACTGTCATATCCAGAAAACATTATTTCTTTGCAGTTCAACCACAACCTCTTAAAGTATTTCTACTCATTCTCTATCAGTGATTTCTAAGCTTTAAGGGAAGATGATGAAATATAGATGTATCCTTTAGAATTCCATTCCACTGTCTTTTATTCTCTATGTGTTAATCAGTTGTAGGCCTCTGTGTAAATTCTCATTGTCTGCAAAAAGGAACACCTGTGGTGAGGTTGGGAGATGCACTTCTTTGTGGTTATAATGGTAGGACACCTAGTGATCAGTTAAATGAGAAGTACTAATCCTGGGATAAGAGTAAGTCTCCCCTAGGGCCCACTACTCATTCAGCCATAAGTTCTTGACATTGATAATTGATCCATGTAAGAAAGTTCCATTCATCAACAGAATAATGGCTAATACATTGCAGTGCATTTATATAAGAGAATATTATTTGGCTGTTAAGACAAATGAAATTATAGAATTTGCAGGTAAATGGACAGAGCTGGGATAATGATCTCCAGTGAAGTTACCCAGATACAGAAATACAAATACTGCATGCTTCCCTCATTTGTGGATAGATAGCAGCTTTGAAACTTTCAAGGTGTGTGGTTTATGTGAAATACAGGCAGAAGTCTGGAAATTAGTCAGGTGCTGTGGAATATTATTTTAAATGGTGTTACTTTTGTTTATGTTGCATTGGTTTAACTCTATGAAGCTGTGTTACTGTGCCTGTATAAAACACCTGATGGTTTAATAAAGAACTAGCCAATACCAAGGCAGAAGAAAGGATAGGCCGGGCTGACAGGCAGAAAGTATAAATAAAAGGAGAAATCTGGGGAACAGGATTAAGGAGCTATGATCCAGAGAAGAAGTAGGACTCCAGGAGCCAGCCACTCAGCTACACAACCAGCAAGCCACAGTGTAAGAGTAAGATTTACAGAAGTAAGAGAATGAGAAAAGCCCAGAGGCAAAGGTAGATGGAATAATTTAAGTTAAGGAAAGCTGGCTAGAAACTAAGTCAAGCTAAGGCCTGGCATTCATAATTAAAAAGCCTTTGTGTATGATTTATTTGGGAGCTGAATGGTAGGTTCCCCCAAAAAGAGCCAAAAAACAACTAACAGTACTCAGGGACCTTTGGAAAGTGAGTTCTTATGGGAGAGAAAGTAGCACACATTAATACAAAGGGAAAAGAGGAGGTGATAGATCAGGAAGGGTTAGAGCAGAGGTGGGTAGGAGCACAGGCTAAAAGAGAGAATAGTGGATGGGATAATTGACACTGAGCATCTTCTGAAATAGCTATCTGAAAAACTACTATAGAAGAAGCTTCCTAAAATATGAGCATATACATCTATAAAATATTTCAAACTGTGTCACTCTATTAGGGGCAACAATGCCATTATTAGACACCACAGGATAAGAATTTAAAAGCCAAATGCTAATGCTAATGGGTTATCTCTGCTGGAGTCATTGGCCAATAAGGTCACCTAGATACCAAAATGTTGTAAGCCTTTTTCTGTTGCTCTTGCTTATCCTCTAGAACTTGATGGTAAGATGCAAAAATTATTTCCTTGATTCACAGTCTATGGAAAAATCAACCTGTTGTTGACCTGGAAGCTTCATCCCCATTGAATAGCTTTCATAGTTTTGGAATGTGCTATTCACACTACCAGAGGCTAAAACTCATCATCACTCTAATTCAGCTATGAGCCATGTAAGCTACAGTAATGAGCATTCTGGCGAGATATGCCCACTGGTACAAGAGTACTGTGAATGTCATCGGCATAACAGTCCACTTTCCCTTTGCATCTAAAGATGAATTCATATAAATTTAAAGCTAACAGAACTATTTTAAACCAGGTAGTAATAATATTGGAGTATCTTTCACAATATAGGTAATGAATGCAAATGAAGGAAGTCTTGAGTGGTCTTTTGTCATTGTCCAATCCCTTGCAGTATAGTGAGATTTCCATTTTGTCAAAAGAACATATAATAAGAACATTTTACCCTGTAATATAAAGTAAAATAAATGTAATGTAAGTTCAAGAACACATTATTTTAGTGTAGTAATACATTTAAAAAATCAATGATTTAAAAATGATTAAGTCAAACTATTAATTCAATTAATGCCTACTAAACATTGAGAACATTTGACAAAATACTTTAATACATTTTTAAGATCTAGTACACTGAACCTAAAGTAGATCTATTTGGCAAATTATAAACTGTAACACATCTTCCTTAAGTTATAAATAATTATAGTTACATCCAATCATGAAAGATGTTAGGATACATTTCTTTAGAATACCAGTAATACACTTCAAGTAAGCATAGCAGTGCATAGGAGGCAATGGTTCATATGGTTAGCATAGGATCATTGTGTTATCCTTCAATTCCACAGCTAAACACATATCCCCAAGGTAAAGACAGGAGCTTGTCTTACTCTGTTAAGGCTTCTCAAAGAGTAGGATAGGCTGGGTGACATACAACTAGTGCAGGCTTCTTGTTTATGAATGGGGACAATCCAGAACACCAGATATTCTTCCTGCATTACAGATGATAGACCCCAAAGTTTAGGGTCTCAAGTGGGTGCCCCAAGAACCCAGACTCCAGTCTAGTTGATGCAACAGCACAAAGGTTTTATTGATGTGGCTGTACAGTCGGCCAAACTCCTGTCCTGGGATCAAGAGTCGCATCCTACTGTAGCCACATGGGGGCTTTTAAAGGAAAAACCCACAAAAGCCATAAGCATAGCTAGAGTTTTCCTGACTGGCCCACAGTCAGGACAAATCTCGCTCACCCGCCAGTCCCACAGCCACTCAGACCCAACCAAGTAAACAGAGACTTGTATTGCTTACAAACTGTACGGCCATGGCAAGCTTCTTGCTACCTGTTCTTATAGCTTAAATTAATCCATTCCCATAAATCTATACCTTGCCATGTGGCTCTTGGCTTACCCGCATCTTCACATGAGGCTTGTCATGGTGGCAGCTGGCAGTGACTCCTTCTGCCTTCCTGTTCTTTCTTTTCTCCTCTCTGTTAGTCCTGCCTATGCTTCCTGCCTAGCCACTGGCCAATCAGTATTTTATTTATTGACCAATCAGAGCAATTTGGCATACAGACCATCCCACAGCACATAAGATTACAATTCCCATACAATTTCATTTCACAAGATCATGGTCTGATAACAGAGTGGGTACAGTCACGTCCGCATGTACATTTTCCTGAAACCTCAAGGCGGGTATCAGGGCAGGAGTGGAGTTTACACAAAGGTCAAAGTGGTCCTTCCTGGAACACTTGCAACTATCCCAGTCACAGTTGAGCACATCTCTTAACAGAAATCTTTTTACATTGTTACATTGTTACCGGGGTGATTGAGTAATGATTGAGTCAGGTGGCCCTTGGAACTAGTCTTCTTTTTAGTTCCTTATTTCCTGGGGCTTGGGGGTGTAAGCCTGAAGGGTTAGGGTCTTTCACAGATGACCACTACTCATAGAGAGGGAGCACCCTAGAGGCTCTTTATGGTGACAACAATTCCAATTATATAAGAGCTCCATTCCACAAATTCCCACCTAGATATGAATTCTAAATATAATAATAATAAATATAGCAATAACTATAATAATTGAAAGATACAAAAATTTATCATAACAGACTTGAGCCATTTGCTTAAAATTATAACAATAAAAAGAAGAGCATTATATCATAACTTTGATAATTCTTATTTCAAACATTATTTGGCCCAGTATAAATACGATTTAAAATGTTTTTTTCAGGATTTTTGTCTTAATATCATGACAAAGGTTTGAAAATACATGTAAAATGCAGTCAATGGTTAATTCAAGCTGGGCGATGGTGGCACACCCCTTTAATCACAGCACTTGGGAGGCAGAGGCTGGTGGATCTCTATGAGTTTGAGGCCAGCCTGGGCTACAGAGTAAGTTCCAGGAAAGGTGCAAAGGAACCCTGTCTTGAAAAAAAAAAGTTAATTCAAAACAGGAAAAATAAGTGACTGTGGAGTTGCTAAGTATGAAAGAGGACATCCATGACCAGATTCTGTCTACACAAGATTATATCCCCAGGCGGCAGTGGTGCACAACTTTAATTCCAGCAGAGCCAAGCAGACTTTTGTGAATTCAGAGTGAGATCCAGGACAGTCAGGGCTAAACAGAGAAACCCTGTCTCAAAACAAAACAAAACAACAACAACCAAAACAAAACAACAAAAAACCACAACAAAAAACAAAACAACAGTAATAAGATTATCTCCCAAAAGTTCAGGGCAAACTGTTCATTTCTTTTAATATATCATAATTAAAAGCTGTTAAATAACTTTCTATGCATTCAACCTGCCACTAACCAAAATTATAAATAAATGCTTTCACTCAATGGGCTGCATGGCCTTCTTGTTCAGAAGTCTGATGATTCCTGAACTGATCTGTTAAACTGATCTGTTTCACTGATGATTACTGATCTGTTCACTTAAATGACACTTACTAGTTCTCTTTAGTTTTAAACAAAAATAATACAAGTTGTCTTATTATTAATGTTCAAAATTTATATAGTTAAGGTTTTTTTTTATTGGGGTGAGTTCTTACACACACATAGACACACAGACACACACAATGAATGTTCATGTGTACTATGTACATGGTCATTGTGCCATTCTAACTATGATCAAAAGCAGTGAATTCATGTGTATTCTATAAAATACCCACATGCAGCCAGTGTTCCTCTCAACTGTCACTAAAACTAAGAGAAGGATGAGAAACAATTATAGTCACAAGTAGTTTAAGAAGACAGTATTAATAATAGTATCGAGTGTACTAATAATATTCCAGGGTGGAACCCTGAGACAACAAAAGAGTATTACACCTGAGGAGAACAAAAGAGAGATGAACATGTTCCTTTTTTAGTGCTAATGCATCAGTACTAGGTCACCATCCGTGACAGCTGGTGAGTGCTGCTCCTCTTGCTTTGCTCTGAAACATAGTTCACATCTCTGCTTTGTAAAGTTCTCTGATTTCAGTTAACTGTTGACTCTTCGATTTGTTTCCTTAGTGACATAATCATATATGTACATATTATATATATGATAGGGAGGGATATATTATATATATAATATTAAAACCATGACTGATATGATATGAACCCTAGTCTCAGCTGTCTACAGATAACCCTAGGGAATAATAATATAGACCCCAAATTAAACTAGACAGAGTAGAAATTACAAAATTCTGAATATGTAAAAAAATATAAATAAAATATAAATACTACTGATGATACAAAATTACATTACAAATTTAATCTGTTCAAAAGAAACATGAAAGGAATACTTGATTCAAAGCTATTAAAATGATAATAGCCCAGAGTAGAATCCAAAGGACTGCATAGAACTAGAGGGGAGGGCTAGGGACAGAGGATTTCAGGATCTACATCTGATGATGACCCAAATTCAATGGAGAGAATACCTGGGCATAGTCATGGGATTTAAGGTATTCTTACACCTTGGAGTGCATGTCTCCTCTGGGAAGTGTCAGTCAGAGAGGGTGCAGGCTTCTTTGATTGATTACAGTTTTTAAAAAATATCCCCTCACTTGAGTTCTATAAGGAGCACATTTTTGAGTAGTTGACTTTTATAGACTAGTTTTTACAAGAGCTAATTTCAAAGGAGGAAATATTTTGTAATTACAAGTGCTATAAATGAAAGCCCCAAGAGCAGAGAATTCTCTGTGATTCAATCACAGAGTTCCTGTCTGTGGTTAGAGGGAGGCCAACAGCCTACAGGCAGGAATCAGCAGGCATAAGGATCATTCAGAGCAACAAAGATGTCTTATTATTGACAAGGAAGGCACCTGGCGAGTGTATTCCTGTTCTTACATTAAAAAAAAAAAAAGAATAACCACTCCCTCTTCTACAATGAACACTGAGACATCTGGGGTGTGATATATATGTCTGATATTCTCCAGTGGATAGTCATATACACTCATCTCTATGCAGGCAAAACTAAGTAAACTCTGTGTTTAGAAACAAAGCACATGAAGTCAAGAGGAGAAAAGATGATGGAGAGCTAGGGAATCAAATAGAGGGGAAAGACTGAGAAGAGTTTATTCAAAACATGTATGCATGTATGAAATCTTCAAACAATAAAAGAAACCTTAAAATACACCTAGTGTTGTGCTCACACATATACATTTGAAATGAATTAAAATAAGTTTCCAAATGTTTCCTTTTCTTTTTGACATAAAAGAAAAAAATTCATGAGTGTGATATATTTCACATAATGTACACAGTAACTGGCATACAGTTAAATGACATAAAAACTTCTAGATAACTGATCTATTACTAGAACAAACAGAAACATAATATCCATGTACAAATGGATATCTTAGACAAATATCAATGTAAGATTTATTTTCAATTTATAATATAAATTGTGATTTTATTTTGGAAGTGTATGATATTAAAAATGCAGGTGCTAAGTACTGTGAAAATAAATAGCTATTACTTCTATGACAATATGGGACAGTTTAGCGGGACCCCAAAAAAGACACGGAGAAATGGACAAGATCTACATGAATAGCCTGGTCATGAGTGGGAACAATGAAGGGCGACAGTCGAGGGAAAGAGTGGGAGATCCTAGCTGGATCAAGAAAAGAGAGGGAGAACAAGGAATAGGAGACCATGGCAAATGAAGACCACATGAGAAGGTGAGAAGGGGAGGAAGCAGAGAGCTAGGGAGGCCCACGGAGATCCACAAAGATACCCCCTCAAAAGACTGCTGGCAATGGTCGCGAGACGGCAGGAACTGACCTACTCTGGTGATGGAATGGCCAGACACCCAAATAGTGGTGCCATAAACCCCATCCAAGGACTGAGGAATCTGAAGGCAGACATCCACGGCTGGGCCCCTGGTGGAGCACTGGGAGTCTAATTAGTGAGTAAGAAGAGGATTTATATGAGCGAGAATTGTTGAAGCCAAGGTTGGATAAAGCACCGGGATAAATAACCAAATGAATGGAAGCACAGGATCTATGAACCAAAGGCTGAGGGGCCCCCAACTGGATCAGGCCACCTGAATGGGTGAGACAGTCAGTTGGCTTGATCTGTTTGGGAGGCAGCTGTGCATTGGTGCCAGGTCCTGGGCTCGTTGCATGAGTTGGCTGTTTGAATCCTGGGACTTATGCAGGGACACTTGGCTCGGTCTGGGAGGGGGGAATGGACCTGCCTGGACTGAGTCTACCAGGTCAACCCCGGTCCTCGGGGGAGACCTTGATCTGGAGGAGGTGGGAATGGGGGGTGGGCTGGGGGGAGGGGTGGGCGAGAGGGGGAGAACAGGGGATTCTGTGGCTATTATGTTGAACTGAATGGTGTTATAAAATAATAATAATAAAAAAAAATATATGGGACAGTTTAGAAAACTAGTGAGATTATTGGAATAAAGTAGACAAGAAATATTGTAAACATTTTATAGTCTACCTCATAAATGATAGTTACATGTATGACTTCTGAAACTTTCAAAACATGAGTAATGGCATTGAGGAGATGGCCCAGTCATCAGAGAGATTGATGAGTCAGATTTGTCAGATTCCTAACAAATGTGCAAGAAAAAAAAAAACAAAACAAGGAGTTGGGGCCAATATCCCAACATTTGCAACCCAGCCCTAGAAATAGAGACAGGAGGATCCTTGGAGTCTACAGGTCAGCCAGTCTAGTAGAACAGATGAGCTCTAGGTTCAATGAGAAGTCCTGTCTCAATATATTAAGTGGAAATTGATTAGGAAAGACACTCAGTTTTGACCTCTTGCCTCCACTAGCAGACATAAATAAGCATACCCATACTTTCATGCATAATGTACACATCCAGATATATCACACACAAAAGTATTTATGACTTGCTTCTCATTTTAGAGGTAGTGTGATTCTGTTATCTAAATTGTCTTTAATTACTTCTCTCAAAAATAAATATGATTGCATATTAGCTATAGTACCTGCACTATGCTTGTGAATTACTGGTATATATAATCTTGCCAGGAATAGAGCTAGTAGAATTGTAGATTTACAAAATTCACTCCTCCAACAAGGTTATTCTAACTCATGTTATTTCCAAGTAAACACATACCTCTCCTTGGTGCCATGTCTTATTCATCTAACTTAACATCTCAAGGATTTAAATCAGAAACGTTCACTTTCTTTGTATTTGGTATTATTGTTAATCTACTCATAATTATTCTTTTAACAAGTAAATAATACAGTTTTAATAACTTCTATAAAATAAGTCTGATATCTATAAGTATAAGTTATTATAGTTCTCTGAAAGAACACTGCTCATCAATGCAAAGAATACCTACCATCATAGCTGAACCTCAATACTGTGTATGTGAAAAATCTACTCAATTGGAGGCAACCTGTCAACACATCCCCATGGCATTCTCTAAATGGCATCACTGCTGAATCGGCTGTAGTGGAACAAGCTGAATGACAGTTGATGTCTAGGTCCTTACATTGAGGAAACAGTTAACTAGTGAAAAAAATCCCATGAGGGGATATTTGTGTTAAGATAATTTTGTGCATATTGATTATGCTGGCAGGTATGCCAGTATAAAATTATCTAAGATTTTAAGCTGTTCATTGAAAATAGGTGCATCTCATTATCTATAAAACATATTTCAAAACATCCATAAAACAGGAACATATAAACCATTTAACCTTTAATAGTGATGTTTAAAAAATTGGGTTTCCAATGCTTAAGTCATAACAATAATGCATATATTTTATCTTAAAATATTTCAACACAAAATATATAAATGCCATTTGCTATGACATTAATACACTTAATATCTGTAACAAGTATTACAAGAAATCTAAAGAGGAAAAAATATTGTATAAAAAGTCAGTGGTTTCTGAATGAAAATCTGTAAGAGAAAAATACATAGGGCTAACAAATATGTATAAATGTTCAAGTCTATGATCTGTTTCCTCTAACATTTATATGAATCTGCAGGCTTTTATTTCAGTTATGGTGTTTTCTTATTTATACTTTTATTATCTATCCTTTTAAATCCATATTACTCCTAATATCTCATGCATGGAAAAGTAGATAATAACACCTGAAAATATAGGTAGTAGTCACATAATGATATCAACTTGACAATGTGTGTATTAAAGTTAAGCTCATTGTCATTACTCTAGAAATTCATACAGTGGAAAGAAATAAAATATAATCTAGCTATGGTCCAAAAATATTAGAAATCACCAACATTGAGAAGAAAACTAATAAAAAAAAACCTCACACACTTTAAAACAAAGTGAAATATATTTTATATTTCAATAGAAACACAGAAGAATACCTCCAGGTCTTCTGTCTGTGTGTGGCTGGTACCCATTTTACAATTGACATTGTATTTGTATGGATGGATGAGACTATGCTACATGCATTTATAAAAAAACATGAGTCACATGAAATCCCAGAGTAACTAATCAATCTAACATGTGGTATTATAAAAGGGATGCTTCCTCTTGATATTTAAAGTAATAAAAATAAATGTTAATATTTATTCCAGGTTAGCATGAAAATTGCTATATAGCCTAAGCTATCTTAAAACTCAAAATAATCCTTTCTCAGCTGTCCAAGTGCAGAGTCCAGTGCTCTGATTTTGTTATAGTTCCCCAGCTCAGTACTAAATTTAAGTTTGTTCAAATTTACAGCAGCTGGGAGTAGAAACTGGACTTGCGTTATTTATTCTAACAACATATGAAAAATCAAAGCTTTAATTTTTGTTAAAATCTTTTAAAAATGGACATAAGTTGAGCTCTGATGTACATTTTTTGTTGATAAAAATAGGTTTAATTTTTCACATATTTTTTTTTACTATATTTGTATAGTATTTTAAGAGTAAACTTTTTGTTTTAAATTCTTAGACATTTATTTTAAAACTAAGAAAATTATAGCTTCTGGGCATTTTGACTATGATAAAGCATAAAATTAAAGGAACAAATAAAAAACTGAAAGTTAATAGAAAATATTAATATTATTGTATGCATTGAAAGATGAAAACACACCTTCAGTGATTTTTTTTTTTGCTTGAACATTTTGGGATTGCTGTCTCTACTCATTTATGTTTTTAAAAAACATAATGTCTTTATTAAAATATGAATATGTATCAAGTTGTTACTCAAGAAATCGCAAGAGGTCCCAAACAGTATTAACTATTGACATTGTTCTTGATTACCAATGAGAACTTTATTATAAGTGCAGATTTCTGAAGACACCACCCTTTGACCACATGACATGGAGACATGCTTCACCAACTGATGCAACCTAGAAGCTCCTCACTTCTGGCAAGCTTTAATATAACAAGAAAGTGCTTTGAAGATGCTAGGGAAGAAAACTAATCAATAGTCATACCCAGGTTTGAACATTGTGAGCTACAATAATGACTGGTGTGGCAAAATATAAAACAATATCTTGGTACCATAGGGGCATGACTGTAATGGGAGTAACCAACATAATTTTAAATTTGATTTAAGGCCCACTCCAAAAGAAAGAGCTCATCATGTCTGGTACTAAAAACCTGGAAAGAATCATGTGCCTACGGAAGTCATAGGTCCTACTACCATTATTGTACTAAGGAGTACATTGTCAAACTGCTGCTGTATACCCTTAGACTAATTCAACTCTCACTCCTCATCAAAAAAGTGTTTTTAGAAAGTAGATGTCAGTAATTAGACAATTGATAAAAGTGAAGAGAATATATGACTGTGGAGTGTATTCTATCTCACTTAATAATAATTGATATGAAATAGTATTATAATACTGTACTATAAAGGCAATAAACTACCTGAGAGAGTAATTAATGTTTAAATCATAGCAATATATTTGTACCAAGTGAATGTGTGTGTGTGTGTGTGTGTGTGTGTGTGTGTGTGTGTTTAGCCCTATTGTTGAAAACTGTTTAACTCTGTATCACTCTCAAGACAACTATCCAGGTATCACTATTGAAGTTCTCTAGCTGAGTATAACTACTGTCCACCATACTGGACATCATTACTTTAGTTTGTTTCCTTTGCAGTCTGATATTTGAGGTTCATTGAAATGTTGTCCTGCCACAGCCACAGGAATATCCAGAGTAATAGGAACCACTCATGTGGTTCACAGACATATGTTTCTTAACACTTCATTTCTAAAATAAAAATAAACAAATAAAAGAAATCACTTAATAAAAACCAAGAAAAGAAATCAAATGGCAAATGACCAACTGAAAAAAAAAAAAGGTATGTGGATTCGGGATAACAGGGAGAACTAGATGCATAGAAAAAAAATCAATATCAATGAAAAAGAGGAAGTTGTGAGTACAGATAACAATCTTTAGTTTAGAAGCCTCAGATACATTTCCAATATCACTTATTATTGTTGTTTATTAAATTATATTTAACATCTCTACAGCAACCATGAGAAGATTTTCTTAAAAGCTGTGTGATATTTTTCCCTGTGGAGATATTAAGAGGTGTCTATTTACCCAAAATAGGGAACCAATGTCAGCAACAAAGAAAATTCACCCAAATTTAGCTTGATGACTTAATAAGTTGCTGGGGTATTGATGAAGGTTTACTTATAGGAACATCAATGACTCAAATATCAACTACATTACCCAAACACCTATACAAGTAGTGATTACAACATACATAACCATTCCTGTCCAACTTGGAGGCAGCTCTACTGAAGATGTCCTCTTTCTCACCAGTGCCTAATACTGTTATAGCCCCCAAGAAGAGCCTTTTTTTTAACATTCTTATCTCCCTAAGTCTCATGGGCTTCATTAGTTTTCAGAGTCTTATGATCCTTCCCACTCCCTCAAGAATGGAATATTCCAACATGGATTAAATGGATTCATAGAACTCTAATACTTCTCTACTTCTCATATTCCTTTTCTGTATATTTTCTGAACATCACAAGAGATGGCATAGATGTCTGATTTTTTTATTTTCATTTTAGAGTTGAGACTGGGATACTATGTAATGCTCACCTGTTTTCCTTACCTTGAAAAGTTATAGTCTCTGCAATGATTGCTTGTATTCTTCAAAAAGTAGTGTTTTGTTTCCTGACCTCAGCTGACATCAACAATAATTTGTGGTCACATATATAAATGTATATGGAAGACAATTTGATATACATATTACATCTGTTTTTAAAATACACAACAATATGCCCTGTCTTCCTACTAGTATCTATGACCGCCTTAGCCACAAGTCTTAGCTCTGGATTACAATACCAAATATGAGTCCCCCTCCTGTGAAATAAGACCTAAGACCCAATAAGAAAATAATTGGACTTTGTCATAAAAATAACATCCCTACTGCATGAGAGGATATATTTTGCCTAACATGGTATATATTGGTAATATATAGCATGTCTGATCCATAACAAGCAGGACTGTCAGTAACATTACTCCTCCCAGCAGGCTACATCACTCCTTCCCATACCATCTGAGTTGACTTTTCTATGTCCTACAAATAGAGCATGTTGTGTTTTCAGTAGCTAAACATATAACTGACATTAGTCACAGAGGCTTTTAAGGTTTGTGAATCCAATCTTTTCACCAACTAAGTCATAGAGAAAAAAAATACATCTCTGATGCTAGGAATTTTATCCAACAAACATGGATTTATGGATTCTTCTCTTCACTCAGACAACATAAGTTGTTTCAAAATCTTTGCCTGCTATATATACTCTTCTTCCATATGTTTTCCCAAATGTGTAACATACTCAGGAGTTGGCATAATGTGATGACAAGATTTTATGGAAGTCGGGCAGGATCTCTGAAGGCTCTCTGCTTTTTGAATCAAACAAGTATGAACTGATATTGGGATTGAGAAGCTAGTAGGGCTTAACACAAACAATTACCAAGAATCAGTTCAACACAGCAAGATTCCACCAAGAGAATAATGTTGGGTACAGGAGATGCTACCTGATTTAGCTCTCTATAACTTCCTGACTTGTACCATGAGCTGCTCCATTTCCTCAGCCTGGGGACTACTGGATGACTGTCTCAAATCTCCCCACTCCTGAGAGCACTGGCAGGAAAGTTCATATTGGTTGAACTGGCTTATAGCTTTTCAGAAGAAGGACTGCTCTCTTTCTCTTACCAGGCTGCCACTTCGGTTAGACAGGCATGACCACAGTCCATTCCTCTGTTCTGACAGTCTCTAACCTTGCATTATTTTGTTTATGCATTGGCTGGCTGGAGAAATGGCCCAGCGCTGGATGAATAACCTCCCTGCCTGGCATACTTTCTTACAGGGAGAAAGGAACATACTACGCTCCGGTATAATAACTTGACACACCACCAGCAGAAGGATAACCATTTTCACCCTACCCACTTTGCCTTCTACTCCCTTTCCAACTTTACTGAAAGGTTACTTTGCCTCTAAATCCTCCAAAACTCACAGACATAGCATTATACTTGGCATTATTTTTTTTTCTAGAAACTGCAGTCACATTTAATTTCAAGTGACTTAGGCTGACCCTTTGTTTGACTTTCTTTTTTATTTTCTCCACCGGATTTCTTTAGCGCCTATGCACCTCGTTTATGTTCTGAACTAAACTGTTCATATCTTCCATAGCCTTTCCTAACTCACAAAGATCACATCTCACCCATACCAGTATTGAGGTCCTTGCTGAATTTACTTTTTTCTTTTCTTTCTCATGAACCTGTATGACCTGGAACGCTCGGTGTAGACTTCTGTCTCTCTTTAAAGACATAGTATTTTTTTTCTAATTTTTTGAGAATCTCATGTGCACATGCCCAGTTCTTTCATTAATGTCTTCCTTTGTTCTGTTGTCTACCACCCTTGATGCTCATAAGAGACATGAGCCATGGATAGCCAAGCATCCCTAATGGCTCCTGTGTGCTGGTCCAAGAATGACCAATTTCCCTCATATTGCCTCAGGTTATGCAGCTTCTGTCTCAAAGAAGGAAGAGCTAATATATCACCCATTTTCTCTCTCTCCGGGGCACTAAGACATCCCATCTTCCTTTTTGTCCCACAATCTCATAAACAGACTTTCATGGGCTTTGTCATTTATGATTTAAAACTCATTCTCAAGTCGAGCAGTTTAGAGGAACAATTTTCCCTAATTAGCATGTGTTCCTTTACTGAATTATTATTAAGAACCCTGTCTGTATGCTTAATTATAGGTCCTCCTTTCCTCCATATTAAAGTTCAGATTTGAGGAACATTCTCTGTAATTTCTACCTATTTTCTACATTTTTATTGTGAAAATTTTCCCCATAAATTCCAAATTCTATGCATTTAAAGGGTTCTTATGCACACATATATAATTTGCATTAATTTTTCCTTTATACTTTGCCAACTCTCAGAAATGACTAATTAGCATATTTATCTTATCCTCCCTTCTTAATATTACTTTCTATTAGTTTTAATTATGTGTGCGTGTGTGTATCCATGGGTGCATACGCACATGTGAGTAAAAGGGACATGGGAAGCCAGAGACATCAGATTCCCCTTGGCACTAGAGTTACTGAATCGTGTGAACTACCTGTTGTGGGCTTGGGACCCAAACTTCAATCCTCTGCAAGATATAGAAAGACTCTGAACCATCTTCTGAACCATCTCCAACTCCACCATCTTTTCAGGTTTCCTACCAAGGCAGAAACTAGTTCAAAAATAGAATCCAAATGTCTTTTTCTTGCTGTATTTTTCTTCTCTGCCTGAGCAAGCTCATTCTGGGCAGACAGTTGAGCCGCCATTGCATTCGATAGTACCCACAGCAAGGATCGTGTACCTGTCAGCTCAGTGTGATTAGAATCCCGTCCCATACATACTACTTTGAGGGTTTATAATTCATTGTACTATTTATTAGTCATTTGGGGGACATTTGCCTGGCAGACCCCATCCATTAAAGAGTCATTCCACATAATACAGCAAAGAAAATACAGCCATACTGGGGTTCTCCCAAGGAGTTCTACACCTTCAGACAGCTCAACCTTGGTTGCATGTTTTGTCATCCACAGCAGGTGGCATGCAACTGCCATTACAGCAAGGAGGAACTCTAATCCATACCACAGGAAAAAAAAAAAGCCTTAACTGAACGACTCCTGCTAATTCTCTACCCTCAGCCTTTTTGTGTCTTTTCTTACATTACTGGGGCCATACAACTGATCTGCCTCAACTCATCTTTAGTCTGGCAGTAGTTGGTTGGGGAACTAACCATGCAATAACGTGTTGTAGAGATGTGAACAATGGTTATGCGACTCAAAAAGAGTACCAACAGCAGACCAAAGGGTTCACCAACTGTGAATGTTGTCTCCACCAATTCCAACCAACTGTAGCTCAGTGAAACACTGAGTTTGTTAGGCTCATGCACGAGAGCCATGGTGAGGAGTTACTTACAGGAATAACTGAATCTCTAAAGCATTCACCCCACGGTCTTCCTACACAGCCCTCAAGCAGCTTCACCAGAGAATCTCCTCTTTACCAGCAATGGTGTACTACTTATAGATGCTCAACATCTTTTGGCTTTCTCATCCTCCCATGAAACCATTGTATGTGTCCTGGGAGCTTCCTGGACTGCGTAAGTGTCATTGGTATCTCACCAGGCCCCTTCTCTCTCAAATATGAAATGTTTCAACTCAGAAGACATGGCCATGCAAGTGCTCAAGGAAATTATAAAATAAATTAAGATATGATATAAGAAATTCCTCAAAATATAAAATAAAATGTCAAAATTATAATGAGAGGATTACCTGATACCTGATTTTGTCTTGGCACACACACCATTTCATTTTTGACCCATTATCACTGAAATTTATTGTGGAGAAAATAGCTTTGCAGTTCGGATTAGATGGCTGTTCCCTTCACTGCTCTGAAAGATCAGCTACAAAAGGAAGCAGTTTAAAGTACACTTTGCAAATAAGTTAAGCAGGAAATTTAAATATGTGTTTCACTGGGTAATTACCCTAATATTAAGAAGAAATATGTGTGAGCCACACATTGGTTAATGCTGGTGAGGTCTATTATTGTGAACAGGAGAGGCTGAATTGGGCTCATGGTATCATCTGTGAAGTCTGTGGTTAATTGGTTTCATTGTTTGGTGCTTATAGTGAGGCAGAAGATCATAACTAGAAGTGTGTGGTACAGTGATGTTGCCTAATAGAGTGTAAGACCAAAAGCAACCTGGGCTGCTCAAGGACCTTGTGATTTCCTAGAATTCTGGAAGTTTTAGTTTTTGAAAAATAACGGCAGCATGTAGGAAAATATGGTGGCCTAATGGATTTGTCCTTAAAAAGCCTCTACAACAGGTGTCTAGTCACTACCAACTGGGAATTCTAGAGAGTGTCCCTGACCGAAGTCCATTCTGGTCAATATTTAAATAAAGCTTGATTTAAATTTTGATCAAAAATGTAGAACTGGTTTTTCTCTTGAAATTCTCATGATTAATTAGTGCCAAGTTGGAAAGTAATTAGAGAAACAGGAAATGCAGAATTCCAATACTCCCCATCCCTACAGTAACAATTCTCAATGACCTAAGTCCTTTCTACTACTTGTCCAATAGTGGCAGTAGCATCACAGGCTGGGGGCTAAGCTCTTAATAGAGAGGCCTTTTACAGGCACTTAAAGTCCAAGCAGCAACACTAGCTAAAAAACAGAAAGGTTTTTAGATTAAGCAGCTGAAAACTGGAAAGGAGTAAGTCGTAAATGACAACACTAAGAAAGATATTATGGGTACTTCAAATGCATCTGCCAATGTCACTCAAAAGTCTGAATAGGTCAGAGTTCACGTGCATCTTTTTTAAAGGAAGAAATGATTTTAGCATTACTTAAACACTATCAGAAATTTAAAAACAAAACAAAACAAAAAAAAAAAAAACAGTTACTACTTTACCTTCTAAGCACTATTCTCTCAGGAGAGCATTTTATAGTTCCAGGTTTGAAAAAAAAAATCTAAAATAGTAGACTATACATTTAAAGAAAGAAGAAAAGAAAGTCCTTAGGTGGTATGGTTAGTGCCTACAATATCAACATGGAGGTAGGGATTCTGAGGCAAGATGATAAGGCATTGAAGGCTAGCATAGGATCCACAGATTCTCTACCTAAAACAAACAAAAAGTAAAACTAAGCATAAAACCTTGTATCTTGGAGCTTGGCCTGATGCTTGGCTGTGGATCTCTGGATCTGCTTCCATCAGTCACTGGATAAAGGCTCTATGATGACAGTTAGGGTATTCCCCAATCTGATTACTGGGGTAAGCCAGTTCAGGCACCCTCTCCACTATTGCTAGTAGTCTAATCTGGGGTTTTTCCTTGCAATTTCCTTAGCACCAGGTTTCTTGATATCTGCGTGATGGTGGAACACCTTGCACAGCCTTGATAGGGGGAGGGACAGTTGGTCTTGGACCGGCCTCAAATGAATGTCCAAGCCCTGCTGACTACCCCTGGTAGGCGTTAACTTGTGGAAGGAGGGAATGAGAGCTGGTTTGGGGGGAAGTCTGAAGCATGGGAGGAGGGAAGAGAGAGGTATCTGTGGTTGGCATATAAAATGATTAAAAATTTTCTTAATAAAAATATTTTTAAAAAAACTTGTATCTTTTCAAAATTACTCTATTTTGTAATTCCTACAGAAATTTCATCCTTTTGTAATAATGTTAAGAATACAATTAACTTTAGGAAAATCTATTCATTTTGGCTTTTGATGGTTGCTTTCTCTGTTATCAACAATATAATGAGACTTCTCAGCTCAAGCAATCCTCCTGCCTCAGCTTCCTGAGAATGAGTGCCTCCTTGGAGTGTCACCACACCACATATGTTTTGATTTTCAGTTGTTTATTACAGTTTTATTTTTATGTGCTTGATGATGATAATCTTTCTCATTTCATGTAGATATTTGCAAATTTAACAAATTAAAAAATGTATAATCAAAAGAAAAAATATAATTAGCTTACAAATTTCTATTGTTTCTCTCATTTTTTTTTTTTTAGTTTCCAGGTACAAACATGTTCCTATATTGATGTTTCATGTGACCCTCAATTATCTTGATTTTATTGATGCATATTGATTAAAAAAAAAACAGCTCATAAGAGCTTATTGCCTGAAGTTATTTGCTAAGCATTGTACTGAGCATCTGAAATAGGTTTTCTGTGCAAGAACTATGTTATCCAGTTTTCAGGTGATACAATGGCAAGTATAGTTTTTTAATACACACATAGCTATTGGTGAAATTATTAAAGCCACTCCACGCAGTTAAAAGGGAGGTTTATTTAGTGGCATATCTTACAAATAAAGGGATAGGTAGGCGTGGCACAGTCTGGCAGTGTTCTCTGGAGAACTCTGCTTGGTCTACCTCCAGCATCCAGAGTCCAGGAACCAAGAGAGGTGGCGCATCTGGATCTTGGGTCTTCAGGGCCTTCTCTTGGTCCCACCTTGTATGCGTGACAGTTACTGAAGCCTCAATGGGGGTTGGAACTTCCAGATCAAAGCTGGAATGGCTACATCTCCCCCTTTTTGTCTAAATAAGAAGGTTCTAACCTAATACAAGACTATATACAAAGGAATGGTTATCAAATATTATCCAGGAGTAATAAGGGATAATGACCTAGATAAGATGGAACTATGATTAATGCGAACAATATCAAGCAAGAAACACATACTAAAATCCAGAGAAGTCTAGAGCGTAGGTAAATGGCATGTTACAAAGATCATTCCAAAAGGTGTCCTATCCTAAAACCTGAATCTAATATTTAATATGTTTTAGCTAAGATATCTAAGATACTGTATATATATATATATATATATATATATATATATATATATATATATACACACACTAAGTTGTAACTATAACTGCAAGTCTTCAATCCCATCAAAGACCTGAGAAGGAATATAATGGTACCTGAGAAATGGTAGATGGATGCAAGCAACTTTCGGGAATCTTGCAGGAGTAGACCGAGACAGCTGGCAGCCTGGACAGTCACCAAATGTTTATCAGCATTGTTGGTGCATTCAAATTGACTACAGGCCTAGAGTATCTGACAGACCATTTTCAGAAGCAGGAATTTTGAAAGACCATCTTACCCTGTCTTGGCAGAGTACAGTGGTCGCTTTCCTTGTGTCCCACTTGTCCAGAAAGGACAGCATTGCATTCGTACTGTCAGCAGTCGAGCCGAGGCAAGGGCAGTTCTTTGCCCAGCAGGCCATTTTGTGCCAAGAAGACAAACTTTCCAAATGGAAATGTCTTAGAAGCCCAACATTCTCTCGGGATCAAATTGATGCTGCCAGGAGCAATTGTGTCTCACGTCAACAGATTTCTAAGTTATTTAAATGCCATATTCTCTAGGTTATGAAGTGTTTGAAGATTACCTGTCCATCTGAACTATGTATCTGTAAATCTGTATAACCTAACTAACGTAACTACAGAAATGACAAGCATAGATGACTATAAATCTGTAAGTCTTATCTACCGAAATAACATAAGGACTAAGGCTTCATGTAAACAAGATAAATAGTCTATAAGCAAATGTATGGTAAAGAATGATGACTTCAAAATTGTGACAATACGCAAGGTATTTATAATAGAGGTAGGAATATATTGTGTAATATGCAATATGACAATAATCTTGAATATATATCAATATACAGAATATTCTAAACAGAAGTAGAACATACATAAAGTATGACAGATATAAGTTTACATTTGCATCAATATACAAATATTTCAAATAAAAGTAGAAATATATGTACATTATAATAAATATAGTTCTGGATTTTTATCAATATATAAATTATCTTAAACAGGAATATAAAAATAGTTTACATTTGTATCAACATATAAGAATCCATAACAGTACAAATTATCTAAGGCTGCTATTTTACTAAATTTGTTTACTAGTATATACAATAATCTACCGTAATATCTTATACCTATCCATTCCAATTCTTCTTTTCCTCTTTTTTTTTTTTTTGGAGACATTTTTTTTTCTTAAGGAGAATACTGAGTTTAGTGGTTTCTTCCACCCCCAACCCTATAACCATCATCCATAACCCTGAGAAATATGAAACCTTAAGGAGAAGGGATGTCGTTTTCTTAGAATTGCTTCCTGCTGTTTTGGGGGTGATGGTATATCTGTTGGTTACTGTAAGAAAGCTCAGATAGTTAAATCTCAGTTAGACTAACTGTAGATTCTGTAGCAAGTTTCAGAGTAATGGGTAAGATTGTCTGAAATTCTGGCAAGAAGTATAGTATGATGATGATTACCATGGCATCATTCTGGATTGGGAAGAGTTGTTGTTGTTGGGGCTCCATCTTCTAGGGTAGCTCTGGCTGCCCTAGAATACACGGTGTAGATCAGGTTGGCTTCCAACTCACAGAGATTCATATGCTTCAGTCTCCTGAGTTCTGGGACTAAGGTTTCTGCCACTATGCCTGGTCCAGCCCACATTTCTTTTAACCAAATGCTGCATGCTCCTAGTTTACTATCTCAAATGAAATCATAATATAAAGATGTTGATAATATAATTGATTTCTAACATCAAATGAAAATTCTAAAAAAATGCTGCTTTTGTTGTACTTGTTAGTAATTTGGGGGAAAAAAATAGAAAATACCATGTTAGGACATTTTAAAAGTGAGAACAGATTCTTCTTTCATAAAATACAACCTGACCAAAGTTCGACTCCTTCCACTCCTCCCAGCTCCTCCGCTCCACCTCTGCTGTCCCCAGATCCACTCCCTGTACATTTCCCTTCAGACAGTAGCAGGCCTCCAAGAGACAAGAACCAAACACAAACAACAAAACAAGATACTGTTCTTGGGACTCTTTCCCTTCTATTCGCTTGCCTAGTCCAGCAGCAATAGGAGGACGTTTGCCTTGTCTTACTGTTACAAATTCTTCACAACTCCAGTAAGGCTGCCTAGAAAACAGGACCCCAAGAAAGACACAGGGATTGCCCAATGACAGAGAAATGGATGAGATCTACATGAACAACCTGGACATGAGTGGGGGTAATGAAGGCAAGGGTCGAGGGAAAGAGAGCTTAGGGGAGTGGGAGATCCCAGCTGGATCAAGAACAGAGAGGGAGAACAAGGAATAAGAGACCATGATAAATGAAGACCACATGAGAATAGGAAGAAGCAAAGTGCTAGAGAGGTCCACAGAAATCCACAAAGATACCTCCACAATAGACTACTGACAATGGTTGAGAGACAGCCTGAACTGACCTACTCTGGTGATAGGATGGCCAAACACCCTAATTGTCATGCTAGAAACCTCATCCAATGACTGAGGGAACCGGATGCAGAGATCCACGGCCAGGCCCCATGTGGAGCTCCAGGAGTCCAATTGGCGAGAAAGAGGAGCGTTTGTATGAGTAAGAAATTGTTGAGACCAAGATTGGAAAAAAGCACAGGGACAAATAGCCAAACAAATGGAAACACATGAACTATGAACCAATAGCTAAGGAGCCCCCAACTGGATCAGGCCCTCTGGATAAGTGAGACAGTTGTTCAGCTTGAACTCTTTAGGAGGCCCCGAGGCAGTGGGACCAGGACCTGTCCTCTGTGCATGTGCTGGCTGTTTGGAACCTGGGGCTTATACAGGGACACTTGGCTCAGCCTGGGAGGAGGGGACTGGACCTGCCTAGACTGAATCTACCAAGTTGAACTCAATCCTCAGGGGGGTCTTTGTCATGGAGGAGATGGGAATGGGGGGTGGGCTGGGGGTAAGACAAGGGTATGGGGGTGTAGGGATTGGGGGGTTGGGGAGGGTGGGGGTGGGTAGGGAGGATGGAGAACAAGGGAATCCATGGCTGATTTGTAAAATTAAATTAAATTATAAAATAAAATTAAAAAAATAAGCACACATTAAAAAAAGAAATTCTTAAAAGGAGTGCAAATTATAATAGATTGTGAATGTTGTTGTTTACATTTGCAAAAAATAGTACTCAGACCCAAGCGAGGTGTTAGAAATAGCATAATGCAGGAATAAATAGAGATTCATTTTAACATCAAAGGGAGACCAGGAAAACAGAGTAAGCCTCTCAACCTAGCCTTATTTGTCAGATGCAGCTTCAGGCTTTAGTTCACCAAACAGGTCCATACATGCATTTCCAGATTCTAAGGATGAAAAAGAAAACAGGCATGAGAAGCTCTTGCTCTTTAGCACTTATAGTGTGACACTTTCAAGGCACACAGGATAGGAATGGGGTGGCAGTTCGTTGGCCCTTTGGTTTGAACGCCTTTGACACTGCCAAGCCACATCTTTCTGAGTGTAGAACCAAGGGTCAGCGGTGCTGAATACTCTGTCCACTGACAAAAGTCTCTCCTCGCATACATGCCAAATTCTTAAGACAAAGCTGCCAGCTCCTTTTTATTTTCTTGATTCTCAGCTGCCCATTTGGATCCTGGCTTAGCATACCAAGCTAGGTGATACTGACATATGCTCGAGTCAGTCTATTAGCCTGCTAGTCTGGAAAACAGCAATGAAGAAAGATTCTCAGTTTGGTGCACTTTAGACAGGGCATCCGGCCACACCTCTCTGTAAACCAAGGAGATTCCATGGCTCTTGGGTGTTTCTACTTCATCATGCATTAATTCAATTTTTATCACCTTAGATTGCGAGCGTTAATAATATTGGTGATGATTTATCTTCTTAATATACTCTATTTATTAGATCAGTGTATTCCTTCATAGTCTACTCTTTTTCTTTTGTGTCTCATCTTTTTTTTTATTTTTTTTAAATTTTTTTATTTATTTTTTTGTCAAAATAGCCAAGGCCTTGAACCAAGCAACTTTACTTAAATACACACAGGCACACATACACACACACACACACACACACACACACACACACACACACACATGCACATATACATGCACTTACTGACTACATATTCAGATGACAAGAAAATAATTCTTAACCATAGTCAAGAAATTTCTTGGAGGCTGCTCACCTACACACAGAACATTGTGCTTATTCATCTTTTTTTAAATCTGTTTTTTTTTTTTTTTGCCTTTAAAGGTAATATTACAACCAGCTAATCACAACTTTTAACTAGGTTTACCTGGAAGCATTACTATAGTATAATATAACTTTAAATTGCTCTTTCCCATCCTGTGTCTCACAAATCTTGGAAACATGTCATGGTCTTATCATGGATCTTAAATGGCCTTTCTTCTAATTCAGAACACAAATATTAATGAGACCACACAGTTGTCTCCAGTTGTTATAAAGCCAGAAAACCTAGAATACAATGAAAACATTTTTGTAAATCAATGAATGATCTCACGACTATTTTAGGATATATACACTATGTTTTGCAATGACAAATGACAGGAAACAGTAATCTTTGAAATAATAGTATCAAATAGAGACTGGTATAATTGAATAGGAATATGTATATGTTATATAATATTTATAAGCTATAAACATACATATATATTATACATATTTATATATGCACATAATATATAAGAAAATATATAATGTATATACAAATACAATTTTTATATGTGTGTGTTTTTCGTGACTATTACATCATTAACATGTACAATTATAATAATAATATCATTGACATTCAGGTTTTTGTAGTATGTAAAAATGATAACGAGCAATTATTTTCATTGTTGGTTTTGTATTTGTTGTTGTTATTTGAGACCAGGCATTAATGTTTAGCCCTGGATAGCTTAGAACAGACCAGGCTGGCCTTAACTCACAAAGATCAGCCAGATTTTGCCTCCAGGCTGCTTGTATTAACGGAATGAATAATCATTTTCAGCAATTATTTTTATTTCTCAGCAAATGCATATGCCAAAACTTTGAAGAAAATATTAATTATTATATTTAATATACCTATGTTTTGTTTTTAATTAGCTATTACTTCTGACCTCTTATAGTTTTTAAACCCTGTGTTTATTAATGCATTTTAAATATCACGAAGTCTTAAAGTATTTTGTACTTTCCTTATATGTGTCTTTTGTCTTTTTATTCATTTTGTTCCTCATACAAATTTGAATTCACAGTCTATAAAGGAAATATCACTTTTATCCTCATTATGAAACAGAATCTTGGAGATAATGTCTTGCCTCTAATCGATCTTAAGAAGTTATATATTGAAAATTAATGCTTTGATTTCATTTTAGTGGATACTTCATAAGCATAAAAATAAGAGTACCTGCTATTTGGTGATTGAATATCATTCTTTAGCTATTAATGCGATTCCTCTCAAGGATTTTGCCCTCTCCTTTGATTTTCTCTGAAGAGAAAGCATTATATCCTTTAGTGCATGCAATATCATGTAAAGGTCAATATTCTGTACTATGTGTGAAAGAACCTATTCAGAATAAAGATCAGTGTGTTAAAAATTGCAAAGCTGAAAGTCTTTCAGATCAGTTGAGGTAATGAAGATTTATAATGCAATAACAAATTCAACCATACGAAATATAATGCGTGAGATTTATGATAATCTGTGCGGCTTCACTATCAGATACTTGAGGTGTGTATAGTTTCTCCTGGATCATCATTAATAACCTCTTCCCATAAGCCAAAGATTATGCACATATATAGTGATATTTAATATTTAATTACTCATTAATAAATATACAGATTAATACAAATAACTGAAAATGTCACAAAAGACTACACCAATTGTAGAGATGTATTTCGATATCATTTGATCACTGTCTTCATTTTAGTACTGATATTGTTTAAAAAGAGACAGAAAATAATTAGCAATAATAGTGCATATACATTTAGCTTCCAGAAGTAGAGGGTTTAGCTTCCAGAAGTGCTACAGGTAATAGGAATTTTAAGCCTGTTTTTCTAGTTAAAGGCTTACCATTTTGCACTTGTCAGTATACAGAATCAAGGCATGCAACAATTACATTTTTGGAATAAAACTTGCAGTGGCTTTATAAATTAAAAACCTAAGCAAACAAACCATCACAAGTTGGTGCTTTTACTTCACTCTTATCTTACTGGATAACATGACTATTTTCTAGATACAAAGTGAAAGAGTAAAATATCTCTTGTTGGTTTTCACAGAAGAAAAAAGGTGATCATTCTCCACCCATAGTCTCCTCTTCATGCTTGTTTCATAACTAAGTTCTCTAAAATGAACTCTGAATATGAGATTAAAGATGCAATCTGTCCATTGCATCAAAGAACAAAAAAGTGGATATCCTTATAAAACAGCATGTATTACCTCATGATGAAGACCAGAACCCACATAAATCTATACATATTTTTTGCAGAAATTATTTTCTAGAAATTAAATATTGGTTGCAAGAAAAATAAAGAAGAAAGAAGGAGAAGGAGTAGGAGGAGGAGGAGAAGAAGGAGAAGGAAGAGGAGGAGGAGAAGGAGAAGAAGAAGAAAGGCCATTGATAGGATAGCATCATGGATTTTATTTTATTAAATTTTGATATTATGTCAAAACAGCTTTTTCCTTTCAGTTAATCATGATGGAGTCATAATTCTCCATTCGTATTTAACTACTGAATGATTTTTATCAACAACATTTTTATTTCAAATTATCTCTAATTTCAAAATCACCCTAATTCTTAGTCTACTTTCTCCTCAAAAACTGACATCAGGAGAAAATACCATTCCTCTGCTATTATTTAAGGACTGTTTCATTTATAGGGAAGAAAGATTTGGAGAGTGTCAGCTTGGCCAGGTGACCCTTGCTTCTCCTTGTTCAGCTGGCCATCTCCATTTATTTTCTTCCCAAATTTGGGCTTAGCAGAGCTCTGTTTGTTCTCATCTCTTCCTTGGGCAGAGTGAAGGCCTCTATATGAACTCCAATCATACTGTACCTTTGCCAGTGTTTTTTCCAACACTGGCTTTCCCTCTGGAAATATGTTTATCACTTTCTCATTGCCATAGAGTATGAACAAAATCTCTTTTTTCATAACTAGTTGTTAATATTAATAATCCAGATTCTCTCTAATATTTGACCTGGTGACTCAGAAGTAGTAAAGGGGAGTAGATTCAGGGCACAGAGGTGGTTGGAGGCAGGAGAATGAGGGGAAACTATGATAGGGATATATTGTATGAAAGAAGAATGTATTTTCAATTAATAAAAATTCCCAACCACAGCCAATTTCTATAAAGAGTTGCATCACTGCTTACCAACCTTCTGAAGTAAGCTTTTTTTTCTTGCATGTAAACATCTGATCAATTTTAAACAACTTCAAAGAAAGAATCATAAATGCATTGGGGTTATTATTTTTAATGGAACATACTACTCACATATTTTCAGCTAAATTATGGTTATATGAAACATATATACAGCATGTGAAGAACAAATCAAAGTAATGTTTCCATCTCTTCGAGTGTTTTGGTGACATTGGCATCCTCTTCTCGTCACATTGAAATATATTCTAGAGTGTTTTCACCAAAGTTTGCTCTACTGTGCTATAGAAAACCAGAGCCAATTCTTTCTCTTTATGTGTGGACTTCTTCATCTAACATGTTTTATCCTTTCTCTACTCCAGGGTCTGTAATCTCATATATATTTTTAACCTATATAATGTACACATATATTACATGTATCATTAATTAGTTTAACATCAGACTATTCTCAAAGATATTTAAATTTTTTCTCTATTTTTAACAATGCATTTTTTTACTTCTGTGGCTCCTCTGTCAGTTAACTCAAGATCATGGAACATACAAAGTAGGTGAAAATAGGTACCCACTGACTTTTATTTATATATTGCCTGATGAATTCAGACATCTTCCTGAAATAAACTGCTGTATTATGTATGACTATTCTCTGTGCATTTGTGCTTTTCTGAACTCATGGATGAAAGCTTCTGTCAAAATATATCATATTTACACAAAATCCAGAAATTTGAATTTAAAATAATATGTATGGCACAGAAGAGTCCCCAGATGAATTTTGAGTAAGATAAGATAAGAGAGGAAGGACAGGAAAGTATAAGTATTTTTACAGTATAATTTTCAGAACAAAAGAAAGGAAAAATGTAATTAGAATACTAGAAATTGAGTGATGGGATTTTTCCGAAGGACAATGAACAGGCATGTCAAATAAAAGACAAGTATAATACCTAAGGGAATCTACTTGAAGGATTGCATTTCATGAGGAACGATATATTTAAAGGATATATAAACAAAATGGACTCAAAATGATTTATAGTTGTATTCATCTCTGTGAAAATATATAGGGTTTCTTAAAATCATATGTATTTGAGTTTGAGGTGAATGGAAGACATGCATAATATTAAGAACACTAGGTTTAATCATAGAGTTTTGATTTTAAAATATCCACTGGGGGTAGAGAGAAGCAGGGTGCTAGGAAAGTTCCCAGGAATCCCCAAGGATGACCCCAGCTTAGACTACTAGAAATAGTGCAGAGGGTGTCTGATCTGAGCTGGCTTACCCTAGTGATCAGATCAGTGAATACTCTAACTGTCCTCACAGAGCTTTTCTCCAGTGACTGATGGAAGCAGATGCAGAGATCCACAGCCAAACACTGGGCAGAGCTCCAAGAGGCCAGTCAGAGAGAGAGAAGAGGGATTTTATGAGCAAGGGCATCAAGATCATGATGGGGAAACCTGCAGAGATGACCAGATCAAATTGGTGGGAACTAGTGAAGTATGGATCAACAACTGTGGAGCCTGCATGGGACTGGTTAGGCCCTCTGCATGGTGAGATGGTTATGTGGCTTGTTCTGCTTGGGGGTCCCCCTCGCAGTGGGATTGGGATCCATCCCTGGTGCCTGAGCAGGCTCTTTGGAGCCCACTGCCTATGATGGGACACCTCACACACCCTTGGGGGGGTGCTTGGACTTGCCTTTACTGGATGTGCCTCCTCATTGGAGGCTTTGCCTTCTTGTGGAGGGGAATGGTGGGGTGGGAGGGGGAGGCTGGGGGGGCAGATGGAGGGAGGAGGATGATCTTTGATTGGTATGTAAAATGAATAAAAAAAATCTTAATGAAAAACAACAACAACAACAAAAATAGACACCAATAATGTGAATTCACATAGCAAGTGGTTTGTTCAAAAACATATGCTGGGCTTAAAATAATTGATCTTGGTAAAAAATGAAAGCATTTGACAACATGATATTAATACTATCTGTGCAGTAGCCATCCTAAATGAATGAGTAACACACATTTTTATTGTTTTTTAAAGCCTATAATGGATGTTTTTGATCACATTAATTTCCATGAAAATCTCTTGAAATTACCCACCATATTTTAAATACATCAATTTATTATATATTAAATTATGTTCACCCTCCCTGTTCCCTGCAGGGAGTAACACCATTAATTATGTTTTTTTTCAGATCACTTTCATCTTTTTGAAGTGCATTGTTGGGGTGTATATGTTTTTCTAAATATACTACCATTACTGATAAAAAAAATTCCATTAAAAACAACACCCATACTTATGAAACAAAACAAACTAAACCAAAAAGCATGATAACTAAAACAATCTTGAATAATAAAAGGATTACTGGGAGAATAACCATCCCAGATCTCAAGATGTATTACAGAGTTTTAGTAATAAAAACCTATGTTGACTAAAAAAATCAAAATGAAGACACAAAGGTAAGTCCATACATCTGTGGACATCTTATTTTTGATAAGGAAGTTAGAAATACACACTGCAAATGAGAATCTTCAAAAAATGGTACTGATCAGAGTGAAGGCTGAATGTACAAAGAATGCAGATTGTTCAATATTTATCACACTGCAAAACTCAACTCCTAATGGATCATGGACCTCAACATAATATACCCTGAATGAAATAGAAGAGTTAATTGGCACAAGAAAAGACCTTCTGAACAGGACACCATTAGAATAACAATTAATAAACGGGACCTCTTGAAATTGAAAATCTTCTGTATGGCAAAGGACATCATCATTCAGACAAAATGATGGGCTACAAAATGGGAAATGATACTTTCCAATTACACATCTGATGGAAAGTTAATATCTGAAATATATAAAGAAAAAACTGGACATTAAGGACACACACAAAAAAAAACAATTTAAAAATGGATAGAGGTAGAAAACAAACATTCTGTATAAATTAACCCAGACCCCAAAACACATATTGTATGTATTCTCATGTGGATGTTAGCTTCTAAGCCTTCAACAAGAATCCTACAATCTATATAACCACAGAGGTTAGGTACAGATCAAGAGACTAGGGAGTAGGCTCATATCTCCCAAAGAAGGGGAATTAGAACATATACAGAGATGGGGGCGGGGAGACTAGAATGGGAGGTTTAAAGGGAGAGGGAGGAAGAGGAGGCAAAGGCAGGGAATATGGAGAAGAATAAATAACACTTAGAGCCACTTGAGGAGTCATAAGGAAAGCTACTACTGTAGAAGCTTTTGAAAAAAATATACAGGAGAGAAATCTAAATGAATTCACCAAATAATGGAGGAGACAATTTTCCAACACATCTTTCAGTATCAAGTGAAACACTCAGGGCAAAAAATGAGTTATGTCTAGACATGTCATTGGGCAGTGGGGTGGGTGGCATGAAAAGCTATAAACAGTTCAAATGAATGCTAAGGCTACTGTTTGTTCCCTGATATGCACCAAAATTTTTCTTAATGAGATGTAACACTTGCATTTGCTCATCCCAGGTAAGGACCCCATGACAAACTGAAGTACAGATACCAACAAAGTCCAATTTGTGAAACAATAACTTTTACTGAAGTTACTCACAAACATATGTATGAGGGGATCCTTACAGGAGCAGAAATGACTCAGTGCAAGTTAAGTTAGTAAGCCCACTCCAGCATGGGTGACAGATAACAAAAGCTGGGCACCTGGAGCATACTGCTCAGCCAGCTAGCAGCTCAAAATATTGGAGAGTGGCCTTTCCAGGTACCTCAGTCTTAACCTCTTTCAGGCATCTTGGTTGGTTTCTTCTTCCAGGTAGCTGGTCTGGCTTGGCAGCTTGGCTTCTTTGAGAATCTTCTTTATAGCTTGGTTTTGCTTTTCTGAGAGGGAATTTCAGCTTTTATTACTTATTCTTGCAAGGAGAAGCCTAGTGAATAGAGTCAATTTCAGGAACCTCCTGAAGCTGTATTGAGTTGTTTATCTTGGTGCTTAAGGAGCTTCCTGCAGGATAGAATGTCTTGATCTCAGAGTAAACTGCTACATAGCATCTTCACAAACTGATGGTAATGTCACATTGCTGAAAACATCACCTACATATCTCACTGAACACAGAGAAGTCTACCTTGTGCCTCACTAGAGCCTTTACTCATGCTGTTTAGTATGCATAGCACTGGAAGACACTCTGTACAATACCAGAGAAGAGAAGAAAGGTAACTGCAGAATATTGTTTTAAGATGTGTTACTTGTGTTCAGGCTCTGGAACACTTGTTTTACGATGCAAAGATGTGCTGCATTCTTTTATGTTGCATTTGTTTAACTCTGTGAAGCTGTGTTACTGTGCCTGTCTAAAACACCTGACTGATCTAATAAAGAGATGAATGGCTAATAGCAAGGCTGGAGAAAGGATAGGTGGGGCTGGCAATCAGAGGGAATAAATAGAAGGAGAGAAGGAAGAGCAAGAGAACAAGGAGAGGAGGTTGCTAGGGGCCAGAAACCCAGACATACATCCAGCCACAGAATAGGAGTGAAAGTAAGATTACAGGAGTAAGAAAATGACCAGAGGCAAAAGGTATACAGGATAATTTAAAGTCAAAACCACCAACAGTCCAATTGAGAAATGGGCTTTAGAACTAAACAGAGAATTCTCAACAGAGGAAACTCAAATGGCTGAACGACATTTAAGGAATTGCTCAACATCCCTAATCATCAGGGAAATGCAAATCAAAACAACTCTGAGATACCACCAGTCAGAATGGCTAAGATCAAAAACACTGAAGACACTTTATGCTGGAGAGGATGTGGAACTAGGGGAACTCTCCTTCACTGTTGGTGGGAATGCAAGCTTGTACAACACTTTGGAAATCAATATGATGCTTTCTTAGAAAATCGGGAATCAATCTCCCCCAAGATCCAGCTATACCACTCCTGGGCATATACCCAAGAAATGCTCAGTCATACCACAAGAGCACTTGCTCAGCTAGGTTCATATCAGCATTGTTTGTAATAGCCAAAACCTGGAAACAACCTAGATGCCCTTCAACTGAAGAATGTATAAATAAATTGTGGCACATATACAAATGGAATACTACTCAGCAAAGAAAAAAATAACATCATGAGGTTTGCAGGCAAATGGATAGATCTAGAAAAAATCATCCTGAGTGAGGTAACCCAGACTCAGAAAGACAAATATGGTATGTACTCACTCATAGGAAGATGCTAGATGTGGAACAAGGATGACTGGACTGCTACTTACATCACCAGTGAGGCTACCTGGAAAACGGGACCCCAAGAAAGACACGGAGAAATGGATGAGATCTACATGAACAGCCTGGACATGAGTGGGAGCAATGAAGGGCGAGGGTCAAGGGAAAGAGAGCGGGAGATCCTAGCTGGATCAAGAAAAGAGAGGGAGAACAAGGAATAGGAGACCATGTTAAATGAAGACCACATGAGAAAAGGAAGAAACAAAGAGCTAAAGAGGCCCACAGAAATCCACAAAGATACCCCCACAAAAGACTGCTGGCAATGGTCGAGAGTTAGCCGGCATTGACCTACTCTGGTGATGGGATGGCCAAACACCCTAATAGTTGTGCCATAAACCCCATCCAAGGACTGAGGAATCTAGATCCAGACATCCATGGCTAGGCCTCTGGTGGAGCGCTGGGAGTCTAATTAGTGAGAAAGAGGAGGGTTTATATGATCGAGAATTGTTGAAACCAAGGTTGGATAAAGCACAGCGACAAATAACCAAACGAATGGAAACACATGAACTATGAACCAAAGGCTGAGGGGCCCCCAACTGGATCAGGCCCTCTGAATAGGTGAGACAGTTGATTGGCTTGATCTGTTTGGGAGGCATCTAGGCAGTGGTACCAGGTCCTGGGCTTGTTGCATAAGTTAGCTGTTTGAAACCTGGGACTTATGCAGGGACGCTTGGCTCAATCTGGGAGGAGGGGACTGGACCTGCCTGGACTGAGTCTATCAGGTCGATCCCAGTCCTCGGGGGAGACCCTGATCTGGAGGAGGTGGGAATGGGAGGTGTGCTGGGGGGAAGGGGAGGGGAGCAGAAAGGGAGAGAACAAGGGAATCTGTGGCTATTATGTAGACCTGAATAGTATTGTAAAATAAAAAAAAAAATCCCAAATACAATACAATAAAAAAAAAAGAAAGAAAAGGTGGCTAGAAACATGCCAAGCTAAGGCCGAGCATTTATAATTAATAATAAACCTCCATGTGCCATTTATTTGGGAGCTGGATGGTAAAGTAGAGCAACAAAAGAGCAAAAGAGTTAAAAAAAAAAAAAAAAAAACGTTGTGTAAATGTACCACATTTTGTTTACCCATTCTTCAGTTGAGAGGCATCTAGGTTGTTTCCAGGTTCTGGTTATTATCAAAAATGCTGCTATGAAATTAGCCGAGTATGTGTCCTTGTAGTATGATTGAGCATCTTTTGGGTATATGCCCAAGAGTGGTATTGCTGGGACTTAAGGTAAGTTGATTCGCACTTTTCTGCAAAGCCATCATACTGATTTCCAAAGTAGCTGTACAAGTTTGAACTCACACCAACAGTGGAGGAGTGTTCCCCTTCATCCACATCCTCTCCAACATAAGCTGTCATCAGTGTTTTTGATCTTAGCTATTCTGACAGGTGTAAGATGGTTTCTCACAGTCCTTTTGATTTGCATTTCCCTGATGACTAAGGATGTTGAGCAATCCTTTGAATGTCTTTGTCTTTTGGCCATTTGAGATTCTTCTGTTGTGAATTCTCTGTTTAAATCTGTACCCCATTTTTAAATTGGATTATTTGGTATTTTGACGTATCGTTTCTTAAGTTCTTTATATATTTTGGAGGTCAGTCCTCTGTCAGATGTGGGTTTGGTGAAATTCTTTTCCCATTCTGTAGGCAGTTGTTTTGTTTTATTTACTGTGTCCTTTCCCTTACAGAAGCTTCTCAGTTTCAGGAGGTCCCATTTACTAATTGTTGCTCTCAGTTTGCTACTTCACACTTTCTCTTCTGTCAGGTTCAGAGTAAATGGATTTATGTTGAGGTCGTAGGTTCATTTGGACTTGAGTTTTGTGCATGGTGATAGATATGGATCTATTTTCATTCTAGGTGTGTTGATTAACGTCATGGTCTTCAATTTGATTGCATTGGTCCAAATGTCTGTTTTTATGCCAATACAAAGCTAGTTTTATTACTGTATAGCTCTATATTAGAGCCTGAAGTCAGGGATGGTGATGCCTCCAGAGTTGCTTTATTGTAAAGGATTCCTTTGGCTATCTTGGGTTTTTGTTTTTCCATATGAAGTTAACTATTGTTCTTTTGAGTTCTGTGAAAAATTGTGCTCGTATTTTGATGGGGATTGTATTGAATCTGGTGGTTCCTTTTGGTAAGATGGCCATTTCTAGTATGTTGATCCTATCTATTCAAGAGCATTGTAGATCTTTACATTTTCTGATATCTTCTTCAGTTTCTTTCTTCAAAGACTTAAACCTCTTGTTTCAATGATTTTTCATTTATTTGGTTAGACTTACCCCAAGATATTTTATATTACATTGGTGACTACCCTAATTATAGAACCTTTATCCAGTAGTGGGGAAAAGCAGAGGCAGAGATCCACAGTTAACACTGGGCAGAGCTCCTGGAGTCCATTTGAAAAGAGGCAGGAGGAACTATGTGAGTAAGGGGAGGAGGGTCAAGATCATAACAGTAAAAACCACAGAGACAGCTGACCTGAGCTAGTGGGAGCTCATAGAATTTGGACTGACAGATGGAGAACCTGCATGGGACCGACTAGGCCCTCTGAATGTGGGTGACAGATGTGTGGCTTGATCTGTTTGTGGGACCCCTGACAGTAGGGCCAGGATTTATCCTTGGTGCATGAAATGGCTTTTGGTGGAGCCCATTCCTTACAATGAGATACCGTGCTCAGCCTTGATGTGAGGGACAGGGCTTGATCCTGCCTCAACTTGATATGCCAGAATTTTTTGACTCACCAAGGGGGACCTTACCCTCTTTGAGGGGTAGATGGGGTATGGGGTGGGGGGAGGTGGCAGAGAGTGAGAGAAGAGGCATGAGGGGAAACTGTGGCTAGTATGTAAAATGAAGAAATTTAAATAATAAAAACAACAACAGGTTACCACTATCTCAGTTTAAACCCTTTGATCCACAATGGTGATCTGTGCATGATATGCTGATGTAATCATGGCAAAAACATAGTAGGAGCAACAAATCCACTATCTAATTAGAATTAGGTCTACCCTACAAGAGACCTGCTTTGGTGTCTAAGAACTTGAATTTGAATAGGCCTTGGGTCTGAGAGAAAAATCAAATAGTGCTATTTTACTAAGGGAACATAGCAATTAAATGACTCCTAAGAACATTTGGCTAAACCCATAAATCATTGTCTTGCTCAGCCATCATTAGAGAAGCTTCCTCCTGTAGAAGACAAAGCCAACATAGAGACATACAACTGGACAGTGTACAGAGAGCAGTAAGCTTTGTAACAAACAGCTTAAATGGGATGTCCTCACCAAACCCTTCACTTCAGGGCTCAGAGAACTACACAGAAGAGAAGGGAGAATGATTTCAAGAGATAGTGGGGATGGAAGACACCAAAGAAACAGGCCATATAGACACAATGAGACACATATATGAACTCAGAGAGAATGTGGCAGCATGCCCAGGACCTGCACAAGTCTAAGCAGATGTGTTCACAATTCTGAGAGGATGAAGTAGACATGATCCCATCCCTAATCAAAAAGCTATCTTCAACTGATACCCATTTGTTAAAAAAAAATGTTTTCTCTAATGGAGTCTCACTATACTTAAGGGTATGACCCCAGCTCAGCAGCAGATGGCCAATAAAAATATATGCAATGATTTTTTTTTAAGTTTTTTTTCTTCTATTTCCCCTTCCCAAGGCAATCCATGCATCCTTCTTAGGGTCCCCCTTGTTTCCTAGCTTCTCTGGAACTGGGGATGAGGGTGGGCAATAGAAGGAAAGGGATGGGGGATGAGAACATGAGGGAACAGGATGGTCAAGCTGGGGGTGGGACAAAGTGGGAGAGCAATGAAAGAGATGTCTTGATAGAGGGAGACATTATGGTGTAAGGGAGAATCCTGGTACTAGGGAAATTCCCAGGAATCCACAAGGATGACCCCAAATTAGACTACGAGCAATAGTGGGGAGGGTACCTGAACTGGCCTAGACTTGTAATCAGATTGGTGAATATCCTAACTGCCATCACAGAGTCTTCATCCAGTACCTGATGGAAGCAGATGCAGAGATCCACAATCATGCACCAGGTTGAGCTCAGGGAGTCCAGTCTAAGAGAGGAAAGGGAGATTATATGAACAAGGGTGGTCAAGATCATGATATGGAAATCTACAGAGAAAACTGAACCAAGTTCCTTAGGAACTCATGAATTTTTGCCTGACAGCTGTGGAATCTGCAGTGGACTGGGATTTGGCCCTCTGCATACAGGAGACAGTTGTGTAGCTTGGTCTGTCAGAGGGGACCCTGTCAGTGGGATCAGGATCTATTCCTGGTGCATGAGCTGGCTTTTTGGATCACATTACCTATGGTGGGATGCCTTGCTTAGACTTGATGCAGGGAGGAGAGGCTTGGTCCTACCTCAGTTGAATGTACCAGGCTTTGCTGATTCTCCATGGGAGGCCTTACTCTTTCAGAGGAAGGGGTGGGGGAAGCCTGGGGGAAGTGGGAGGAGGGATGAGAGGGGGATATATGGTTGGTATATAAAATATAAAAACATTATAAATAAAAAAAATTTTAAGAAAAAAGAAGAAAAAATTTTTTCTCCTCTTATACTTTGAGCATGTTTTGCCTTACTGGTCTGTAGTGGGTAGCCATTCCAACTTTGATCTGGAAATTCCAACCTCCATTGAGGCTTCAGTAACTATCACGCCTACAAGGCGGGGCTGAAAGAGGACCTTGAAGACCTGAGATCCAGATGCACCCTCTCTCTTGTTTCCTGGACCCTGGACACTGGAGGTAGACCTAGCAGAGTTCTCCAGAGAACACTGCCAGACTGTGCTGTGTCTTTTGAAGACCCTGCAACCTACCTATTCCTTCATTTGTAAGCTACACCACCAAATAAATCTCACTTTTAACTACATGGAGTGGCCTTAATAATTTCATCAATACTGTTCTATTTCTTTTATATGATAATTTGTGATTTTGTGTTATTATGGATTTTGTAATGTGTGTGTTTTTCTGTGTGTGCATGTGTGTGTTTCTTGTGCTTTCTATGTTAATTTTTTTTAAATTATGCTTTCCTTTTTCTGTTTACCACATGTTTTCTAAAAATACAGAGAAAGGGGCCATGGAGTTGGGTGGGTCAGGCTGTGGAGAGATCTGGGAGGTGGAAGAAAAACTTTATCAAATATATGACATCAAAATATTTATTTTCAGTAATAACAATAAAACTATTCATTAAAATACTGCAAACACAGATACCTACTTTCTTAAAATTTATTGTGTTCAATTCACATAAAAGACCACTTCTGTTGTGAAGTGAGCAATACTTTGCTACTTGTTTATTCTGATCTATGTGCAACCACCTTCTTTGTCCAAATGTTTTTATCCTACAAGTGAACATTCTGGGCCTTTAATTAATTCTCCCCAATTACTGCCTCCTGATCTCATGGTGATCAATAACTTGAATTCTTTTTCTCTCTATGATACTTCTAATTTGATATCTTGTCTTCAATGTGTGCCTCAGAGGAGATCATTTAAACATAGTAATTTAAGCCAACACCTTAAAACAAAGGATAATCACAAAATTTTAATTTAAAAAAAATCTAGATAATGTGGCTTGGGAAATGGATCATTCAGTGAATGTTTGCCTCACAATCAAGCAGACCTTTTCTTTATCTCTAGAATCCAAAGTTAAAATGTCATTTTCGCGGAACATGACCTTGTGATTACCTCAATAGAATTTTCTGGACAATTGGATGTCTGTGGTTCTGGGCCAAACAGTTTAACCCAGTGGGTAAGGTTCAGGCCAATTAGAGACTATCTCAATGATTAGATGAATGGCATACCTGAGAAACATCTGAGGCTGTTGTCCAATCTATTCTCATATGTGTGAACTACACACAAATGAACACATACACACACACACACACACACACACACACACACACACACACACACACACACACACACAAATGTGCAAAAATCTCCAGGGCCAGATAACTCACCATACCTTTATCTAGTATTTTGGTATTGAAAATTATAACTTGCTACCAAATAAGGTTTCAAATTGTAGTAATTTAATAAAGTAGGGCAATTTTTAGTCTTTAAAACTTTTCTATATAAACCTCTATTTTCATCTTGTGAAATCATTGAAAGGGAATTTGTAGCACATCACCATCATAAGACACAGATATTTCCTTACACAGCATCAATAAACAAAAACAAAAATCTAAAATATTTTACCTTAAGCAGAAATCAATTCTTCAGCCCATTGGCTTGGATATAAAAATAAATAATATCAAAAGTTTGATGAGCTTCCCATGGCTTCTCTGTGATCAACAATGAAATCTTGGCTTTCTGTGAGATTCCATTTATTCAAAGCATAGAGACTGGGAAATCACTTTTATAGTTCTCACATTTCATGGCTTGTTGAGGGAGACTTATTTTCCCCCTTATGACACTTAAATGAGAAACTAGTTGAATTATAAACTTGTTGCCTCTATGCAAGAATGGATACAAATTATGAAATCTGCTCTCTTACACAGATAAATTATACCTTTTCTATCCAGTCCTCACCTTCACTAAAACATTAGGACTTTAGTATGTCTTTTAAGCATGAGAACTGAAAAACAGACAGATAATGAATGAATGAATGAATGAATGAATGAATCTATAATATAGGAATACAAGCCATGAGGCAAAGTTTTACTGGGTTAGCGAGAGGATAAAAAGTTTTATGACTCCATAAACTCCTGCATAAAAAATATCTTTTTTCCCTAGAATTATTGTCCAAATTAACTTGCTGATGCACCATGATCTTTCTGTCAACAAATGTAAATTTCTATTTAAATTAATGCTTTCTTTTCATTTTCCAGAACAGAAATTAAGTGCTTTCTCCAGGTTTTTTTCTAACCATGAAGATTTCTCTGCCTACAAATCTATTCATATTATTCAATATTTACAGACAAAATCTCTGTCTTGAGTAAAAACCTGTGCTTGACACCACACTGACTACTTATATTCTTTGCTGATGACCCCACTGAGGAGTACAGCATGTAGCATTTATGTTGCATTTAGTCTATATCTGTTGCATTGTCACTACACATGGTGAAATAAAGGGTGGTTTTGAAAGAAAGAAATAAAGGGTGGTTTTGAAAGAGCATACATAGTAAAATTATACATGCTTAATAATATGCAAGTATGTTTTAAGTAGTTTCTAGTGTACAATAATAATTTTAATTATTGTACACAAGCCACATCTTTGAAATCTATTTTGAACTAATAGAAAGTCTATTTTCTTTTGTGTGTGTGGGCATTTTGCCTGAATGTACATCTGTGTAGTACCTCTGTGCCTGGTGCTTACAGAAGTTAGAATAGTGTGTTAGATTGCCCTGGAAATAGTTACAAACAATTGTGAGCTGCCAAGTAGGGACTATGAATCAAATGTGGGTCCTCTGGAATTGTACCCAGTGCTTTTGACCTGTGAACCATCTTTACTTGTATCTTTGGTGTCCCGGGTAGAACTGTAAAGTCGAACTTGATCTTGCTTATTGTCCTGAGCATTTCTGAATTGTGGAGCAAATAGCAACTATAAAGGATGATGGGGGATTTGGTGGCTTTTAATGGTGGTTCATAAGAGGTACTAATGCATTGGAGAAAATGTTATGTTTCAAGCAATTATTCATCAAAGTAAAGAAACACATTAGTGCCACATGGTTTCTGGAATATTTAAAGAGTATGCTGACCACTTGCAGATGAACTGAACTTAAAGTCAAGTGAACATAGTTAAAGTAGCACAATTACCAGGCTTGGAAAATCTCTTGTATCTAATTCAGTTCCATTACAGGGAAACACTGCCATACTGGAATAGACACACATATACTCACACACATAGCTTCTTTTTTCTATCTTTATTTCCTAATAGATAAATTAGAGACACACATGGTGTGTTGGGAGTTGTTAAGAAGGATTAATGAGGAGTTTATTATTGGAACAGTAAAATTTGCAAAAAAATAAAATATTCCTTGTGATTTTAGGGAATATTTCAAAAGAAAACTTAGGGAATCTTAATATTTCCTGTGAATAATATTTTACTATGAAGTTAATTTTCTTAAATTTAGGAATCTATATTTCTGAACTAAAATACTGCAGACTCACTTGTAAGACTAATTGTTGCATTTCAGTTTCATTTGTTTCCTCTTGTGTAACTAACTGGATGAAATGGAAACTGTTTTGATAAATCTTATGAAGATAAACATTAAACATATTTTCTAAATAAAATAATTCCACAGTGTAGGTGAAAAATATATATATACATATACACACATATATGTGTGTGTATATATATGTATATATACACATATACATATACATCATACACACACATATATATATATATATATATATATATATATATATATATATATAAAACACACATTTATATATATAAAACACTGGAGGGCAAGTGTTAAACACAAGGAATTTAACAATAATTGCCAGGACAAAGCATTCCTTCCAAAAGCTTGAATGGAGTGTAGCAGACACTAAGACTCAAAGAATCACAGATACCCAACACATTTAATTCATTCCTGTGCTATGAAAGAGCAATCAAAATGCAGTAGTTGGAGAACTGTTTTAAATTGTACTTTGATTTTGTGTGTACTTTTCTCTCCCACTAAAGTCACAGAGTACAGAAAGCTTCCCTCGCCTCCTCTCCCTTTGCCTTCCCTTTCCCTTCCCTCCCCTCCCATTCCCTTCCTCTCTCTTTCCCCTTTCCCCCATCTGCTCCATTTCCTTTGCATTTCATTTCTATTCTCATCTTGTATATATTTTTCTTCTTTCCTCCTTTGCCTGTGCTTCCTCCCCCTTTCCTCCTATTCATTTCTTTATGATGTACTGGAAATGAATGACAAAGTCTTAATACATACTAAGGTGGTATGAGCTCTGCCATTATATGGTATCTGTGGCACTCACTCCACGCTCCTCTAATTCTTAAACTGAAGGTGTTATTTCTCTGTCCACATACAAGGGTTTGCTATCATGGACTGTGAGTCACATCTCAATAGTATCATGTTTACCAGTACTTCAGCTGGGAATCAGCCAAGGCTGCCCTCTATTGGCACTGTTGTACTATGAAAGCATGAGACCCACTATGCCCTTGTCCAATACAGGAAAACCTCATTGATTCAGTCCATCAAACACAGCTCAGAATTAAAATTTGTATGCAATTTAGATAAGAAATCTTATCTTGGGGCTGTAGAGATGGCTCATCCATTAAGAGCATTCGCTTTTCTTTTAGAAAAGCTGAACTAGGTTCTTAGCACCCACATCAGGTAGTTTACAGCCAGCTTCAATGGCTCTGATATTCTTCTTCACTATTTGAGTACATATATTCAGGTACACATACTCACATGATAACTCGCACACACACATGCACACACACACACACACACATACACACACAAACACACACAATTAAAAATAAAATAAACCTATAAAGAAAAAAATTATATTTTCTGCCATTCCAAGAATATAGTGTAGTATTTTAAAATGTTTATGACTTTAAACTTTAAATATTCAAAAAATATTTTTATATTCTCACTGATTATATTGGAACTTTATATATAGGAAAAATTATATATTACAAGTGATCAGTGCATAATATTGAAATAAATAATTTTAAAGTTCACTTTTGTTGTAAACCTATTATCAATTCTAATTTATTTTGGGAGATTGAAAAGATCAAGTATTTGTGTTAGGAGAAAAATGTTAATAATAAGACAGAATTTTATCATTTAAAATTGTTTCACGATTAAAGCTTGTTACTTCAGTCTATATAGTTTCTTTTTGAGATTTTACTTATTTACATTTCTCCCTTCTCTTTTCTCTCTCCAAGCCCTCCCATGTAGTCTCCCCACTCTCCTTCAAATATATGGCCTCATTTTTACTAATTGTTATTTCATTTGTATATGTATATTCATATATATTCCTAGATATAATCTGTTCAGTATAATGTTACTTGTATGTATGTATTCACAGCTGTATATTTCTCACAAAAAAAAAAAAAAAAACATTTGGTGTGCCTTTCCCTGGGGAAGACTATCAATTTCACTCTTAGCCCAAACTATAAATTTTAAAAGCAAAATTATAAATTTTAAAACCACAATAGCTTTCTCTATTTCTTTAAAACTTAGAAAATTAGAAAATTAATACATAATAATATAATGCCTCCTTATATTACCTTGTCTTTCAATTTAAATTTCTCTCTCTCTCTCTCTCTCTCTCTCTCTCTCTCTCTCTCTCTCTCTCTGTGTGTGTGTGTGTGTTATTTGTTCTTGTGCATTTTTGTACATATGTTCATGTTGGTGATTGAGGAGGACAAAAATTGATATTGGCTATCTTCCTCAATTGCTTATTCACCTTATGTTTTAGAACAGTTTCTTACTGAGATTGGAGCTTACTGGCTGATTATCTTGCCAGAGAGCTAAAAACTGGGTAATCTCTCCATCCCTTGCCTTCCCTCTTTCAACCACTTTTTTCATTTCTGTGCTAAGAGGTTATTATTATAGGTGAAAGATATCCAAGGTCATTCACTTTATTAAATATATTATTATTAATAAAACTCGCAATAAAAAACTGTTTCTAAATCACAATTTTAAAATGTACTGTCAGAAAAACACACTCCATTTAGAATCTTAGGCGTTTTTTTTTTAAAGCATTTTATCATGAGACCACCCTGAGTAGACACTAGGTACTATCAAACAAACTGGGAGAACAAAGAAACTGCTTAACCCTTGAGAACAGTGAGCATAGATTGCTCACCTTAGTTTCATCTGGGTGACTCAGCCACTCTGGAAAGATGAAGATTTATATTGGTATGGAAGAAAAGCATCAGAATTCATTTATAAGTCAGACTAGAGATTGTGGACCTGGGCTGCATGCAGTACACAGATAGAAAGTTCCTTTATTGTTGAGATAGTTGGAATTGAAGCCAGTATAACTTCCTGATTACCTAGATTTTGAATGTGAAGTAAAACTAGGCTTTAGGTGTGGTGATATAAGATGCTGCAGAAATCTAGGGTCATTTTTAGAAAAAGTCAGGGGGAAAGATAAAGAATTTGATATGAGAATAGAGATATTTAACAAATACACAGCCATTGAAGAGTGAGTACCCCACAGTCTCACATTCTCAGTGCCATTACCAGTTGTAGATCTCTGCAAAAAGAAGACATTCTGATGAGGTTAGAGTGATTCACTAGTATATGGGTACAATGATAAGTAATTAGAAGCCAATTTAATACTATATCCATTTAACAGGATGATAGTGGTAGGTTCTACCCCTATGGCCTAGAACCCATGACACGTTCTTGGCCCAGATAATAGAGCTAGGTATGGATTGATCATATGAAGTGAAACTTCATCCAATAATTAAATCTTGTCTATCATGGAAATTCAAAGTGAAAATTCTTTGATATTTAACTTAATTCAATAAGAAAGGCTAAGATAAAAGTAAAAAGTCAGCAAAAGTTGGCATGGTTGTAGTGAAAGGGGGCACAATTAGTAACTACTGATATGAATGCAAACTGGTGCAGACACTATGGAAATCATTGAAGAAGTTATTCACAAAGTGATAAGTAAAACTACCACATGATTCAGCTATGCTACTCTTGGGCATTGTGGTGGTTTGAATGACAATGCCCTCCTACCATAGGCTCATATGTTTGAATGCTTGCTTCCTAGTAAATGGAACTGTTTGGGGAGAATTAGGAGGTGTGGCCTTGTTGAATTAGCTATGGCCTTGTTGCAGAAGGTGTGGTCCTATTGTAGGTGGTTTGTCACTGGGATTTGAGGTTTCAAAAGCTCATGCCAAACCTAGTCTCTCTGCACACTGTCTTCAATCAGTATGTACTTCACAGCTACTTCTCCAGTGCCATGCCTTTTCGTTTCCTACGATGATGATCATGGACTAACCCTCTAAAACTACAAGAAAGCCCCCCAATTAAATGCTTCCTTTTCTAAGAGTTGCCTTGGTCATGGTGTCTCTTCACAGAAATAGCACAGTAACTAAGACAGGTATATATTCAAAGTACTCTATAAACTATTACAAAAATATGTGTTCATTTACAAAAAATGGGAATGACCTAGTTAGCTATCAACTGATGAATGGATGTTGAAAATGTTGTACTTTTACACAATGGAATATTATTCAGCTCTTAAGAAAAACAAAATTAGGAAATTTGCAGATAAATGGATAGAGCTGGAAATAATCCTTCTATGTGAGGTATACCACACAAAGAAAGACACAATTCTCCTGTTTTCTGTCATTTGTGGTTAGATTTGTCTCATGAAATATGTTTGTTTTATTTAGAATGCCCAAGGAGGTCAGGAAATTAGTTAACAGGATTGGAGAGGAGAGTTTATGGGATATAGGAGAGAATACAGTGGTATAAAGTGTTAGTGGGGTGGGAAATGGTAGTATAGGGTAGAGGAGGGAATGCAAGGAGCGAAAATTAAAAATAAAGGTCTTTTAAAGGGGTCATTAGAAAGCATGCTACTGTAAAATCTTCCCGAAACATATACATAGATATTTATAAAGAGAGTTTAGATGGTGTTACCCTGTCATGAAACAAAAATTTCCCTAATAGACACTAAATGTTACCCAATAATAAAGTTCATTATGAGGATTGAGTTACTTCTTGTGAATTGCTGGCCAGTGAGGTCCCATGGACCTCCATGTATTTAAGGTATTGATAATGTTTGTAGTTATCAACGGGTCATGTGATCCAATTGCCAAAGACACCCCTTAATTGGTCAGAACATGGGTAAATCCAGTTAACAATGACTGGGAAGCTTCATATCTACTGCTGAGTTTTCATAGTGTTGTAAGGAGCTGGAGAGAAGACTATTGGTCAGTCTCACTCTGCTATTAACCCTGAATGCTATAATGATAGCCAGCCTGCAAGACATGCCTACTGCTAACCTAGAGGTAGAAATACCCTTAAAGTAATTTCTGTTCTAAGTCACTCTCTTCAGCATGAGGCCTTCTACAATCTGCACACATGGTCTCTTTTTTCTCTTGACATTGATGGATAAACCCATTCCAACCATAATTGTATACCAACTACATAAGCATTTTTTTTCTTAAAACATTTACTTCCACCTGTCAAACTCAATGGCCAAGATTTAGTATTTATACTTAGATATGCCTGAAACAACCATTGACAGGATACTTGTTTTTTCTATGAAACATTTTCTTCTAGAACAACACATTTTATTATTTTTAGTGTGTGCACACACACACGAGCACATGTGCACCAGCACATGCACATGCATATGCTCAAACTTCACTGTGCTTATGCTAGAGTCTGTCTCTTCTTCCACTATGTGGTTTTAGGGGTCACACTCAGGTAGTCAGGCTTGGCAGCATGCATGTTTATCCACTATGGCATTCCATTGCCCCCAAATTCTAATTTAGTATGGTTTCCTCCTTTACACACACTTTTCATTCTCTTTTATAACAATAATTATTCTTATTACTTGGTTATCTCCCATTGTCCAAATGAAGTTAAAAGACAGAACAAAATTTAATTCCCTGGGGCTATCTAGGAAAAAGGAAAACCAAAATGTCCTCGTTGGGTATGAACAGGAGAAAGTGCGAATACTGGGAGGAGGAAGACCTGGCTGGAGAATGAAAAGCTTGTGATTACAATAGTAGACATAGCTTTTAAATTTCCAGTAAAATGTCCAAAATTATTATGAAAAATGAGTGGTTAGTATACAAAAAACAAAGATAGAAAAGGAAACTATTGTACAGTACAGGAGGCAATACATTTTGCAAAGTGTGGGAAAGTGTTGTGCCGGTTCACAGATAACTGCAGTAGAAAGGACAGAGAGTATTACATATTTGTGAAACTAACCTGAGAGTGGAAATCTATAGAGATAGAGGCATGAGAAGGATTTTAAATAAATTCCTAGATAGAAATTCTCAAATGAGGCTGTGCAGTGGGATTACCTGGAGAGCATAATGAATACTAATGCCCTAACTCTATCCCTCCTGATTGTGAGGAAATTAGTCCAGGCTCTATTCGGAGGCTTGCTATGTTTGAGATCCCCAGGGGATGGTTATGTGAAATCCTAAGCACTTACCTCCCCTCAATTTCAATGATAGTCAGGAGAGAGGAAAAAGGACTCGCCTGATAAGATTTACAAGGACCGAAATGACTCAGGGAAAGATTTAATTTGAAGGAAGTCGTAAGGGTAAAAAGGTCACTGCCTTCATTAGTTCACCCATGTTGACATATCACAGACGCCTAAGGAATAAAAGACAAGTTTTCAAAGTTCAGGAAGAGGAGAACCGACAATAAAATACCATGTTGAGGTATGTGGTAAGTAGACCCAGAAAGGGGAGAGTCGGCTCACCCATCTTTGGGGGACCTAGAAGCAAACACAAAACAAAAGTGCCAAGGATATTCCTGCACAGGGATGGAGACAGGAGGCTGTGAGTCTCAGCGGATTCATTCTTGGCTCCTCTATGCACAAAGCCCTACTCCAGCCTCAGAACTTACTCTGAGACGCCTACTTCACTTCATGGCAGGGAGTTTGTTTTTCTTTGATGGATGAAGTTCTGAGAGAGACAGGTGTTTTAAAACCTTAAGACAGGTCAAAAGATGGCTTCATCACTGATATATCAAAGAAATTAAAAAAAAATATTCCTGCTTTACAGTAGGCTAACTCAACACTTGGCTAGAGAGCCTAGAATATTAAAGTAAATTTAAAGCACACAGAGATAGGTTTTTTTTTTAAAGTAACCATGATTTTATTTGGAACTAGTACCAAAAATTGATCAGAAAGCACATTAGAATACAACCTGGAAAATCAAAATTACTTCTAAAATAGATAGACATACACTAGAAAATTATGAGTGTTCAACATAAAAGCAAATTGTGATACAAAGATTATATTTTTATTAATTATTTATTTATTTAGAAAAACTTTTTATTCATTTTACATACCAAAGATCCCCCTCTTCCCTCCTCCTGCCACTCCAGCCTCTTCCTCCCAACCCATCCCCCATTCCCTCCTACAAGAAGGTAAGACCACCCATGGGGAGGTACATTCAGTAGAGGCAGGCCCAAGCCCCTCACCCTACCTCATGGCTGTGCAAGGTGTACCATCATAGAAGTGGGCTCCTAAAGGCCTGCTCATACACCAGGAATAGATTCTGATCTTACCGTCAGGGACCCGCTTGAGCAAATCATGCTACACAACTGTTTCCCTATGCAGAGAGCCTAGTCCAGTCCCATGCCGGCTCCACAGCTGTGGATCTAAATTTCAAGAGATTCTACTAGTTTAGTTTGGTTGTCTCTGTAGGTTTCCCCCATCATGATCTTGATGCGCTTGCTCATAGAATCCCTCTTCTCTCTCTTTGACTGGACTCCTGATGTTCAGCCTAGTGTTTAGCTGTGGATCTCTGCATCTGCCTCCATCAGGTACTGGAGAAAGGCTCTATGATGACAGTTAGAGTATTCACTGTTTTCTGATTACTGGAGTAAGCCAATTCACGCACCCTCTCCACTATTGCTAGTAGTCTAAGCTGGGGTCATCCTTGTGGCTTCCTGGGAACTTCCCTATACCAAGTTTCTCCTTATCCCAATGATGTAAATATTATCTCAATATAAGAACATATGTCCTAATCTTGGTGGCATCAATAAGTAATGACAGAACTGTATATATTATCAAAAATAATATAATTTCCCAAGGGATTTGAAAATTAGATGAAGAAATACAGAAGCAAGACACAAACAAGCAGGAAATAGTAAAAACAAAACTATGCAAAATAAGCAACACGACAAATGACTGTCAACACAAGTGACATTATGCTGATTAGGCAGAGTTTCTTTGTGTGTGTGTGTGTGTGTGTGTGTGTGTGTGTGTGTGTGTGTGTGTGTAACAAAGATTAAAAAAAAGAGGCCCTGTATTGCAACAGGGCTATATGGGAGGGTATGGAGAAAAAAAAGGTAGAGGGAAATGAATTATGTATTATTTTATAATCTCAAAATATGTAAAATACTATCCCAAGAAATGACAATAGGTCAGAAAATGATGGGAAAATCGCCTTGTAGAGCATTTTCAAGAGAAAAGATGTATGTGTAAAGTCTTCCTTTTTGCTGGGCACTGGTGGCACATGCCTTTAATCCCAGCACTCTGGAGCCAGAGGCAGCCAGATCTCTTTGAGTTCAAGGCCAGCCTGGTCTACAGAGTGAGTTCCAGGACAGCCAGGACTGTTTCACAGAGAAACCGTATCTTGAAAAAGTCTTTCTTTCATCATCATTGCTACTAGTTTCCTATTTTGTGATTCCTCCTGCTTTTGCTCTATTGAAATATGGTTTTGGAATTAATTTTCTATTCCCAGTGTCAACTGAAAGACAGAGACCACAGTGTTGAAACTCATTTACAGGATATCTGTTATTTTACCCAATATAATAGTAAATAATTCTTGATACAATTTGTCAGCTTGCTACAAGGATTGTGATCTCATTCAGTTATCTAAGCTCTGCAATCAACATTATCTGAAAAGTCACTAGCACATTAGTGTGCACAAATTTTTTATTGAGCAACAGTTATCTTAATTTTTATTGGTCTTTTTTTTTTTTGCAAAAGGGCCCATGTTATACATTTCTGCTTTTCTTCTTTCATTGTCTTTATAGAAACAGACTGTATTGACCCACCAAGACAAAGAATATTTTGTAATTTTTTTCTTACCATGTACATCTCTTTTTTATGTTATTAGAGACAAATTGATGTAATTTGAAGATGTTATAAAGGAGAAATATAAAAATAAAATTGAACAAATATTACTAACATACATGCAAAAGAATTAGGAAGAAACGTATAGTAATATAAACCAACATCTTATTTCAAATTTCTATAAGTGAAGAAACATTCTGTGAACTCCAATGGGCAGAATCTGTCCTGATTATACTAATTTTCCCCCAAATTCCCTGTGACTTTCATGCTCTTATTGCTTTTATTATATATTTACTCCAGGTAGGCAAGAAAACATGTACAATCTTTGCATTTCTGGGTGTGACTTTTTTAGCTTAACATGATTATTTTTTACTGAAAATGACACTGTGTCCTTCTTCATATATGAGTGTAACTCAACTATGCACATTTATACAACTAAGTAAATTATGTACATTTATTAACTACCCTAATAAATCTCATTATTTGGTACTATATTTGCTCATAAAATTATAGAACTTATTTGCCTGACACACAATAAAAGTAAAAATAACACAAATCAATTTTAAGATGTGTTTTTTAATGTATCTGGTTCACCTAGCTCATGATCATGGGTTCCTGGAAAATCTGGTTAAAGTCTAAAGACTCTCCATCTAACTCATTGACTGTAATTCCAAGAAGGTCTATTAAACTCTATAAAAAATGTTTGAGCACTTATGTCAGAATACTAATTTAGTTCCCAGAGTATCAGCTAATTCCATTAAACTACAAACCAATATCTGTTCTGGATTAGAAATTTCAAAATCCTTCTATAAATGCTAATCTTTACAGATGTCTTTATATATAAAAAAGATCCATTTGTTGTCAAACCTCCTTTCTACATAATCTATATATGCTCTCATACTTTACCAGCATTACTGTCTTATGGAAATAGCATATAGCTGATTTTCTGGTCATATTAGTTTTTTTAGGCCTAAAATTCTCGTGCTTCACTACATCAAAATACTCTTTTGCAAACAATTTTCTTCCTGACACACTCCCAAGCTTCACACATATGCTAATAACCTTCTGTGAGAAGAAGGTTATTAGCATATGGTGCCTGTGGAGGCCAAAAGAAGGCATCAGATCTTTTAGAACAGGAGGTACAGATTGTTGTGAGCTGCCATGTGTGTGATGGAAATTGAACTTTCATCACCTGGAAGAGCAACAAGTGCCCTTAACTGCTGAGCAGTCTATCCATCCCTCACCATCATGATTTAAAAGCACAACAGAAAATGGACACCACTGATGCCAAATTTCTTGATCATTTGGGTTTCATGCATATTTCAATGAATACCTATTCCAGATTCACCTGGGCTCTTGTTCAGACTGGGGAAATGTGTGTATGTTCAGTCACACTGTCTTTCTGCATTTGCTGCTTAAGCTATTCCTCACAGGATCAAATTCATCAATGGACCAACATATACTTCTCAAGCTTTACAAACCTTTTTTTTTGTTCCATTTGGGAATCACCTATAAAACAGGTAGTCGCTAAAATCCTATATGGGAATCATTATAAAACATACTAGTGATCTTCTTAAAACAAGACAGAAAGGGGAAATAGGTTCCTTTGAGCTTTCAATTCACTATCTCTAAGTTTTTTTACCCTTAATTTTTTTTAAAAATAGGTGATGATGGATATTCTATAGAAAGGCACTATGCAGGATCCTCTGCTCACGTGGGCCTTACCTATAGATTTTCTGGTGAGATCCAAGTGCTGGCACTTGAAAAATCCCCCAGACATTCTTACTTGTGGTAAGGAGTATGTCTTTGTAAGTCATAAAAATAACTGGTTTGAGTCAAGAAAACACACACACACACACACACACACACACACACACACACACACACACACAAGAAAACATCAATCATCAATAGTGATGCAGTAAAGCCTCCCATCTAGACACTGAAATGACTTCAGCTCAGGGCTAAACCCCTGATCCAGGGTCAAGAGAAGAAGACCATTGATGAGACAGTGCAAGAGTTGAGGGATTTGAGCTAGTCCTGTTCCACTACAAACATTTTCTTTATGATGGTTTCCATCATCAGTGCTTTGATTGCTGTTGCATATAAGATTTATTTGTCACATATTCCTCAGTCACTGTAGTTCATCGTATTATTTGGTTTGATGCTCTCTCAGAAGTGGTTTAAAATAATATTGCATATTTACTTGCTTGTCTTTGTTAGATTTGTTTTTGTCAACTTGGCACAAGCTAAAGTCATTTGAGGAGAGGTACTCTCAATTTCAAAAAAAAAAAAAAAAAAAAAAAAAGAAGAATCCCACAGATTTGGCCTGTATACAAGTCTATGGAGCATTTTCTTGATTAATGGTTAATGTATCAGTCCTAGCCCACTGTGGATCCTGTCACTCCTGGACCCTGGATGGTATAAAAAGCAGGTTGAGGAAGCCATGGAGAGTTAGCCCAGTAAGCATCATTCTCTCATACCATCTGCTTTGGATCCTGCCTTACCTTTCCTTAATAGACAGTGACTGAGGAAATGTAAGTCAAATAAACCATCTCCTTGCGAAGTTGTTTGTTGTCATGGTGTTTTATCACGACAATAAAAACCTAAAGAAGATATTACTTGAATGTTACTACCCACAGGGCCTGTGGATAGAGTATCATCAAATACACCGGTTTCGTTTCTCAAACTCTGCCATATGTGGCTGCTAATAACTCCTTTGTTATAACCTGTAGTGCAGATTCTTGTTGATCAAAATACCCAAGGAATGAGGTCAAATGACTATGTTGAATTTTATAACATCTTAGGGATTTGTGCCTGGGATCCATAGCACTGTCACTTATACTCCATACAGATCTTTTTGTGCCAGTCATAAACAATATGACCCCACAAATGAAGTTTTAAGTTTTACCACACATCCCTGTATTAAAAGCATAGCTAAAAGAAAAGTGATAGACTGGGGATCACAGGGAGAATTGGTGGATGGAGACAATTGGATGCTGGAATAATATTTCAATAAAACACAATTTGATTACTGCTATCATGTGGTGATTTGTTCCACTATGAAGTGTGCTATGGAAGGATTAGTATCCACCCCCACAAAGTGTGCTATTGATAGGTTAGTATCCCCCCCTACAGTGTGCTATGGAACGGTTAACACCCCCCCACCTACAGTGTGCTATGGAATGGTTAACACCCCCCCACACACATACACACACACTGTGCTGTGGAAGGGTTAGCACCCACCCACACATATACAATGTGCTATGGAAGTGTTAGCACCCCCACATACACACACACACAGTGTGCTATGGAAGGGTTAGTACCTCCCCACACAAACACAGTGTGCTTTGGAGGGGTTAGTATTCCCCCACACAGTGTGCTATGGAAGGGTTAGCACCCCCCCCCCCCCACACACACACAGTGTGCTATGGAAGGATAAGTATTCCCACAAACATACACTATGTGCTGTGGAACGGTTAGCACTCCCCCCCACACACATACAGTGTGTTATGGAAGGGTTAGCACTCCCCCCCACACACATACAATGTGTTATGGAAGGGTTAGCACTCCCCCTCACACACACATACAATGTGTTATGGAAGGGTTAGCAGTCCCCCCACCCCCACACACACACATACAGTGTGTTATGGAAGGGTTAGCACTCCCCCCCACACACACATACAGTGTGTTATGGAAGGGTTAGCACTCCTCCACACACACATACAGTGTGTTATGGAAGGATTAGCACCCTCCCCCCCCACACACACAGTGTGCTATGGAAAGTTTAGTACTCCCCACACACAGAATACACTATGGATGGGTGAGTACCCCGCCTACACACAGTGTGTTAGGGAAGGTTTAGTACCCTCCAAACACACAGCATGCTATGGATGGGTTAACACACACACACACACACACACACACACACACACACACACACACACAAAATCTTAGGATAGTATTTGAACTTCTGCAAGATGTTCTCTGAAATTTGAAGAGCTTATAGCAGTGTTAAGGGGAGATTATACCTGGAATGTAACTCAAAGTGTTTCCCATTTAAACATAATCACAAATAAGGAAGTTCATGTATCAGCATGTGTCAAGAATTTGAATATTTATATCTCATTTCTTGCTTTAACTATTATTCGCAATAATGCATTAACTGTACTCATTGTATAAAAGACTCTGTGTTTATGATTCTTAAAAGCCAGTAGCTTCCTTGGTTGAGGCCCCTCTTCAAGAGCCTTAGCCAGATACTCCAACGGTAGCCTTTAGGCAAGCAGTGGCGAGGCTCATCAAAAGTTTATTTGATGGCCAATCCTTAGAACTGTCATTGCCAGCTAACAATGTTGTTACAGCAGCCATGGCCTTACACAGAAGAGAAAACAACTTCTTGTATTCAGGAATTTAAAAAGAACTTGATAAGCACAAGTCCATATTGACAAAGAAGATTCTTGGTAAGATCCAACAGTTAAAGGAGTTTATACATCAGTCAGGTGAACAAGTCCAAGACTTGAGACAGTCACAGCATCTGAAATGTCATCTTACTATTACTCAATCTTATAGTAAATGATTCATTATTAACTTTGATACAAAGCAAGAAGTGTGGGGTGTTGCCAACAGCCTTGTCTGAGAAAGAAGCATTCTCCTTTTAAGAGCATTCATTCTGACCCCTGGCATGCTAAGGACAGAAGGAAATAATCTGTGAAGCTGGAATTTCTTAAGACGTAAAAGTGAGGTACGTTCCCAAGTGTAAATCTCCCCATTCTACACTGTCTCTGTTCTCCCTGGTGAATTAGAACCATCTATTACTTTTAAGCAAGGAAAAATATTTTGTGGTATCTTTTAATAAATGCCCAAGGACTGGGCAGTGGTGGCACACGCCTTTAATCCCAGCACTTGGGAGGCAGAGCCAGGCAAATAACTGTGAGTTCAAGGCCAGCCTGGTCTACAGAATGAGATCCAGGGCAGGTACCAAAACTACACAGAGAAACCCTGTCTTGAAAAACCAAAAAATAAACAAACAAACAAATAAATAAATGCTCAAGGCCAGAGAAACTCTGGGTCCTTAGAGCTTCCCAAATGCTCTTTGGGTACCCAGCATCCCCTGACAAATGAAAGAGAGAGAGAGAGACAGAGACAGAGAGAAAACATTTTAGGATGCTTTTAGTGATCAAATGAGGATCAGTCTATCTTAACTCTTCACATATCTTGTATTATTGGAAATCAAACTTATAAAAAACAGTGTAGTATTTGTCCATATGTTATTATTATATTATTATTCTTTAAAACACTTTCTGCTCTAGGGCAGGTTTTTGCAGAAAAATTCTCTTCACTGTGAGAATGGATGTTTCAGTGAGAATTTTGTTTAAAAGTGTATTTCTCAGCTGTGTGGTGGTGACACACGCCTCTAATGCCAGCACTCAGGAGGCAGAGACAGGCAGATCTCTGTGAGTCCGAGGCCAGTCTGGTCTACAGAGCACATTCCACAACAGGCTCCAAAGCTACCAAGAAACCCTTTCTCCAAAAGAAAAAAATATATTTCCTTATCATGTGTAAAACGTGTATTTCTCTATCATTTATATTCCATTCCATATTTCCTACTTTAGACAGTTTATGTTTTATTTAATGAAAGCACCTCTTGTCTGTAGAGCAAAATTTGCTAGTTGAAACAATCAATTTTTGTATCTTTTTCACAATTAGTGTCAAAAGTCATATGTCCCTGTTGAACATACCAAGGCCAGAAACTAACTTTTTTTCTAATACGGTTTGGTGCCTCAGGGCTACATTTTGATTTTTTTTTACTTGTGTCTCAGTTTATTATACTGTCAAATTTGAGCCTAGAAATCAAATGCCCTATTATTCTGTAGTCTTTACATGCAGTTTTTAAACATTGAAGAATAACTTTTTATTCAAGGGGCGAGACACTCTGAGGGTTTGGGGGGTTGTTACCAATGGGATGGGCAACACATTTGCAAATGAGGACTCCCTTATAGACACGTATGCAAAATGTAGCTTTTTGTTTTCTTAACTGAAGATTTAAACAATTAAAATTTACCTATAATTATGATGCCTCAGTCCCAATTCTGCACATTTGGTTTCTGTAATTAGCCTTGTGTGAATGAAAACTGTTTCCAGATGATCAATGTCTTTTTTAAAAGAAAGTAACTCTAGCCGGGCGGTGGTGGCACACGCCTTTAATCCCAGCACTCGGGAGGCAGAGCCAGGCGGATCTCTGTGAGTTCGAGGCCAGCCTGGGCTACCAAGTGAGCTCCAGGAAAGGCGCAAAGCTACACAGAGAAACACTGTCTCAAAAAACCAAAAAAAAAAAAAAAAAAAAAAAAAAAAAAAAAAAAAAAAAAAGAAAAGAAAGTAACTCTAAAATATCTGAAAGCATTTTGAGTAGTTTTGTAAACAAGGTCACCAATTTAAATCACATTTTCTACAGAATCAATATAAACTCTAGCAGTGACCCTGTCTGCAAATAAAGCTTGGTTTTCCAAAAACGTTTTGCAATTAGACCAAAGAAAATTTCTCTCAACATTATTTTCTGAAGTATTAAGGTATTTCTTCCAAATGTGTACGTAATAAAATAACAGTTGAGACTGAGTGCAATGAAAGTGGGAAAGCACCTTCTGCATATGCCTCTCTGAAAGTAAATGCAGTCAAAGCAATGCGTTTAGTTGTTTCTTCTAGAACATCTGATGCTGCAGATTTATGACACACGTTTATAACAGTACCAGAGAACAAGCATTCCCAGATGATGCCAGGACCAAACAGTTTAGTTAACACGGTTCAGTAACAAGTTAAATGGAGATGCACAGTCTCCTTATCATTTGTTTGCTTTTTTTTTTTCAGTACTGTCCATGATATGATCATCCACTAATTAAAAATATTATAATCTTTTCATAAGCAGTAAAAAAAAAGATAAGAAATAGAAAGCCTTTAAACACCAAAGTGCCAAAAAAAACTTTGACATGTACAAATGCGTGAAGAGGAAGGTGAGAGCAAAACTGGCGGCATCCAGGTGTTTGGTGCTTACCTTTGGTCTCATTCACAGGCAGAGGCACGGTGGACCTCTGCAAGTTCCAGGGCAACCAGAGATATACAGTGAGATCCTGTACCAAATTTGTTTAAAAATGAATTAAATCTTCTGAATCTCAAGGTAAATAAAACGTGTATCAACTAATATTATGGCATGTCCCCAGAATTATACATTCAATTACACACAAAATTCTTCATTTCAGGAAAAACTAAGATATACCTTTATATATGTTCTTAAATAATATTTAATATATTACCGCCAGTAATACATGCATAATTCCTGATGTTTAAATTACATTCATTTTCATGGATGCATACAACACAAGAATGTACATATTAATGAGGTTTACTGTAGTGTTTTACACATGTATACAGAGTATATATATATAATAAATGAGCATATTATATATATCCACATTTGTATCTGTATTAGAGAGCATGGTATTGTAGAACTTTTAGACTCAAACACTGAATGTGTAAAATATGTCTCCTACAAATTCAAAAAAAATGAATTACTAACTTTGCATTTATGCATATGTATATATATGATATGTGTATATATATAAACTGCCATCTAAATATTTATTAGATATAGAAAATATACATGAATCATGCATGAACACATAAAACACAAAGGCAATATATAAAATTACATAAATATACATTATTAAACGCATATATATAGTTTCCAGTTCCCTACATAATACTTAATTTTGTCAAATGATTAATTCACAAAGACTAACTTAGACTTCTAATCTTCATGTTGCTATGCCTTAATTCCAAGAGAAAATGAATAATGACCCTCCCAATATGTACAACTTAGCAGAAAACCACAATTTACATCTGCCACCAGAAATCAAGCAGGAAAGTAGCAACCCCTTTGGTTAAGCCTGAGAGGACGTTCTCATAATGTCTGTAATGTCCAGAAGGGCTCAAAGACACTGCAGATCCAAGTGTCCCCACTCTGGTGGCAACTCCCTTAAGTGACTGGAGAAGACATCATTCTGACAGGATAAACATCAAAAGTTAATCTCATGTTAACCTCATCAGTGGTGATAATAATCACAGACTGTGGGGCATGATCACATATTTCTGATATTTGAAAGTCAGGTATTCAGTTTACTGAATATATATTACAAATCAGATATCTCAGAAATATGAGAAAAATTACAAAATAGAAAGATACAGAAGCAATTTAAAAGGCACATCATAGTGAATTTAAAATATTTAAATAAATATAAGTATATATATATGTATATGTATATATATATATAAACATATATGGAGGTATTTCTGTAGCAGCCATAATAACAGATAATCATAACTGAACATTAATTCATTAGTCAATTCTCAAAGAATAAAGACAATCAGTAAGCTAAAGTTTACTTATCTACAAAATAAAATGCTTTAAAACAGATTTCTACGTGTCATGAAAAAAACAAATATTCAATTTCTCAGGCAAAGAAAATTTCACTTCAGAAGAAAACCCCACAAAAATCATCATGAATAACTGGAAATGTTAAAAATCATCAAAAGCTGTCCTGAGCAGCAATGTGTAATTATTCTGATGCAAATCCTCTACCCAAGAGCTATAGTACAGATTCTGACTGATTAGAGTGAAGATACTGATATTCAGTTTAAGTCCAAAATGTTCGTATACAATCTGCAACTGATCATTAGAACTAAAAATTTGGAATTTTTTATTATTTGAGTAAAAAATATTCTATGTATCACCAATTATGTTTGTTGAAATAAATGTCAATACTAAAGATAGCAAGGAGAATTACTACTTTGGTATTATTTTTTAAATCTTATCATTATTTTAATAATATTTAATAATAATTTGCTTTATAAATATGTTTTGCAAAATCCATGGTTATTCCTTTGTTACCACAAGAATAATGCATATGTTCTGATGCAGTATGGTTGTCTTGATACATCTTACTAAATGGATCATTTTAGGAAAGATTTTAGGTCTTTAACATTGGCAATGAAATTAATTTGTAAGATCCATGTATTTCATCTTGAGATTACACAAAGTTTAATTTGAAAAAAGAAACCATTATTAGAAAATTACATTCAAACTTAGAAGTAGATGAATAAGAAGTTTTATAGACAATGTTTTTCTCAGTAATTGCCACAGAAGTGGGATTGCCATGTTCAATTTCCCTCTCTGTTATCTCTTTCGTGAGAAAGATGTAGAAGGAAACATCGTTCCACTCTATTAAAAAGTATAATTGGACTGGATTGATCCTTCAGCTTGATTTGCTAATTGTACCAGATCCTTTCTTATTGTCATGTCATATTTTTTTTTCTGTAAGAACTAGAGGAAAAGAGGGCTGTGTGAAAATTGCCTTTCACAGTCTATTAGATTTCATTGCTGCAATCTGATGACAGGAATTTCTAGGAGTAGAGACATTTTGTAGGTGTGGTGAAGATGGCAAAAACAATGATTTAGCCAGAATCTTTCCAAATACAAAGTGAACATTGAGTCTTTTTATATGCTTTTCTATGAAGTGGAACCTCAACGACTGGGTACATTAAAATATTATGATTGCTTTAACTTTACTACATAATTATCGATGAATTTCTGTATGTGCCAACATTATAGGTATAAGAGTCTTAAAATGAAAATTGCTTTGTTGTGTTGTAATTGATGCCAAAGTTATTAATGGCATATCCTTCTTCAAGCATACACTTTCAAAACTGAATACATTGGACACAGCAATTCTTACTGTATACTAGACATTGATGTAGGCACTTACATGTTTTGGATATCAAATATGTCCACAAAGGCTCCCTCCCACTTAATTAATTAAGTCATTAGAAAGTCACTTAATCATAGAGGTTTTGACCTAATCAGTGGGCTGGTTCCTTGTTAGATTCATGATATGAAGTGACATTATTTTTTCAGAAATGAAGCCTCGTTGAAGCAAGTAGGTCAATGAGAGGCACCATGGAAAGAGATGGCTTGCCTTGACCATTTCTGTTCCTTGCTCCCTGTCCTCTGAGGTGAACAGCTTCTACTTACACATGTTCTCTGAGAGATGATGCTCTGCCTTGTCTGAAGCTGTAAGTAATGTAGCAAGTCAAATATTCCTAGTACTTTCTGAAACCATAAGCCAAAGTACTAATGATTACTTGTTGGAAATTATTTTTCTTAGGTATTTGCTGTAGCAGCATAAAATAAAAACTTAGTCATACAAATTGTAGAATAATCCTTCTGTACACTGTGAATATGTATTCCTCTCAATGGTAAATAAAAAGCTGAAATGCCGATAGCCAGGCAGGAAGTATAGGCAGGATTGCCAGACACAGAGCATTTAGGAAGAAGAAACGATAGAGTCAGAGAAGTTGCCAGAAGCTTCAGAGGCAGTAGGACATCCTGGAGGACAGATAAGGCCATAACATGTGGCAGAATGTAGATTAATAGAAATTGGTTAATTTAAGTTGGAAAAGCTAGTTAGAAATAAGTTTGAGCTATTGACTGAGCACTTATAAGGAATATAATCCTCGGTGTGGTAATTTGGAAGCAGCTGCTGGGATGGGAAAACTGTGCCTACATATAAATAAGTATTATTCATGGTAGTTAAAATTAACAAAACAAAATTGAACTTTATAGAACTCCTACTTTAGAGTTACAGATACTCAATACTCAAATAAAATACTATCTCATCATGTCTAACATGTTGTGCATTCGTGGGCATAATTTATACAGCATTTCCTAATGATGAATATTCTAATAACCCTTGTTGGTGACTAAAACTGCCCATTATAGGGGCCCATATATGCACAAAATTTTTATATATTAATATTGAAAGTTAATTTTTAAATTAGCTACATTAAGAGCCTAAAAATAACTAATAACAAAAATAGCATGATTATACCAATACACTATAATAAATGTTACTTATTTTTACTATACCCAACCATTCTTCCAAGATACAGCAATGACTAAATGGCAAGGCATCTAGAAAGAACTGAAGGACTAGGCAGTGTGATAGAACCACTCCAACACAGCAACAATCAACCTGAGACAGCAACTAAATTACTTCTGAGGTGGCATTACATTTGGGGAATAATGGAGGAGGATGGTGTGGATTCAAGCTTGGAACTCAGAATGTCACAGAACAATTTACAAATTATTTATGGCTAGTATTTTCAACATAATACTGTAAGACTACCACTAAACCCATGGATGGGAGGGCATAAGATATATACATGCAAAGCAGATAACTGTGTATTACTCGTTTCTCCTGCAGGATACTAGGCTGCCTTGTCACAGAGTTTACTTCTAAGGTTCCCCCCAGAGTCCACTTGTGTCAACCATGAGTATCTGCAGTGTGCAAGAAATAATTTTTTTTTCTGATTGAGTCAGTTTCCTAGGCAAAGTATTCAAGAAGACCAGCGAGAGAGAGAGAGAGAGAGAGAGAGAGAGAGAGAGAGAGAGAGAGAGAGAGAGAGAGAGAGAGACTGAGAGAGAGTGTGTATGTACTACAAATTTATAAATGGCCTTATTAGCTTGGATTACATGTCAGAGGTTTTATTGTTCAACAATGACTGAATATTGGAGATGAATAGAACCTGATAACTGCCTAGTCCACGAAGTTGGATGCCTCAGTGTGGTGATATTTTATTTGTATTAATAAAGTTTGCCTGGAGATCAGAGGAAATAGCAAGCCATTTTATGTAAACACAAAAGTCAGGCAGTGATAGCACATGCCCTTAATCCAATCATTTGACAGGCAGGGTCTCTGTGTGTTCACGACCATACTAGGAAACAGAGTCAAGCGTGGTGACACATGCCTTTAATCCTAATGCCAACCATAGAGACCTGGATAAGCAAGTGAGGCAGCTGGACTAAGCGCCAATGAGAGGGCAGAACATCAAGGCAATAAAGGTGCAGGTAGACAGGAAATAGCTCACTTTGGAAGCTGTGGCATGGTGAGGTAAGGTTAGCTGGTGGCTATTCCTATTTCCCTGATCTCTAAGGCTTTCACTCCTATATTTGGCTCCTTGTTTTTTGTTTAATAAGACCACTTAGAAATTTGTCTACATCTCATTTGTAAATTTGACACTGTAATACATAGAAAATTCTTGGAGCATCACTGATGTTTAGTCCACATTGGAAGGAAAGTGCTGGAATCTGATATGAGAGGAAGATGGCAGTAGTGATACCCTAACAGGAATAGAGAGATACCAGGTGTGGGGTAGGCAATAACCCTAGACATCCTTATATTAGAACTATCTGCTGTTGATTAGGAGGGAAGACTTCCCTCCTGGAAACACCCTCAGAAACACAGACACACCCAGAATTATGCCTCCTAGTTCATTCTAGATCCTACTAAGTTGGCAATCAAGATTCACCATAGTAGTAAGCTCAGTAAATTTCTTTTGAAAGGACAGTGGTAAATAGGATTTGCTAAGCTGAGCATGGTTTGGAACACCATTAAACTCTGCGGTTGGGAAGCTGGGACCACAGGAAGATTATTAAAAGATAATGGGATGTAATGCAAGACACTATCCCAAAAAAGAGTGGTAGGGTAGAGACAAAAAATATTTTAACTTAGTCTTCTGGTACTGAGATGAAACAATGACCAAAATCAACATGTGGAAGAAAGGGTATATTTAACTTATGCTTCCAAGACATGATCCATCATTGCAGAAAATCAGGATAGGAAAATAGGTGGGAAATCAAAGAGGACCCATGGAGGAATGGTGTTTATTGGCTGGCTTTTGTTTGTTCTGGTTTATGCTCAACCAGATTACAAACGCAAACTAGGACCACAGGCCCAGGGAGATGAGTAGGCTAGATCCCCCTACAACAGGCAACAATCAAGATAATCCCTGGCAGACCTGAGACTCCTTCTTTTCGAGTGATACTTAGTTGTATGACGTTGACATTAAAAAACTATCCAGGGCATGTAGTTGTCTTTTTTACTAGAAGGGAATAGTAAATTAAAATGCAAGGCACTTTTCTGTAGGAATTGAGATCTTTCATTACCCCTTCCAGTTCAGTACTCATCTGTGGTGATACTGTGTTTGTGCTCTAACAAATAAACCTTGCCTGGAGGTCAGAGTGGGGAGCTAGCCACCAGTTAATCATAGAGGCCAGGTGGCTGGTGGCACACATCTTTAATCCCAGCACTAGAGAGGAGGAAACAGGAAGTGATATGGCTGGATGGAGAGAGGAATAAAAGTCAGGCAGAGACAGGAGCTTTGTCCCTTTTGGGCTAAGGAATTGTTGAGGTAAGAGGTGGCTGTTGCTTGCTTCTTTATCTCTTTGATCTTTAGGCATTTACCCCAATATCTAGCTTCAGTTTTTTATCATAAAGACCAATTAGGATTTGTGTTACACTCATCATCATATGTTTCTAATTTACCACTGACTACGTGGCCATTTCTATCAAACATGGAATGTACTCACTTATATGTGGATATTATCTGTAAAGGAAAGGATAGCCACGCTATAAGCCACAGCCTCAGAGAGACTAGGTAACAACATTCTCATAGTGAATAAACTTAGGGGGAAAACAGGGAAACAAGAAACAAGACCCAGTTAGCAACTCCCATCCACTTATGCTACACTGCAAGAAGTCCTTTCTATCTTAGTTAGCCTGGAGAAGGCAGTCACGAAAGGAATGCAATATCTGACTCCATTTGTTCATTATCACTTGCATATTAAACCTACAAAGAAGTTTCACTATAAAGCTTATAGAATTATACTAATGTTCTTATCTATTTTCTTTATAGTAACATTTACCAAGTTTACAATGGACTTTACAGATGATATTTAAAATTTTATGCTGTGAAGTCTTTGTACTTTCCCTGTCAAAGTAAAGAATAAAAACATCTAGAAAATACAGATAGATTGATTTAATAATTATGAACCATTACTATGCAATCCTGACATAACATATACAGGTTAGAACTAAGCTAAAAGGCTAGCATTTGCCAACTATGAATAAGTAGATGATGGAGCACACTGTGAAATTGAAACCAAATTATAATACTAGGATATTTAAATTCTTGAATATATTACTTACTTAAAAATGTTAATTATAATTTTTAATTTAATTTTAATGTATAATTTTATAATTTTGAAACAAACAAACAAACAAACATTTTGCACTTCAAAATTCTATGTGAAAGAGATATGAGACAGGCCAATGTACTTCTACATAGAAGGAGAAAAGAGTCTGATATATGTGGTATTACAGAGATTGTAATGTATTAGTAAGCAAAGTTGAAAAGGTTATTTAATAGAATGTAGTGTATGGAGTGGTCCATGACTCTGTAATGTGTTGAAGTAATGTCAGAAATCAATAAAGAAGTTAGGGTCTTTAAATGAATAGAGAAGGAAAATGATTATTTGTATGGAATGAATGCAGTGAGATTCAATTCTTTAATCAAAGTTAGACCTGTATGAAATAAGAAGTTATGTCAAAAGTAGTATCTTTGAAATCTGGAATAATACCCAATTGCTCTATTATTTAGGTTGAAATTGTGCAGCATCTCTTAAGACAAGATTTCCTTTCATAAAACCAAAGACTGACAAATGGGATTACAATAAAACTAGCAAACTTCTGTATCTAAAACACTTTATAGACATTGAAAATTCAATTTGCAAACCAGAAAAAGATATTCAAAACACATATAACCAATAAAGTAATATAAAAACCTCCCACAGATCAGCATGAAAATGACAAACTGGCTAATACAAAAGCAAGAAATACACAAGAAAGCACTTTGAAAGAGGCAATTCATAGAATTACGGAAGACGAGAAGAGACAGTCAATCACATTTATTATCAGATACGTGTAAACTGCAAACTGAATGGATTCAATTTTACACATTTTCCAGGCAGAGTGAAGAAGTATGACAACGTCACATGCTTGAAGACTGATTCTTCACCCAGTCTAAAGGGTTGGCAGAAACAGTCATTATTTTTAGCCTCTTAGGTCCCTAAGAATTTTAACCTTCATACACTTACTAACCATGAACTACATTTCTAAGTACACATGCAGAAAAACATAAATACATTCTCTAATAATACTAAAGGAGGTTATTTGTGGCACTCTTCTCACAGGAGTAGTGGAGTGGTGTGGTTGTATACAGCAGCTCTGTAGAGGAGAGCAAAGCTGTGTCTCCCAGCAGCAAAATGGACGAAAGGGTATGAAATAATAAAAGCCATTTGTAAAGGGCTCATCATAGATTAACTATAACTATCCATAATATAAACATATATATTAACATAATATTAAAATCATAAACTGTCTTAATTTTCTAAAAAATGCGAATTTCAAACCACATGGCTTCTAAAAGTATTTGGAAATGAAAACTTCGAAGATAGGTAAGATAAAGATGATCATGTTAGTAGCTGTCTTATGGGATAGAAAAAAGGGACTACATTCAGTTAAGACCATACCAGAGGAACTGAATTATCAACATTAACAACTTTATAACAATTTTTCATTCCTTGTATGTTATCCATTTATATTTATAATCCTAATATGATATTAATAGCTAAATACACACCCATTCGTGTTTTTGCACCATGAACCATTCTGAACAAGGATAACACAACATTAAAGCCATTGCAAATTTATCCTATGCTCTTTATTTGAGGCTTAAAATTTAACAGCTAAAAAGATGCAGACTGGTAAAATGAAACCAGTCATCAAAGATAGCCAAAAACCCACCTATGCACAATCACAGCCATGTCTTTGTGTATCAATTTTGTGTTGCTTTTTGTGATAAAATTGTAAGCTCTGCAGGCACCATACCACTCATATCATTTTCTAGCATGGAGTCTTTCTTCAACGACATGCCTCAGACTCTGTATGTTTTGATTTGTTTTGTTCAAATGTGTGGCTCATTTATTCTCCCATCTTTATAAGCCCCTGTCCACAAATGTCCCTATGTAGCCCAGATGGACCTTGAACTTGAGACCCCTTTGCCTCAACTTTCCAGGCACTGGAATCACAGGCCTATACCACCCCAGGCTTCATTTCAAGTTCTATTTAATAAAGTGTTTCTCTGTTTTGTACCTTGCTCGCAGACAATATCAAGCCCTGTGCTGCCATATATCACTTGGCTGCTTACCTGTAGGAGGTAGTTTTCCTTCCTGAACTGTGAAATTTTTAAAGTGTGGATTGATGTCTCTTTAACTTATATATTTCCAAACTATGTACGGCTCCAAGAATGTAAGCAGACATCCAGAAAATATCAAACTAACTCAAGAATAAGCACCAAAGTGAACCTGCTAATTGAAAACTGCTGGACTATATCCATTCTAACTACTGTTCATTGTAAAGGCTCCTATCTCAAATGAACCCTGAACTGTTCAACAATTTAGTGGACCAGAGCACTGGGAATTTAGTGTGATAGGCATAGCCCCATACCTACTGTAAGAGATTGGAAAAAATGTTTGAGTTTCACATAACACTAGAAAAAGAATCATTCTTACCTGTTTTCTGGATCCCTCTTTCTGGTGACATTGTCTCTGAGCACATGTTTAACATATTTTCTTTTTCTGGCTAGTATGTCCTGTATCCTCTCCTCACTGGCCTTAGAAAACATATCTGCTAATCTTAGTGCCCTTCACACATTCCCTTTTCAACTTATAGGGAACTGTCAGATACTGTACCCATATTTGCCACCGAAAATACTGAACAAAAGGGAGGCAAGTTCACTAGCTGCTGCTGGTAAAAGTGTACAGAACATGCAATCTAATCCATAGGTCAGAAACACCCTGAAGTTTTAGGAAAGGGGTCAGCCTTAATCTTCTTACAGATTACATCTCTGAAAATGTGCTTAGCCAGACTGTGTAGATGTCTGGTCACACTCATGCATCTTCTCTTGTTTCTAAAGCAGTTACTATCCCAGAAAGCATTTCAGAATTTTAGAATCTTATAAGACAAAATCAAATAATTCTTCTGTCAGCATTCATCAGAATGCTTCTCGAATATCCACTGCTAACTGCAGCACTTTCCCCCACCACTTCCTTCCACTTCCAAATGCTAACGCAGATAATGTCAGAGAGTTATTTTCCACCCTTTCGGTTTGACAAGTGTAAGGATGAACAGGAAACTGTTCCTGGTCCATTTCTTCAGCCATGCCCTGCTGCTCTATTCCATTTCTTTTTCTCTTGCTACATTGTGTTTTCTCTTTTGCATCATAGCCATGAAGAAATAAGTCTCTTTTCTGTATGAAATTCAGCCTGAATTTTAGAAAAGGAAAATACTGCACGGGGCTCTTCAACTACCAAGCATTATATGAAAGCACAATATAAGATCTAACAAAGTCGACAGAATGTAGGCTTCAGTAACTGTAGTGTCAGCAAATTGAAAAGCCTGTCCCAGAAATTTTAAGACTTACCCTTATGTTTCTGTTGCCTGAGAACCACTTGTGATACCACAGTCTGTATTACTCAGGGTTCTCAGGATGTGCAGAACTGATAGAATGAACATTATACCTGATAGATTAGATTAGATGCTAGCTAGCTAGCTGGTTAGATGATAAGCTAATAGATATTAGATGATACATAGAATGATACATGGATACATAGGCATAGACATAGATGATATAGAAGATAGATTAGAGATATGAGCTCTGTTAGAGTGTTCACTGTTCACTTCTCTGTGGCAGTGGTAGAATCCTCACATTCATGTTCCCCATGACCAGAAAATGGTCTACAACTGGAGTTTTTCTATTGGCATGTGGGGGTGTGTTACGACTTGTGCCAGTGGAGTCAACAAAGATAACAGGGGGCACCTTTTTAGAGACCTCCTCAAAACATTAATGGATTGTTCCTGGATAGTGCCCACTTCATATGTGGTGCAGGGGGCTGAACACTGACCATGTGGTTTTCTGTCTGAAGTGTTATTGCTAAATCAAACATTCAGGATGAACAAAAGTGGCCTTAATCCTTAAGTAATCTGTGAGGTGCCATTTTGAAGCCATAGAGATAGTTCATTCTCCAGCACTTTTTGACTCCACCTTTTAAACATGAGTTAGTGGCCTCTGTGTATTGAATTAGTGTATTTTGTCATTCTGGATATATTTTTTATTTGTCTTTCTAGTGTAAAGATGTCCCTTTGGAAAGAACTTCTTACCTTTTATTGAAGAAAAATAAAACATTTTTTCTTCAAAAAACCCTTATCTTTTATTAAAGAAGCCTATGCACTAATGTAATTTTTAAACTAAAACTTTAATGTTATATTAATTTTATTATTAATTAAATTTATTCATTTATTATACATCCTGACCACAGTTTCCCCTCCTGCCTCTCTTCCTATTTCCTCCAACCACCCCCCTACCCCAATCCACTCTGCCTCTGTTTCTGTTTCAGAAAAGGGAGTGGGTGTCAACAAAGCTCAGCATATCAAGTAGAGATAGGACAAAGCTCCTCCCCTTGTTTTAAGGCTGGGCAAGGCAACCCAGTATGAAGAATAGGATACAGAAACTCAACTAAAGCATTAGGTACAGTCCCTGCTCACACAACTGAGAGTCCACAAGTAAATCAAATTACACAACTGTCAAACATTTGTAGAGGTCATAGGTCAGTCCCATGCAGGCTCCTTAGCTCTTGGTCTAGAGTCTGTAAGCTTCTATGAGCCTAGGTTAGTTATTTCCGTGACTTCCTGTTGCGTGATTGATATCTCCTCCACTCATATAGTCCTTCCTCCCTCTCTTTAACAGAATTCCCAGAGATTGGCCATGTGCTTGACTGTGCAATTCTGCATTTATTTTAAATGTCCCAGCAGCCAGAGATCTCTGTCATTTCTAGAATTTTGGAAGTTACTTACAATGTGCTTCCTATTTACAAGGAACTATTATGTCCTTCTGGAGTCTTTGGTGGAGTTGAAGACTATATAATTGTAATTATAGTTTTCCTTAGTTATGATAAAAGGTAAAATAGCTACAAAACTTTAGACTCACAAAGATAGCATAGATGATAGAGCATTTTCTTTAATTTTGCCAATTACAAATAGAACAGATATTGTAACTGTAATAGTTGCTTGATAACTATTTTGTTATATGTAATTTTACTATGTTAAAATAAAAACCTTCCTCTTTGATTAGACAGAAAAGGGGAAGTGCTGTGGGATGGTATTTCTGTATGCCGTAAATATGTGTTGCTACCATTGGTTAATAAAGAAGCTCCCTTGGCCTATGGCAAAACAGGTTATAGCTAGGTAGGAAATCCAAGAGAGATAGAGGGAAAAGAAAGGCAGAGGCAGGGCAGATGCTGCAAGCCACCAGAGGAATAAGATGTAATAGAACACAGGGAAAGCCACAAGACATATAGTAATACATAGATTAATAGAAATGGGTTAATTTAAGATGCAATAGCTAGCTAGCAATAAGCCTGAGCCATAGACCAAACAGTTTGTAAATAATAAATAAGCCTCTGTGTATTTATTTGGGCCTGAGTGGCTGTGGGTCACAGGAAATCTTCCAACTTCAATCAGTCACTAGATACTTTCTTACCTATGTTCACAGCACATTTACTCATAATATCTAGAACCTGGAAACAACCTAGATGCCCCTAAACTAAAGAGTGGATAAAGAAAATGTGGTATATTTACACAATGGAGTATTACTGAGCAGTTAAAAACAATGACATCAGGAAATTTGTAGGGATATAATGGAACTAGAAAAATCATCCTGAGTTATGTAACCCAGACCCAGAAAAACAAACTTGGTATATACTCACTCATAAGTGGATATTAGCTGTAAAATAAAGGATAACCATGCTACAATCCATATCCCCAGAGAGGCTAGTTAACAAGAAAGACCCAAATGGGGACGGAGGTATATGGAATTCCCTGGGAATGGAAAATAGAAGAGATCTCCTGTTTAGACTGGGAGCCAGTGGGGATAGGAACATGAGGGATTGGGTTGTGGAGGGGGTGGATGGAAAAAGAGAATAATAAAAGAGACATCTTGATGTGGGGGTTATTTTTGGGTCAAGTGGAAACCTGATACATGGGAAACTCTTGAATCTACAAAGATGACCTGGTCTGAAAGAGAGGAAAGAAAGCCCCTCAGGTGTTAATTGATGGCATGTTAACACTGGGCTTGATTTTGCATCTTGTTTCAATTAAAAATCTTCCAATTTTTAAAATGAGTGGCAGGTTATACTTCGTAGCACATATTCTACATAATTCATATTCTAGGGTTTAACATTTTACTGAGGAGAAATCATAGCGCACTGTCATCTCTACTCAACAGAAAGTCATGTCTCTTTGTGTTATGACAAATGTCAGGTGGATCTGTCTGTGAATTGATGGCCTCATTATACCCTGAGGAACTGGTCTAGCTTACCTTTAGGGCTAAATGATAGGAACAGAGGGATTGGTGTTCTCTTCTCAAGGAAACCTAGTCATCATCTTTCCTTTGGAATTTCATTTTCAACTAGAAATTTTGAGAAGAAATAAAACACATGCTACATACATTATCAAGAAAAAGTCTCAGTACTGACTTGGAACACTCCTTATGCATCTCTTGCTTCTCTCCAGTTGCATTATTTCTCCCAAAATACTTAACATGAGAAATCTTGAACTCCGTAGTCAGTCAGCAGACAAAATCTTGTGCAACCTGTTCTTTCCATGACATTAATGAAAATAATGTTCATCATGTATCTTACCAGATATTTCCTGAATCTATAATAATAGTGAAAAATTGGGACTCAAAGATTTATTTGCCATTATTCACCGATCTTAAAGTAAAATTTTCAGTTCTTATGCAAACATAATGATAAATTATAGAATTCCATTAGCCCCCTTACATCCCAACACACACACACACACACACACACACACACACACACACACACACACACACACACACACTCAGTTTCATTTTATTTTAACATATTTAATTTTGTTATGAAAGGAAATGTAACCAAAGCCACACAGACATAAGCATGTTCTCAACATACAGTTTAACACATTAGTAACAACTTTTTATTTTTATCTAATTACTAAAACACCATAGTCACTACTACTTAACTCCTGGTTCTATTCTAAGAAGTGAAAGAGTCATTCCTCTCTGACCATTTCCATCTCCTTGAAATTATTACCTGCTATTGCCAGGCTTGCATATTTCTAAATATCATTTACTCTAAGAGTAACTTCAATCCTGCAGCACTGTCATCTTAAGGAGTGCGTATATGTGAGTTTTAATTATCATCAAATGTGCAAGATGAGGAAATGATTTCAACTGGATTCTTGTAAAAATGCATCCATAGCCCAATTTCAACTAATACTATGATATGGAAATGATGATAAGGGTGAAGGCCATAGTTAGTAAAAATGATTGATGGAATGGAATAAATTTAGGCCTGAACATTCCATTGTTTTTCATTAGTGATATGCATTTATTTACTGTACATGATTTTATGCAAATATGAGAACTCAAGTCAATAATCAAAGTTAAAATTGCTCCAAATGCTGTGCATCTTCCTAGGTTCTTCCAATAATATTGCACTTGCATTTTTCAAACCATATTTTACCCAGTCAGGCTTAAAATATTGCTGTGCTCTGCCTTTCTTCTTCTGAAGTGACACCTTGAAAGCGATACCTTGTGTGTTAGAGACGACAGACTAAAATAGATTCAATAAACTGTCTGTCTAATTTATGCTGCACACAACATTACACAGGGACAGTGTGCAATAAGGCAAAGAGGAAGGAAATAAATAGTGCTTCTGGCATTTCTGGGAGTTCAAGTTTGAAGCCTAGGGGACTAATTCTTGTTGGCTGTTTATATCTCAATCTCAAGAAACAGCTGGATTTATAAATATCCCTTTTGTCCTACAATTCCTTATGTTTCATACGACTATCTTGAAAATATTTGTTAGCAAATTTTGGCTAGCTTTTTCCCCATGTTGGAGAAGTGGAACAGGTTTTTAGGTTTAATATGGCTTTAGCTATAGCACTGTCCCTATGAAACTTACTTTATTTCAAGAAAACAGTCACTCTTGCTAATTATAAACACAGGCCCCTTTCCAGAGTATAGACTTGATTACAAACCAATAAGGAAATGGTCAGGAAGCATAACGTGCCTAGATTTGTTCATCACACTAACTTACATAGAGCCAACCATGTCTTTAAAATCATGTCCATGGGAAATTCACTGGTGGGAAACTACAGACTCTTTGTTAATTAAATAAAGTGAAAATGTTAATAGGTAATGTATATTTTTTGTTTTGTTTTAATAAATTAATTTATGGTTTATAATTAGTAAATGCTTGATTTGTATCCCAGTGGGTCAGAAAAAATTACTCAGGGAAATATAGATTGCAAGCAGGGAAGCTTAAGAAGCTGACTTTATTCTAACTATTCTTACATGTTCAACCTCTTCAATCTCTTAAGCCAAGAAACCTTAGCGCCTTCTTGCTTCCCTCGGTTTCTCATGGATCTTGCCCCTTTAGTGAAAGTATATGTTTCTTGAAGCTTCTGTTGCCCATTTTCCCAATGCTATTCCACTTTTTTTAATTCAAGAGTACAACATTCCCAATATCATATACCATATTGCCTATGTTAAATAGTTAATAATCTTGTATGTCAACATAAAATTCCATTAAATGTTAAAAAATTATTTAAAGAGATAAAAGAATTAAATGATTTTGTGCTTTAATTAATTATGACCAATGATGAATTACTGCAATGTGCATAGTAAATTAAACCAAATCAGAGCTTTATTTTATTTGAAAGAACCACATCAAGTTATTTGACATTTTGTTTTGTCCCATACTTAGCTGAAAAAGTATTCTACTTTAAAGGACTATATTTCTTGATATTTCTTATTGATTGAGGGCTTACATTGGATCATAAATTTGACCTTCCTTTTTGGTGGGAAATGCTTTATGACTCTCATATTCACCTTCTGACACCTCAGCTGTAGCCATAAAATGAAACAGAAGCATCACACTCAAGTTAATGTCATATTCTCTGACCATGTTTTCAGAGTGTAATAAAGAAGCTACAATGGAACAAACACTACACCAGTGAAGGGCACACTCACTGACAAAGTCAGCTTAAAGAAGAGCCTGGAGTAGTCACCTACTTGAGATAGAAAATGAAGGTAGCAACACCTCTCAGAATCTAGGCATAATAAATGTGAAAATATTCAAAATTCTGGAATGATCTGTAAAGGAGAAGATGATATTACTAAAATATTCTGATATTAACTTGGATTAAAATAGATTTTAACACGACTTATGCTTCATATATACTTATTCCTTTTCCAAAATCAGTACTGTATATTTTAAGTATTAAAAGTTAGGTGCTTGTTATTTTCCACAAATAAAAATATAACTCTAAACTTCTTAAACTTAGAAGGCTAACTGAGGAATATGGGAAGTTTCTTAATTTTATAGTGTTAGTTTTATTTAGTAATGTTCTTCCACCCTGGTAGAGTGTGACACATTTTGTTTATATTTGTGTGTCAATCTAAGAGCTCACACTGTCAGTAGCTGGTTACCTGTGGAAACCAGATTAAATGCCCACAGAGAGCTGTTGGCTCTCACAGTTACTGCACTGGATCTCAGCCAAAAGGGTAAGAGGCCATCCCTCACTGTTACTATCTGGGCATTTTCTGAAGTTGTGCTTCTCATATAAGCACTGGTTGCTGCAAATTCCCTTATCTTCAAAACCTTGCTGAACTCTGGCTTTGGTGAGGTATAACCAAGAACAATATGAGAAGGGAATTTTTAGGAAAGTTAGTTTCAGAATACCCAAAGAGAAATTAAAACTAGCATAATTCCATTAGGTTGTTAATTACTGTGGACAATTATGTTAGTGCTGCCCATCATATAACAAACTTCTAGATACAGATCCTACACATTGACAAAGTCCTTCTCCACGAGACAGGGCAAATTTCTCTGCACAGAAGTTTTTGACTAAATTCTACATTTATCTTTGAATTCTTATGTGTCTGACAGATTGTAATCACAATAAAAAAGTAGCTGAGATGATCCATCTAAATGGAAAAAATGAGTTTGTTTTGTTTATAGTTTTGGAATATCTAGTCCATGACTGTTTAGCTCATGACTCAGGTCTTGTTGCATGGTGAGAACGTAGGTGCTGCAAAGAGTTCTCCCACTTGCTCTAGAAGCAAGAAACAAAGAGAAAAATCTCATGATGCCCTATGATGTCACATCTGCAACTATGTAAAGACCTCAACTACTAAAGGCAGTACTACCTTCCAATAGCAACATATTGAGGACCACATCTTAAGCACATGGGCCTTGGGAAGGCTCACTATTTGACGTATAGTATAGTTGAAGTTCAAAGTTCTGAGTAAATTCTAGTGAGAGCTATTGGGGTAGGCAACTGCCTAGTGAGTCTCTAGCACCTGCATTAATTTTCTGGACATAGTTATAATAGCTTTTATAGTTGCTAATAGTTCCCTAACAGCTTTGATTGTCAAGAGTTCCATGTTGATGGCAATAGAAATACTTTTCACAGTATCAACATCAAAAGTTTCAATCTCCCTGAAATCTGCTCTAGTAGAGAAACTGATGAATATTCCTTCAAATTCATATAAATACTGAGGCCAACTAACCAGCTTTTATGCTGATTTTTGAGATTTACGTATTTTAAAATGTTTAAATTCTAAATGTAAACATTGTTATTTTCGCATAAGTATAATATGCATATTATTTTTTCTATATAGACATATATAGACATATATTTATTGTAGCCTTGAAGAATTCAACCTGTCCTCATTTGGAACCAGTTGACTGGTAAAGAGCAATATTGCCATCAGAATGCAGATTCATAGGTGCATTTTTAGAATTCACTCCTAAAATATGATTGATCTTCTTGTCTTCTATCAACAGAGATGAATTCTTACATGCTTATATGTGTAGTACTAATAATAAATAAATAAAATACTACACGTGTTTCAGTATCTGCCCTCATTTCCTTAGCATGGCATTTTCTTGTCACCCCCTTCAACAGTGACAACTGTTAGCATTCTGTTGAGTAATAATAAACTGTGAAAAATCTGTCATGCCAATATACTATTTATCTACTCTGATGAGCACAGCCTGTTTCCTGACTTTTTGCCAGTCAGATTCTGAACATTTGTATGTATTGTCTCTCTGATAGAAAAGGAGAGCTTCTACAGTGCTTTCCTAAAAAATGGGATGGCTCTTCATAGGGAATACATGTTTGAACTATGGCTCACACTGTAAATCATTTTCAAACTAGATTTGTAATATGTTTGCAATGAGGATATATTTGCCATGAGAAAGTTAGGGAACATTAGTTAATTATGTTCTTCAATGTCCTGTATCCTTATTGATGCATTTTATTTTCTGCTTGCTTCCCTACCTATTAATGGTAATCTCTGGTTGACCCCACTCCCTTCTAAATTTTATCATTTGCTTCTCACTTTACACAGACTATGCTTTGCAAAACAGAATAATTATTTCTTCATAGAGAAAAATTTTTTATCAGAGACTTAACTCATTATCCTTTCTCATTTTCTGTACGTACATGGTCAGAAACTCATAGGTGTTCAAGAGAGCTAAGCTGCCAAGGGTGAGAGTAGGAAAGACAAGAACTCAGAACTAGAATTACACCTGTGATTATATGCACAGGATAAATCAAAGATGAATTAGACAGAACTCCAGCTTTTGCTTTTTCTACACATTAGCTCCATATCTTCCCCAGTGGAATTATCAGGTGCATCAAAATAGATGTGCAATGATTTTCAGTATCCAGGGAGTGCCTAATCATTTAGTGAAGATAGAGATTGAATGCAGAGCAAAGAGGGATCAGTCCAAATGTGGGAATATAGTAAGTACTGAGTCAACATAGAGGACTGTCTTCAAGTGCACCCCTCCTTCCTAAGGACGTATTAATGAGGCAGCTGAGCTGTTCTCAGTTTAAGACCCCTGGTAGCCAGGACATGAAGATGCCAAAGCTAAAGATACAGATATATAGCTGAGAGCATAGCCAACCTATATATGCCCGCATAGTGATTACAATTTAAGAAAGTACAAATTCCAGGGCTGTGTTTGGTATAGGGCTAGCAAGCACCAAAGAGTCTGCATAGTAAAGTCTTTGCCACTGCCTACTCTAGCCCTGAAATAGCATGTGAAGCTTTTTATATGGGATACACTCTTCATAACCCCCAATGATTTAATTAAACTTCACATTATCAGCTTGATTTGTCCTTTGCATCTCTTTACTCTTATTTAGTTTCTAGATTTTTGTGTCATTGTCATTGAAGTTTATGCATTTCTTTTTTTTTTCAACGTGTCATGGTTAGATTAGAAGGGGACATTGGCTCCACTAAGAGGCTTTAATGTAAATGTCATTAGGAGAAGAAGAGGCAGTGAGCTGTGAGCATGGGATGAAGGAGGCTGGAAACCTAATTTAGAGTGAACAGGCATCACTGAGGATAAGTCAGGTCTCTCCATCTCCTCACTCCAAAGCCAATGCTGAGTCCACATGAAGCTTTCACAAAAGAGAACATTTTATCCTGTAACCAGTGACACCTCCTCAGAATCCACAGTTTTTGTCATTCAGCATCCAGGTTAGGAGTCCCAACTTGGTCTGTGGATAGAGCGGCAGATATCCTGGCGAAGTTCCTATTCTGAAACAGAAGGATAACAATGATGGACTTTGTGTCCCTCTGGACAATCATTATCATTTCCACACAGGACCACAGCTTTTAGAAAAATCCCAAATTAGCTGAGTAGTGAGGCTCTTTCATAATGAACATTTCTCTTCTAAACGGCACTTGAACTGGAGGCATTAAAAATGGGAAAATATTGTATGCAGTGACAACCTTTCATCCCTGAATCGAAACCAACTTGGTTATAGTATACAAACTTCTCAATGTACGCCTAGAATTCATTGGCAAGATTCCAGCCTGTCTATGCATTTCTTTCCAAATTTGGTTTTATAGATACAACCTTATCTTCTCTACATATGACTTGTAGCATTAGATTAATATATATATATATATATATTAATTAGATTAATATATATAATTCAATTGCCACTCTATAGTTACTGTTTATTTGTCTTTTGTTTACTCTGTTGTCTGTCTTCGGATTAATCTACAATTGATTGCTATTAAAATTTTATTTTTTTATTAAATTTTAGTTTATACAATGTACTTAATCTTCTTTTGGAAGGGAACCCAGAGATTGCAACATGCATTCCTGAAACATTATTATTAAGTGTGATAAAACTACAATTACTTGAGGAGAATGCATCTCATCCCTTACTACTTTGTTTTTGATATTCACCATTCTTGCAATGATGTGTCCAGACATAGTGTAATTGACTTATTTTGGGGAGAAATTTACTGTTTTATGAAGCTACTTATGCTGCAAACTTTGAAAACAAGAATATTTGTCATTTGTTATTCAAAGTTTGCTTTCTTTATATTGCTTGCTGTCTTCTCCATTGGCTTCCATGTGAAGAGTGTTTGATCTCTTGTATTCATTTTTTTCTCCATCACAGTGTGGTGTTACCTTTCATCACAATGGATATTCACAACTTTGATACACTGGTTACATTTTCTGTTTTAACGTTAATTCCTGTCAAAGAGCATGCCTCCTCTTGCTGAATAGTTTACACAGGAGAACAATGGGAGAGAAGTTTAAATGGGAAAAAAGATGGGAGGGCAGAGCAGGGAGTGGAGGGAGGGACAACTAACACTAAGGATGTCTGAAAATGTCTAAGAAAATGTACTATATCGATCGCCTGGGGGCGGTGGCGCACGCCTTTAATCCCAGCACTCGGGAGGCCAAGCCAGGCAAATAACTGTGAGTTCTAGGCCAGCGTAGTCTACAGAGCGAGATCTAGGACAGGCACCAAAACTACCAAGAGGAACCCTGTCTCAAAAAACCAAAAAAAAAAAAAAAAAAAAAAAGAAAGAAAGAAAGAAAGAAAAAGAAAACGTACTATTTCTTAAAAAGTATTTGTGTGTATACACACACACGCGCATACACACAAATACTTTTTCACATAAATGACTTTAATTGAAGTTATACTAGAAACTACAGGTTGACTAATAAAATGAACAGTTCCAAGTATGGGATACCTACAATCAAGTTGTTGGTTATACATGCCCAAGATACTCTTAAACAATTCAAGATATTGCTGTCTCTTGATTGCCCACCAAAACTTAAAAACTTCTATGTTCAATCTCAAGTGTTTCTGTTCAGTTGGAAGCCCTGCTGCAGTCCCACTCCCCGCCCCCTTTCCAAACCCCGCCCCTCTCAGAAAGCCCACCAAGTGGCAGCTTCTCCCCTGGGAGGTGACTGTGCTACAGGATATTTAAATTGCCTTCTAGAGAGCAGCCTCCTGGTTTTTCCCAGTCTCCTCTCCCTGTCTCATTTCTAGTGGCTGGAAAAGGTCACCCAGGAGTGTTTTGCCCAATAAACCTGGTCTTTTATTTTTAATTCGGCTTGATTCAGCTACTGCATCAAGGAAAGACTTGGTATCTAGGTACGGAAACCTTTCAGTTTCTTGTAGATCAAGGAAGCAAATATCCCCATCATGTCAAAATAAGATTGACTCCATATCCACAGTTATATAGTAATTAGATATATCTTTAACATTCATATTCTCCACTTTATTCAGAATTCCTAGTTTTTGTTGACAACAACATTAGAATGTTATAAATTGATTCATACCCCTGGAAATCAACTCTCTGTTCTATGGCATGTTCTGATGTCAAAATCTGGATGCCAACATGCCTTCATATGTCAGCTGAAATCTGCATTTTCAGAAAAACTTGCTCTACTAATTAAAAAAAAAATAGAAGACTGTGGTGGTTAGCTCCATTTTCTACTTGATACTACCTAGAAACACTTGGGGGAAAAGTTTCGATGGGAGATTGCCTGCATAGAGATGGCTTATAGAGAATTGTCTTGAAGGAATTATTTGATATAGGAAAATGCATCCTAAATGTGGACAAAAACCTTTAGTAGCAGCCCAAATAATAGGATGTAGAGGAAGGAAAGCATTGCTATTTTGTTCACATGGCTTTCACCCTTGCTGTTTAGTTTCGCCCACAGTGCCTGTCTCTGCTGATTTCTTTGCTAATATTAGACTAGCTTCTTTGCACTTCAATAATAGACTGAGGAGCAGCAGTTCTAGATTCTCTAGACCTCTGGCAGCAAATTAAGACTGCTAAGGCACCCAGCATGGCCTCTAGTCTCACTAAGAATCTACTAGGGGTCTCTCAGCCTCTCCAGTGAGACAGCCCTTTTTTTTTTTTTTTTTTTTTTTAGCTAATCTGACTATAACAAGCAACAATTCTGATAAAATCTGTTTTAATATATATTTAGTTTCTGGTATTTCTTTGGAGAAGGCTGACTAATCACTCCATATGTTTCGCATAACAGATAAAGCTAGATTAGAAACCACTTTTTGACTACCATCAAATGGGGTCATCATATTTAGAGTTCCTTTGTACATTTTGCAACATACAATAAGATGCAATTAAAGTAGAATATAATTTTAATATTCATGTTTTTCTCTTATCATATTTTTAAAATTTTTACAATTTTATTATTTGATTATACTTACTTTAGAAAAACATAGAGAAACAATTAAATGAAAATAAAAATTATCCAGTATCTTTTCCACAAATAATTATAGGATTATGTATATTTTTTCTACATTTACATACCATTTAAAACTAAAAACAGTGCCACAAAATGCTTACACCTTCTTATTTCATAGTATGAAGTGACCATTTCTTTATGAAAAATATGATTTCTACTTAATTGTTTAACACCTAAAAAATAAGGGAAACATGGCACATATTTCTAATTTTTTTTAATAATCAGATTGTTTTGAATACTTTGCTATTAGAGGTAATACCCTTAGTAACACATGATTCTTTGAATGAATCTCTCATAACTTCTTAGAGAAAAGTTCCTAGACTAATAAGGTACATTAGGTGTTTTAAAGCTTCTGAAACACTGTACCAAACTTCCCTATAGAAAGACTGTGCCAATTTACAATCACATGGATGGCCTTCTCATTGTGATCTCACGGTCATTTGGTAGCAGCTTGGGGAACTGGATATTCTCTCCAATTTCATTGCTGTGAGTTTAGTAGAAGAGGCAAGCCTGACAGGGTTTTGTGCTTTGCTCCTTTTACAATGCAAGACTTGCCAATTTCTGTAGGCCATTTGCTTGGCTTTGGGTTGCTGAGGGAGTCAGTATTTCCAGTGAGCCTCGAACAGTGCACTGTCTTGTCTTTCTGACCAAATGCTCCCCTTTCTCAGCAAAGGCATGAAGGTTGCAAGTCTTTCTCCTTTTTAAAAAATTTTTCTTTATTCATTTGTTTTACATCCCTAACACAGGCCTCCCTCCTCTCCTCCTAGTACCTCCTCCCCATGTCTCCTCTGCAAGCCCCTCCCCATCCAATACTCTTCCTCCATTTCTATTAAAAAATGGCAGGTCTCCTATAGTTAAAACAAAACATGGCATGTAAACGTGTAGTAAGACAAAGCACCTCGCCTTGTATTGAGGATAGGCAAGGCAATCCAGTACCAGGAATAGGCCCCCAAAGCCAACAGAATAGTCAGAGACAGCCTCTGCTCCTACTGTTACGAGTCCCACAACTATGTGGCCTAAGTTTTGGAGAAGGTTCAATGAGGTGCTAAAAAGAAGATATATTCTTTTGTGTTTGGGTGAAATGCTCTGTAGATAATGTTAGATCCTTTGGAGTGACAACGTCTGTTAGTTCCACCATTTCTTTATTGAGTTTCTGTCTAAATGATTTGTCCATTGATGAGAGTGGGGTTGAAGTCTCCCACTTTAATGTGTGTGAGGTTTGTTGTGTTATTTTCTATATCATAATAAGTTAAATTCAATTCAAATATTTGCTTTTAAAAAGTCAGTCCCTCAACTAGCATTTTGGGGCCAGTGTGGAAACCTACTGCAGTGGAAACTTCCTGGAATCGACTCAGGACTAACGAGGACTTCTAGTAAAGAAGTATGCAGAGTCTAAGCAGGCCATCTTTTGTAGCCAGGCAAGGCTTTCAGTGGCAGGAATGGATTATATTCAGTTGAGTTGTTGGCCAAGGGGGTCCAGTGGAGATCTGTAAGCAACCCAAGCAAATGTAAGGACAGAAGACAACTCTCAGAAAACTGAACATCTGCAGATGTTCTCCTCATGTTGAGGAGAACATCTGCAGAGCTTGTTGAATGTAGAGGTTGAGGTGGTGCCTGCATGAAGCCTTCACCCCTACTTTCTAGCCTCTTTGGAGTGAGAAGACACTCTGCAGGCTATAGAAAAAGAATCCTGGACACCAATCCAGTCACAAAAACCTCTGCATGCAATCTGTCCAGTCTGTGAGATGTGCTGAGGCAACGGTGGCATAGAACTTGCCACCAGTTCTTGTTTAACTTGAGATCCATGCCACAAGAGGGAGCCCATGCCCTGCATTGGCTGGATGGTCAGGAACCAGAGACTGGACATCCCAGAGACCTGGTGTAAAACCAAATATGACTGTTCCCACCAAAAGAAACAATGAAATGATCATAATGATAGTCTCCTGTACTCATATACTCAGAGATTAGTGCCTTGTTCAGTTATCATCAGAGAGGCTTCCTCGGGTAGCACATGGAAACAGGTACAGGGGCCACAGACAGATATTATATAGAGAGAGGCTAAATTGGAGGTTTCCATCTATTGCTTCCTCTTAGATCTCAGGGAACCCTGAAGAAAAGGGGGAGGAAATCTTTAGAAATCAAAGAGGATGGAGGACAGTAGGAGAACATAGCCCACTGAACCAACTAAGCACCGCTCATATGGATTCACAGAGACTGAAATGGCAAGCACAGTGCCAGCATGGGTCTCTACCAGTTCCTCTACATATATGTTATGGCGGCTAGCTTGATGTTTTTGTGAGACTCCTAACAGTGGGATCAGGTGTATGTCTTATTCTTTTGCCTGTTCTTTGGACTCTTTCCCTCCTATTGGGTTGCCTTGTCCAGTCTCAATATGAAAGCTTTTGCCTTGTCTTATCTTGTTTTCTTTTACTTGGTTGATGTTTCTTGGATGTATGCTCCTTTCTGAAGCGAAAGGTGAATGGAGTAGATCTAGGGGGCAGCAATTTGATTGGGGGAGCTGGGAGCAATGGAGGGAGGGGAAAGGGTGATTAGGATGTATTATGTGAGAGAAGAATCTATTTTCATTAAAAATAATCACCAAAAAGGGGTCATCTCACTGCATGTTTTTCAACAAGAAAAATGATGAACGCAGAAGAATTCAACCATGACGTTCATTGTCAAAATGTTGGCAAAAATCTTAGAACAGAAAAAAAATATTTCCTCTGTTAATAATTTTATATTATTATTTTCCTTTATTATTCCTAGGTCAGCATTTGCATATATAATAAAAATATAACAAAGTATGAATTTGGCACATTTCATGACCTACAATTGAAGTATTCCTAATTAGTGAATTCACTGTAATATTAATATATGAGACAACTAAGTATCTACTATTAATCTTCAACTCAAAGTATAACATTTTTGAAAAACATACTATGTATACATGGGCCTACACACAAAGTACCATTTTCTGTCAGCTTTATAAGGTCCTGTTATCTCCTCTGATGTTTTTCTCCAAAACTAAAGTATGGCAGATTAACTATTTGACACAGATGTCAGTAGTTTCCCTTTCTTGAGCAAATGTAATATCCATGTATCTTTCTCTCTCTGTCTCTGTCTCTGTCTCTGTCTCTGTCTCTGTCTCTCTCTCTCTCACTCCTTTTATCCTCCTCTCTCATCTGCTGTTCTTCTCCTATCCCTTTCTACCTCTTCTCCTGTCCTATTCCTGTTCCCTGTCTTTCTTGTTTGATATCGCAAGAGATGCAAGCTATGTATTTTAATAACATACAAACCATACTTCAAGGGGCTGAACAGACAGTTTTCAGGGAACTCCTTACTTTGTAGAGACATGGGTTTGATTACCAGCTCTCATGTGGTAGTTCACAATGATTCCTAATTCCAGTTTCAGGGAACTTCATGTCCTCTGGCCTTTGTGAGAACCAGACATCAACACAATGCACCCATGAAAACCAACAGTCATACACATAAAAAATTAATTCTACAATAACCATTGATTTTATACCACATCATCTAGAAGTCCCAGAAAAACCATCCTCCACGAATACACAAGTTCATCAACTACATAGGGACCTATTTCCTTATTGAGCATTCTAGAAATGAAACAGGAAGTTTCTGAGCACCATATATATAGAACATGAATGTCATAAAAAGTTGGTAGTGAACCTCATGATATTTGTTCACCATCTCCCTTTGTTCTGGTTCATAACTGATCTAAGTGAGAAAAAAATGCCCTAGCTTCTCCATCATGTAGAGAAAGAAGAGTATATTTATGTCCATTTTTCCAGTTTCTTGAGACTAACCTCAAAACATCTTCTGTTTCTCTCTCTCCTGTCCTACGCCCTGGCAGGACCTGAATGCTGCACAAGTCTGAATGAGGTAGCAGGCTGCTGCCCTAGGCCATTACCATGTCACAGGCAGTGAATATTTTAGGGCTTAGCAGATTCCTCGCAGGAAGAAATGCAAGAGTAAGGTGAATATCAAGAATTCTTTTTTTAAATTTTTTTTTTAAATTTTACAATACAGTTAAGTTCTACATATCAGCCACGGATTCCCTTGTTCTCCCCCTCCCGCCCCTCTCCCCGTCCCCCCAGCCCATCCCCCATTCCCATCTCCTCCAGGGGAAAGCCTCCCCTTAGGACTGAGATCAACCTGGTAGACTCAGTTCAGGCAGGTCCAGTCCCCTCCTCCCAGACTGAGCCAAGTGTCCCTGCATAAGACCCAGGTTTCAAACAGCCAACTCATGCAGTGAGCACAGGACCTGGTGCCACTGCCTAGATGCCTCCCAAACAGATCAGGCCAATCAACTGTCTCACACAATCAGAGGGCCTGATCCAGTTGGGGGCCCCACAGCCATTGGTTCATAGTTCATGTGTTTCCATTCGTTTGGCTATTTGTCCCTGTGCTTTATCCAACCTTGGTTTCAACAATTCTCGCTCATATAAACCCTCCTCTTTCTCAATAATTAGACTCCTGGAGCTCTACATGGGGCCTAGCCGTGGATCTCTGCATCCAGATTCCTCAGTCCTTGGATGGGGTTTCTAGACAGATCTCCCAAATCGAAACTTAACAGAGAAATAAAGGACTTAACTGATGTCATGACTCAAATGGACTTAATAGATATCTACAGAAGATTCCATCCTAACAAAAAAGAATATACCTTCTTCTCAGCACCCCATGGAACTTTCTCTAAAATCGACCACATAATCTCAACAGATACAAAACAATTGGAATAACCTCCTGTGTTCTATCAGACCACCATGGTTTAAAGTTAGATTTCAACAACAACAAAAACTACAGAAAACCTACAATCTCATAGAAACTGAATAATGCTCAACTGAATCACCAATGGGTTAAGGAAGAAATAAAGAAAAAAATTAAAGACTTCCTAGAGATCAATGAAAATGAAGACACCACATACCATATGGGACACTATGAAAGCAATGCTAAGAGGGAAATTCATAGCACTAAATGCCCACATAAAGAAGTTGGAGAAATCTCACACTAGTGACTTAACAGCACACCTGAAAGCTCTAGAACAAAAATAAAGCAAAGTCTCCCAGAAAGAACAGACGCCAGGAAATTATCAAAGTGAGAGCTGAAATCAATAAAATAGAAACAAAGAGAACAATACAAAAAAATTAATGAAACAAAGAGCTGGTTCTTTGAGAAAATCAACAAGATAGACAAGCCCTTATCCAAACTAACCAAAAGACACAGAGAGAGAATCCAAACAACAAAATCATAAATAAAAAGGGAGACATAACAATGGGCTATGAGGAAATCCAGAGAATCATCAGGTCATACTTCAAGAATTCTTAATTGTCAGAGGAGTTGATGAAAAACCAGTTTTCATCTCATCTGTTTCAGAGTACAGATAAGACTTAGTAAAAGCTAGATGCCTGAAGGTACTGGAGCATGAATGTGCTAAGAGGTATATAGCATACAGAGAAATGCCAGAGGATCATAAACAGTATCATAAGACAAAATATTACTGAATATCTTAAAAAAGAGAAAAGGAGAAAAATCCTCACAAATGGGAAATTTACATACATTTACCTGGAGAAAGTACATCTACAGAACCATTCTCCAGGATGATGGTGACATCTTCCCCCTGCAAGAAGTCAATGCATAAACACTCAGAGAACACATTATCTTAGAAATGCATGAAGTACAACACATACTAACAAAGGTACATGAAGAAGCAGGGAAATGATCCCAAAGGCACAAAAATCTCAAGAACATGACTAAAAATGGTCAAAATAATAATGGTTAACAGAATCCTTTGAACTCTGAAGAACTGTGTCTAAAAAAGAAGAGAATAGAAACAAAGGGAAAAAAGGAGTAGAAAAAATAATTTTGAAATCAAATAATATTATGTTAACATATAAAAATACCCTGAATAATTCAAATGGACTTGATTAAAGCAGAAGATGGAATTGGTGAAATTGAAGAAACTTCATTTCAAATTATCTACTCAGAGAATTAAAAATAAAAAGATTGAAGGAAGAAGAATTAAGGAAGTGCAAGTCACATACAGTATCACGAAAGCAATGCATTATCCAAGGTTTCAGGTGGAAAAGGAGAAAGAAAAGAGTCAGAAAGATCATTAAGAACTAATGGCTCCAAAGTTCCAAAATCTGAGTACAGTGTCTATCCACATTTAAGAAACACAGTCACTTGCTGGGGTTAATACATAGACAATCAAACTGAGGGACTCTACAATCAAATATTCAAGATCAAAAACAAAATTGATTTCTGAATGCAGCAAGTAAAAGGCAATTCACCATATTGAAAGGTGTATCGAGATTATCAGATTTCTTTACACCAGATGACAGCAGGTTGATATTTTCAATGTGCTAAAACTTAAAAAAGAACTGTGCCAACCCAAAATAATGTAACCAGTCAAATTTTCCTTCAATGGTAAAGCATGTTTTAATAACGACATCCCCAGGTACATAAAACTGTAGAGGTTTATTGCCATTAAGGCTGCTACTAGAAACAAGTTGGGGGAACTGTTCAGTATTAAGATAAAGATTTTGCAGAGCAACATGAAAGCCCATGAACACAAAAATCACACTAGTATAGGTAAACGCCAAGCAGATACAGAATGATGTCATGCTGTGATAGTGATGCAAAAATTACCTTTAGGCATAAATTAGAAATTATAAGAGAAAAAATATAATAAAAATTGTATCTATAGAAATGTTAGGGACATACACATATATAAAAGGAAATATATACTCCAGAGAATAAATATATAATGCACAGTGGAGGGAATTAGAAAGAAAAGAGCTGAGTGTTTAACAAGCTTAAAATAATTCTTTGCACCAGGTAGTGGTGGTGCACGCCTTTAATCCCAGCACTCGGGAGGCAGAGGCAGGCAGATCTTTGTGAGTTCGAGGCCCACCTGGGCTACAGAATGAGTTCCAGGAAAGGCACAAAGCTATGCAGAGAAACCCTGTTTTGAAAAACCAAAAAAATATAAAAATAAATTATTTGCTATTGAAAAAAATCTACCTCTGGAAGGCACACAAAATAAAACAAGAAAGGACACCCCCCCCAAAAAAAAATGCCACTATGAAGAAAGAATAAATCACAATAGGAACAGGTAATAAATGTTATTAGGATGAACAGAACTCTAAAAGAGAGTGTCAGTAGAAAGCTTTCTTTTTTTGTTACTCACTTACATAAAAATGAGTTAAATTCCCCAATCAGAATACATTGAGAACCAAGATTGGTTTTTTAACACTACCCACCCATCTGCCTACAAAATCCTCACTGCATTTGAGAGGCACATTTTTAATTTATAGATGAAAATTGAAAGGTTATTTCATTTAAATATTAAGCCCAAATTATCAGATAACAGGAAGCCACAAGCACTTTTCTGACCACAGTGGAATGAAATTAGCAAACAAGAGCATTGAAAGTATTTGAAAGTTAAGCAGTTAACTCCCAAATACTGAAGGAGTAGAACTAGAAATCAGAAAGAATATTAGAATTTAGAATTTAGCTTTAGAGAAAGAAAAAAAAGAATGCAACATTTTGAAACTTATAGAATGCAACAAAAGTAAAACTAAAAGGGGAAAACTCCTGTGTCAAAACCTATCATTTATATGTAGGCATTGTGTAAAACACAATGTAGAATTAAAGCATGAACTGAGATTACACCAAAATTGAAGAAATATTAAAAGATAATAATAATACAGAGTAATGAAGAACTGATTACCTGACAAGACAAAATCAATTTACAATCTCATAGTTAATAATATTAACAAGTGAAAAACAAAGAAAGAAAAAAAGATTAAAAATAAAATTAATGCTATGGACATAAAACATGCCATAAGGTACTAATTAAATAGTTATACATCAATTAATTGAATATGTTGAAGAAAAATATAAGTTCTTATAAATATATGATCTACTAACACTGAATTTAAATGAAATAAGGTACATGGATTTTTGTAACAAGTCAGGACATCGAAAGAGAATTTTTTAACTTCCCCTAAATAAAAATCCAGAGCCACATTATTTTCAGAATGTGTACTGTCTTATGATGTCACATGAGTGACATATATATGATTATAACTTACAGAGTCTGCAAATTAACCTGACACATGTTTCTGGAGTTCCAAGGGAAAAGTCCTTGCCTGGACTCAAGATCATTGAGCTCTTCCTGCTGCCTCACATGTGGAAATGTGACAGGCATATCACACAGACTTTTCAATTTCTTTAAAATCTTTAATTTCAGATAATAATGGAAAAAATGCCAACAAACTCAGATTAAGATATCTCTTCAGTCCCCTCAAGTACTTCAAGATTTGAAACAAAAAGAAAACTTTATCAATGACCGAATAAAAAGAAAAAGAAATTTCAACTTCAAATAAACTCAAATAGCAAATAGTATCTTAGCAACACTAGTTTTGTGCTTTTCCAAATGTGTCCCAACTATTGATTTTGTTCATAAAACAGACATGGTATTATTATGCACACAGTGTTTAGGTGATTTTATACAAAAATCAAAGCCTGAGGGGGGAGGACAAAGGCTACAATGTACCCAAAGCATATTTTCTAAATTTTACTAATTTGCTACTAAAATTTGTATGTTAGAATTATTTACCATCCATTAGTCTAGCAGCTAGTGATTTGTTTAAAACATTTCTCTTTCAGATGGTTCAAAAATATGTTTTACTATTCATTCACTCAAAGAAGAAAGTTTTAACAAATGCCAAAGTGAAATTATAAACTTTAAGAATTTACACATTCATAATACATTTTTATATTTTAAAGATTAGCATTTAACAAAATGTGTTGTGAATGAAAGTAGTCTGATATTTCAGTTGATGGTTTAGAATGTCTTGAACTGAATTTTTTCTGCATTATGTTTATAGGTGGATGTTATGCTAGTTGATCATAATCCTATTTTCTACCACCTAAAAAGGTGTTCATTTAGGAAAGAAAATTTAAGACTCCTAATAGATGTGTGGGTCAACAGAGGATCTCTGCTAGTCCATCTATACAGGGTCAAAAGGAGCAGCCCCTCCTGGAGAACTTTCCTATATACACAGAAGTTATCAGTTTGCAGAAATGTGAGCACAAAATTCTAAGAATTCTTCAGATTATGTCATGGAACAAGCACACTAGAGTCTCTTTGCTTATTCTACCAGCCAAAGCATATTTTATGATGAGTCCAATGTTAAGGAGTTAGAGAAGTGTTCTCTTCACTAGAAATGGAAGAAATGAGAAGGAAAAAAACACATATTAAAAAAGATAAAGTAGTTACTGTATTCTTTGATGACATTACCCATGTATATAACAATGATCATAACCACCTCCATTTCACCCCACCTAATTTACCTATATCCACCCCTGACCTATTCTCTCAAGTTCATGTCCTTTTTCTTTCAATTGATTTAACATTAAATGCCCTTAGGGCTGTCTATATATGTATGAGTATATCCATCCATCAGCTGGAGCATGGATAACCTACCAGTGCCCCAACTCAAAAGAAGATCCCTCCCCAGCAGCTACTAAGTATCAGTAGCTTCAGAGGTGAGATCCAGTGGGTTCCTCCTCCATCCATGTCAGAATTTGTCCTGGATAGATGTTATACAGGTCTTGTGAAGGTAACTTTTGTGAGCTCATTGTTGCAATAGCCACACATTGTTGGTAAGGCAGTGTTACATCACACTCTTCCCAGAGGTCTGGCTCTTAGCCATGACCAAGTATGCTTCTCCACATTAACTGTTGCCCACTGCAAAATGAGCTCCTCTGACAGTGTTCAGAGCAGCATGTATTTATGGACACGTGTATGAACATTTAGTAGGCAATTTGACAAAATGACTATAGGCCAAAATAGCCATAGTGCTTTCTATCCTATGGCCTAGGATCTCCCAAGCCATGGATTTCTTTTTGACTAGGATTTTATTATGAGACACAATTCTATCCTAGGGAATAGGCATTAAATCCAATGAAAAAGTAGTTGGTTATCTCCATAGAAACCATGCCACAGTTATACCAGTGGGTATGTCTCTCTGCGAGGTTGTTATGTATGCATAACATACATAACATAGTCCAGTTCTAGGTAAGAACATTAGTGTGTTTTCTCCTGAGATAGTCTGCATGACAATTCTAGCATTATGAAAGCCAGACAGCAGGGAGTAAATTTCCCAGTAGGTTTGAGATCAATATCTTCCTGTCTTACAGACAAAGAGTATGGTGGTTTCAGAAAGAGGGTCTTAAGATACAGTTTATATCAAAAAGTTACTTCCCACAGTTATACAAGAATTATTAGAACTATAACACAGAAAGTTAGTGATATCAATTCACATTTCTGGCAACCATGAACATAGATTTTCTTGTTGTTGTTGTTTTTAACAGCAACTGTGGTGGTTTGAATGAAAATGCCCTGTAGACTCATGTTTGGATGTTTGGTCATGGAATTATTTCAGAAGACTTGGAGGAGTGGTCTTGTTGGAGTAATATGGCTTTGTTGGAGGAGTGTGTCACTGGGTGGGCTTTCAGGCTTAAAAAGCACATGCCATGCCATAGTCCGTCCGTCTGTCTGTCTTTCTGTCTGTCTGTCTGTCTGTCTCTCTCTCTCTCTTGAGTGCGCGCGCGCCTATAAATCTCACAGCTACTGTTCCACCACTACACCTATTTCCTACTATGATGATCATGAACTAGCCCTCTAAATCTGTAAGCAAGCTCCTGATTAAATGCTTTATTTTTTAAGAGTTGGCTTGGTGACAGTGGTTCTTTATAGCAATAGACCAAGAACTAAGACAGTAATATTTTTTCCAAATAATTTATTGTTAAATAAAATTTATCCAATCCACAGCAAGTATGTAAACTTTTCAAATAACTTATTGTATTAAATCCGCCTCTTATTTTTTAACAGTTAGATGGATTACATTTAAATTTATTCCAAAGAAAAATAATTTAGGGAAGAGAACTATAAGGACCTGAATACACATCAGAAGAATGTAAGTATATAAAATAGAATATATTTTAGAATTTAAAAGATCACATTACATAGTATTATTATGATTCCCTAAAACAGCTGCAGATATAACCTTTAAGAGATTATTTACCTTTGCTAAATATCTAACAGAAAGTTAAATTTACGTAATTTTGACTTTTATCTTGACACAAAAAATCACGTTCTGTGTATCAAAGGCAGTTTTCAATAGAGTATGCACAATCATGAACAATTCTATTCTATGATTTACAACAGATGAAAGGAAATGTGCCTATGGCCACAGCATTGCTCAGTTTTGACAGCACTGAAAAATACATGGCATTGAACACATACCCACACCCATACACACACACACACACACACACACACACACACACGCACGCACACACATGCACACACATGCACACACACACATATATAATGTGTATATATTCAGTTTTGTCCATTTGTATTAATATTTTTAAACATGAACTATAATGGCTTCGTTATACATATGGGATAAACAATTGAGAATTATCATGAGGTTTCACTTTCAAAAGTATTCAATTGTCATTTAACATTCCCCGTGACATTCTTTGTCTAATTAAGCTAAGTTTTCTTTTCCTAGGACTCATATTTTATATGTGGTTATATCAATTATACATCTAAATAATTTTAGTTTCAGAGTTAAGAGTTTCAACAGGAAAAACATTAAAAATACACTAAAATACACTATAAACTGCTTAGGAGTAGAAATCAAGACTCCAAGCTGCTTCCTCTAATCTTCAATCTCAGTTCTCTATAAATTATCTAAATCTAGGTGTTTTCTCAAACATTATATAAAGATTTCCACTGCTTTATTGAAAAGAAGACACTGGTATTCAACTTTTAAAGCATAGTATACACAGTGCCAAGAAATACAGTGACTTTGAAACTGCTTTAATATTCATTTTAGGATTTAGATTATATTAAGAATTTGCAAACAATAAATTATCTTACTGTACTTAGAATATTTGTTTCTCATCATATGTATGAAACAAATTTTGGTAAGCCTAAATACAAATAATCTAAGTATAATTAATGCAATCAATAACAAAGAAATGTAAGAAGTTAAAAATCACTCAGAAATCTTAAAGATCAATCTAAACCCTCAATTAAAGAGTCATAAGAATATTCATGTCCAGTTTAAGTATTCAATTAAATAGTAATTAGCTCTTGTGAGTAAGAAGAAATCAAAAGTACTTGAATGGGTACACAAATTTTATAAAAATAAAAATGAACAACATATGCCTTCTGTCATCAATATCTTTATTAACTTATTTGTGTGTGCATGTGAGCATATGCTTGTGACTCAGCAACTTATTTTGCAGCTGTTAAGAAATAAGATCTAAAGATCTATGTAAATGAAATCTCTAAAGCATTTCTCAAAAAAATAGTTTAAAAAAAAGTCAGAGTATAGAGATGTTTTATTTACTTCTCTGTTGCTATTGAGAGACACCATGATCAAGACCATTTATAAAGAAAGCGTTTTATTTGGAGCCCACCATTTCACAAAGTTACCATCCATAACTGTCATGACAGTGAGCACAGCAGCAGACAGGCAGGCATGATGCTGGAGCAGTAGCTGAGAGTTTATATCTTGATCCAAAAGCACAAGATAGGGAATGAAAACTAGAAATGGTGTGGGTTTTTGAAGCCTCTACGTATGTCTCTATGGCACACCTCCTCCAACAAAGTCACACCTTGTAATCATTCTGAAGTGGTCCCACCAACTCAAGTACATGAGCTTATGAGGTCCATTTTCACCGGAAGCACCACAAGAAGTTACTCAACTTGCCAACCTAATATTGTAATCCAGATGTGGGCAGATGCAGCATGCATGTAACTTTGTAAGACTTAATCCAAATGGCCCAAATCCAAACCTAGTATTCCTTATTAAAGTCTCCCATGTGTTTAAAAAAGGGAGAGGATCCTGAGATAGCTGTTCTAGTTGTGTCTTTTGCCCTAAGTTTAAGTTGCTTTATGTCTTCTGAATTCCTACTCAGTTCCTAATATAATGCTCATTACCTGTATGACAGATGGTCCCTCTAAGCTCTCCTCTTAATAAATTAATTTCACTTAACAGAGGTATGACTATTAACAGTTAAGTCTTATAGCAAATGCATTTCCATTAATAATTAGAGGTTAATATTACTTACATTAATAAATGATGGTTGCAAAAGTCCAAGGAGAAACATGCCATCAATATCTCAGCTGATTTAGAAAATTGAGAGTGGAACATCAGTAATTTACTGGAACTGCACAATTGATCATTGACAGAGCTAGATTGCTGGTCACTCTATCAATTTTGTGCTTTAATGAATTAAATTTGGAAAACAAGAATGAGTTTAAGAAAGACCATGTACTTTTCAAGGACAATATGTTAAAAGACTCATGCCTACTCATGAATGCACACACATACGCACATGTATGCACATGCACATAAACACAAATACACACATGCACACACCTCATGCACACATACACCTGCACATACACAGTTTTATAATACACGCATGGTGTGTTTAACAAACTTGATATTTTGATACTTATAAAAACTATTGATGATGTTTCATTATGCAAGTTACAGCACATTGAATGATTTCAGGTGTAGAGATTCTGTAGAGATTTCTAAGTATTTCCCTATGAAGCAACCTTAGTTAAGTGTCGTACCAGGGACAGAAATAATGTATTTATATACTTATTTTTATTTAGCATTTTTTTCTGGGATTAACCAGCATTTCTCGAGCATCCAGAGAGTTTTATTACCTCTTAATACCAGCTAATATGCTAAATTTTCAATATTATGTTACCTTTTGGAATAATACTAAATGCAATTATCACCAATGATTAATCCAATATAATAAAATCCATCTCTTCATATTGGAAAGTCAAGAGAGACTAGGAAAATGAATTCTATTTGATAGCATTACTGATTCACAATATCCTGACAAATCCTCATATATTATGGATAAATGCATTTAGTACCTTTGCTCTTAAGCAGTTCTCACACTCTCAAAGGAGTCATTCAGAGGGCAGAGCAAAACCTGCTGTCTTTTGAGGGGATTTGGACCATCCCAACTGAACACTCAGAAACTCCTTATGCTTTCTACTTAACATACCAAGGAAGGTCCAGATATCATCCTAAAGATTAATTCATAAATGATCCTTAAATTACTACATAGTAAAGGGAAAATGACCTAGTGTAAGAGCTGTGAAGCAGGTCCACACTGAGGTGATCCACTTCCAGTATTATCAAATGAAAAGCCACAGAACTGTCTCTCTAAGTACACGTCTGAGGGTCCATTTATTTGTTGCTTAGATAAACAATAAGACTAACTTCATGGGTATTTCATTTTTGAAGCATTTTTTTAATTCTGATGAAATATGAGTATTAAAATCTATCATTGCTAATAGGAAATTTCTAAGAACTTTGGCTAGTGTCAATATAGAACAGGTAAAGTGAATAATGGCTGCTTTAACACACAAGCTACAAATGAAAAGATACAGTACTCATGAATGTATGTCTTTTTAATAAAATTAATTTTACTTTTTACTCTTTTTCAAATTATTTGCAATTATAATATAATAACATCACTTCCCCTTTCCCTTTCCTCCATCCACACTTCCCCATGTATTTCAAATTTTTCCCAAAGCCTCAGCCCTAGACAAGGAACTATAGGCAACTGGGGGATGTTGAGATGAGTTACCTTCTTAATGTTTGAATAACAGACTCCTTTATCATAGTATTTCTCTAGGGCTATACGTCTCATCTGGACTTAAAATCTATTTATTTTACATTTTTCTGTATAGTTATTACCACCAGACTCCTCTAAAACATACTGCTACTCTGTGGTTATCATCATTACTATTTTGTTTACTCTATGCAGCTCTTGTTTTTTATCTGTTTTTCCCTATAAACATAATGGCAACTTATCAATTAAAAAATAGATAATCTGAAACTATTCATCTGTTTGTTCATCCTCAACTCTGACAGATATATCTTGAGTGTACTGTGGTCTTCTAACAGCATTGTCTAAATAGATAAAAGATTTAGGATATGAAGAGCCCTAGTACTAATCATTTCCTCAGTTTCTTTTTCCTTTGCTATTGTATTATAGCAATCTTGCTGAACTAGATTATAAGAACCAAGAGCAGCAGTTATCATTGTTTACCTTTGGTAATTTGTCATATGTCCATTAACCATGCCTAGTTCCCAATTAGGTCCATCAGCATTTGCTGAATAAATGAATGGATAGTGGACAATAAATATTCATTGTAATATTGTTATGTGTTTCTGTAATGCATAAAATATGTTTGTAGTCATAAAATAAAAAGATTGACATTTGAGTAATATATAGATTTACCTACAGGTAATATTGGAATGGTATGTCTTTATTCTAAAATTCTAATATCTGAAAAGCAGCTGAATACACATTCATGGATGGAAACATGATAGAGCTAATCTATAATTTAGTTTAATTTTTATAGTACAGAAAATCTTTGAAAATAATTGTGTTTAAAATAATAATAAGGATTTCTGTGATCATTATTGCTATATAGGCAATTTGAACAAAGGGGTATATAAGTAACGATACATGTCTACATAAAGATCACCTTTATAATATAAACACTAAGTTCATTGAAAATCTCTAAAATAGAAAGGAATCATGCCTCAAACTTTGTAAAAACAAAGCTGAGTCATTATGTAAAGCTATCTACTTCAGGGTGCTTTGGTGGTATATAGAAGAAATTCTAGCAGTGAGGAGTGTGAGGCAAGATCACAAATTTCCAGTCTCGGATCACAGATTTTTAGTCTAGCCTGAGGTACAAGAGTCAAACCTTGTCTAAAAACAATCATTTTGTGTGTGATTGCATCTCTGTTGAAAATGAAAAGATCAAAATGTGGACTTGAGAGTTCACATTGTCTTTTAATTAATGGTAAGCAGTTTGATTGAGTTTGTATTCTCTATTCTTTGACCCATTATAGAATGGGTATTACAATTGTACTATAAATTTTACTAATTAAATGTACCAATTAAATCATTCTTATTTTATGTGATGGTATCAGTTCTTATGCTGTAGTTCTAACCATAAACATTACTGACAGCTTTTATATGAAGAACATGATATTTTTGAAAATCCCTGATCCTGAATATTCCTTATTTAATGTAAATATATAATAAACATAAAATTAAATGCAAATTTTCAAAGGTGTCTCAGATATTCACAGAAAACCTGGGGATATACATTTGCAAGTGATATACAAAGAAATGCTGACAGACCATGCCTTTCAGAAGATCAGGTAGGCTGCTTGCAGACCTGCCCCAATCTCTCTGCTATAGCAAAACAAGTTCTCAGGGTTGCTCCCAGCTCTGTAAGAGAACACAAGCTGAAGCTTCCCCACTCCCATTCATAACTCCTGTGGTTCTCACAGACAAATCACCCCTGCCCTCCCTTCCCCTCCACATCACTGTGTCTCAGCCGACTTGGATGGACACACACTGCTCAACCAGATGCCAGGCCTGTCAGAAGCCTGAGAAGGCTGCCCATAGATATGCGGACCCTTCTCTCTCTGTTAACCCAGGCCCAATTTTCAGGGTCACTCTCAGTGCTCCAGTAGAACACCAGAGACTGCTTCCCTTCCTCCCTGCCCATGCCTCCTGTGGATCCATCAGACCACCCACCTATGGGCTCTCCACTACATGGCCTCCAACATCAGCAACCATTCCTATGGTGAGCATACCATCTGAGAAGGCCAGATACATAGGGAAAACTCAACCAACAAAGTCCCATAAAATCCAGGGGGAAACAGAAACCACGGAATAAAACACACACCCAACAAAGACAAACCCAGGAAGAAGACCCTAGACTTATAATCACTCCATATTCAGATGTCTATAGACACTACGATAAGAATATGATTAATAATAGCTAGGGTAATATGTCTCCACCAGAGCACAGCTATCCTATCATAGCAGGTCTTGAATATACTTTTATTTCTGAAACACTAGGAAAAGACCATAAAAATCAACCATATGAAGATGATCGAGGTCCTTAAAGAGAAAATGCATAAATCCCATAAAGAAATTCAGGAAAACACAAACAATAAATTGAAGAAAATAAATAAATTGTTCAAAGAAATACAGGAATACAAAAACAAACTGTTGAAGGAAACAAATGAAACTGTTCAAGATCTGAAAATAGAATTAGAAACAATAAAAAACAGAAACTGAGGGAATCATGGAAATGGAACATTTCTGGATATAAACAGGAATTACAAAGGCAAGAATATAATAGATAGAATATAATAGATAGAAGAAAGAACCTCAGGCATTGAAGATAACGGTGGAAAAAAACCAGACAAATGTGCCCAAGAAAAAGTTAAATCTAAAAAACTCCTGACATAAAACACCCAAGAAATCATAGACTTAATGAAAAAAAAAAACACAAACTAATGTGTTTGGCATTCTATATGCTTCTTTTACTGTTATAAGCATCTCCTTTATTAGGATTTTTTTTTCTTTTCTTTTTTTTTTTTTTTTTGGTTTTTTGAGACAGGGTTTCTCTGCATAGCTTTACTATTATGACTGTTACTTTAATTACTCTACTGTTACGAAGGGTCCGCATATCCATGGGCAGCCTTCTCAGGCTTCTGACAGGCCTGGCATCTGTTTGAGCAGTGTGTGTCCACCCAAGGAGAACAATCATAGCTCAATTGCTCAGAAAATATTTTCAACAAAATCATAGAAGAAAATTTTGGTGGCTCACGCCTTTAATCCCAGCACTCGGGAGGCAGAGCCAGGTGGATCTCTGTGAGTTCGAGGCCAGCCTGGGCTACCAAGTGAGCTCCAGGAAAGGCACAAAGCAATGCAGAGAAACCCTGTCTCGAAAAACCAAAAAAAAGAAAAAAAAATTTCCTAGTAAAGGAGATGCTTATAACAGTAAAAGAAGCATATAGAATGCCAACTAGATTGAACCAGAAAAGAAAGTCCCTTTGCCACATAATAAGCAAAACACTAAACATATATAGCAAAGGAAGAATATTAAAGACTGCAAAGGAGAAAGACCAAGTAACAGAAAGGCAGATCTATTAGAATTACATCTACCTTTTCAACCAAGACTCCAAAATTCAGAAGGGCTTGCTTGGACAGATATGCTGCAGAATCTAAGAGACCACAGATGTGAGTCCAAAATACTATAGCCAGCCAAATATTCATCACTATAGTGGGAGAAAATACAGTCTAATTTAAGCAATACCTTCTAAAAATTCAACTCTGAAGAACATGCTAGAAGGAAAATACCAGACTAAGGAGGTTAGCTACACACATGAAAACACAGGAAATAATAATCTTACTTCAGAAATAAAACAAAAAAACAAAAAAAGGAACACACACACACACACACACACACACACACACACACACACACACATACACACACACACACCAGCCAGCACCAACAACAATAACAACAACATAACAGGAAAAATATATGGTATTTATTCAATTGAGTTTTACTCATTGAACCAAGAGAAGGCTGAACATCATGATATGGATCCAAATAGAAAAAAAATCCTCCTGAGTGAGGTAACTCAGACCAAAAAAGACAAATATGGTTTGTATTCACTTGGTAGTAGATACTAGTTGTTAAATAAATGATAATGGAGCTATACTCCACAGAGATTTGGTAAGAAGGTAGGCTATGGGGGTAAGGGATTTTGGGATGAACTTGTGGTGGGTGGGGATGGAAACAGGAGGGATTAGGTGGTGGGTGTTGGAGGAAGAGTGCAGGGAAAGACACATGGAATTGGAGGTATTTGTTTAGGGATGTGGTTAACAAGAGCAGTGGAAAATCCTTCAAATCTATGAGGTTGACCCTAATGAAGACTTCTAGTAATGGAGGATCCTGAGTTTGAACTGGCAAACTTTTGTAGCTAGGAAAGGTTTCCAGTGATAGAACTGGGTTACATTCATTTGAGTTGTTGGCAGAGGAGGTCCTGGGGAGATTCTTAAATAACTCAGGGTGATGCTAGAACAGAAAATTGCTCAATGGATATGGACAGCAGGGCCTCATTGCTGAGGACAACATCCCCACAGTTTATTGAATGTAGAGATGTCAAGCTGGTGTAGTCTTGGAGCACTCACTCCTGTCTTCTAGTCTCTTTGGCATGAGAAGGTACTCTGTAGGCTATGGAAAGGGTAACCTGGACATCAACATAGCCATAAAGCCCTCCACCCACAATCTGTCCTGCCTACAAGTTTGGCTGGTGCAATGGTAGGGCAGAACTTGTGGGAGTAACCAATCAAAATGGGATAATTGAGGCCCATACCATAAGAGAGAGCCCAAGCCTCGATAGCCAGGAACCACAGATTAGATTTCCCAGAGACCTAGGATAGAGCACAGCACTGCTGTGGATATCTGTATGCTGTGAACATGTTGCTCTAATTGGTTAATAAATAAAGTGCTGATTGGCCAGTAGCATGGCAGAAAGCATAGGCGGGACAAAGAGAGAGGAGAACACTGGGAAGTGGAAGGCTGAGTCAGGAGATGCTGCCAGCCACCAAAATGAGAAACAAGATGTGAAGGCAGAATTGGAAAGGGTACCAAGCCACACAGCTAAACATAAATAAGAATTATAGGTTAATTTAAGTGCAAGAGCTAGTCAGTAATAAGCTTGAGCAAATGGCCATACAGTTCCTAAATAATATAAGTGTCTGTGTGTTTATTTGGGTCTGAGTGGCTATGGGTCTGGGCAGGACTGGAGAAAACTCCAGCTACACAAAACTACTGGCAAAAATTAAAAAAAATATGAATGAAATGAGTCCTAATGATATTCTGCTATAATCATAGATTTGTGTCTTATCCAGTTGTTATCACAGAGGTGTCCTCCAGCAGCAGTACATGAGTGCAGGTACAGAGATCCACAGCCAGACATTATGCTGAGACACAGAGGGTCTCCATATGGTCCTTCCCCTCATAGCTCAAAGAACACTGAAGCAGAGGGGAAGGAAAGATCATAGAAATCAGAGGGGATGGAGGACTCCAGGAGAGCATGGGTCACTGAATCAATGAAACAGGGCTCTCAGAGACTAAAATCATCACCAAATCAACTAAGCAGAGTCACATGGGCTCAGGAAGCCAGCATAAGTATTTTTGATGCTCTTTGCATATATATTATATATGTTATGACTGTTAGCTTGGTGTTTATGGAGGACTCCTAAAAGTAGCAGTGGTGTATCTCTGACTTGTTTGCCTGCTCTTGAGACTCTTTTCCTCCTATTGGTTGTCTTGGCCAGCCTTGAGATAAGGGCTTTTTCCTTGTCTTATTGCAGTGGTTCTCAACCTGCAGATCACCACCCCTTTGGGTGTCAAAAAACCCTTTCACAGGGGCCACCTAAGACCATCTTGCATATTAGATATTTACAGTGTGATTCATAACAGTTGCAGAATTAGTTTTGGAGTAGCAACAAAAATACTTTAATTGTTGGGAGTTGCCATAACAACAGGAACTATATTAAAGGGTCACCGCAATAGGACCCTTTAATACAGAATGTTGAGTCCCATTGTCTCATTGTATCTTCTTTTCTCCTGTTTGACTGTTGTCTCTTGGACAACTGCTCTTTTCTGGAGAGGAAACAGAAGGAAACTGGATTTGGGGGAAAAAATGGAAATGAGGAGAGTTAGGAAGAGTCAAGGGAGGGGACTGTGGTTGGGATGCATTGTATGAGAAAAGAAATTATTGTCAATTAATAAAAGAAAGTGATCAATACTGATATGTTCTTAAACTTCCAAACTATGGGGAAATTAATATTTTAATAATGAATAGTTTAAGAACTGTCATTTCAGGATTTAACACTTCCATCTTAGAACGTATTTAGCATTTCCTTATGTACTTATTATTTTGCTGATTGTAAATTAAATGATGAAATTCTTCCTCAACAATAATGACACTATAGATTTAAATTTATTGTATGTAAATGTTTTCTAGTTCTGTTCTTAAAGATTTTCTGAAATAAATGTGGTGGTTCATTTTGTTTTGTTTTCTTTTGGTTTGGTTTGGTTTGAGACAGTGTCTTGCTCTATGTCCTTGGCTGTCCTAGGCTTCATTATGCATACTAGGCTACTCTCAAACTATATATAAGTCCTCTTCTTATATTTGGTTTCAATCTTAGACTAACATAATTACAGAAGAGAAATAAGTGGTATGATCCTTTGGTTCTTTTCTGGTACTTCTTTCACATGGAACCTTCAACATTAATCACCATGCTTTGTTGAAAGTTCTTAGTCAAGTTACCCAACAAAAATGCATAAATGAAGATATTTTTCTGTAAATGTAATTATTTATAATAGTAAAGTAAGAATGGAACACCCATAAAAAATATCTGCTGTAAATTTCTAACAGCCTGAGGCAAAATGCCAGTAATATTAAAGCTCTGGGTAGCCATTGGTCAGAAGCAGCTGTTTTAAATTGGTGCATACCCTTTCAAATGAGCCTCCAATAACTATTTATTTCTACCATCACAGGTTGGCAAATTTTTCCGGGGCTAATTATCTTTTGTCATTCAAAATGTACTCTCTATGGCATTTAACAAATTTGAATTGGTATGTATATCTGAAATGTGATGCTTAATTGATGTGAATTCAAAGTATTATAGTGTATTCCTTCATATCCATCCTTAGTGTTCAAAAGTGGCCACAGACATCAAATGTCCTTTGAACACAAATGTGATAATGAGAAGAAGTTCTTACCAAATGTGTGGGATAGAGTAGATTTGTTCCCTGCTCTACATCAAACAAGGAATCTAGGCAAAAGGAAGTATTCAAACTGCCCAACACTGCATCAAGAAATTAGTTTCCTTGCTAAGTAAACAATTTAGAATCCCTGTCTCTTCCTAGGTTTGTTCTTCTGCCATCTTCAGAAACAGTTCAAATGTGATTTTTGTTTGATTGTTTCTCTGACCAGACATCAAAGATGTACATATTATCTAGTATTTTTTTTTGTCAATTGCATGGCTGGTGGACAAATTTGTGGGCATGAAGCATGCTATAGTCTTCAAAATTTGTAAGACAAATGTTTGATCAGCCCTGTACATCTTACATGCTCTTCTCCAGAACAATGTCTCACAGAGTTACAATACTAATCATTTTACCTGATTCTCATGTCAGTTGGAAGTCTGAATAAGCCTTCCTATTATCCTTCAAGTTAGCTAAGCATATCAACTCTCAGGTCAGACACACTGTACATAAAAACAACAACAACAACAAAATTATCTCCATTTCTATGAAAAAAAAACCTGACAAGGGAAAGAAGCTAATTGGATTTTCAATTTTCTTCTTTCTTGCATTTAACTCTCGAGTTTCTACCTGGTATCTTCACTACTCTGATTACCTGAACCACATTTCTGACTTTGTTGGGGATTTCCATTTGCAGCAGCTGCCGTATCCTGAACCAACTAATCAACATTCTTTCTGTCTCTTTCCTTTTGTGGTTTCATCTGTCATATTTAATCAAAATCACTATTCTAAAAATGTAATTAGAATTAGAAAAAATACACACCTGTTCTGAGTATTAGTATTCAACATACGATTAAATGTTTTCAGTATCTCATCCTGCACAAGTAACCCTTTGTGGTTGTGTCTCCACAGCGTTAAAGTCTTCTTAATCCAAGTAAAAATGATTCCTTTGTATATCAAATGTCCACAGTGCTTCTCAGCATTCAATTTTTAACACTTCCCATGCAAACAGTGGCAACTAACAAAAAATAACAAAATTTCTTCTTCTATAAAGTTGTCAAAAAACATAAAGAAGCCAAATAGTGGTGGAGCATGCCTTTAATCTCAGCAATCAGAAGGCAGAGCCAGGCAGATCTCTGTGAGTTCAAGACCAGCCTGGTTTACAGAATGAGATCCAGGACAGGCACCAAAACTACATGGACAAACCCTGTCACAAAAAAAAAAATGAAGAAGGAGCTTGGAAAATTGGCTCTGTGGTTAAGAGCCTGAATTGCTCTTCCAGTGAGCCAGGTTTGACTCCCAGTACTTTACAACTGTCTATAACTCTAGTGTCTGGTGATTCAATACCTTCTTCTTGACTGTCTGGGCACCAAGCATGTTATGTGGTACATAAACATACATGCAGGCAAAACATTCACACACATAATTTAATAGTAGTAGTAGTAAATATATTATAAAAGTTATGACTAAATTTTACTGGAAGTTTTAAGATGTGGAACCCTGAACCTGATCCCAGACTTATTTACGTGGAAGCAACAAGATGCCTAACAGGAAAAAAATGAGTATTTTAGTAGGTTTGAAAAGTTAAATTCACATGGCTAATGTTCCTTTGTCTTTCTGCTATGATGGCTGATTTGTGTACCCAGATTAAACATACATTCTGACATATGTACAGAACTTTGCAGAAGATATTAGCGTTTATGTTAGTGGACTCAACAAAATGTACTCAGCCTTTTCAAATACATCTGGGCATATCCCAGCCCACTGAGCTGGACAAACTGCTGGGGAGGAAGGCATGTTCTCTTCACAACTTAACCTTGACCTTATCTCAACTTTTCATGGCATTGAAATGAGACTTATGACCATGGGATTCCCTCTTTTCAGGCTTTTGGCTTTCTGAATTGTAGATGACACATGGCCCAATCTATCATATGCTTTTGTGGAAAGAACATGTTTATTATTTCTTGTTGGGGGACATTAACAATTACACTTATATCAAAGAAAAATCTTTTCTCAAAGAATAAATTTATAAATTTTAACGTTTTCATATTATAATATAATTTTATCATCCCTCTTTCCTTTCCTCTCTCCAACCCCTCTTATGTACCCTACCTTACTCTCTCTCAAATCAATGATTTCTTTAATTATATATATATATATATATATATATATATATATATATATATATATATATATATATATATACTGATATAGGTAAAAACATATTGATATGGATAAATATTCCTAAATATTAAATGACACCTCCTCAGTCTACACAATGTTGTTTATTTCTATACGATTTGATGGTTTACCATTGGTATTAGGCAACCTGTTGTGGGATGTATTTCCCTTACTCTCTATATTCCCTAGCTGCCTGTGGTTCATTGTCTAGGGTTAAGACCTGGGGAGCTTTTCCTCTTCCCTCTTATCAATTCTAATGGTGTCATCATTGTCCCAGTCTTGTTGAAGCAGCCATACTTATGACACTGCATGGGTGTGACTTCTCTGACATTTATAAGAAACAAAAAAAATCTAACAATCAACTTTGTTTTTCCCTAATACTTCAGTTTTTTTCAACCACCTTTTCTGCAATGATCTGTGAACCCGGGGTTATGGACACTGAGTCAACTGCTGGTGACAAGAAACATCACAAGTAAGAGAGAATAACTTATACCTACTATTTTAATAAGCCAGCATAATCCTTAACTGCATTATAAACAATTAGCCTTCTAACCACAGTTAAGTGTATTCTCACCCTTCAAGAAGGAAATTTCTCCTTGAAACAGATGGAGTACTCTTTTAAGACCCTTGTTCAAATAGCTCTTTGAAAACAGCTGTAAAATGTTTCATAAGAATGTAATGAAATATAAAATGTTTGCAACTACATTTATTTAAGTAAACTCTTTTAGTAATAAAAATCACATAAGTATATTTATATTATTTCCAACTTACTATAGAATACACAATTATTTTTCTTCCAACTATTTCCTGCATAAGATAATGAAACTCTTTTTCCTGAGGAAAAAAAAGCTACTTTCCAGACCATTACAATCTAATGGATATACACAAATTGATATTAAATCAATACAATATAATAATAATTGTAGAAATATCTCACTGTTGTATTTTGCAAAGATAAATCATTTAACAGTGAATTGCTTAATGCACTGAAATCCTTTTTGAACTTTGTGGAACTATAAAAATTTGCTACATTATTGTTTCTAATAAACAATAATCAACTGTGGAAACAAACTATAATACCTAAACTCTTTGGCCTTCCACTTCTCATTGTGATTTTTTGTTGTTAAATTAGAGTGATGACTATGTTCTCCATCTAAATGCCAAATTGAAAATTAAAGAAGATGTGTAGTGGAGTATTTCCCAAGTACGGTCCCCCAAGGTAGCATTTGAGATGATGGAGCTGACAGTCAATGGGAAGTTCAAGGACAACCCAGCATGATATATCTGTGCATTATTTGGGGCTTCACTTCCAATATTTAATACATAGTTGGTATTAAATTGTGATGAAATGAAAAATGTTAAAGAAATATTTTAAGAAGTGTCTCTGCTCCAGAGAGACTACACTAAAAGAAATTTTCATTTCTATCTTATGTATTAATCAATATCTTCAGAGAAAAGGGTACTGGGAATTCTCAATAGTTTGGAGCACTGCAAGACTAATATTAACTATATGAATGAGCAGTGAGAGCAGAAATGTCAGGACCTCCAATGAGATCAGTGAGATGGACAAAGTAATTTTTACCATAGCTTCTATAAAGATGTTGTGACAGACTCTAAATTAGTCATTTATAGTGGCGTTTGAAAAATTTGTGAACAAAATGGAATTAGTTCTGAGGTATTGAAAATCTGAGGAAGAAAGTGAGTAGAGAACAAAAACTAATCACTTATTTTTAGATAACCAAACTTTAGCATTTCAAAAATACTAATGGAAGACATAATTGTGTCAGTTACATATCTATTTCACTACTAAACGTAGCATTATATTTATTCCTGTGTGTGTAGTTCACATTTCTCATCATGGGACAAAAGATAACACCTGATTAAACCTAAAGGAAGATTTATTTCAGCTAATGGTACCAGAAGTCTCAACCCACTGTGGTGGAAAAGCATCATGAAAGCAGTTTCTCTAATTGGTTAACAGGAGTGTGAGAGAGTCCTTCTTTGCTATAAACAAGTAGCTAGATAAAGATAGATCATGTTAAATTCAGAGCGATCGATATAGAGGAAACAACATTAATAAAACCAAGGAGATGTACTTTGGAATATGTAAAATACAGAATGTGAGAAGGGTGTTCAAATTACCTAGAAATGTAAGTAACACTGTGTAGGAATGGTGGCAATGAACTTGATTTTATAAGTCAAGGAAAACTATGGTTTCTTTATAAATAAAAGCCAAATAAATGTTATCAGATTTTTTACCTACTAATCATATATATCATTGGTGAATAAAATATATATTCACTCTGGGACTGAAGTTTCTATGGCTTTAATTCACCCAAATAGGGTATCTGTGGCCAACCAAAGAAACTATTTTGTTAAACTTCCTGGGTCTTATGATACTTAGTGTAGAAGAATTACAATAAGAATAACAGATTTTAATAAATGGCTAAAGTGGCAAAGTACAGCTAGAAATGATGATTTTTATAAGTCACAAAAACCTTTCAGGAAGGTTGCTTTCAGGTGGTAAATGATTTCCGAATATATTGAAGGCTTGATTCTCACGGCAGTAGTGCTGAGGGTGAGGAATAGAGGCAACTGATTCATGAAAGCTCTAACCTTCATTGATAAAAATCACAGTTTGATGGACTATTCAGATGTGGAGGCTTCTTGGAAATCATGTCGCTTGGACGCGGCTAAGAGAGTGTGTCTTATCTCATTGTCTTTTCTGTCGTCTCTTGCTTGCCTCCTGGCTACAGTGAAGTGAACAACCTCCAGTACTGTCATTGTCCCCCTCATGACATCGTGGCTCATCTCAGACCCCAAGCAATGCAGGCAGCTGACAGATCACTAAAACCGCTAAAATCCTAGTAAAATCAATCCTTTCTTTCTTTAAATTGATTTCTCTCAGGTATTTTGTCACAGTGACAGAACGTTCACTGAAGTGAAGTAGTAAATAAGATAATTTTCCATTGTTTTGCTTTCTAACATTTTATTTTCATGTGTATTGTTATATATGAGATGGTTTCCCCTGAATTTATGTGATGATCTCCTAATCCTTAATTTCTCAGAATGCAATACCAAAGAGATGATTAAGCTAAAATTTAAACTTGCATGTGAAGCCCTAAATTAATAAAACTTGTGTAGCAAGAAAAAAATCAATTTTTATATTTTATGCACGATGTTGACACACCATTTCACCAATTGGTTGTTCGGGTCCAAACCCTCAGCCCTGTAAATATATATAAAAGTAACATTATATGGACTGAACAGCTTATATTTAGGAATACATATGTATAATCAAGACATATACCTATATGACTGCAATAACAATTAATGAAAATAGAAATCATGGATTTGAAGTTGGGTAGGAAGAAGTATGGGTGGGTTTGGAGAGAAAAACAAAGAGAAAAATATAATTAAATTGTAATATCAATAATAAACAACAAAAAATGCCAAATTAAGAAAAAAGCATTTGAATTATATTCTTTGTTTCTTTTCATTGAGACATCCATTAATTGCAGCACTGCTCACAAAAATGAAAATGATCAAATCAGCCTCTATACCCATTAACAATTTGATGGATAAATATAGTATATGCATACACAATGCTGTTTTATTCTTTATTCATATAAAGATGGATTAAACCATGCTATTTTAGAAAAATGTGTAGAGCTACAGATTATCATGATATCTAAAACATATCAACCTCCAAGAACAAATATCATAATTTACTTTCATCAGGGAGGAAAGAGAAGACAGATGTGAAATTCAAAGGGACACCTAGGCTGAAGCAGAAGGATAAAAGACACAGGTGTGTAAGAAGAGATACCAGGAGGAAGAAATACATATGATTATCCCAGTGGATTCAAAATTATTTGAAATATTTCAAACTGAATCAATTAAAATTAAAATAACTGACTACATGGTAAATTGAAATGTATTACTCAGTTTCTCCCTAGTACACTTCTAGTGATTTCATTAATATTGGCCACCAGATTCCTAGAAATGGTTAAAACATCTAAGAATTATGATGGAGATCATATCGATTAAAGATCATTTAGATAAGTGATGGATGATGAATAGATAGATAGATGATAGATAGATAGATAGATAGATTAGATAGATAGATAGATAGATAGATAGATAGATAGATAGATAGATAGATAGATGAAGCACAATAGCAACCATTAAGCTATCATTAAAAAGTCAAGTCATTACTGGATAAATGTTCTATGATGACACTTAGGGTAGTCACCAATCAGATTACAGGGGAAGGCCAGTTCAGGCACCCTCTCAAATATTACTAGGGGTCTTAGCTGAGTGTAGCCAGAAGTTTTCTCTGGTCCTATGGAATCTCTCCCACCCTTGTCCCATAGCTGCTTGGTCTCAAATAAACACACACAGGCTTATATTATCTTTAAACTATGGCCATGGCAGGATTTTTGCTAGCTATCTTTATATCTTAAATTAACCCATTTCTATAAATCTATACTTTGCCATGTGGCTTGTGGCTTACCAGTACTTTACATCTTGCTTTTCCTGGGAGTAGCTAGCAGTGTCTCCTCTGTCTTCTTTTCTTCTTCTTCTTCTTCTTCTTCTTCTTCTTCTTCTTCTTCTTCTTCTTCTTCTTCTTCTTCTTCTTCTTCTTTCTCCTCTTTCTCCTTCTCTTTCTCTTTCTCTTTCTCCTTCTCCTTCTCCTTCTCCTTCTCCTTCTCCTCCTTCTCCTTCTCCTTCTCCTTCTCCTTCTCCTTCTCCTTCTTCTTCTTTCTCTCTCTCTCTCTCTCTCTCTCTCTCTCTCTCTCTCTCTCTCTCTCTCTCTCTCTCTCTCTCTCTCTCTCTCTCTCTCGTCGTGCCTAACCTTATTCTGCCTCACCATTGGCCAAACAGCTTTATTTATCAACCAGTCAGAGCAACACATATTCACAGCATACAGAAAGCTATCACCCATCAGCTGGGGTAATCCTTGTGGATTCCTGGGAATTCCCCTAGCGTCATGTTTCTCCTTAGCTCCATAATTGCTCCCTCTATTGAGAAATCTCTTTCATTGCTCTTCCACTCCATCCCTCCACCAACATGACATCTCTTTATCTCCTGTTCTTCCCTTTACCATCCCAAACCCCAATCCTAGTTTACCCAGATCTTATCTCTTTTCACTTCCCAGGGAGATCCATGCATCCCTCAGCTAGTAACTGATGGAAGCAAATGCAGAGACCCACATCCAAGCACCAACAGGAGTCCAGTTGAAGAGAGGGAAGAGGGATTATAGGAGCAAGGGGGGGATCAAGATCATGACGGGGAAACCCACCAATGTGAGGCAGATGACCTGAACTTGTGGGTGCTCATGGACTCTAGATTGGCAGCTGTGGAACCTGCATGGGAATGAATTAGGACTTCTGCATGTGGGTGACAGTTTTGAAGCCGGGTCTGTTTGTGAAACCACTGGCAGTTGGACTAGGATATATTCTTGGTGCATAAGCTGGCTTTTTGGAGACCATTCTTTATGGTGGGATGACTTGCTCAGTCTTGACTTGTCGTGGGAGGTGCTTGATCCTGCCTCAACTGAATTTGCCAGGCTTTTTTGACTCCCCATGGGAGACCTTACTCTTTCTGAGGAGTCCATGGGTGTGGGTTGGGGAAGGTGAGGAGGAGATAGAGGGGGAACTATGATTGGTATATAAAATGAATAAAAAATAAATTAATTAAAAATGTCATTACACATAAAGCAGTTAGAAGGGACCTCAAGCCAACTCATTTAATTGTTACAATAGAATACAAAGAAAATAAATAAATAAGAGCAACTTCTATGTAATGTTTGAACTGAGGAGCTCAACAGGAGCCCTGATATATCTATAAATCAGAGAAAACAAAATCATTCTGGGTTTCCAGTATTGACACATAAAAAATTTAATGCTAATAAAACACTGAGAAAAGTTGAGAATAGATGTTATATCCCACAATTAACTTATTAACATATAGTAAATATTCATCTGAAAATTGCTGTGGGATGATCTTTCTGTATGCTGTGAATATGTATTGCTATCATTGGTTAGTAAAAAAGCTGCTTTGGACTATGGCAAGACAGGTTATAGCCAGGCAGGAAATCCAAGCCAAGATACAGGGAGAAAAATGGCAGTCAGGGCAGATGTCATCCAACCACCCAATGAGCAATATGACAGCAGACTGGTAATGCCACGGACACATGGCAATATATAGATTAATAGAAATGAGTTAATTTAAGAGGTAATAGCTAGCTAGAAATAAGCCTGAGCCATAGACTAAACAGTTTGTAATTAATATTAAGCCTCTGAGTGATTATTTTAAAAGCAGCTGTGGGACTATGGGACTGGGGTGGGGCAGAAAAAGTTTATTTACAGAAAATCAAAGCATTGATTGTATGTAAAATAATAAAAATAGGATTGTAGATATCAGGCGACATATCCATTGAATCTATCATGCAGAGAGAGCTGGAATGATAATTTTTTTCTGATTAGCATCTCATAGAACTGCAGAAAAAAAAGAGTTAATAAAAGTTGAAACTAATTGTGTAATGAATCCTAAGACTTTCTATTTATATAATTAGTGTCTTTCTTGTAGGCTCTAGGGTATAGCTAAATTGGTCATGTGCTTCCTGCATAAGCAGGAGGCCTAAGCACCAACATAAACCTAAGTGTGATAACACATGCTTGTAATCCAAGAGTGAAAGAAGCTGACACAGATGATCCCTGGGGTGTGCTATACAGTCATTCTCTGAATCTGCAAACTCTAGGTTTAGTGAAAGAGCCTTTCACAAAGCATAAGGTGGAAACCAGTTGTGAAGATCCTCAATATCAACATCTGACTCCATCAGAATATGCGTCTGCACACACTTGCATTTGTGCACACTAGTGTTAACTGCCTCCCCTTTACTGTAACTTCTAAACCTGAATACATCAACACACCAAAAGAAGGGCTTTTCTAGGTTGTCTTTATATTCAGCTATTCAAGAAACACATACACATTTTGCCTAAAAGATTGGTTGGCAATACACAAATAAACATAGGTAATTATATATATATATATATATATATATATATATATATATATATATATATATATATATATGTGTGTGTGTGTGTGTGTGTGTGTGTGTGTGTGTGTGTGTGTGTGTGTGTGTATACTGTTTTAAATAATGTACTTGAACTTATCTTTGGAGAAGCCAATAAAATATACCAAACGGGCTAGCAGAGTATCTGATTGTAAGAACATATTTACAGTTGTAGCCATATAAATGATAAGTTATTTTCAAACAAATTAAGTTTTGGTTTGATGTGCTACAACATTCCACATGGAATTTCTTAAATGGTTAAAATTTAATGTCAAGTTTATACTACAGACATCCTGAAAAGGAGTGGTACATGCTATGTCTGTATTTTATTAGTGACACTGTGCTTTCCAGAAGATTAATGGCACAGCTGTCACTGAAGACAATTAATATTCATATTTATGAGTAACAGTGAAAATGAGATTCTTATTACCAGTATTAGTTTAAAAAATGCCTCAAGTTTTTTTTTTAAATAAAACATGGACTTTTTTTTCATAAATCTTAACAGATTGATTCCACTCTTCAGCAATCTTTCATCCAGTCATTTGTGAATGATAAGACTATGTCCCAAGAAAGCTTATACACTGAGAATAGTCATGGAAGCTTTTTAAATTATGTATCAAATTGAGGAGATAACACAAATAGGAATAAAATCATATATTAATACAAACAATGAAATCATGTAGCGTATAATGGACTAAGTCATAGATGCGTATGGCATGGATGACGTTCATTCTCTTTGAGCAGAGGAACTGAACACACCTGATTCACTGGTTTACTCACAGAAAAAGACAATTGTTGGATAAGCACTATCACATGGGAAATGTTTTATACTTTAAAGTACTCTTCTCACGACAGAGGTGCAGACTACATGGGTGGAAACACTTGTCAAAAGTTAGCAGACTGTGTACATAGGATGTGTGAATCTTACTCTCCCCATCTATTACTTAAAATAAATAGCTGTAAATAGAAATTATCCAGGCTTAGGCGATTTTTTCTCACCATTCTTCACAGCAATTAAGTAAAGCAACAGCAAAACCAAGACGTGGGATCAAATCAGAAGCAGAATTTATGAGAGAGCAAGAGAAGAAGATTTAAAAAAAGTTAAACTTGCAGTCTAGTTTGATGAAAGTGAGGTACCATTCAGAAGTTCTGGTATCCTGCTGAAGATCAGTGGTTATGGACAGGGACAACACACTGTGTGTTTCTCGAAGCTGCAGGACTAGGATGGTGTCTCAACTGCATAGCACTTTTCTATCATACACATGGCACCAGTCTGATCTCATATAACTGAAGGAAAAAACTAAAAGGAGGACATTTTTTAATATTTTCATCATAAAGATAGTCAATGCTTGTGAAAATAGAAGTTTACCTTGATTTAAACATTACCCAATACATGTGCTGAAACATCATGTTACCAAAACAGGTATGATTGTATGTGCCATCTTAAAATTAATTAAAATTAACAAATAAATGAGAGACTTAGATAATTGACTATAGAGGACCTTACCAGAAGGAAAGAAGCTAATAGTAAGTGTAAAGGCGGTAAAGTCTGGTAAGAGAAAAACTTGAGAAATAAAAGACAAAGGGTCATCCTAGATTCATTGCAAACATGTGATGCTCTAGAATACAAGGTTGATATTCCAGGAAGTTCTACAACTCATTTACAAGGTCCAGGGTATGTGAGCATGTATGATGAAGTTCCCCACCATGGCACATCCACACATAGCTGCTAGATAACACATAACAGTGAAGACTTAGACTTTCAGCAGTAGTTTCTATGTCTGGCAGCACCAAAGTGCTAGCTACTACGCTTCACTCCCTCTGAAGACATGTGATGTGAATGTGTCCTTTCTATTTGCCACTGGCAGCCTCAGGTGAGGCAGTTAGGTAGGAAGTGGAGTCCTTATGGTATATGCGTGCAATGTCCTCTTTGTTTATCTCTTCACCTGGAATTCTCTGCATGTGCATGCCTATGTGCATATGTCCTATTTTATAGCACAGAATAATGATCTCCCCTCAACCAGTAACACTTCATGCACTACACTGATCAATAACATAACATTCTGAAGTACTGGGGAGTAGAATTTCTGCACATGACTTTGGAAGGACATGATTCACTATGTAACAACTATTTTCATAAGCCGAGTTTTAAAAGAATCACAAAGTTAGCAGTGGGTAGTGAGAATAAAGGAAGGAGAAAGGCTAGTATATGCCATAAACAAGATGGTCAGTGTCAGGAACAATGAGTTACATGAGTCCTGGTAAACAGAGATAAAGCAACTGAAGAGTAGATAAGTGGATAGAAGATTAATTATTTTAGGGAAAAATCACTTTGACATTGTTTACAGACTGTGAATACAGAAATTGAACTATTGTGGAAGATGGCACCATGAGTAGACTCTGCAGTCTAAAGCAGTCAGTGATATGCATGAAGGAGGATATGGGGAAAAGAGATATCTTGACCCCAGATAGGAAGGGGGCACAGCTTCTCTCATGGCTTCATTCATACATATATATGTAAAATGAAATTATGCTTCATAACCTTTGGTCCTTATGAGGAAAAGGCCAAACTCTTTTCCCAAAAGTGTTTTTTCATAAGCTATTTTCTATGCTTGAAACATGATATTTGCATGACTGGGTCATTAATGTCATCTATTTCTTAGCTTAAATGTCACCAGCTTAGAGAATTGTTCATCCCAAAGTAATTAAATTTTAATTGGTAAGTTACTATCTATAAAATATAACCTATATCTTATTTTGGTTCATTTTACTATATCACAGCATATTTTTATTTTTTTTTATTTTGAGCCTATCTTTTAATAGCTGAACCATCTCTCCAGCCCACCATAATATATTCCTAATAGAAAAAGGAGCCGTAATTCTCCAACAAAAATTTTGTCTTACCTAAAACTTGAGTAGTGGCTGAAACAGATAAGGAGTTATTTGTTAGATCAAATGTAATGTGGATTTCATTCATCTTTGCGTTCTTAGTGTGTAGCGAGACTCTTCCATGGAATAGTTATTTAAAAAAAAACTTGACTTCATTACAATTAAATAGCTGAATAAGCAAATATAATAACCTTTTCAATAATTATGAGATATAATACAGATCTGAGACTGGGTAGAATTTTCTAGCTAAAAGCTTTCAAAATGATAAACATTCAACAAAGTTCTGCTTGACACAGGAAGTATAGTAGGTTAATAATGGCCCCAAGAGTTGTTCTGTCCTATTTTTCATAATGTACTATAGAATTATAGGGACTTTGCACATGTTAAATTAGGGCCCTTAAGAATGGAGAGGTTCTTCTTGCTGATGAAGTGTGGCCAGTGTTAGCATGAGAGTTCTTATAAAGAGTGTAAAGAAGGATCAGAGTTCCACAGAAGGAATTCAACCACAGAAGCAGTTATGAACACTTCAGACTGAAACCCAAAGATCTTATACCACTGGTTTTGAAGATGCAGGGAGAGGATATAAGTCAAGAAGTATAGAATCCTGGCAAGCAAAATAAATAGATCCCCCTTGATGTGTCCAGACAAAATACTTTTCTGCCTGTGCACAGCCAGAACTATAGATAATAAATGCCAAGTTCTTCATAATTAGTCTCAGAAGAAAAAGGAGATTAATACTATAGGTTGAGGGGTAAAGATGGAACAACTGTTTTAATAGATTTATTGAATGTTTAGAGAGATTCTAGGATGGTGAATTTTATTTGTCACATATTTATAATATTTATATCATATCACATTATATATTTATATGTGTGTGGATGTACACAATTCATGTAGTTTTGTTCATATTTTTTTCGTGATCTAATATGTTCAAAGCAATAAATGCTTTTATCCCTTGGTCTCATGTATTATCTACACTTTTATTTACTATCTTTTAAATTGTACATGATTATATTCCATAAAATCACTTGCACTATAACTGGAACTCATTACTACTATTCCTCAATGGACTGAATGGGAATCATTAAACAGCAGCTGGGAAACAATTTTTTCACAGCTCTGAGCAAACTTTCATGTTTGCAGTTAAATTTATGAGTCATAAATCAACATCGTGTGCAGGCTTGGTCACTGATTGGAATGTTCAACAAGGCTCCACTTAACCCTGTGAAATCAGAATTTACATTTTAATGATTCTCACACAACCCTGTGCCCATTAAAGTTTGAAAACTATTGGTTTGTTTCAACCACTTTTTTTTTTCGAAAAGAACTTATTTTCAGATAAATTGAAATTCAGTTTCAAGACAAAAATTCATACCTCATAGTTCTTTAAACAAGTGTTCTTTTAGGCAATTTGGTTGATTCATTTTTTGCCTTCTTATTTATTCTGGAACTGTAATAATACTACTTTTAAATAATTTCTTTCTCAGTGAAAGAATGATATTTCCAATCATAGAAATCACAAAATGCAAAGAATCCATGACTTTGGTCATTAAAAGACAGTGACATTATAACAGTAATAATTAATCCTTACATTGAAAGCAGCCACTCTTTGTTCAATGGAATATTTTACCTTTACCTATGATGATTGCACAGGGAAGCTGAGGGTGGAAGTAGAGCTCATGCTGCTCTGTGACAGCATGGCCCATGCTATCTCCCTCATAGAAGATGACTAGCCTTGGGAGCATTTTGCTTGAAATCTTGGTTTATTTGTCCATAAAGTATTTACTGTTTTTACATCAATTAGTTGAAGAATATCTATGATAGAAGAAAAGAGGGTCCACAAGTGTTGGAAAAGTCACAAAGGTCCCGAGTGATGTCATTAGTAAAGTGAGAACTCTTGTTCAAATGAGAAAACGTGTTGGACAATATTGTTTGGTTAGTGACACTGGATTATAAGTTAAGTCATATTTATCTTCCTATTAACTGGGCCAACAGTTAAAAAAAATCTTATGGGGAACTGACATTTTTCTGCTACATAGTAAATAAAATTTCCAAATATGTTTACATTTATTTCTGAAAAGAAAATCAGAAATGAAGTAGAATGGGAGATGTTTAGGAGATTTTTTTCAATTTGATTTAATTAATTAAATTATTTTACATCCTGACCACAGTTTCCCCTCCCTCCTCTCCTCCCACTACCCTCCCTCCCCCTGCACTTCTCCCCCCAAAAAACCTCTTCTCTGTTTCAGAAAGGGGCAGGCCTTCCAGGTGTATCAACAAACCACAACATATTAAGTTGCAGTAAAACTAAGCACCTCTCTATATATTTCACCTGAGGAAGGCAATTAAATGTGTGGAATAGGTTCTGAAGCAGCAGCCAAAGAATTAGCGACAGACCCTGATTCCATAGTTAGAAGTCCTAGTAGACCAAGCTACACATTGTCACATATATGTAGAGGGCTTAGTTCAGTCTCAAGAAGGCTCCCTGTTCATTAAGAGAGCATCCTTCTTGGCCGTGATAATATCACATCAAGTTATGATAGAACAGAACAAAATCAGAAGAGAAACAAAGATAAAAAACAACTTAATAAGAGAAAGGGGAGGGGAGGAGATATGAAGAGATATGCTAATTTGAAAACATTATTAGATAACATAGTAGCATGTGAATGAATAAATGCCCATAGAAAGAAATTAATTGAGAAAGTATCATTTTTATTTTAATAATTTTATATCATTTTATATGTTGTAAAATGTTGAAATGATATGTAGTATATATTCATATATATATATATATATAACATATATATTAACATATTTATATATAAATATATGTAGTATGAATTCAAATTGGTATTAATAATAAACCTCAAGTCATATATCAGGGTAAATGCTGAAAGATCAGAGAAGCAGAGCAGCCAGGCACTAGAAAGATTTCTTACCTCTAGGAATCTGTAGCAGGAAAAAAGTCGAGCTGTCTCTACTCTGCCTTATCACTTCCTCTCTCCACCCAGCCATATAATTTCCTGTTTCCTCCTCCCAAGTGCTAGAATTAAAGGCATAAGATCCCAAACGCTGGGATAAAAGGTGTGTGCCACCACTGCCTGACTTCTATGGGTAACTAGTGGCTAGCTTCATACTCTGATTTCCAGGCAAGCTTAATTTGTTAGAGCACAAAAAAAATGTCAACACACACACACACACACACACACACACACACACACACACACACACACACACACACACACCACCTAAGCCTAAAACTTACTCTTTTTTTAATTAAATTTTCATTTTTTATTTAATTAATATTTTTAAAATTTATTTTACATACCAACCTCAATTTCCCCTACCTCCTCTGCTCCCATTCCCTCTCCTGACTTCCATGTACCCCCTCCCCATCCATTCCTTCTCCATCTCCATTCAGAAAGGGGCAGGCCTCAAATGGACTTGAAAAAAACATTGCACCATCAAGTTGATGTAGGACCTAGCTCCTTCCCCTCATCAAGGCTTGGTGAAGTAATCCAGCATGGGGAACAGGTTCCCAAAAGCCAGCTAAGTCCCAGGAACAGGTCCTGATCTCACTGCTGGGAGTCTTACAAACAGGCCAAGCTACACAACTGTCACACACATGCAGAGAGCCTAGTTTGGTCCGATGCAGGCTGCCTACCTGGTAGTCCAGAGTCCATGAGCTTCCATGAGCTCAGGTCATCTGTCTCTGTGGGTTCCCCCATCATGACTTTGATGCCCCTAGTTCATAAAATCTCTCCTCTATTTTTTTCAGGATGGACTCCCAGAGCTAGTCCCAGTGCTTGGCTGTGGATCTCTACATAAAGGCTCCCTGATCACAATTAGGGTAGTCACCAATCTGATTACAGTAGATGACCAGTTGGGCCATCCTCTCAATTATTGCTAGAAGTCTTAGCTGGGGTCATCTTTGTGGATTCCCAGAAGTTTCTCTGGCTCCAGGTTTCTCTCTAAACTTGAAATGGCCCCTGCAAAAGATGTCTCTTTTATAACTCTCACCCTCTGCACTGCCATGACCTACTTGCTTCACTCAGCTTGCCCAATCTGCTCCTTCAAAGTTCCTACTCCCCCACCCCCAACCCCTACCCCCAGTTTACCAGTAGATCTCTTCTATGTCCCATTCCCATGGAAATCCATGCATCTCTCTTTGGGCTGTCTTTGTTATCTAGCCTGTCTGAGGCTATAGATTGTAGGTTGATTATCCTATACTTGACTCCTAATACCTACTTATGAGTGAGTACATACCGTGTTTGTGTTTGTCTTTCTTCCTCTGTGTTACCTCATTCAGAATGATGTTTTCTATTTCCAAATGTGAAGATATTTTATTTGTGCTGAAATGTGGTGATATTTTATTTGTATGTTAAATAAATTATGACTGGAGACCAAGGGGAAAAAGGCCAGCCATTTTTAAGCAAACATAGAAGTCAGGTAGTGGTAGCACACACCTTTAATCTGATCACTGGGTAGGCAGGGTCTCTCTCTCTCTCTCTCTCTCTCTCTCTCTCTCTCTCTCTCTCTCTCTCTCTCTCTCTCTCTCTGTGTGTGTGTATGTGTTCAATGTCATGCTGGAAACAGAGTGGTGACACACGCCTTTAGGCCTTTAATCTCAGTAACAACCATAGAGACCTGGAGGTCTGTGCAGACAGGCATTAACAAGGAAGTGAGGTAGCTGGGCTAAGTGCCAATGAGAGGATAAAACAGTAAGGCAATCAAGTCATGGGTGGACTGGAAGTAGCTCACATTTTGATAGCTGCAGAGTTGGAGAGGTAAGGTTGGTGGCTATCATTTTTTCCCTGATCTCTAAGGCTTTCACCTCTATTTTTGGTTCTGTGTTTTTTATTTAATAAAACCATTTAGAAATTTGGCTACATGCAAACACTTGCCTGCAAATTTCATGAGTTCATTATTATTATTTTTTTACAGCTGAGTAATACTCCATTGTGTAAGTGTACCATATTTTCCTTATCCGTTCTTCAATTTAGAGGTGGATACAATTACTCTGATACCCAAACAACACAAAATGCAACAAATAAAGAGAATTATAGACCAATCTCCCTCAAGCACTTTTAGAATATAATTAAATAAAATACTGGCAAACTGAGTTCAAAAAAAACATAAAAAATAAAAACAAATCATCCAATGTGATCAAGTAGGCTTCATCCCAGAAATGCAGGGAAGATTCAACATGCAAAAATCTTTAAACATAATCCACCATGTAAACAAACTCAAAGAAAAAAAAGATCATCTCATTAGATGCTGAAAAGACTACGACAAAGTCCAATATCCCTTTATGATAAAAGTCTTGGAGAGTTTAGGGATACAAGGAACATGTCTAAACATAATAAAAGCAATACACAGCAAGCCCAAAGCCAACATCAAATTAAATGGAGAGAAACTCAAAGCAATCCCTCTAAAATCAGAAATATGACAAAGCTGTCCACTCTCTCCACACATATTCAATATGGTACTCAAAATTCCAGCTAGAGCAATAAGATATCAAAAGGAATTCAAAAGGATATAAATAGAAAAAGAAGTCAAACTTTCACTATTTGCAGATGATATGCTTGTATATATATGTGACTACAAAATTCTACCAAAGAATTCCTACAGCTGATAAACACTTTCAGAAACATGACAGGATAAAAGATAAAGTAAAAAAAATCAGTAACTGTCTTATATACAAATAATAAATGGGTCAAGAAAGAAATCAGAGAAATATCACCCTTTCCAATAGCCACAAATAATATAAAATACTTTAGGGTAACTCTAACCAAGCAAGTGAAAGACCTATATTACAAGAACTTTAAGTTTCCTTTGAAGGAAAAATTGAAGAAGATATTAGAAAATGGAAAGATCTCCCATGTTCTTGGATAGGTAGGATTAACATAGTAAAAATGGCAATCTTAGTGAAAGTAATTGACAGATTCAATGCAATCCCCATCAAAATTCTAACACAATTCTTCACAGACCTCAAAAGAACAATACTCAACTTCATATGGAAAAACAAAACTAAATGAAACAAAACTAAGGATAGTTAAAACAATCCTGTACAATAAGGGAACTTATCGAGGTATCACCTTCACTAACTTCAAGCTCTACTATAGAGCCATAGTAATTTTTTTTAAAAAAGCTTGATATTGGCATAAAAACAGACACATGGATCAATGGAATAGAATTGAAGACCCTGACATAAATTTATACACTCGTGAACATCTGATTTTTGACAATGAAGCCCAAATTATTCAAAGTAAAAAGAAAGCATCTTTAACAAATATTACTGACATAACTGGTCAATATATAGAAGAATGCAAAACCACATCTATTGCCATGCCAAAAACTCAAGTCCAAATGTATCAAAGACCTAAAAGTAAATCCAGTTACTCTGAATCTGATAGAAGAGAAAGTGGGAAGTAGCTTTGAATGCATTGGCACAGGAATTACTTCCTGAATATAACACCAGCAGCGCACACTCTGTGACTGACAATTAACAAATGGGACATCCTGAAACTGAAAAGCTTCTGTAAGGCAAAGGATACTGTGTATAAGACAAAATGGCAGCCTACAGAATAGGAAAAGATCTTCACCAACCCCACATCTAACGGAGGGCTGTTCTACAAAATATATAAAGAACTTAAGAAACTGGACATCAAAATATCAAATAATCTAATTTAAAAATGGGTAGAGATCTAAACAGATAATCCTCAGCAGAAGAATCTCAAATGGCCAAAATACGTTTAAAAAATTGTTCGATATCCTCAGCTATCAGAGATATGCAAAAAAAAATGACTCTGAGATGCCATCTTACACTTGTCAGAAAGGTTAAGATCAAAAACATTGATGACAGCTTATGTAGGAAAAGATGTTTAGTGAGGGGAACACTCCTCCACTGCTGGTGGGAGCACAAACTTGTACAGCCACATTAGAAATCAATATGGTGGTTTCTCAGAAAACCAGGAATCAATCTACCTCAAGACCCAGCTATACCAATCATGGGCATATATCCAAAGGATGCTCAATCATATCACAAAGACAGTTGCTCAAGTATGTTCATAACAGCATTATTTGTAACAGCCAGAACCTTAAAAAAATATAAACTTTATTATTTAACACACACACACACAAACACACACAAACACACACACACACACACACACACACACACACACACACACACACACAAACTGAGATGAACCAAACCCAAAGCCTACACATCTGAATAAAATTCTTTATGATTAGAACAGTCATTATGAAGCTATAGAACATCAGATTGCTTTTTCTTTAAAAAATTGAAAATAATTCTTCCACACAATATATTTTGATTATGGATTCTCCTCCCCAAACTGCTCCCAGATCTTCCCCACTTCCTCACCCACATATATCCATGCCTTTCCTTTAGAAAACTAGAGGGATGGTTAGTCTTTAGGCAGAAGAAAGCTTGTTACTATTTTTGAAAGTAAAGCACTTATAAAGAATATGTGTGTGTCTGTGTCTCTGTGTGTATATATATGTGTGATGTATATGTTATATTAACTGTAATGGTGCTTGAGAGATGGATTGGTGGATATATAATGCATAAGCATAAGGACCTCAGTTAGGATTCATAACACATATATAAAAAACCAAAAATATACAACACCACCAACCCCCCCCAAAAAAAACAAACAGGTGATGAAACAGATGAGTAAGACATCACAATATCATTCTTTAGTCTGTACAATCACTTCTGTGGACCTGAAAACACACACACACACACACACACACACACACACACACACACACACACACACATTGGTGATAGATTTTGAAGTTCAGGTACTGGATGCAGTATCAACACAGTAACATAAGAAGCCTTACATCCATGGTTGACTAGCTGTGAGAACACACTGGACCCTAAGATCTCATCTTTCTTATTTGTAAAAGTATAATTGTTTTTGACTTTTGTTTTTGTGGGTTTTTTTTTTGCTTATCATATTTTTTTATTTATTTTACAATAGTATTCAGTTCTACATAATAGCCACAGATTCCCTTGTTCTCTCCCTCCCTGCCCCCTCCCCTTCCCCCCAGCCCACTCCCCATTCCCACCTCCTCCAGATCAAGGTCTCCCCCGAGGACTGGGATGGACCTGATAGACTCAGTCCAGGCAGGTCCAGTCCCCTCCTCCCAGATTGAGCCAAGTGTCCCTGCATAAGTCCCAGGTTTCAAACAGCTAACTCATGCAACGAGCCCAGGACGTGATACCACTGCCTAGATGCCTCCCAAACAGATCAAGCCAATCAACTGTCTCACCTATTCAGAGGGCCTGATCCAGTTGGGTGCCCCTCAGCCTTTGGTTCATAGTTTATGTGTTTCCATTCATTTGGTTATTTGTCCCTGTGCTTTATCCAACCTTGATTTCAACAATTCTCACTCATATACACCCTCCTCTTTCTCACTAATTAGACTTCCAGCGCTCCACCCAGGGCCTAGCTGTGAATGTCTGCATCCAGATTCCTCAGTCCTTGGATGGGGTTTATGGCACAACTATTAGGGTGTTTGGCCATCCCATCACCAGAGTAGGTCAGTCCTGGCTGTCTCTTGACCATTGCCAGCAGTCTTTTGTGGGGGAATCTTTGTGGATTTCTGTGGGCCTCTTTGTTTCTTCCTTTTCTCATGTGGTCTTCATTTACCATGGTCTCCTATTCCTCAGCATTGTTTGTAATAGCCAAAACCTGGAAACAACCTAGATAGATGCCCTTCAACTGAAGAATGGATAAATAAATTGTGGCACATATACACAATGGAATTCTACTCAGCAGAGAAAAACAATGACATTATGAGGTTTGCAGGCAAATGGATGGATCTAGAAAAAATCATCCTGAGTGAGGTAACCCAGACTCAGAAAGACAAATATGGTATGTACTCACTCATAGGAAGATGCTAGATGTGGAACAAGGATGACTGGACTGCTACTCACATCACCAGTGAGGCTACCTGGAAAACGGGACCCCAAGAAAGACATGGAGAAATGGATGAGATCTACATGAACAGCCTGGACATGAGTGGGAGCAATGAAGGGCGAGGGTCGAGGGAAAGAGAGCGGGAGATCCTAGCTGGATCAAGAGAAGAGAGGGAGAACAAGGAATAGGAGACCATGGTAAATTTGTGGGGTTTTTTTGGGGGGGTTGTTTTTTTGTTTGTTTGTTTTGTTTCTTGTCCTCCAGAGAAGGAGAGAGATTAGATGATAGGTAGATTTGATAGAAAGACAGACAGACAGACAGACAGACAGACAGATAGATAGAAGAACAGAGAAACAAACAATAAAGGGGTAATTCCATTAAATTACTTCACAGGAACAAAAGTGAATAAATCTGTAATATTTAAACAATATTGTATGAGAGTATCAAACAAAATTATTCAGAATGTACTTCAGTCATGTCTTTATTTCTCAGATGACAGCAACATGAGTACTAAGTTATCCATTTTGCACACATATAATATATGCACAGGATTATAGACAATTTAAAGGCATTATGTTGGAAGAAATAAATTAATAATTAATATGGCATGCCACTTTTATTTGTTTCATTTATTTTGTGTCTGTACTTGTGTATGTATATATGTATTTATATTGCCTGGGGGAGTGCATGTCACTGTGCATGTGTGGAGATTAATCTTTATCTAACTATGCTTGAAGCATAGCATGTTCGGGTATCTTACATGGGGTGCAAGGTGGAAAGGTTTACCATATGTCAATAACATATGATGTCACAAGGAAGTAGACCTTGCTTTGCCTTGTCTTCATGAGTGAGAATACTATAATCAAATGATCCACATGTCAGGCTGCAGTCTGCTTAGATCATCCCTTATGCGTGCACCCCTATGGATGTTGCAAGCCTCAAATTCATAAATTAGGTGAGGAAGCTGAGAGAGAGAGAGAGACTGGAAAAAGTACTTACCTGTATCTCATATGAAACTGGTACTTTCAGAAGCTTAAAATAAAAGTATGCTGCCTGTACTGTCTTTTCACCTCAATGGCTGCTTTTGTACTTCTGCTCCAGTTCCAGAACCGCAGTCTGCATTATGAATATTTCAAATGTCCTCTTGCCACATTAGCCACTACAGTGTCTCAAGATTAGATCACTCACAAATGTTAACGTAAGAAAGTAAATCAGCTATGAGTTGACATTGCATCATCATCAGTGCTAAAAGCTGAAGAGACTCTCTAAGTATTAAAATAAAGACAATATGAGTGTGATTTTCAAGACAAATTTATCTTTATTTCATGTGTGTGTGTAATAACAAGTGTGTGCCTGATGTTCATGGAAGTCAGAAGATTGTGTCAGGTGCCCCGGAATTGGTGTGACAGATGGTTATGAGGCGTCACGTGGGGGCAGGAAATCAACATTGTTCCTCAGGAAAAGCAGCAAGGGCTCTTAACCACTGAGATATGTCTCCAAATAGGAAGACTTTTAAATGTGAAATCAAAGTAGGTGAGCTTTAGAAATTCTTATATACCAACTTTGTAATAGCTGCCTCTAAATCTTATTTTTCTAGAATCCATCTATTTCTAAAAACAAACAAACAAAAAAAAAACAAACAAACAAACAAAAAAAAGGATCATCAAAGCATCCAAACTGCAATTTGCTTAATAGCTTAATGCTGAATTACTAGTTCTGAGCACAATTTTCTTTACTGTCAAATTTTGGTTGAAGTTTATATGTATTCCTAAATAAAATAAATACTAAATTAATGGGCAACAATAGGGTAGTAGGCTTCGACAATTGATTTAAATAAAAATAGATTACAGAAGTACAATATTGTTTAATCTACCTTTGAAATAAAGCTGTAGTTGTATTTTCTTATCAAACAACCTTGTTTATTATGTTACATAACTTGTTTTATCTGTAGCAAATAGTGAATGACACATTTTAACTAAATGCAATACCAACTTCTTATCATTTTGTCACAACATATTTTATTGTCCAAACATTTCACTCTATCCAATTAATTATGAGAAAATTCAAGACCTTGTTTTCATCACTCTCAATACATAGTCATCAATTTGAGGAAAAATGAAAATACAGTGACATGTTTTATATGAAAGATTACCACTAAAACAACTCAGTGGCCATCTACCTGCATACAGTGGTGTTCGGGTTGGTGCAAGGCTACTTACACCTGGTAGGCAAGAAGAAGGAGCTAGAGAAGAAACCAGGTTTCTAATACTGCCTTCTAAGGAATGCTACAGTGGCATACCTTCTTTCCATTGGAACCCACTTCCTAATGTTTCCACCACTTCCCAATAAAGACACCAGCTGACGAATCAACTTTCCACATGTGAGACGTTGGGAGACACTTGAGAATAAAACTGCAACAGATATTAACTAACTAATTATATAGAGAAGTGAACCCAAGGCTTCCAACCCAATCATTTGCAAACCTTACTATTACTGATTCTTATGAAACTCTTAATATAGAGACACTTAGCCTTTCTTCAGAGAGCCTCTTTGGCAGATTCTAAGAAAAATTGTTAATATTTTGTGATCAAATGAACAAGTATTTTTTTAAAATCCCTGTCTTCACTGCCTTGTGAAGAAGACACAATTGGATTGATTCTAGAACACTATAACAATTTCTCCTAAATATTCAGTGGTAATTGATGAAGTGTACTTGGCCTGTTGCATTCTTTATTTTCCAAAGCTCATCACTTTATACACCTGATTTTACTTTTGATTTTGAACTTTGAAAGCAAAGAAAAATAAATTCCTTCTAAAAAGCATATGTTACTGAGTATGTGGGGATATAGATAGAACTGTCATAATGTGGCAGACAGCTGAAAGTATTATATAAAGGGACTTACTGATAAATTTTCAGTCATCCATATTTTTATTCTCGAACATAAATTATGAGTTCAGAGTTAACATTCAGAATGTAAATCAAAAGATAATTAGAACAGTGTAGTATTTTATTTTTGATTCCATTTATATGTACTTTATATCATTCATCCTTCCTTAAGCTCCCTCAAATTCTTCTCATGCCCCACATTTATCAGATTCATGGTCCAATTTACTTTAATTATTTATTAGGGTACACAATATATCACCACATATATACATAGAAACAAATTAATACACAAATAAAACTTACCAGGTTAATTTAATATTGCTTGTGTGGTTATGTTTTAAGGACTGACCACTCAGTATTAGAAACTCAATTAGGAACACATCCCTAAGGAAGAATGGTTCTTTCTCCAACTCTTATTAATCTAAATTGCTTGTTGTTCGTAATATAAAAGTGGGGCCTTGTGATATTTCTGCTACCAGTGTTGACCTGTCAACTGGTATTGTTATTGTTTAGGGTTTCTTTAGGAATTGTATTGTTGACATTTCATGCATGTGGCTTGCTTGCCTTGTATAGAAGATATTATCTTGCTGGGTACTTCCTAGCCCTCTGGCTCTTAGAATTTTTCCATTGTCTCTTCCAAAATGTTCCTTGAGCCTTTAGTTGTAGGGGTTGCATTGTAGATATATTGTTTGGGATCAGGTACCCCATAATTAGTCATTATCTGCATGTTTATAAGTTGTAGTTTTCTGTAATGGTCTCTGATGTAAAAGTAGGCTTCATTGATTGGGACTCTTCTTTGATGAGGAATCAGAGCTAAACTTCCCTGTAGGTTTAAGAGTAAGTAGTTAGAATGCTGTTAGATGTAATACATGTTTAGAAAAGTGCCAACAATATGTTCTCCTCTAGGTTCTAAAACCTCACCAGCTAAGGGTAGCTGGCAAAGTTTGTGGTTCTAGTGATAAATACCATATTATTGAGCAGATCATAAGTCTAATTATATAGCTGTCTCTTGTCACCAGGATATAAATACCACTATCCACACTTGGGGATATCTTGCTATATTGCTCGTTATTGTAGTTCCTGACATCACAACTTGGCAGGATTATTGATTGCTTCTCCCTGATTTTTATCTCTGAGAATTCTGTAGAACCAGTGTAAGATCACATCTGCATGATAAGTAGGAAGACTTAGACCATTAATGCACATACAGATCTCTGAAACCAAGAGAAAGACTAAGAAATAGAAGAGTAACTCATCAAAATCCTGCCTATCAGAACAAAATAGTGCACACAAATAGGTCCAGTTCTCCCCTAGGTATCTCCTTATAAACAAATAGAAAATAGTCAGTTACTAATCATAGACCTATGAGACCCAAGAGAAAGAAAACACACACAGTGCCCATTGCAATCACCCCTCATTTCTCCCATGAGGAAATGAATGGTTTGAAATCGGGGACCATAAGCCATACCATGACTTACAATCTTATTATAATAAGAAGAAAATATACTGGAGTTTTAAGAAGTCAAAATGGCTAGACATAATGAACAAAGAATAAGAAGACGGAATTATACTTTGTTTAAATTTAAATCATGTATATTTTTATGAAATATCTCAGATCTAAACAACAAAATCTGCCAAAGAAAGAAATTTTGTTGGTTAACACTTTCATGTGCTCTCCCATGCTAGGGTATTATTTTCTCCATGCAGATGCCAAGTAGGAGCCTCTTTCTACAACTGGGCTCTCAGAAGAGGAACCAGCAGCACTACTCTTACGACCTGTACTTGTAAGACCTAGAATAAGCTATTCTAATCTCATATCATCAAAATTTATAGATAAGTCAAAGAAATCAAGTTAATTGGGCAACAATCAAATAAGAGATTCATAACCTGTCAAAATGCAGAGACTAAGGCATTGCTGTGTCATCAGGCCTAAACGGGACAACTTTTATCACTGGTGCTTACATAGCACCATGAAAGGGAGTAGCATGACTGTACAGACAAAGACAGAGAATGGCCTTAAACATTGTGTTCTAGATGAAACATAGTATAGCCATCATGAACATTCGAAGCTATGGCTACCTACACAAGAAAGACACATAAACAATGATGCGATGTGAAAGGATACAGGTGTCAGCTTTGCAAACTAATGAGCTTAGTGGGTTTATTCATAGGAATAACAGTTACAGAAGCATGAAAAACTCAAAGGTAGCTTCATGTTAACCATTTTATGGGTATTTTATCTAATAATATACATTATTATTTATCCCATAGGCACACAGATAAGTTATTGTTCCAAATACAATACAAAATTGGAGGCTGAAGAGATGGCTCAGTAGTTAACAACACTTGATGTTCTTGAAGAAGACACAGGATTTGTTCCCAGCACCTATGTGGCAGCTTAAAACCACATGTATGTACCTACATGATCCATCAAACTCTTCTGGCCTTCACTGGACCAGGAATGCACATACATATATACAAGCACAAAAAATAGAAAACAAATAAGATAAATTTCATTTGTGATGTAATGAAATACATTAGGATCATCTGTGAAACCTAACAAAGCTTTCTAAAATCGAGGCAGACTATGCAGGACTTTAAATTATCGTTCTATTTCTTTAGGACATACATTTCAGAATTTTATCTTGGCTTGACTAAGATAAAGACTTTTTAAAAATTTACAAAATATAAGTATCACTCAAAATCATTTAAAGATTATTTATATTTATATGCACAATCATGTTAAATTAGGCATTACAAGAATTGTAAATTTAGCATGAAAATGTAATGGAAAGTGACCACAGATTTTGTTATTTAGGTATTTAAGGGGATTATGGAGACACACTAATTTGGTCCACATTAAAACAAAGCAAGACAAACAAACAAAAAAACAGTTACATGGAATCAATTACCATGAACACATATAACAGGGTGTACTTGTCAGTGAAAAAATGTTAGATATTCACATCTCTATGACTTTTGAATAGAAGAGTGGTATGCTGAAAGAAAAGACACCACATGTGAATTTGTTTGCTTGTCTTTTCTATTTAAGTGCTAACTGGAGACAGAAAGTCATCTTTCTAAGAGGGAATTTTTTTGAAAAGTATGCGATATCTTTTCAATCTGGGTTTTATCCTAAAGAGGACTAGGATGGCATTTTTCCCTTTGATTTGACTTTGTTTCACTTGGAGAAGGAAGTACCAAGGTCAAAAGAAGGAATGTGAAAGAATGGGGCTTTCAGAAAAGTTAGTTTTCTCAGAATTCTCCTTAGTTACACTAACAGCTCAAACACACACACGCGCGCACACACACACACACACACACACACACACACACACACAAAAACCTATCAATGTCTTATTCATTTCCAGAATCTCCTTTTAAATTCAGAGTTAGTTTCTAGAACTCTTGCTAGTTTTTATGAATTCTCATTTTCATATTTTTCTTTAGTTTTTTATTCCAATTAAAGGAAACTTTCCATTCCTGATCTTTATTTCTAATGTCTAGACTTCTACTTCAGCATACTGAAATAGTCTAATTGAGAATCAAGGTTTCTTCTGTTCGAGGAAAGTATGAAGCTAACTCTTCTGTAGTTTGATTTCCCCATTTTTTAACCTGCTTGAAACTTGAATTCAAGTATGCACTTAATCAACTGAAAACCAGGAGGAAAGCAACACCTGTGGCTGCCTTTTCTACTTACACCACTCTCTAACTTCTTAAAAACAATGTAAAGGAAAGTCCATTGGTCACAGCTTAAATGCTACGTCAACAGGTGTATCAAAGACTCTGATTATCAAAGACACATTTCTGGAAAGTGACTATTATCCAAGTGACAAGCAGAAGCATTCTGAGGTAGTTTGTGAGCAAAATGAGCTGAAAAGGTTTCTATGTAATACTCCAAGAGAATTCTAATGTTGAGATAGTTGATTAGAATTAAACTGAGTCATTACTACTGATCATTTTCATATTTTTGATACTCTAATGTAAGAAGCGTATTTCTCATCTCATGATGTCATTCCTTATACTCTATGTGTGGCTTAATTATTATACAATATTTGATCCACTATTTAAAACATTGCTTAGTTATATTGCTGTATTTTACAAACTAGGAGTGAAAAAATATAAAATATTAGTTATTATTGAGAAATCTAATATTATTTTCCTAATTCAATTAAAATAAGCCAGAAAAGTATGCAAGTTTGCCAGTGTAACAAATTTTTAAATCTCATTTAGACACTTTAAGCATAGAAATTATATAAATCATTACAAGACAAAAATAAAAAATTGAAAACTCACATGTATGACTGTTATACCATACTGTCCAAACTTCTTGGAAAATTCAGTTCTTATTAGATTATTCTAGATTATTTTCATAATTTGACCTCAGCCATTTAATTAATTGGTATGTAATTATAAATCTATTAGATAGTAAAGAAGAAATTGGGTCTTTTGTTGTTAAGTATAGTTAATTCCATTATGCTCATAACATCTTTTTTCCCATTGCAAGCATTAGACCCGTTAGCTTGTATGTCAGCCATTTCACTGTCATATTCGAGAAAAAGAGATGAGGGGAAAGGAGCAGTACACGAAATTCAGAGATTCCGAGATACCTGAGAGTCAAGAGGAGGGTGTACAGAAAGAATTCCTGTTGGTGACCAGTAAGTGGACCATAGAATCCTATGCTTAATCGAAGTGACATTTTATGATAAAGAAAGCTTTCAGGTGGGAAAACACTTACCAAAACAATGAGTCCTTTAGTGTCTCAAACCAATTTGCTGGCATTGACAACAAACAATTATCTGTTTGTTCACCGATTTACCTGCTCACAACAATTTATCTTCACAACCCATTTTTGTTTATTCTTTATGGTACATATGGAGAAATAGCAAGATTCCATGTTACAAAACCAAATTAAGACAAATAACATAAACTTCTAGATTTGGACATTATAATTATACCATTTCTCCTTTCAGTTTCCACCCTCTAAACCCTCCCATATATTCCCATATACTCCATATACTCTTTCAAATCCATGGCCACTTTTAATAATTGTAATTACATGATTTCATATATATATATTCCTAAATATGCCTTTGCTCAGTTAATTTTACTCTTATGTATATTTCAGAGTGGACCTTTGCTCTTGGATAACCACCTGGTATTCTCTTCCCTGAAGACTGTTCCTCACACTCTCAGCATTCCTTGGTTCTTTGTGTATGATTGAGGCCTTGTAGGCTTTTCTGCTTTCACTTTGGAATATATATTAGTATCATCCTTGTTCAGCTCATGCTTAGGCAGTCATGGTGCTGAGATTTTATGGGTGTAGCTTCTGACACTCCTAGGAGACACAATCTCTCAGAAAACTCCCTGTTCTTCTGGCTCTTATAATATTTCCACCTCATCCTTCACAATATCTTTCATGAATAGCAAACATTCTTCTACCACTATAGTCATAAAGAATCAAACATGAGAAGGAAAAAAAAGAAACTCCAGGGGCTAGAGAGATGGCTCAATGGTTAAGAGCACTGGCTGCTCTTCCAGAGGACCTGAGTTAAATACCCAGCACCTACATGGTGGTTCACAATTGTCTGTAACTCGAGTTCCGGGGGATCTGACACCCTCTTCTGACCGCCTCAGGCACCAGGAATGCATGCGGTGCATGGACATACAAGTAGACAAAATACCCATACATTAAAATAAATTAAGTTAAAGAAAAAAAAAACAAGAATGCTTTTTCTTCCAAGGGAATTTACTTTTGCCTTTTCTGAATTCCAGAGAATTTTGTCAACCTAGAAGTTTCCAAGCTTAATGTACTATCTCATGTTAAGCTTTCCTATATTCCTGGACTCCCATGGATTTATTTTTCTATCATATGATTAAAGTATTCACTTTCCTTCAGGAAAAAAAGAATAAAATATGAGGTGATGGAAAGATGGCTAAACCCTTAAGAGTACTTGCTGCTCTTATAGAGGTTCACAGCTTGCTCATGGTGGTTAATAGCCAACTCATTCTAGTCCCAGAGGATTCATTGCCCTCTTCTGACCTCCACAAGCACCAGGTAACCACAGGCAAGTAAAGCCCTGATACACAAAGAAACAAAGAAATCTGAAAAACATAAAAACCATGAACAATTAAGTAACACATTTCCTACAAAAATAATTTAGATTAATCTTACATTATGATTTCTTAAATCATAATAGTGGAAATTCAATCTATAAAATACAAAAACAAGATTATTATAGAAATTATATGTATACCAGTTCTATACTATTAAAAAAAACTCAAAGAGAAATTTAGATTGTTGGGCTTGGTTGCAGCTTTGTTGACAGAATACTTATCTACCACACATGAAGCCTGGGTTGAAAGCAAGCACACTCTGAAACCAGGCCTAGAGGCACACACCTAGCATCCTAGCACATGGGAGGTAAAACAAGAGGATCAGAAGGTATCCTAGGTTACATAGAGAGCTTGCAGTCAAGCTAGGATACATAAGTTGATCTATCTATCTGTCTGTCTATCTATCTATCTATCTATCTATCTATCTATCTATCTATCTATCTATCTATCTATGTATCAATCTACCTACCTAACTATCTACCTATCATCTATCATCTATCTATATCTATCATCTATTTATAATCTATTGATCTATCACTGTCTCTGTCTCACTATCTCTCTCTGTATCACTGTCTCTTTCTCTCTCTCACACACACATCACACACGAATTGTAAGACAAAAATATGATGGAGATGATGCTTTATGCACATTTTGTAGGTAATTTTTAAGATTTCAGAAATCTTTCATATTTCATATTATGAAGCCAAGTGTGCTGTTTTTAACATCACAGTCTTAAGAATGAAGATAAAATAAAAGTGCTTCATTTTAAAAACTTCAGTCTCCACCAAGCTCACTTCCAAGTCTGTGTGTCTTTGAACATATGGGTGGTTTCACTCTTACTTTAGCCAATTTCTCACACAATGTTTTTCTCCTATGAAACACTAGGGAAGATGCCCATTCCCATTACAACACACAGGCTACAGGCTGTGAAGATGGAGTTGCCTCAGTGTGGAAAAGCATTTGCTCGCAACCCTGGCAACTTAAGTTCTAGCCCCAGAATCCAATGAGGTGGCAGTGTAGACCAGTCTATCACCAACTGAGTGCCAGTGATGCCCTCTCTAAGAATGAGGCAAAAAGACCTCAGACAGCTTCCAAATGAGATGTGCTTTATTAACGTTGAATTAATAATCTTAAATAGGGAAAACTGGGCCCTCTGAATGTTGTCTGTCCAGCTTCTGGCCACCGTGGTTCCAGGGGAAAAGGTACTTACCTGTCAGCTTCTAGTGGCTGCAGAGGCATTCTGATTACCTTTTGTACCAGGAGCCAGCCACCACCGCTAAGATCTCTGTCAGGAGACCTCCAATGGCTCTTGTCACAGCAATCTCATCACTAGGGCAACAGTCCAATCCCTGAAGGCTGCAGCCTGTTTCCTTGACTGATCCAATCATGCTCTGGGCTTTTCCTGTCAGTTTAAGTAGAGCAGGGCTTTTTCCTTCTTGTTTGCTGCCACTTTTCTGACAGCTTGGATCAGGATGGTGCCTAATTGCCTTTAGGTCTTGTGCCTATGGGAAATTGTTTGGGAAGACTGAGTTCCTGGCTGCCAAGTAGCTCCGACTTGGGACCCCTCCTGCTCCTACAACCAAGTAAAGGCAGAAAGAGAGTATTGTTTCCACATGTATTTCTTCTCAATCTCCACATAAAACATAGCATACCTCACCCCATACAAAGACACATAATAATAATAATAATAATAATAATAATAATAATAATGAGGATGATAAAATTTAAATAATAAATAATTTATACACTCAATCATGCAAAGGGACCTCTGAATGGGCAAGATTAAAACATAGAATAAGTAATTTTAAAAAGAGTTGTACGGAATAAATGTGGAAGGGAGAATTTTTAAATTAAAAGTAGGAGATAAATTTAAGTTAATAGTTGAAATATGAAGTTTTAGTTTTCATTTTCTTCTTTTTTAAATATTGGCATAAATTAGCATTTTTCTGAGTAAGTGGAGCTGAATTTAAGAAACACCAACAGTCACTATAGCCATCATAGGCAGCTTCAGAGTAAACACTACTTTCAGGGTGGCAGCCAGTGACAGTGCAGGTTACAGAAAGACAACAAACGTGTAAGTAGGGAGAGAACTAGAAGGCTGCTGAAGCAAAGCAAGCATGGAATGACTGGGTCTATACTCAGGTAAAGTCACTGGGATGCAATAAAGATTGGGTCTGAACCACCTAGAGAAAGACGTTGACATGTCACTCTATGGAACATTTTGTTTGTGCCTTAAATGTACACTACAAGACTAGACATTCCACTTGCAAATGTGTGAACTCTGAAAGTAGATGGAGCTAGGTGTGGTGGAGCATATTCCCTGTTTCATCTACTCTAGAGACTGGAGGAGGACTATGGAGCCTTTGAGTTAGCCTGGGTTGTCCCTGAGGGAAGAATTCTGCTGAACAGGCCAAAATTAGGATATTTCAAAAAGTCAAATAAATTACAAACACGCAAATAAACATAAAGCCTTATATTAATTATTTGATTTAAAAAGTTTTCAGGATATTGAAAACAAACTCTTAAATAGTGTATGTTTTGTTGGAATTTTATTATCTTTTGTATTATTTTTTGAATTAAGTGACTTTGTATTTCCATAAGTTGTATCTCTATTATATGACTTTTGAATATACTAAAAAGTCTAATTTCAGTTTTGCATTTTAAGCTTTGAGATTGGGTTTCTTAAACTATTGGTAGTGTGTGTGGTTTCTTTTTTCTTTGTTTTGTTATTTTTGCCTTCTTTTTCTTTATTCTTCATGTCTTTCACATCATGCATCTTCATCCCAACCCCATTCATTTCCCTGTGCCTTAGTATCAACCTTCTGCCCTTGCAGCCTCACCCCCAAAATAAAATAAAATAAAACTTGAGAGAAGAAAGAAAAAAAGAGAGACAAAGAGAAAATCAATTACAAACATGCAAAGAGAAAATCTTGTCATGGAAGCTGTGGTGTGACACAGAGTCACACAGTAAACCCTTCTGCCCCCCCCCTTTTTTTTAATTGAGATTTTCTATTCATTTTACATACCAACCACAGATTCCCCTGTCCTCCATCCTCTCGCCTCCCAGCCTTCCCCCCTCCTTCAACCCACCCTCATTCCCACCTCCTCTAAGGCAAGGTCTCCCATGGGGAGTCAGCAGAGCCTGGTACACTCAGTTGAGGCAGGTCCAAGCCCCTCCTCCCTGCACCAAGGCTGCTGCTGAACCAAGTGTCTCACCATAGGCAATAGGCTCCAAAAAGCTGGCTCATGCACCAGGGATGGATCCCGATACCTGGGGGCCCCCTAAATAGTTCAAGCTAAACAACTGTCTCTCTTAACTCAGAACCAGGGATATTATACATTGGCCCACCCTAACATTCACTCCATGTGTAATCTGCCCGAGCATGTGAAAGGACTGATCCTGCAGACCCAAAGCTGCAGGATTTCCAAATCACAAGGCAAAGGCCGAATAGACAGGAGTTCCAATGAGGGCCCAACATTGATGTTGTTACAGAAACCAGAGACCTCGAACCAGGCCAATGATTCTTTGCAATGAACACTTGCAAGTAAAAATATATGGATCAAAAGGTTTCTGTCTCCGTTACCCAGAGGGCCAATAAACCCTTCTCACTTTCTCATGCTTCCAGTGCCACGGCTTCTCCTCCTGTTCCTGGTATTTCTTGCTATTCCCTATCTCTTGCTCTGGACACTTCCAGATGGCTCTGCATATTTTCTCTCTCCTATTCACAATAGAAACTCTCCCTTGATTTCTTAGCCACTATTCCATTGCTGTAAAGAGACACAATGACCATGGCAACGGCTATAAAAGGAAGAATTTAATTTGTGGCTTGCTTACAGTTTCAGAGGTTTAGTCCATTGTGATCATTGTGGGAAGTATGGCAGTATACAGGAAGGTGCTGGAACAGTAGCTGAGAGTGACATCCTGACTCATTGGCAGAGAGAGAGAGAGAGAGAGAGAGAGAGAGAGAGAGAGAGAGAGAGAGAGAGAGAGAGATTTGGCCTTGTATTAGCTTTTTGCAACCTCAAACCCCCAGTAACAGACTTCCTCCAACAAGGATGCACCCCCTAAACCTTCTATTCCTATCAAAGAGTTCTACTCTTTGGTGTGTAATCATTCAGATATATGAATCTATGGAGGATATTCTTACTCAAACCATATTCTACTTCCTGGCACCCATGGATTTAATACTGTATTGTACTGAAAAAATGAATTTAATACAATTTCAAAAGTCTCCCTAGTCTATCACAGTCTCCACAGTGTTTAAAAGTCCCAAGTCCAAAGTCTCCCCTGAGTAATCCAGGCTATCTCTTAACTACAACACCACACAAAATCTAAAAGCAGATCACATACTTCTAACATATAGTGGCACAGAATATATATTATCATTCCAAAAGGGAGAAAAGGAAGCATCGTGAGGAAATGCTGAACCAGAGCAGGACTGAAAACAAGCAGGGCAAATTCCAAATCCTTCATCTCCATGTCTGATGGTCAAAACACTGTCAGATCTCAAACTGATTTCAGCTTTGTTGACTGCAACACACTTATCTCTCTTGAGCTGTTTCCATACCTGATATGCTGTTTTCTTCAGCAGGTATGCTATAATTCTGGCATCTCCAACAACATCTTTGGGTTTCTAAAAAAATCCAGGCATCACCTCACAGCTACACACAATAGCTATTCTTGGACTAAAGGTAGGGGCATCCTTGACACAAGCCTGGCCATAGTGGCTTTCCTTAGCCACAGAGGGAGATTCCACAATCTCTCTACTTTATCATTGACTCCAAAGTTAAAATTACATGCCCAAACTGCCAAGTTAGGCTGCATGATGGGTCTAGAATTGTCCCCTTCCTTCAGATGCATTTGCACAAGATTTTTGTTGTTACTAGTTTCCTCCATTGCTTAAACTTTTCTTTAATTCCTTTTCACAAGTTGGAAGCTTAGCTGGGTGGAGTCTTGCCCTGAAATCACCACTCCCTTTATTCCATTTAGCATCAGGCTTTTCTTTAAACTTTTCATCTGCTTGAACATTGGATTTCACTCCATTACACTTCCTAGTACTTCTCCTCACATTATTTCTCTTGATCTAATTTGTTCTTTTTCATTATAGATATTCATAAGAGTATTTACTAATAATCACATGACATGGTCAATCCTAGACTGTCTTTAACTTTACTCTGCCAATGTCTTTAATACAAAACTCTTCGATTTAGCCTAGGGCAGATTTTTAAGACAAGGGAAGAAAGAAGCCATATTCTTTAGCAAAAATATGTCAAAAACATTATCTAGACCACTTACTAATTTTCTTCTTGTCTTACTTTATTTAGCTTGGCTCCCCAAATTCAAAATACCCACAATACTATCTTCAATGATCCTACTAGGGTGGTCCAATAAGCCCCATTATCTTATGGAGTTTGAATCTATCATTAAAGGACCATAGACTCAATTCAAATTATTATTAATTTAGTATGTTAATTAATGCCTGCAGAATGACAGCTTGAAAGCCAAATTGAAGACTTGGCACACAGGAGAGTCTAGAGGAAGGGTTTTAAAAGTGGTCACCACAACTGTCTTCTTTCTGTGAAATGTGCCACTGAATGAGAAACTGCTTCATCCCCCTCAGCTAGTAAGTTGCTGTCACTGTCCTGTCACATAGTGATTAGCAGGTTTCTGAATCCAAAGCAAGCAGTAACTATCTCAAAGAAAGTTTGCAATCCTGGGGAGGGGGTCAGGAACTGATCTTTTGGGAATTTAGAATGGCCACCTAACACAAAATGGAGTTTTCCTTAGCCATAACAACTTAAAGCATCCAACAACTCTTCATGCCCAAAGTACCCAAATCTTCCATATTTTTCCAACAAGTAGCATGGTCAGGCCTGTCACAACAATACCCCACTTCTGGTACCAACTTCTGTCTTAATCAGCGTTCTATTGTTGTGAAGAGACACCATGACCAAGGTAACTGTTAGGAAAGGAAGCATTTATTTGATGGCTTGCTTATAGTTTCAGAGGTCTAGTCCATTATCATCATGGAGGGGAGCCTGGTGCCTCTCTCCCTCTCTCTCTCCCTCCCTCCCCCCAATCCTAAAACCTGCACTCCTCTCCTGGGTGCCCATCTGGCTCAGATTCTCTGTCTCTTGTTGGTTTGCTGGAGTCAGCTGGATGCATCTCTAGGATTCAGTGCATCTCTCTGCACTTATCTCTCCCCTCCGCTTGGACCCCTCCCTCTGACAGAGTTCCCATTTATGACCCATTTCACTAAGCTTCTCCCACTGCTTCTTCATTCTGCTTCTGTAGGATGTCTTCTTTCATGCTTGCTCTGCTTCTCAGCCAGAGTCTAAACAGCGCTCTCCAACTTTGTTTTTCTTCTTTTTACTGAAACACAGCAGCCGCTGCTGCCACATTGTCCTTTGCTGCTTAGTTCTGAGTTGAGAAGCTGTCTGAAATAGGAGATTTGGCCCTCCCATTTCAGCTTCATGTATGTGTGTGTGTGTGTGTGTGTGTGTGTGTGTGTGTGTGTGTGTGTATGTATGACCTGCATGTCCTTAATCCTTCTCATGGGTCCGTGACAGAAAAAAAATAACATCTAAAATATTATATACATAAGGCAAAAGTTAAAACTGAGCTTGTAACATTCCTTAGGGAGTCTTGAGATGTTAACTCTTTCATCTCTCCTCTTCTAGTCTTCATTTCTAAAACAGCAGCAATATCTCTAATAACAGGCTCAGCTTCCTTGAGAAAAACTAATGATTATTTTATGATTTTAAAGTTTTGCTGTGCTTTACTTTGATAAAGGTTTTTTTTTTATGAGCTATAACACTAGAATACTAACAGGGAGAACACAGGACACCTCAGACACAGCTGCCTTAGGACTGGCAACAACAGCCCAGGGAGGAGAGTTGGATCAACAAAAGCCTCCACATTGACTCCTCTGAGGCACTGGCTCCAGTGTCTGGCTAGCTCAGAGTGACATTGTTACTTTAATTACAGTACTGGAAATAGAATATACTATAGAGTTGATTGGCTTGTCAAAAATCCCTTCTCTTTCAATAGGTGGATATGTAGTTTGGTTTTTATATGCATCGTTTGCTATCATGTTTCTGAAATAAAATTTTACTCTGGGCTGGAAAAGTGCCTCAGTGATGCACTTCCACATCTAAAGAACCCAGGTTCGGCCTGCCCCCGAAGACTTCCCTTCTGGACCAGAGGTGAGTACCCGGGTCCAACCCAGACCGCATCCCTGGCCACCAGCCACCCCGGGAGGACCTGCCCAGCTTGGCGCCGGGTTCTGGCCACCGGGCAGCTCCCCTTCTAGCCCCACCGGGAGGGATCCCCATTTCCAAGCCCCCGGCAGCCCCTGCAGTCTCCGCGCCCTGCCCCCACGCTCATCTGCCCAAGACCCCACCCACTTCCTGAGACTTAGAGACCGGCCCCCAGCTCCCAGCCTGCCCCCGAAGACTTCCCTTCTGGACCAGAGGTGAGTACCCGGGTCCAACCCAGACCGCATCCCTGGCCACCAGCCACCCCGGGAGGACCTCCCCAGCTTGGCGCCGGGTTCTGGCCACCGGGCAGCTCCCCTTCTAGCCCCACCGGGAGGGATCCCCATTTCCAAGCCCCCGGCAGCCCCTGCAGTCTCCGCGCCCTGCCCCCACGCCCATCTGCCCAAGACCCCACCCACTTCCTGAGACTTAGAGACCGGCTCCCAGCTCCCAGCCTGCCCCCGACAACTTCCCTTCTGGACCAGAGGTGAGTGCCTGGGTCCAGCCCGGACCCCATCCCTGGCCACCAGCCACCCCGGGAGGACCTGCCCAGCTTGGCGCCGGGTTCTGGCCACCGGGCAGCTCCCCTTCTAGCCCCACCGGGAGGGATCCCCATTTCCAAGCCCCCGGCAGCCCCTGCAGTCTCCGCGCCCTGCCCCCACGCCCATCTGCCCAAGACCCCACCCACTTCCTGAGACTTAGAGACCGGCCCCCAGCTCCCAGCCTGTCCCCGACTGCCATTCTGGACCAGAGCTTGCCCCAGACTTCCCTTCTGGACCAAAGAGTTGGACAAGAGAACTCCCTTTTGGACAAGAGAGAGAGTCCTCCTGAGTCTGTCAGATCTTTGTGAAACAAGTCCACTGAAAAGACCAAGAAGGAATCACAAGGAGATGGGCAGACGTCAAAGCAGAAGTACATACAGCAAAATGAAGAGCAATACAGCATCACCAGAACCTAGCTCGCCTCCAACATCTAGACCTGAACACCAAAAATTGGAAGAAGCAGAAGAAAGTAGCCTTATGAGTAACTTCATGAAGAAGGTAGAGGCATGTGTAGAGGAAAAGACAAGAAAATTGGAAGAACGCTGTAAACAACTAGAGGAAAGGGCAAACAAATTAGAAGAAAACAATAAAGCCCTCCAAGAAAACAATAAAGTCCTGGAAGAAAACATTAAAATCCTGGAAGAAAACAATAAAGCACTGAAAGAAAATCATGAAAAAGCAATGAAACAAACAAAGGAAACAGTCCAAGATCTGAAAAGGGAAATTGAAAAAATGAAAAAGACACAAACAGAGGGAATGCTGGAAATAGAAAACCTGAGTAAAAGATCAGGAACTTCGGATGCAAGTATAACCAACAGAATGCAAGAGATGGAAGAGAGGATTTCTGGCATTGAAGATACAGTAGAAGAAATAGTTCCATCAGTCGAAGGAAACACTAAAGCCAACAAAGTCATGAACCAAAATGTCCAAGAAATCTGGGACACCATAAAAAGACCAAACTTACGAATTATAGGGATAGAAGAAGGTGAAGAATACCAACTCAAAGGCACAGAAAATATATTCAACAAAATTATAGAAGAAAACTTTCCCAACTTAAAGAAGGAAATGCCTATGAAGATACAAGAAGCCTATAGAACACCAAACAGACTAGACCCCCAAAAAAAGTCCCCTCGACACATAATAATTAAACAACTAAATGTACAGAATAAAGAAAGAATATTAAGAGCAGCCAAGGAAAAAGGCCAAGTGACCTATAAAGGTAAACCCATCAGAATAACACCCGATTTCTCAATGGAGACTTTGAAAGCCAGAAGGACCTGGACAGATGTAATCCAGACACTAAGAGACCATGGATGTCAGCCCAGACTAATATACCCAGCAAAACTTTCAATCATCATAGACGGAAGGAACAAGACATTCGAAGACAAAACCAGATTTAAACAATACCTATCCACAAACCCAGCCCTACAGAAAGCACTAGAAGGAAAATTCCAACCGAGGGAAGTCAGATACACACTTGAAAACACAGGCAATAGATAAAGCCACAACAGTAAACCCCAAAGAAGAGAAGTACACACACACTACCACCAAAAATAACAGAGATGAAGAATCACTGGTCATTAATATCCCTTAATATCAACGGACTTAATTCACCTATAAAAAGACATAGACTTACAGAATGGATACGAAAGCAGGACCCATCCTTCTGCTGCATACAAGAAACACATCTCAAATTCAAAGATAGACACTACCTAAGAATAAAAGGCTGGGAAAAGACTTTTCAATCAAATGGTCTTAAGAAACAAGCAGGGGTAGCCATCCTGATATCCAACAAAATAGACTTCAAACTAAAATCAATCAAAAGAGATCAAGAAGGACATTACATCCTCGTCACAGGAAAGATCGACCAAGATGAAGTTTCAATTCTGAACATATATGCCCCAAACTTAAGAGCACCCACATATGTAAAAGAAACATTACTAAAGCTTAAACCACATATAAAACCCCACACATTAATAGTGGGAGATCTCAACACCCCACTTTCACCACTGGACAGATCTCCCAAATCGAAACTTAACAGAGAAATAAAGGACTTAACTGATGTCATGACCCAATTGGACCTAATAGATATCTACAGAACATTCCATCCTAACAAGAAAGAATATACTTTCTTCTCAGCACCCCATGGAACTTTCTCTAAAATCGACCACATACTTGGCCACAAAGCAAATCTCAACAGATACAAAACAATCAGAATAACCTCCTGTGTTCTATCAGATCACCATGGTTTAAAGCTAGATTTCAACAACAACAAAAACTACAGAAAACCTACAACCTCATGGAAACTGAATAATGCTCAACTGAATCACCAATGGGTTAAGGAAGAAATAAAGAAAGAAATTAAAGACTTCCTAGAGATCAATGAAAATGAAGACACCACATACCCAAACTTATGGGACACTATGAAAGCAGTGCTAAGAGGGAAATTCATAGCACTAAATGCCCACATAAAGAAGTTGGAGAAATCGCACACTAGTGAATTAACAGCACATCTGAAAGCTCTAGAACAAGAAGAAGCAAAGTCTCCCAGGAAGAATAGACGCCAGGAAATTATCAAAGTGAGAGGTGAAATTAATAAATTAGAAACTAAGAGAATAATACAAAAAATTAATGAAACAAAGAGTTGGTTCTTTGAGAAAATCAACAAGATAGACAAGCCCTTATCCAAACTAACCAAAAGACAGAGAGAGAGAATCCAAATCAACAAAATCAGAAATGAAAAGGGGGACATAACAACAGACATTGAGGAAATCCAGAGAATTATAAGGTCATATTTCAAAAACCTCTACTCCACAAAACTGGAAAACCTAAAAGAAATGGACATTTTTCTGGATAGATACCACATACCTAAGTTTAATCAAGACCAGATAAACTATTTAAATAGTCCAATAACCCCTAAGGAAATAGAAACAGTCATTAAAGGTCTCCCAACCAAAAAAAGCCCAGGACCAGATGGTTTCAGCGCAGAATTCTACCAGATCTTCAAAGAAGAGTTAATACCAATACTCTCTAAATTGTTCCACATAATAGAAACAGAAGGAACATTACCAAACTCCTTCTATGAGGCTACAATTACCCTGATTCCTAAACCAAACAAGGATGCAACAAAGAAAGAGAACTACAGACCGATCTCCCTCATGAACATTGATGCAAAAATACTCAATAAAATACTGGCAAACAGACTCCAAGAACACATCAGAACAATTATCCACCATGATCAAGTAGGCTTCATCCCAGGGATGCAAGGGTGGTTCAACATACGAAAGTCCATTAATGTAATACACCATATAAACAAACTCAAAGAAAAAAACCACATGATCATCTCACTAGATGCAGAAAAGGCATTTGACAAAATCCAACACCCCTTCATGATAAAAGTCTTGGAGCGATCAGGAATACAGGGAACATACCTAAACATAATAAAGGCAATATATAGCAAACCAACAGCCAACATCAAATTAAATGGAGAGAAACTCAAAGCAATTCCACTAAAATCAGGAACGAGACAAGGCTGTCCACTCTCCCCATACTTATTCAATATAGTACTTGAAGTTCTAGCCAGAGCAATAAGACAACATAAGGAGATTAAAGGGATTCAAATTGGAAAGGAAGAAGTCAAGCTTTCCCTATTTGCAGACGACATGATAGTATACTTGAGTGACCCCAAAGATTCCACCCAGGAATTGATAAAGCTTATAAACACCTTCAGCAACATAGCAGGATACAAAATCAACTCAAAAAAATCAGTAGCCCTCCTATATACAATGGACAAAGAAGCTGAGAAGGCAATTAGAGATACATCACCCTTCACAATAGCCAAAAATGACATAAAATACCTTGGGGTAACACTAACCAAGCAATTGAAGGACCTATATGACAAGAACTTTAAGTCCCTGAAAAAAGAAATTGAAGAAGATCTCAGAAAATGGCAAGATCTTCCATGCTCATGGATAGGCAGGGTTAACATAGTAAAAATGGCAATCTTACCAAAAGCAATTTACAGATTCAATGCAATCCCCATCAAAATACCAACACAATTCTTCACAGATCTGGAAAGAACAATACTCAACTTCATATGGAAAAACAAAAAACCCAGGATAGCTAAAAGAAACCTGTACAATAAAACAACTTCTGGAGGCATCACAATCCCCGACTTCAAGCTCTACTATAGAGCTACAGTAATAAAAACAGCCTGGTATTGGCATAAAAACCGACATGTGGACCAATGGAATCGAATTGAAGACCCTGACATTAACCCACACACCTATGGACATATAATTTTTGACAAAGAAGCCAAAAGTGTACAATGGAAAAAAGAAAGCATCTTCAACAAATGGTGCTGGCATAACTGGATATCAGCGTGTAGAAGGCTGCAAATAGATCCATATCTGTCACCGTGCACAAAACTTAAGTCCAAGTGGATCAAAGACCTCAACATAAATCCAGCTACTCTGAACCTGCTAGAAGAAAAAGTAGGAAATAGTCTTGAACGCCTTGGCATAGGAGATCACTTCCTAAATATAACACCAGTAGCGCAGACACTGAGACAAACAATCAATCAATGGGACCTCTTGAAACTGAGAAGCTTTTGTAGAGCAAAGGATACGGTCAACAAGGCAAAGCGACAGCCTACAGAATGGGAAAAGATCTTCACCAACCCCACATCTGACAGAGGACTGATATCCAGAATATATAAGGAACTCAAGAAATTAGACATCAAAAGGACCAACAGTCCAATTGAGAAATGGGCTTTAGAACTAAACAGAGAATTCTCAACAGAGGAATCCCAAATGGCTGAAAGACATTTAAGGAATTGCTCAACTTCCCTAATCATCAGGGAAATGCAAATCAAGACAACTCTGAGATACCACCTTACGCCTGTCAGAGTGGCTAAGATCAAAAACACTGAAGACACTTTATGCTGGAGAGGATGTGGAACTAGGGGAACTCTCCTCCACTGCTGGTGGGAATGCAAGCTTGTACAACCACTTTGGAAATCAATATGGCGCTTTCTTAGAAAATTGGGAATCAATCTCCCCCAAGATCCAGCTATACCACTCCTGGGCATATACCCAAGAAATGCTCAATCATACCACAAGAGCACTTGCTCAGCTATGTTCATATCAGCATTGTTTGTAATAGCCAAAACCTGGAAACAACCTAGATGCCCTTCAACTGAAGAATGGATAAATAAATTGTGGCACATATACACAATGGAATATTACTCAGCAGAGAAAAACAACGACATTACACGGTTTGCAGGCAAATGGATGGATCTAGAAAAAATCATCCTGAGTGAGGTAACCCAGACTCAGAAAGACAAATATGGTATGTACTCACTCATAGGAAGATGCTAGATGTGGAACAAGGATGACTAGACTGCTACTCACATCACCAGTGAGGCTACCTGGAAAACGGGACCCCAAAAAAGACACGGAGAAATGGACAAGATCTACATGAATAGCCTGGTCATGAGTGGGAACAATGAAGGGCGACAGTCGAGGGAAAGAGTGGGAGATCCTAGCTGGATCAAGAAAAGAGAGGGAGAACAAGGAATAGGAGACCATGGTAAATGAAGACCACATGGGAAGGTGAGAAGGGGAGGAAGCAGAGAGCTAGGGAGGCCCACGGAGATCCACAAAGATACCCCCTCAAAAGACTGCTGGCAATGGTCGCGAGACGGCAGGAACTGACCTACTCTGGTGATGGAATGGCCAGACACCCAAATAGTGATGCCATAAACCCCATCCAAGGACTGAGGAATCTGAAGGCAGACATCCACGGCTGGGCCCCTGGTGGAGCACTGGGAGTCTAATTAGTGAGTATGAAGAGGATTTATATGAGCGAGAATTGTTGAAGCCAAGGTTGGATAAAGCACCGGGATAAATAACCAAATGAATGGAAGCACAGGATCTATGAACCAAAGGCTGAGGGGCCCCCAACTGGATCAGGCCACCTGAACGGGTGAGACAGTCAGTTGGCTTGATCTGTTTGGGAGGCAGCTGTGCATTGGTGCCAGGTCCTGGGCTCGTTGCATGAGTTGGCTGTTTGAATCCTGGGACTTATGCAGGGACACTTGGCTCGGTCTGGGAGGGGGGAATGGACCTGCCTGGACTGAGTCTACCAGGTCAACCCCGGTCCTCGGGGGAGACCTTGATCTGGAGGAGGTGGGAATGGGGGGTGGGCTGGGGGGAGGGGTGGGCAAGAGGGGGAGAACAGGGGATTCTGTGGCTATTATGTTGAACTGAATGGTGTTGTAAAATAATAATAATAATAATAATAATAATAATAATAATAATAATAAAAAAAGAACCCAGGTTCAATCACTATGACTCACATGATGACTTACAATCACCTGTACCTCCAGTTTTAGAATATCTGACATCTGTGTGCACCAGTCATGTATATGCTATACAAATGTACATGGAGGCAGGACAGGATACATATAAAATTGTAATTTTTTGAAATAAAAGAAAATATGTCACTTAGAAATAAGGGAGATGGGGAAATGCCAAATTGCCTCCACACAAACATGAGGACCAGAGTTTTGTTCCATAGCACCACACTGAAGCATGGGATGTTGACCCGCATCTGCAAATCCATAGATGAGATGGGAGGAGACAAATGGTTTCCTGGGGCTCACTGACTAACAGTCCAGACAGTGAGGTGCACATTCACTGAAAAGCCTGTTTCAAGAAAAAAATGGAGAACTGTGGAGCAGGACACCTTGCATTGACTGACTTTTCACTTCCATGTATATCACACACACACACACACACACACACACACACACACACACACACACACACACCACCAACAACAACAACAACAGAAAATTGGAATATAAAGATTTGGCAATTCTCTCCAAGATGGTGTTAGGAAAGCCAATAAGAGGTCAAGTCTACCTTTATCCTTCTTGAAAGACTACTGGATTTTTTTTAACATACAGTTGAAATACTCAGAGCCTGCACAGCAGCAGTGCCTAGGACTCTGCTCCACATCACAAGCACTCTCTCTATACACTCATTTTTTTTCCCTTGCAGTATCTCCTCTACCTGCTATTTTATTATGAGTTCATAATCTGGGCTTTGAATTTGCTATTCTTCCTGTCAACTATGTTTCATTTCATGCATGCTGATTCCAGCAATAGAGAGCTTTTGAAACTGGTAAAGCTGTTCTATAAACCGAGGCCCCCGCAAATATTTTATCAGTGTAACACATGGGGACCTGAACTAACAGGACTGTGAAAGATCTTATTCTCAGTATAAATCTGGATGTGGAGAGCATTTTATAGAATAACAGACTCCAAATGATTTGAAACAAGAAAATCTCACAGTTCGTTTTCTATATTTTACAAAAGGGGAGATTTGCCGAATCCAGGAAATAGCACATGACAAGTATAAATCTAGATGATTTCAAACAGAGTTAAATGGTTTTCCTTTAACATTTTTCTCCCATTGTTTCAGTACATTCATTTACCTGAACTGAAAGAAGACTAAAGAGGAGGAGGAGGACAGGGAAAAGGAGGAGGAAAAAAAGCAGAAAAAATCTAGGAGAAGAAAGAAGAGGAAAAGGAAAGCTTATTACCTTCCTTAATTATTCAAAGGGATCCATTCCAGGTTTTAAAAATAATTTTTTACTCATTAAACCTGACATGGAAATAAAATATTTCATAATTGCTGTAAGTTATGGAGTAATTATTAATAACATTAGAGTATAATTCAGCTCTCTTAAAAAGGTTCACAAAGGTGGTTTCTTTTTTAACTTAACTTCAATTAAAGGACTGGAATTGTATAAGTTATGATAAGTGTTATGGACAAGATCACCGACTCTTCAACTTCAGGGCAAGATAGATGTCAACACAAGCTCTGCTACCCCTAGATCCGTTCTGTAACTGTTCTTCACCTCAGTTTTCTCATTAAAAGAAGAGAAATCTGATGCCAATCTTTGCTAAATGATAGTCACTATTGCCTCACTGAATCACAATGTGCTCTCTGATGCAGAAAATCAAATAACCACAAATGGCTGGACTACACATAATGCTTGGCAGGATCTCAAAGTGGATCATAACTGACAAATGCAAAAAAATCACAAACTTCAGAGATAATCCTGAGCTTGATGGAGGACATATCCAACCTTCCTTTCCCTGCTCATGCCTGTCTTAAGAGGATAATGGGCAGAGCAATAGTGACTTCCAGTTTTCAGGTCTCCTGTGTACCTCTCTTATGAAGATTGCAGCAGAAACAGCTAAATCTAAGACAAATATCCCTGAAGAAAGAAGGAAACACTAGAAATGGATTTCAGATTTCTTTTCTATTTTTCTAACTGATACCTTTGCCCCATGGACTTTTGTTCTATTTTGTTTTATTTGTTTGTTTCTCATATACCTGAGGCAACAGTAAAATAAAATAAAGGGATTTTTATTCCAACTGAAAATATGCCTTTCTATATTAGTTTGACTAAATACATAGTTTTTCCCTTAAATATAAAATGAACATAGATAGACATGATGCTAATGGTTTTTTCAGCTTAGTTGTCCATTGAATTTGCTCTCTTTTGAGTTCAATTTTCTATAGGGAAACAAATAGAAAGGTAGTTTTTGTTTTGTTTTGTTTTGTTTTTTAACTATCCATTAAACATACTGGAGACAGTAGTCATTGTTATCATGGTGTTAAGTAAAATTTACAAAATTCCATTTCCATTCTTCCAAAGATGTGGGAACCAATCAACTTCCACGTCCTTTGCAAAACTTGTTATCTAGCTTTTATTTAGTACTTAAAAAACAAGTACAGCATTGACTTTTGATTCTTGTGAACTGAGCACTCCTGTTCATTAGAAAGCCACCAGAACTGACATTGGGACAGTCAACTGTTGCAGAACTAATTCTTCTCACAGGAAAAATGCTCCAGGATGGTTGAATCTGGGGACCCATACGACTCAAAGGACTTAAAGAATCTTACAGGTTTCAGGATCTACTCAAGGTTATAAAATTCACCAAGATCTCTGCCAATGTTACAAGACTCAGTAAACAGCTGTGGAGCAGAGAATCTCTGATTTACCTAATGGCTGCACATTATGTATAGAGCTCCAGAGACTCAGAATTTGTCAGTCATCATTTCTACTGAGATGGGATTTTCAGGGATTCAGCTTCTTGTATCTTCTGTGCTCAATGTAGCCTTTCTTTAAACACAGTTCTGTATTTAACTCCAAAACTGCTTTCTGGTTCATTACATTATACTTGAGTGAAGTCATTTCTCTAGTCTGATATGAGTCCACTAACATAGGCTAAACATGCTATTCATATCTCAGGAAAACCACATAGCAGCAAAACATTTCCTATTAGCAAAACACAGAATAGAAAAAACATAAGCCATTGTTTGTAAATGAGACAGAATTAAGGTCAAAGTTTTAATATTCTGGGAAATAATTAAAACCAATACCAACAACTGTAATAAGGAAAATGTTAAATATCAAAATGATTTCAAATAATTGCAACTTAAGAATTAGAAGAGTTATCCAGAATTGATAGTTTCAATCACGCCACTCACTAGAGCTTTCAATAAATAAGGAGTGTGTCAAGCATAGGGTCCTCATAAGATACAAAGGTCCAGGCACCCATGCTCAGGTTGAACTTACTTGGTTTTGTTTTTTAAGCAGGGTCCCATTATAGCTAAGGCTAACCTAGAACTCTGTAGTCAAAGCTGTCTTTGGAAGTAGTGAACATTTCCTTATCTGGTCTCCCAACTGCTGAACTTATAGATGTGAACCACCAAGAATAGCAGGTTTGAGTTCTAGAAATATAGTATCTCACACATCTCTTCTCCTACAGGAGAGAGAGTAGAACAGGGGAAGATGTGTATTCACTGATTAACAACAATAATGTACCACATTTTATTTATCCATTCTTCAGTTGAGGGGCATCTAGGTTATTTCCAGGTTCTGGCTATTAGGAATAATGCTGCTATGAACATGGTTGAGCATGTGTCCTTGTGGTATGATTGAGCATTCCTTGGGTATATGCCCAAGAGTGGTATAGCTGGGTCTTGAGGGAGATTGATTCACAATTTTCTGAGAAACCACCATACTGATTTCCAAAGTGGTTGTACAAGTTTGCATTCCCACAAACAGTTTAGGAGTGTTCCCTTTGCTCCTCATCCTCTCCAACATAATAAAAGGAAAGTACTAAGTGAAAGTAAATAATAAAATATGGATTATTTCTAGTAATTGTGAATATAAATAAGGGGCTTAACTTTTGAGTCCAATGCCTGGTGACCATAATTAAATTTTTAGATATAATTCCATTAGAAAAATTTGACATGGTAACTCACTTTTACTAAACTAAATACTAAAATCTTTGTAAAGTGTGTATATACTTTTTGTCTCTAAGAGTATACCTACCCTATCTTACAGATGAGTACTCTGATCCACTGAAGATTTCAAACTAATTACATTTCATTTTTATTTCATTCTGCTTATTTATTTTCTATATTATAGCAAGAATATTTCAAATATATCTGTACAGGAGTTTTCATTTTCTGTGTATATAATCTCAAGAAAATAAAATGTACGGTTATTTCCAGTGGTATTGAAAATCATTAGATTAGATTCATGTAGGAAATTTTTCTTTAATTTGTAATGCTTAGCAAGCACTTCTTTCTCAGCCGACCTTAGAAAGATATAGAAAATTGATAGCAATCATCTAATCTTCACTAAAAGAAATCCCAAAACTAAATTCCATGGAGATTTTCCTAATTGTTGAGATGTTGAGACCTGTAAGTACATTAAAAGCTGAACATCAGATTAAATATACTCTCTGTGATAAACTCAAAATAGATTTATAGCCCCAGTAATATAGGAAGTTGTTTATAGTAACTCTGTTATAGTTCTTTTCATGCAAGGACACAGACATTACGATGTACAGAAAATAAGTTAATCAGACTGGAAGGTGGTACCCAGTTATTACAATAAGATCTCCTAAAATGATAATTTAATTATCCTTCAACTCTTTTGTCTTTACATTCATTATGACATCATAACAATATATAATGTAAGAAATGTACAGAACAACAAAAAGTTCTTATTGCTGAGAAGAAAACATTGACATCCTGTTTAGTGGAAGTGATAAAAAATCATATATGAAAAGGGATATAACATCACATACAAAAGATCCCAAGATTTTAAGTTGTATCCCTAAACTTCTTAATGTCATTTGTGTTTATTTTCCAAGTTTTCATGGAAGGTAAGATAAACTATATTAGGTCTAACCTGTCAGTACTTGATGTGGTTTGAGAATCACTTCCATTATGAAAACCAAAATTAGTTTTTATTTTGCAACTCTATAGAGTTCTGAATGTGCTTCGTTCATTTATACATTGTTTATTCTTTTTATAAAACATTTATGAATACTTCTACAGCTGTGTGTGAACTCCATTCCAATCCAGTAGCCCTCAAATTCTTTATATTTCATGGTTCAAATTTCATTTCATCTCTCTCCATTGAAATGATTAGGAAATAAACTGTACCAAAACTGATGCTTCTATCCTTCTAAAATCTTCGTAAATACCTACTCCATCCCCTTCCCCAACCAAGTTGGTATGTGCCTTTCACACATTTTAGTACTTAAAAAAATGAAACAACTTTACTTTTACCTTGTGTTCATGAAAACCAAGCATTCATTCAATGATGTCTACTTCATTTCTAGTCAATGGTCATATGGCATACACTAATATACATCTAGTGAAACCCAGCTATACTCTTGTCCATATGTAAGTTTCTTATCAGTTTCTTTAAATAACTTTGTTTTCTGTTAAGCTGCAATATCCATAATGAGCTACGTCTATAAGCAAATCTTATACCATGTTGTATCTAAAAACTAAAGGATGTAAAATGTATCAAGTTATGTATGCAGTTTTTTCTATCTGTCTCATGATGAAGCACAAATATCAATATTATCTTGTTAAGTTCCTAATCCATTCACTTCACACTAGTCAAGAAGTGTATAATTTAATGCCTCGAATTTCTAGTCTTAGAAACACATGATCATTGTCACTTTAATTTTGTTTAATTTATGAAGACAGAGAAAAAAATCAATGGCAATGTCATCCTTTCAGTTTTATTCCCTGATGGCATTGTGGAGTGATAGAATTCTACAAATTAAAGCCTCTTCTTACATAGTTACCAGCAAGTACTATTCAGGGGCAACAGCTCAACATTGTAATTCAACAGTTTTCAAACAGATATTAATAACTTTACAAAACCAGAGAATAAGTTTTAATTCTGAAATTATCTTCCAAGTGCTGCTATGTGTTTGCAATGCTAAAACTTAAATATCACCTAAAACAACACACTGCTGTGGGATGGTCTTTATGTCAAATTGTTCTGATTGGTCAATAAATAAAACACTGATTGGCCATTGGCCAGGCAGGAAGTAGGTGGACAGGCAGGAAGTAGGTGGGACAAGGAGAGAGGAGAATTCTGGGAAGCAGAAGGCTGAGACAGAGAGACACAGCCAGCCTCCGCCATGACTAGCAGCATGTGAAGACGCCGGTAAGCCACCAGGTATAAATTTATGGAAATGGATTAATTTAAGCTATAAGAACAGTTAGCAAGAAGCCTGCCACGGCCATACAGTTTGTATGCAATATAAGTCTCTGTGTTTACTTGGTTGGGTCTGAGGAGCGGTGGGACTGGCAGGTGACAAAGATTTGCCCTGACTGTGGGCAAGGCAGGAAAACTCTAGCTATAACACACTCTTTAAGAGACCAGCAGAAATATTTCTCTATGACCTTTGATTCATGTATGTGGTGTCCTCAGCATAACGTCTTACTACAGAATTCTAGAGAGGAACCAAAAACAATAGCAATATTCTATACCATTTTAGGTAGTAGGGACCATCGGTGTAGAATGGAGCAAAATGTGTTTCATGAAGGTATGAACTTCTCAAACATTAAGAAAAAAGAAAGAAAAAACAGCAAATGCTTTCATCAAAATATTCCTTTGATGCGGACTTGATAATGCCATCCTATGTTAAATGCTTCCAATAACCATCACAAAAGAAATAAGTGGTTAAGATATTAAAACAGAGCAGCCCATGCCATATGCGCTGCCTTGTCTTCTGTCAAAGTAATTGTGGTCATGTAACTTCGACCTTTGTTTGGGGGAGATATTTATCTTTCTCTGCTCTAATCTGACCTAATTACTTTGTTTTCTACACCACCATCACTCAGGAAGAACCTAATTGCTTTCTCTGAGATGCCAGCCCTACTTGAAATCTCCAATATGCTCTGTCACTGAGGGAGATGCACAGCATCTGTTACAGCATCACTGCCTCTTCCTTTTGCAATCCCAGCTGCAGCTGTTTCTCACAGATTTCCCATTTCAAGTTCCGAGCTGCAGAGAGCTTGATGTCCATTTTTACTATGAAATAATCTACTGGAGGAAGACCAAGTTTTTAAAAGGTTTTAAAATGTGGAAGCTATGTGGCATGCTATGACCTGTCAAGGACTCACCCAGGGAATTCATTTCTGTCTTCCATGAAGTGACTATACCCTTTATTGATAATTTTCCAATTAATTACAGATTTATTTATGCCACACTATGCTACTTCTAGATGAAGCTGTCAGAAGATATGCAGAAGATACTTAATTCTCCAATTTGTTCTTCAATACTTTCATATAAATGGTGTTGTACTTCCTTTTTTATTGAAAATAACTTTTTCGTACAATAATTTATCTCTTTCATAAACAATCAAAAAAGAGAAAAAACAAAATAAACCTAAGAAAAATCACTACACACATTCACACACACCGTACAAATACAAAATTGGAAAGCTTAATATGTAAACAAAGACTGATATAAAAAAAATTCCCAAACAAAGCAATTTGAGACAAAATGTAAAACCTCCAAAAATACCATTGACTCTATTTTGTTGATCAACTAATGTTAGGCATGGAGCCCAAACCCTTTAATGTGGTTTGCATACCCACTGAGACTCTCTTAAAGAAAACAAAATTTTGGAGGTAGTTCCTTGCTTAAGGATAGAAGCTCTTGTTCACTTTCCCCTCAGTGCTGAAAACCAATCTGGTTTGGACTTGTGCAGGCTCTGTGCAGACTGCCAGTCTCTCTGAGTTCATGTGTGTGTCACCCCTGCTGTGTTGCTATGACACAGTTTCTCCATGGCACCCATTGCCTGTGCCTCTTAGAATCTTTCTGCCTCCTTTTCCTCCTAGTTCCCTGGACCTTGAGAGGAGGGGCTTGATGAAGACACCCTATTTAGGACTGAATATTCCCATGTGTCTCTCTGTCTGCATATTTTCTAGTTGTGGGTCTCTGTGTTAGTTTCCATCTACTGAAGAAGCAAGCTTTTCTGATGATAGCTGAGCTAGACACTGATCTATAGGTGTAGCTGAATGTTGTGAGGAGTCATGTTATTGGTACCTTTCTTTAGCAGAGCTACAGTATTTGGTTTTCCTTTATGTCCATGTTCTATACAGACTCAGGTTCTTGGACACCCAAGCAGTTTCAAGCATAGGTTCCATCTCATGGAGTGGATCTTAAAGCCAATCACACAGTGCTTGGTTACTGCCACATCATTAGTCCCTTTATTTTACTAGCACATCATGAAGATAAGAGTATGTAGTTAGTAGAGATCTTTTCTTATTCTATACCCTGACACTTTGGTGTCCTTTGCCATATGGTAGCTTTTCTTTTTTTATTTAAAGTAAGTTTTTTAATTCATTTTATATACCAACCACAGCTAACCATTTCATCCCTCCTCCCAGTCCCCCACAGCCTTCCCTCCCCCCAACCCTCCCTTCCATTCCCTCCTCCAAAAGGGTAAGGGCTCCCATGGAAAGTCAGCTTTTCATTTTTATGGGGTCCCATTTCTTAATTGTTCTTAGTGTCTTTGCTAACAGTGTTCTATTCAAAGTCTTTTCCCGTTCCAATGAGTTCAAGACTGTTCCCTTTCTCTTCTAACAGAGTCAGAGTATGTAAAAGTCTGATAGAATTCTGCACTGAGACAATTTGGCAATGTGTTTTTGCTTGCTTATTTGTTTTGTACTGGGAGACATTTAATGACTACTTCTATTTCACTGAGAGTTATAAATCTGTTTAAATCGCTTACCTGATAGTGATTTAACTTTGGTAAGTGGTACCTATGAAGAAAAATTTTCATTTCTTTATGATTTTCCAGTGTGGTGGGTTACAGATTTTTTTAAAGTATTTACCTATGAGTCTCTGGACTTCTATATTGTCTGTCATAATTGTCCTCATTTTGTTTCTAATTATATAATTTATGTATTTTATTTCTGTCTTTTTGTTAATTTGGCTTAGGGATTATCCATCTTATTGATTTTGTCAAACAATGAAGTCTTTGTTTCATTGATTCTTTGTATCATTTTTGATTTCTGTTTTATATGTTGATTTCTTCCCTCTTAGAACCAGCTTCATTATATTCCATACATTTCAGGATGCTGAGTTTTCATTGTCTTTCAATTATAAAAGTTTTGAATTTCCTTATTAATTTCTATCTTGAACTTTTTTTATTCAGTAGTTTGTTGTTAGTTTCCATAAGTTTGTATACTTTCTGTTGTGTTTTTATATCCAGCTTTAATGTATGGTGGTCAGATAGGATCAATGGTATTATTTCAATTTTCTTCTATCTGTTGAGGCTTGCATTGTGTGTCCAAGTATGTGGTCAGTTTGGGAGAATGTCCCACGATGTGTAGAGAAGAAGGAATATTATTTTTTTTGTTTGGGTAAAATGTTCTCCAAATATAACTAGGTCTATTTAATTTGAGATGGATTTAGTTCCAGCATTTCTCTGTTCAGTTTTTGTCTGGATGACCACTCTATTGGCACGAGTCAGGGACTTAAATTATCCACAATTACTGGCTGAGGGTCAATATGTGATTATAGCTGTAGTGGTGTCACTATCATGAACTTGGATGCCCTGTTGTTTAGTAAATACATTTTCAGAATTGCAATATCCTCTCAGTGGGTTTTTCCTTTGATGAGTATGTAGTGTCCTTTCCTTTCCATGGTGATTAGCTTCATTTTGCAGTCTATTTTGTCAGATATTAAAATGGCTGCACTGGCTTACTTCTTGGAGTATTTGCTTAGAATATATTTTTCCATCACACCCTTCATGGTAAGATATAGTTCTAAGGTACAGAAAAAACAGGGATACTATTTTCTAATTGTATCTGTTAGTCATGTCTTTTCATTGGGGAATTGCAGCTATTAATATTGAGAGTTATCACTTAGCAGTGTTTATTGATTCCTATAATTTATTTGCTAGGGTGTGGGATTTTTCATCATCTCTTGAGTTGATGATATGGAATTTCTTAATCATTGTGTCTTTGTGGGCATAGTTAACATCTTCAGATTTATATCCTCCTTCTAGTGCCTTTGGTATAGCTGTAATTGTAGACAGATACTGTTACATTGGTTTATTATGTATACTTTTCTTTCTCTGTCTATTGGGATTGATTGATTTGTGGGTATAGTAGCCCAGGCTGGCATCTAAAAGTTTATAGAACATTCATCTAAGCCCTTCTGGATTTTAAGATCTCAATTAAGATGTCCAGGTTATTCTAATGGATCTCCCATCATAAGTTACTTGATCATTTCCCCTTAGAGCTTTTAAAATTTTTTGTTTGTTATGTATGTTTAATGTTTTGATTTTTATATGTTATGGGAATTTCTTTCCCTCTACTGTCTGTTGGGTGTTCTGTATGCTTCTTATACCTTGATAGGTACCTCTTTCTTTAGGTTAGGAAAATATTCTATTATAGCTTTGTGGAAAATATTTTATGTCCCTTTTACCTAGGTTTCTTCATCTTTGTCTTTTCCTATTATTTGTTAATTTCTTCTTTTCTTACTGTCCCAGATTACCTGGATGTTTTATACTGGGATTTTTTTTTTTTAAGATGCATAGTTCGATATTTTCTCCTGTGCTTCCCAGGTTTCCTTAGGCCCCAAGGTCCCATGATCACTTATAAAATAATCATTCAGAGGCTTAATATTAATTACGAATTGCATGACTTATAACAGGCTTCTCACTAGCTAGCTCTTATAACTTAAATTAACCCATTTCTGCTAATCTATGTTTTGCCACATGTTCTGTGGCTTACCTGTCTGTCAGCATGTTGTTCCTTGAGCTGTAGGTTGGTGTCTCTCCCTCCTCTCCTTTCTTCTTCCTATCTGCTAGTATTTCCTGCCTGCCTCTAAGCTGTCCTGCCATAGGTCAATAAAGCTTTATTTATCAACCAATCAGAGCAATGCATATTCACAGCATACAAAAAGACATCTCAAAGCAAAGGTGTAACACTGTCTGTGACAGGAATATCCATTTCTTCTGCCATGTCTTCAATATCTTTTATGTCTTCTATAGTGTTGGTGAGGCTTATCTCTGAGGTCTTTGTTTGACTTCCTAAACTTTCTGTTTCCAGTTCTATCTCAACTTGGGTTTTCTTTAGTGACTCAATATCTACTTTCATGTCTTGAACTGTTTTTATTATTTCTTCCCTCTGTTTCACAGACTTCATTATGGAATTTATTCATACATTTGAGGTCCTTGAACACATTCATAATTGCTATTTTGAACTCCATGTCTTGTGCTTCAGCACATTCATATTCCTAAGGGCCTGCTGTTGTAGGGTTACTGGGTTGTGGTGGAGCCATATTGTCTTGGCTGTTAATGGTTGTGTTTTTGCATTGGTGTCTAGGTATCTGGGATTGGAATGATTGAGATAATTCCAGTCATTCCAATTAATACGCGGTCCCATTCTTTGGTTTCTCTTTCCCTCTCTAGCTCTAAAGAAATTATAATGACAGTAAGTTTCCTGATAGAGATTGCTTCTGAGTGCAGATCCTATGTGGCCCCTGAGTATCCCAGATAGAGTGTATTTATAGGTATTAGAGAGTGACACAAGGAAATAGAACTGGACTAGGAGGCAAGGCTGAGGGAGTCCACAGGAAGAAAATAATATGGTTCTTCCAAGAGGTTCCTGGTGGAGTCCCCAGGGATTGGAGTTAGCATGGGAAGACAGGCTACTGCAAGTGGTCTGCTATAAGGCTAGAGATGAGATTTACTTTCTCTTTTTTATCATTAACAAGTTGGAAGATATTGTTTTCCCCTTTTCTATGTGAGCTATGTTCATCATTAGTTTCACACCTGTACAAGGAATTCTGATTACCTTAAAAAAATCAGCAGGGTTTGTGCTCTCAAAATATTTTGAAATGTTTTATAGCATTCCAAATATTTTCTTTCAGATTTCCTCATAAACACAAGAGCTGATATCCAAAACCAGAACAATAAACTGACAAAAGTATTGGTGACACCTTCACAGCAAATAACTTGTCCATTCAAGCAGCATTGGGGATGCATCCAATTGGGGATTTTTCAGGCTTGGTGGTGCTAATTATTGTGATCTGATATTAGGAGCTAAACTTCTTTAACACACTATTGCTGTGTTTGAGAGGTTTTTCCAGAGTTTCATTTTCTTGGGAATCAATATGAGAGGTGAATGAACCTTTAAGATGTGTTCTCTATGACAGAGAAATGGATGAGATCTACATGAGCAACCTGGACAAGGAGGTTGGTAATGGAGGGCAAAGATCAGGGGAATGACAGCTTAGGGGAGCAGGAGGTGCCAGCTGGATCAGGAACAGAGTGGGAGAACAAGGAAAGAGATAACATGATAAATGAAGACCCCATGGGAACAGGAAGAAGCAGAGTACTAGAGAGGTCCCCAGAAATCCACAAAGATACTTCCCCAAATAGACTACTGACAGTGGTTGAGAGAAAGCCCAAGCTGACCTACTCTAGTGATCAGATGGCCGAACACCCTGTCATGATAGAACTCTCATCCAGTGACTGATGGAAGCAGATGCAGAGATCCACAACCAAGCCCCAGGTGGAGCTCCAGGAGTCCAATTGGCAAGAGAGAGGAGGGATTATATGAGTAAGAGATATTGAGACCATAATTGGGAAAAATCACCGGGACAAATAGCCAAACTAGTGAAAAAACATGAACTATGAACCAATAGCTGAGGAGCCCCCATTGAACTGGATCAGGCCCTCTGGATAAGTGAGACAGTTGATTAGCTTGAACTATTTAGGAGGCCCCCAGGCAGTGGGACCAGGACCTGTCCTTAGTGCATGAGCTGGCTTTCTGGAACCTAGGGCCCATTCAGAGACATTTTGCTCAGCCTTGGTGTAGGGAGGAGGGGACTGGACCTGCCTCAACACAATCTACTAGGTGGAGCTGAATCCCCAGGGGAGACCTTGCCTTAGGGGAGGTGATAATGGGGGGAGCATTTGGGGGAAAGGCTGGTAGGTGGGAGGAGGGAGGACAGGGTGATCCATAGCTGATATGTAAAATTAAATTAATTATAAAAGAAAAAAAACATGTGTTCTCTAAAGGAGGTTCTTTATTCATTTGGTCAGCAGGCCTCAAAGGGGATTGAAGCAAATTCCCTGGAAACACTGGATTTCTCCCCAGTAAGCTGTTATAAGAGCAAGCCCTACCAGGCAAGGTGGCATATGTCTTTAGTCCCTGAATTTGGCAGAGACAGGCCTCTAAGTTGGTGGCCAGCCTGGTCTACAGAGCAAGTTCCCGGATAGCCAGGGCTACACAGAGAACGTTGTCTTGAAAAACAAAGTGAAAGGTCATACATACCCCTTTTCTGGATTGTAATCCAAAAACGATTGCCTGGCTTGTGATCTGTTCCTCCAGCACACATTCTCTCCACTAGTCTCGCCCTTCTACAAAGTCAATACTGTTCGGTTTGAAATGCCAGCTCACAGAACTATGAGCCAAATTATCGTCTTTTCTTCATAAATCTACTTGTCTTTGGAGTTCACTGCCTTAATAGAAAGAGAATTGAAACATTTATTTTTTTCATGGTAGCTTACAGATTATTGATTGTAAGTGTCTGAGTTAGATACAAAGACTAAGAACTGTCAGATCTCCTTTGACTGCCTTAGTGTTAACCAAGAACATGACACTTTAATTACAGGAAATAGAGTAATATAATTCTTATGGACAACTGGGACCTGATCATTGACTCCTTCACTTGACCCCTACTCTAAGCAAGTGTTCCATAGTAGGATCAAATGTTGTAAGCCATGTTCTAAACCCCCTCAAGGATAATAATAATTATTAATAATAATATTCATCTATTTAAATTTAATTGCAACTATTAGTGTTTCTAGTATTTTTACAACTACATTCAGGTCTTGGGTCCCTTTTATAAATTACCTGTTTACTAACTCAACTAATAAAACTAGATTCATTTTATATAATTTTATATAATCACTCAGTTATCTGCCACCTAAATATTAACCATTAACTGAATCTCTTTGTGTATATAAACTCTGTCTCCTTAAAGCACTGTTTTCCTAATTTATATATAAAATCCCTTTGAATTTAATGTATACTTTTATGCTTCTGATTTTTTAACTCAATCAGATGAAATCTTACTTCTAATGATTCTGCTTAAGATCAAAGATATCTGAGATATACCTAAGATAATAATAAATATTTAGCAAATATTTCCATGGTATAACTAGGTACATGTTGCTGTTCTAAGAGCTTCACAAACATTCCTTAACATGAGAGCATGGAGAAGAAATAAAGTTTGAGCAAAAATATTTTCCACAAATATTTTTTACTCTATTAATTTACCATTGTTATGTATTATATCTTCCTAAAAGTTCTACCAAGGTTCCTTTGATAAAAATCTCTTTTTCTTAGCTGAGATCATCTTTGTTTTTCCTTTTCTTGGAGCCCATTCAGAGTGTGGTATGTTAATTCTGTTTTCTCCTCTCTTTTTTATCATACCCTGCTGTGGGATGTTCTGTATGGCAAATGTGTTGCTTTCATTGGTCAATAAATAAAACACTGATTGGCCAGTGACTAAGCAGGAAGTATAGGCGGGACTAACAGAGAGGAGAAAAGCAAGAACAGGAAGGCAGAAGGAGTCACTGCCAGCCACCACCAGGACAAGCAGCATGTGAAGACGCTGGTAAGTCACAACCCCTGTGGCAAGGTATAGATTTATGGAAATGATTAATTTAAGCTACAAGAACAGTTAGCAAGAAGCCTGCCACGGCCATACAGATTGTAAGCAATATAAGTCTCTGTGTTTACTTGGTTGGGTCTGAGCGGCTCTGGGACTGGTGGGTGACAAAGATTTGTCCTGACTGTGGGCAAGACAGGAAAACTCTAGCTACAATACCCAAGTATCATGAATGCACCAAGAACTGCAAATATTTAAGCTCTAGTTTTCTCTCCTGTTTCAATTTAATGCTTGTCTTTGCTTAATAAATATTGTCATTTGTCTATATTCCCCAATGTTAACCATTGCAAATGGTAAAATGTCCATCAAAATTCATTAGTTTTTCAAAACAATCAATACTACTATTATGCTCACAAATCCAGACTGAATGCTCTTAAATTGGTCCATATGTATTTTAAATCTACACATTTTTTAGTTAGATGGGTCAGTCTTCAATCTCCCTAGTACCTGAAACAGCTGGTGTACATCGCCATCCACATTTAACTCTATATGTTTAATGTTAACACTTAAACAGAAATTAGAAGCATAGCATATTGGTGTATTTCTCCAAGTCATGATGAAAAAAATCAAATAAAAACTAGGCAACATTATATTGATAAGATTTTTTAATTTGAATACCTTTTTTTCATTTATTTCTTCATTTATTAAACTTTGTATTTTTTTAATTTTATTTTACAATACAATTCAGTTCTACATATCATCCACGGATTTCCTTGTTCTACCCCCTCCCGCCACCCTCCCTTTTCCCCCAGCACATCCCCCATTCCCACCTCCTCCAGGGCAAAGCCTCCCCTGAGAACTGAGATCAACCTGGTAGACTCAGTCCAGGCAGGTCCAGTCTCCTCCTCCTAGGCCAAGCCTAGCGACCCTGCATAAGCCCCAGGTTTCAAACAGCCAACTCATGCAATGAGCACAGGACCCGGTCCCACTGCCTCCCAAACAGATCAAGCCAATCAACTGTCTCACCCATTCAGAGGGCCTGATCCAGTTGGGGGCCTTTCAGCCATTGGTTCATAGTTCATGTGTTTCCATTCATTTGGCTATTTGTCCCTGTGCTTTATCCAACCTTGGTTTCAACAATTCTCGCTCATATAAACCCTCCTCTTTCTCGCTAATTAGACTCCCGGAGCTCGACCGGGGCCTGTCCGTGGATCTCTGCATCCAGATCCCTCAGTCATTGGATCGGGTTTCTAGCACGACTATTAGGGTGTTTGGCCATCCCATCACCAGAGTAGGTCAGTTCCGGCTGTCTCTCTACCATTGCCAGCAGTCTATTGTGGGGGTATCTTTGTGGATTTCTGTGGGCCTCTCTAGCACTTTGTTTCTTCCTTTTCTCATGTGGTCTTCATTTACCATGTTCTCCTATTCCTTGTTCTCCCTCTCTGTTCTTGATCCAGCTGGAATCTCCTGCTCCCACAGGCTCACTTTCCCTCGTCCCTTGCCCTTCATTACTTCCACACCTGTCCAGGTTGTTCATGTAGATCTCAGCCATTTCTCCATCATTGGGCGATCCTCGTGTCTTTCTTGGGGTCCTGTTTTCCAGGTAGTCTCCCTGGTGATGTGAGTAGCAGTCCAGTCATCCTTGTTCCACATCTAGTATCCTCCTATGAGTGAGTACATACCATGTTTGTCTTTTTGAGTCTGGGTTACCTCACTCAGGATGATTTTTTTCTACATTCATCCATTTGCCTGCAAACTTCATGATGAGAGATGGCTCAGCCATTAAAGGCTAGGCTCACAACCAAAAATATAATTTGAATACCTTTTTAAACCACTTCCTGATTACACACTAAACATCTCATACATATAATATACATTTAGAAATATGACTAACTCAAAAATTATGATTGCCTCAGTTTTAAATACTTGAAAGTCCACAATCACAGGAATAAAATGAAAACTAAACCTTAATCCACAAGAAGAAATCTGTATGCATTCTACTAAGGTCATTTTAATTATGCATCCACTCAGTTGAATGTTTAAAACACAAATGATTTTCTTTATGTCATTTTAATAGCAGAATTCTGGAATGAGTATCATAATAATGGTCATTATATTAAAACAATATTATGTTAAATAATTTAGAATTTTGAAAATGCTTTAAGGCAGTCATTTAAAAATCATTGTAAATGTTTTCTAGAAGAGGTATGAATTGAATGTGTATCATTATTATATTTGATTGATTTAAGCACTAGAAATTTTCTGGAAACCAGTTTTCCATGCAAGTGAAATACAATGAGAACATTTCTTATGAAAGTATGTATTTGTTTACAAAATAATGTGCATAGTCAATCACTGAGTCTTTCGTGTATCTATTCAAAAATAATGTGATTTCCTCGAGAATTTTAAAAGATGTGGAGCAAAACTTGATAAAAAGAAGTATGAATAGATTAGACATAGTAAAATTAAGAATACAATATTTCATCAGATTCAAATCTTATTTTTTAAAAAACACAAAGAAACATCTAAGTGTTCCCACACACATTACCTTCATTTATTATTTTCCAGGGGTTAATAGCTGCTGTCTTTAGAAATTATATTCAGGTACATGCAATAATCATTGAATCGGTGAGTTATTGTTGTAATCCAAATACATGTAGGTTAATACTACATACTGCATCCAAAGAGGACACACACATTATAAAGATTAGTGCATGTTCTATGTACATGAATTAATTATTTTAGGACTTATAATATTTCATCTTGTAATTGTTCTGGTGTTTATTTAACACTCTTTTTATTGGTGGTACTTATATCATTTATAATTTCATTTGTACTCCTTTACTGTTTAATGTTATGTAAGTGTCCCACTAAGATCCACATATTGAAGGCTTAATTTCCAGCCTGTAACAATGTTGAGAAGTTGTTGAATCTTTAAGAGGTGAGGCATGCTGAAATGAAGTTAAGTCATAGTAGAATGTTCCTGAAAGGATATTGAGACTCAGCATACTTTGAGCATCCCCCTTCCTCTTTGCTTCCAGATGCAGAAAGGCATCTGTACCTCCCAGTTTCTGCTGTGATGTTCTAACTCATCACAAGCCCAACACCAACAGGTCTAACTAAGTAGGAACCTCTAAAACCAGGATCTAAAACCAAAATTAAACTTTTTAATTATCACATAAATTGTCTTACATATTTGTGGCAATAATATAAAACTTGACTATCATAACAACCATAGGATATGGCAAAGAATTTCTAAATGTGTATCTATCACCTTGTTATATGCTTCTAGTAGATAGCCAGGAAATGTAACATAACAATCTTAGAAAGCTTTTTACTGCTGTGATGAAATATCACCCAAAAGCACCGTAGTGAGGAAAGGGTTTACTTCAACTTACATGTCACAGTGTGTTATTATCTAAGCCACTAGCTGGAGTCACATATAGAACAGGACCCTGGAGACATGAGCCGATGAAGAAACCATGGAGAAGTGCTGCTATAGACTTGCTCTTCATGGCTTCCTCATCTTGCTTTCTTAGAGCACCCACGACCACAGTCCCAGAGGAGGCACTGTCTATAGTGTGCTGGGCCCTCTTGTGCCAATCATCAATCACGAAAATGCACCACAGGCTTGATCAAAGGGTGATCTGATATGGGAACTTTCTCAGTTGAGGTTTCCTCTTCTCAAATGACTCTGGCCTGTGCCAAATTGACATTACAAAGCAGCCAGCACAATACCTTGTCACATATCTCAGGCTTACTTTTTTTCTACTTTGTGTATGAGCAGAGAGTAGTTTCAGATTCAAACGGTACTAACATGTTTAACTCATTCACAAACTTCACCTTTTCTGTCTTGCTACACTTAATATTTTCCATTCTGACTTTCTGAATTCGTGATTAATCTTTTGAAATTCATATAACTACAAGCAATTCCCTGTAAGTAATAGTTGCAGGATATTTTATTTTCTACTAGGTAGAATTCTCAGAAAATAAATTGTAGTATATATTTATTTTCAGATTCATGGGTAAGTTAATTATCTATCCAAATCCTAGTCAATATAAAACATAGCATCTGTATCTTTTTTATATCAGCTGCCTGGATCACAGAGGTATTTTATATTTAAAGGAAATTATCTGACAACTTATTTTAAGTATATTACAAAAATGCAGCTCTACTTTTTTTTTTGCATGATTGTGCTTATTTCTGCAGAGTGGACAATCTTTCTGTCATGATACTTTAGCACTAAATACCTCTGCTTTAGAGGGTACAAGGTGCTACCAGTATCCACAGATGGGCTGTGGCAATTCTCTCTCCATCTGCTTTTTTTCCTGACCAGGTTTGGTTTTTTTTTTAAGATTACACAAAAGAGAACTAAAGAGCTTCAAGGCAATTAAGTTCCAGTCATGTGCCATCCTGGTGCATGATGGAAGCAATACTTATCAGTCACACCAACCACTCTTCTTCCTTGTGTCAATTAAGAAAGAACATAGGGACAGCATTTTTTCTATGTCATTCTTTTTCTTTCCTTCCTTCCTAAGTTTATCTTTATTTTTTCACAGTGCTGCTAAATTCACACGAGAATGCAATGTCCAATCTGTTCGGCCTTCATGTAATTACTCTGAGTACTTAAACTCTCATTCCACTGAAATAAGATAAAATGCCAAGATTCATAGCGACCATTTTCAAAGCAAATAGAGGTAACTGTCTGTCTTAACCTTTGGCAATTCAGTTGATGTTGCTGGCTAATGTGTGTGTCAAGGGCATCTTTCTAATGGCATTCTGGCCTGCTTAGTCATTGTGGTTTGAAGACCATAAATGTTGACATCTTAATACCCTTATTTACAATTAACTTTGAGTTATACTTATTCCCAGTTGAACAGCTCTGAATAGTAAGTAACATTATTCAAAAAATAAAATACATCAAATCATATAGATATATTGAAATAGTCAAATGGTGATTTCAAGACCAATTCGGTACAAGTTATGTGTGCTGCAAAAATTAAACAAAGAGAAAATGAATTTTCAGATTGAAAGGATAAGATTATAGAAAGAATGTATTTATTTTGATTAGCCTACAGATTCAGTCATGCTCTAGGCACACATAAAGTCCCAAACACATACACATTTTTCAATTTTTATTTCCCCATAATAATTATGGAAATGAAAAGTTTAATTATTTCTAAGCGTCTTTATGTAAAATGAAATAATGGAGATGATCAGGCCAGCTTTCTCATAAAATTAAAAGTGACCGCTGACTTGGGTAGTACTGTCTCCATTCTGCAATGTGATTACTAAATCAAGTAATGAATTGGCCCTATATCATGCAGAGATCACTTTTCTTCATCTCACAGAAAAGTCTTCAATAATACACTATCCCATCTGTTGAAAATACTCATCTTTCACTTATACTCACCCAATTAAAATGAAGCTTTTGATGACACATAGAACTATGCATTATATACTTTAGCATGTCCTATTATTTTAAATAGAGAAATTGTCATTCTCTAAAGGTATTCATGCTATGTGATTATGCTTTTGTACACTGGTTTAATAAAACACTGACTGACCAGTAGCCAGGCAGGAAGTATAGGTGGGATAAGCAGACAAGGAGAATTCTAGGAAGAGGAGGGCTGAGTGAGAAGACACCAGCCTGCTGTCCAGGGAGCAGCATGTAATGGCACACAGGTAAAGACACAGAAAACATGGCAACCTATAGATTTAAAAAAATGGGCTGAGTTTAAGTCTAAGAGCTAGTCAGTAGGAAGCCTGAGCTAATGGCTGATCAGTTTTAATTACTATAAGCCTCTGTGTGTTTAATTGGGTCTGAGAGGTTACAGACCAGGCAGGACACAGGAAAATTTCAGCTACAGCAATCATATTTTAAAATTGAAGTTAGGGGATGCTAAAAGAGATATTCTTAGAGTGACATTAGTAAATTTTAGATCCAAAATTTGACTTAGGTTTTCTTTATTCACATACATGTTCCTTGTCCTATCTTTGTAGACTAGGGCACAAATCCTTAGCAGAAATTCTAGCCTATGATCTCTTACAATGAAACAATAATGCCTAAGTGACACAGGTGACTGGTGACTTTATTATTCTTAAGGTAAACAAATATCGGGTTTTCCTCATTTTCTTTTTGCTCACTGCATGATCTAAAGAATAAAGACTCTAACATTTTGATCACAAGCAGAGGTGGATTTCTAATAATATGTCGAGCAGAGCCATCCTTTTGAAGTTTTTTTTCATATTCTTATGCTGACATTTCTTTGAAAAGCAAAAAATAATATTAAAAACTTTAAGAAAAGTAAGTCTGTATACTTGGTGAAATTATATTGCAGAATACTATCGTATCCATTGGCAGTAGCTGTCAGTTGAAGATAGTTTTTGAATTAGAAATAGGGGTCCGTGTCCACTTCCCCACTCATTGCTGGTACCCCACCTGACTTGAACCTCTGTAGGCCCTGTGTGTGTTGCCACAGTCTCTCTGAGTTCCTATTTACATCACACCTGTTGTGTCTGAAAGGCTCCATTTTTCTTGACGCACTCCATCCCCTCTATCTCTTACAATCATTCTGCCTCTCTTCCACATAGTTCTTTGAACTCTGAGGGTAGGGATTTGGTGAAGACTTTCCATTTAGAACTGAGTGTTCCAAGGTCTCTCATTCTCTGTCCACTATCCAGTTGTGAGTCTCTGTGTTAATTACCATCTGCTACAAGGTAAACCTTCTCTGATGATGGCTAAAGAAAGTAGAGATCTGTAACTATAGAAGAATGCCCTTGGGATTCCTTTCATGGCTTTGTTCCTTTAACAGAATAACAGTCTTTGGTTTTCCCTTAGGTTCATGGCCTCTGTAGTCTCCCACTCTTGGCCACCATTAGGTTTCAGCCATTTGTTCCATCCCTTGCAGTGGGCCTTAAGTTTGATCAAGTAGTGGTTGGTTACTTCCATAACTTTTGTGCCTCCATTCTACCAGTGTATTACGTAAACAGGCCACCATTTTGGATCAAAGGGTTTGTAATTGGGTTGGTGTTTACCCTTCCCTTGTAGCATGCGGAGTACCTGATAATACCATGAGCACATTTGAGGGCAGGTTCCATCTCAGCAGTAGATGGCCCAAACAAAATGAACTCAATGATAATTTTGAAGGTTTTTTTTTTTTTCTCATAATGCTTTGTTTGGGCTTTTTTCTAATGTTACTGGGTATTTTTGTTTTGCTCTGTTTGTTTTTGTTCATATATTATGGTTTTATACATAGTTAACATATATTATACTTGTTTATATATTATGGTTATATGTTGTGGATCTCAAGTTTGTATTTATATGGATTTTGTGTATGGATCTGTGTGCCTCTGCATGTGTATGTGTTTCTTATGCTTTTTCTTTGTATTTTTTGTTTGTTTGTTTTGTTTTATTATAGTTTGGTTATTTCTTTATATGGTGGTTTGAAAGAAAACATGGTCTGGCTTTAGACTTAAGAATAGAAGAAATGGGTTATAGAAGTTGCCTCCACACTTGAGGACAGCTGCTGAGATCAAGCATGTGTCAGGGGTGTCCCTGGATGGAGGTCTAGTAGAGAGGCCATTGTGTGATACTATGAAGGTGAAGCCTGGATTGCCTTGGAGAACAAAAAAATATTATAGATACCAGAGTTGTGGGATACCCACCAAGGAGAGCTGCTAACTGGGAAGGGAACCAGTCCAAAAGAAAGAGGTGTGTTGCAGTCAACAAGCTGAATGGAGCTAGAGAAGTGAGGAGCATTTTGACATCAGACATGGAGATGCAGAGTTTGGAACTTGCCCAGATGGTTTTTGGTCTTGCCTGTTCCAGTATTTCCTTGCTATTCTCCCTTCTCTGTGTTTTGGAATGGTAATGTGTATCCTGTGCCATTATATATTGAAAGTATGTGATCTGCCTTTTGATTTTGATTTTTACAGGTGATTTTGTTAAGAGATCACCATGCATCTCAGAAGAGATTTTGTACTTTGGTCATTGAAATAAATTTGAGACTGTTATAGACTATGGGGACTTTTGAAGTTAGAATTAATGCATTTTTGCATTATGATGTGGCTATAAGACCTAGAGGTCAGGGAGTAGAATGTGGCGGTTTGAAAAAAAATGGCCCCCAAAGGGAGATGTGTGGCTGTGGAGGTGGGGATTGAGGTCTCCTTTGCTCAAGTTTCCCTCAGTGTGACAGCCAGTTGACGTCTTATTGCCTCTGAGTCAAGATGTAAGGACTATCAGCTCCAATACCACATCTACCTGCAAGCCATCATGCTCCCTGCCATGATGATAATGCTCTGAAACTGTAAGCAATCAACCTCAATTAAATGTGTCCTTTATAAGAGTTTCCATGGTCATGGTATCTCTTTACAGCTATGAAAACCCTAAGACACTTTATTTGCCTGCTTATTTTCTATAAAGAGAGAAAAAATTGGAGTTGGATGTGTGGGAAGGTTGGTATGATTTGGGAGGAGAGGGAGCATTAGAAACCATGATCAGAATATATGGTATGAAAAAAACATTTTTAATAAAAAATAAACAGACTAGGATAGAACCAATAAGCAAGAGCAAGAAAAGAAAAGCATGTCTATATTTAATTTTCATAATAGTTCTCTTGAGCAATTTTTTAAAATTATTTTTATTTTATAATTAATTTAATTTTACATATCAGCCACTGTTGATGTAACTGTCTTATTGAATAACAAACACAGAGCCAATACAGACATGAAAGCCAAGAGGTCAGAGCAATAGCTAAGAGCTAAAATCCTACCCTTCATTGTAGCTGTACCTCTCCGAAAGATACCTACTTCCTGTGTCTGTCTTTTTTTATAAAGTTTCTGTTCTGCCGTCTCATTGGTTGTAAACCTAACCACATGACCTCCTAGCCACTGCCTGTCTGTACAGACCTTCAGGTCTTCTATGGTTGGTATTGAGATTAAAGGCATGTGTCTCCAATGCTGGCTGTATCCTTGAACACACAGAAATCTACCTAGCTCTGCCTACCAAGTGCTAGGATTAAAGGTATGCACCACCGCCACCCAACTTTTGCTATGGCTTGCTAATAGCTCTTACCCCCAGGCAACTTTATTTATTAACATACAAATCACATTTCAGTACAAATAAAATATCACTATATTTCCCCTTTTCTGTTTTAATAAAAAGAAAAAAGGAAAAAGGTTATAACTAACATAAGAAAAACAATATATATAAAGTACAATAATTATATACAATATATACAAGTAATAAATACCTAAACAATGTCTAGTCCATTTGTATTTGACAAATTCAGAGAAATTAATTCCATTATCTATCCTATTTTGGTAAGTCCAAAATGTACCTAATTCATTTTCTATCCTAATAAATCTTCAACTATAACTAACTAATCTTCAACTCCCTCAGAGACCCAAGAAGGAAATAATATTGCCTAATAAAAAAAATAAAAACAGTAAGTGCATGCAAGCAGCCTCCAAAAAAAAGAAAATGTGAGTTGATAGAAACAGCCAGCTGCCTGGACAGTCATCTGAGGTTTCTCTGCAGTGTTGGGGCATCATCTTCAGCCTATCGGCTTAGTGTATCTGACAGACTCATTTGTGAAGTAGGATGTACACAAGGTCAATAGTTCGACCTCACATTGGGTGAGAGCAGTCCATGTACAAGAAACACCTGAATTCCACTAGTGTCATGTCATGATTCAAGATTTTAAATTCTGGAAATTGTTGATCGTTTTTTATTTCAGCTGTCCATTCTTCTTGGATATGTGTGTATGTGGCTTCATCTCAGCATCCCATTCTTCTCCATATCCCTCTATTAAATGCCAGTCTACTATTGAGAGGTGTGAGCTTAGTTACTCTTCAAGAATAACTGTTTCAGCTGCTGTTCCACTGCACATCAAAAGCCATCGGCCTACTGCCTGTTCAGCTATCTTCCAAGAAAAGGGCACTGTACCTTTTCTGGATTGTGAAGGCCACTTCAGGGATGGTGCCATATTGTCCTAGCCTCAGAAGATGCCTTTTGATAAAGCCATAACCATACTTGTTTTGGCAAGAATTGGTAGTCCTTTGTTTCGTGTCCTGTCTGTCCTGTTTGTCAGCATTTGATTTGAGGATACTTTGATACCCAGTGGCTAACTTTTGCCACAATGAAAGTTAACTCCATATGCAGTTTCTTCAATGCCCATATTTTCTCTGAAGTAGATTGTTACTGCCAGGAGCCAACATGCCTCATAGTCATAACAAAAAAGAAAAATTTTCTAAGTTATTAAAACATTTTAAATGCCATATTCTGTAGATCTTTGAAGGGTTTGAAGATGATCTGTCTACCTAAAATATATGTGCTCAATCTTGAAAATATACTAATATTACTACAAGTTCTATTATAATGTCTAACTACTAACTTTCATTTCTTTATATCCTAATAGTTGGTAATAATAACATTCAAGGATCAGAAAATTACATGACATTGTTAAATGAACGGTATAAGTACAATTAGAAATATACATATAGCATTTTCTAGCAGTATCAATTTCAATATATATAATATAAAACAATCCAATCCAATGTATAATATTTAAAACTAGTAATTGTCTTTTTCTTTTTCTTTTTTTAAATAAGAACCTTAAATCTAATCTCCTTTGCTTAGCCCTTTTCCAAACCCTTGACAACAACTTTTAACCAACCCCACTAAACAATGAAAATAATCCCAGACCCGCAACCCATTAAAAAGAGCAAAAAAACACCCGCCCCACACCACCTCTTTGGGAATGTGGGCATTGTATTCTTAAAATTGCTTCTAGCTGGGTATGGGCGAAGGCATCTTTACCCTGAAAAGAAAAATTTTAGGTTAATTGTCAAATTCTAGGAAAGGAAACTATATCCTTCATTATCCAGTCTGTGTATAATGCCAAAGTTCAGGGTTTATCTAAAGTCCTTATTCAAGTAGTGTTTGAAACTGGATCATCTCAGCTAGCCCTCTCAAAATTGCTCTGAGCACTTTGTAGTTCAAAGCTGATCTGTAGATGACATTTGTCAGCTTAGTGATATTATTATTGTCCATGTGGAATTGTTCTTGTGGGGCCCATCTTCTTCCTGGAGACTTCAGTTGATGTTAGGCCTGGCTGTGATGTCTTGCAGAAAACTGATAAGAGACTTGAACACAAAGACATATATATGCAGCTAATTGAAGCCTTTTTTCTTTCTAGAATTAGTTAGTACTCTATATGACCATTCATATCTTAACAAAGTTTAAAATGTATATATATATATATATATATATATATATATATATATATATATATATAAATCTTGTAAATTTTGATATAAAATTCATGCTTTAAGAAAAGTTTAAAGAATTAGAATAGAATCAAAGAGTTGAGATTAGTAATAGAATAGTCCCTCAATTAATTTGGTTTTTCTCCTGTCATGATACAGGGAGTTTGCATTTTCCTTTTAACAACATGCTTGAGTTTAAAGAAGGAGAGAGCTATTCTCCAACTTCAAAGTCAGCTTTAAATTTTAATTGAACTGGGACTATTAGAAGAGCAATAGTGATAAATTTCTTTAGAGAAGAGCAGAAACAAACATTTAGGAAGACTTATAAAATTTTTTAGATGATATACCCATACGCCATTTCACTCTGTTTCCTGGGACAGATGATTTGTCACTTTTCTTCAGTTGTCTCATTTGTCCATTCTTCTTGGCTGTGTATATGTGGCTTCTTCTCAGCATCCCATTCTTCTCCATATCCCTCTATTAAATGCCAGTCTACTATTGAGAGGTTTGAGATTAGTTACTCTTCAAGAATAACTGTTTCATCTGCTGTTCCACTGCACATCAAAAGTCATCGGCCTACTGCCTGTTCAGCTGCCTTCGAAGGTACTGTATCTTTTTTTTTAAATTATTTTTGGTTTTTTGAGACAGGGTTTCTCTGTGTAGCTTTGCACCTTTCCTGGACCATGCTTTGGAAACCAGGCTGGCCTCAAACTCAGAGATCTGCCTTGCTCTGCCTCCCCAGTGCTAGGATTAAAGGCATGTGCCACCACCACCCAGCTTTTGCTATGGCTTGCTAATAGCTCTGACCCCCGGGCAACTTTATTTATTAACATACAAATCACATTTCAGTACTAATAAAATATCACTATAAGCCACAGATTCCCTTGTCCTTCCTCCTCCCACCTCCCAGCCTTCTCCCCAAACTCACCCCCATTCCCACCTCCTCCAAGGTAAGGTCTCCCCTGGGGAGTCAGCCCAACTTGGTAAATTCAGTTGTACCAGGTCCAGTGTCCTCCTCCCTGCACTAAAGCTGAGCAAAGTGTCTCAGCATAGGCTCTAGGTTCCAAAAAGCCAGCTCATGCACCAAGGACAGGTCCTGGTCCCACTGCCTGGGGGCCCCCTAAACAGGTAAAGCTCATCAACTGTCTTTCTTATCCAGAAAGCCTGGTCCAGTTCCATGGGGCCTCCTCAGCTATTGTTTCACAGTTCACGTGTTTTCACTAGTTTGGCTATTTGTCCCTGTGCTTTTTCCAATCATGGTCTTGATATCTCTTGCTCATATAATCCCTCCTCTCTCTCACTGATTGGACTCCTGGAGCTCCACCTGGGGTTTGGCCATGGATCTCTGCATCTGCTTCCACCAGTCACTGGATGAAAGTTCTATCATGACAGGATGTACAGCCATCAGATCACCAGAGTAGGTCAGCTCAGGCACTCTCTTGACCATTACCAGTAGTCCATAGTGGAGTTATCTTTGTGGAATTCTGGGGACCTCTCTAGCACTCTGCTTCTTCCTATTCCCATGGGGTCTTCATTTATCATGGTCTCTTTTTCCTTGTTCTCCCTCTCTGTTCTTGATCCAGCTGGGATCTGCTACTCCCCCAAGCTCTCTTTCCCTCAACCCTTGCCCTTCATTACCCCCCTTCATTTCCAGTTTGCTTATGTAGATTCCATTCATTTCTCTGTCAATGGCTGATCCCTGTGTCTTTCTTAGGGTCCTCTTTACTAGGTAGCCTCCCTGGAGTTTGAGTTGCAGTCTGGTTATTCTTTGCTTTAAATCTAGTATCTACTTATGAGTGAGTACATACTTTGTTTGTCTTTCTTAGTCTGGGTTACCTCACTCAGGATATTTTCTAGTTCCATCCATTTGCCTGCAAACTTCATGATGTCATTGTTTTTCTCTGCTGAGTAGTACTCCATTGTGTATATGTATCACATTTTCTTTATCCATTCTTCAGTTGAAGGGCATAGAATCATTCTTTTGTGAGCTAAAATTTTAGAAAAAAAGTCTTTTCACTGTAGTCAGCAATTCATTACTGGGTTCTGTTTTTTAGTTTCTGGGTTTTGGTCAGTATCAATATTATTTCATAGTTTACTAGTATGAAATACTTAATAATGATCAATATTTAATGACTCCCTCCAGTAATTCAATTAGATCTTGTGATTTCCTATGACCTATACTAGTGAAGTCAAATGTTTTCTTAGTTTCTCTTTTTGGGAGCTTGGGCAAGACAAACACTGGACTTTCATTCAACAGTTACACAGAAAGACAGTGAAACTAGAATTATCCCTTTGTATATTTGAAATATGTCATTTTCATATGAATAATTTTAAAAATATCATCTGGCATATATTAAACAAAATGAGATTTAGTGGTCTTAAATACTGGATCAAATTCTCTTTGAAACTCATTATTGTATTCTTATATATTTCTAGTTGCCAAAGTCATATATTGAAGCTGACAAACTGATCTCGTTACTGTCCTCTAAATTATATCAGTGCACATCTGGGGGTGCACTTTTTTTCTAAAACTGTTTTTCATTTACAATATATTTTCTTTTCATTCTATACTTTATGAATGTTTTCTCAATTTGAGTACAGAATATTTTGATTATTTCATGTTACTATGTGTTTAAAATTAATTGAAATACCAAATTATGATAGAGTAACATAATGGTGCCTCTTCACTAATGTGTACTTTAAAATATGGTATGGAATTCATGTCCTAATGTAAAACAATATGAAATTTTCACATCACAAGTTAAAACCACAGCATTTTGGGAGGTGCACTTTGTGAGGACATGAACAGCCTTTGTGGGTCTATAACAAAAATTACAAGAATAATCTTTTACAGCATGGAAGCTGTGTTATTATTATTCCCTCTGTGCCTTGTAATGACTGAGATTACAGTTACAGCTTCTGGCATGCCATCAGAACTCTTCTATTGGCCCAGGACTCATGAATTCCAGAGTATAGTAGGCATTAGGCCTCTTTTCCATTAGATCTGCTGGATGAAAAAGAACATCAAGGCTGAGTTATAAATCATCACAAGGAAATTCATGGAGGAATACAAACCAAAGCCATGGGCCTGAATTTAACAAAATAGAGATTTGGTGTGGCCCTGTATCTGAGCATATTATCCAACTTGCAGAATGGAATATGTATATAATTGTTGGGCTTCATAAGAACATGCCATTACATGAGAGAAAACACTTTATCTTCATATTACTACTTTCAAGTATAATACATATGTTAATCCTCACATTCTTAAATTACTCTATTTAATTCTTGAAGCTCAGGAAACTTTCTGTCACAAAGGATATAATGAAATGATGGTGATTTGACAATCTTCCTCTGCCGTGAGTTCTGGCTGATAATAATGAGCTCTGCTCTTATTGGCTTACAAATGCCTGTAATGTCAAGTCTTTTCCCTTCATTCCAGTTTAAGTTACAAAGGTAGCTAAAAAGGCAAGAGTATTCTGTTATCCATTAATATGTCTTTCACATCTTGATTATTATTATTGCTAATTAAGGACAGCATTTTAATAGTTACAATTTTGGCTTACTCACAGAGAAACTTCATAGCTCATTATCAATCTGTGATGATTTTATCTCATCATTTTTCTCCCTTGAGATTACAGGCAGTAGTCAGTCTACATGCATTACATCCTACCATCTGCAAAGGGAAGACAAATTACATCTATGTGTTGTAGTGATTACTCTTGGTTGACATCTGTGATGGCAATTCTTGGTTGACAATTCGACTATCATCTGGAAAGAACTACCATCCAAAAATGGGAGACACCCGTGAGAGTTTTTGCTTGATTTGTAGCATGTGAATCCACTTCTAGTCTGCACATTGGAGGTAAGAAAACACACAACTTTGATGCAGATCTTGTGTCAGGGCGAGACACACTTTTGATTTTGGCCACACCTTCTTCTGGAAGCTTATATAATGTTATGGAAGAAGGAAGCTTTTGCTCTTTGCCTGCTTGCTCTCACCTTCTTAGCAAGTCTGTTACTTCACTGGCAGTAGAGCCTACTTTTCAGGATTACAGAATCTACAGAAGACCAGCTGTGACATCAGCCTCACAGATTGAGCAACTTCTGGGTTCTTGGAATTTCTCTTCATAAACAGCCTTTGTTGGATCAGATGGATCGTGGTATATATATCCCCTACCCAATAAATCCCCATATAACACACACATATATGGGTTTGGGGATTCATAGAGTAATATCACACACACACACACACACACACACACATGCATGCACGCACGCGCACACGCACGCAAGCGCGCACACACACACATGTGGATATGGAGAAGTGGGGCAAAGACTCATTTTGTAAATTCTGCTGTTCTAGAGAAACCTGACCTATTTATTACATTTAATACATCATCTTAATGGTATCTGTGATCTACCAAAAGTTGTACATTTGGGTGAGTATTTCCTGGAAGGATTAACTGAAGGGAGAAGAAGATTAGATAGAAAATAATAAAGGCCCAGATATGAGGGGTTTTATGAGAAAATGAATGTTGCTTTTTTATCATTGCATGTTTTTGTAAATGCACAGAGTTTGTTACTGCTCTTTCACTAATTTCCAGCTTGGACTGAATATCAGCTGCACTTCAGGAATCTCCCAGCCCTTCAGTGCCTGTCTGGAACTGCTGAAACATCTAGCATCATGAACTACTATCTATTGGCTGGAGAAGAAGGCCTGCATTTATAACTATGCTTTCACTTGGTGTTATTAGACCTGCGTTCTAAGGCACAGGCACTATTGTGAAGTGTTGATAGAACAAATCTTTGGGTCATCCTCTACTTTCCACTCCCTTTGAATGAGTACCATAAAGTATAAACATAAAAATCACATTTCTTCCTTTTAATGCAATAAAATAGTGTCTCTTTGTTGAGATTCTGAGAAAAAAAATCAGTCTTAAGCCCGTAACTTTCTGTTCCAACAGTGGATTCTCAAGTAGCCTGGAATGAACTGTTTCTGAGGCAATGTGCTTGCTCTTTGACATGTGTGGACACAATTTCTCATTATTCTCTTGAATACTCTCAACTTCTAAGGGATCCTGCTGATACCAAAAAAATCACTTAATAATGTGAGTAAGGTACTTGATATTTTATTTCTGTTGAAGAACTAAATTATAAAGGTTTTGTAGGCACCAAAACATTAGCATCCATTAAAAACAGAATTCAAAGCATGACTTTATAGATTCAGATTACTATATCTAAAGTCAAATATTTTTTCTATGTCATCATATAGTACATTTTCAGTGACAGAGCCTCTCTTTTATAATTGAAACTATTTGCATTTTAATCTATGGGTATGTTATATCATTCTGCCACCTACTATCAACATCCTGTCTGCAATTATCAAACTGGAAGCATGATGGTCTTGACAAAGATTTTCATTCCACTTAGAAAATACTGCTTCTATCACTGAAAGGGCAGCATATCTTTTGTCCAGAACTTATATGACATTGGAGGGACCTAAAACTTCATTTAAATAAACAAAAGTGGCTTCTTGAGGAATTATATTGCCATGACAAGCCAACAGTTTGAGAAAGGTAACAATGACAGGAGACTCCACAGCATCTGGAGCACATAGAATCCCAGGTGTTGCAAGGGGAAAGCATCGCCCTTAGTTCTGCTTACTTGCGTTGGTGGGAATCACGCATGCATATCAAAGCTGCATGGCCTGGCACAACACAGAGAAAATTTTAATTAAAAAGTTCCGTACAGTGGTCACTCAATTATACCTATGGACTTGCTAAAATCACTATGTGAGCAAAACTATAAATTAGTGTGACTTTCAGAAAATATACCACAATTCTAGGTTTCAAAGAAAGACCATCTATTAAACCACTAAGATTTTCAGGTCCTGGAGGGCTATTTAAAGAGAGATAAAAAGAAGCACAAAAAACATCCTGTGCTGCACATTCTCAAAACAACCATTAACTAAGTGTTTTCTAAATAGTATTACCAAAGATGCTTGGCAAAATATCCCCAAGGAAGCTATTCTAAATTCCATAAATCTGCTGAAAGTAGCCTTTTATTTTCTAATGGCTAGATAAAAAATAAGACAAATTTCACCAAATGTAAACTTGAAACTTTATAGTGCATTGTAGTTTCAGACTATGTGAATGAGATACCCTTTGGCTCCCATTTCAGTCTTTTGTGTTTCTTTCTGAGCAATCCTAAAATTCTCCACTTGTTACTGCTTTCCCTTCCCAGTCATCGTAGTCAGGTGTTTTTAACACTACCCTGTAGCAGAGATTGAACATCACATTATTTCTGAGCTCAGCTCTACAGTAGGGGACAGCTAATTGTTTCTGTGGGCCCTGCCTATTCTTGTCTGTGCAAGAGTGGTACAGAAAGTAAGCCTTAAAGAACTGATAATGATTAACAGATAAGGGGTCGGGAAATCCACATTCTTCATGTTAGTTTTGGCTGCATGGCCCTTGCTTATAGCCCCAAACCATCAACAGATGCAGCAGCCATGGTTTGTCACAAAAAAGACTATTGCTTAACACTCTTACCTTTATTGTTGCTTGCTAAGCCGGAGATAAAGATTTGAAGTTATAGGATGCTCCATTTTAAGTGCTTTCATTTTTATTTTTCATCTTTTATTGTATGATGCTTTTGTTAATATAATATATGTATCATCTTTGATCCTTGAATGTAGAATTTTATATTTTTGTTGACTCCACAAAACTTAGAGCCACGTAGTCCAGAACTGTTCAATGAATTGCCATTAAGTTAAAAAAACAAAATCATATTAAATATTACTATTTATTTATAAATGGAAACACTTATAGAATATATTCAATCTTTTCTTTATTAAATGACAAGTGTTTAGGTGTTCACAAACCTTGGTTTTGATGAAGCAATGCCATTTTGATGAGTTTTCTATGGAGAGTTGTAAGCCTAAACCATTTCAATGACTTCAAGTGATGACTTACTCAGAAGAAATTATTGCATTAAAAGAAAATCCACACTTTTTTCTGCTAGCACCTCCTTAGTACATTAACATGTCAGTATTACAAGCTTTTGATGTTTCTGTGCATAATATTACATTCATAAGAACAGTATACTCTACTATTCCAATGGAGCATTGTCAACTTATCTGACCTAGATTTCATATTCTGTTAATCTGGGTTGTCACTCATGCTCCCTCAAAGCTTTCTTAAATTGTGCATTCACTTTACCAAGTACAGTACCAGGCTGTGACTTCTGTCATCAATTTTTTTGAATGAGAAATAGCTTGGCTATGAAAACACAATAGAGCACATGCTGTTTCACTCATTTTACTTAATTTCTGCTGTTCTGTGTTCATACAGAGCATTTTCCCATAGGGTATCTCTTTGTTATGCAACTGCTATCATTTCTCTTTCTCTTTCCTGTGGATATATTTATATCACTGCAGTTATTGATGTGCATGAATTTAAAATTATTATATATTTATTCAATTTTTTGTTTTAAGTAGTACATTAAGAGAAAATTTGTATCATGGTGTTTTAATAGGACATACATTGTATAATTCTTACAACAGTGCTAATGTTAAGATCTCTGAATGCCTGGTACTGGAGGCTTGGTCACAGGGATAGCTGTCTGTGATACTACTGGGAGACTATTGAGCTATTAGGAGGTGAGAATAACAAGGAGGTTGTTAGATCATTGGTGGTCAACTTTAAGGGGGCTTTTGTGACCTCAAACCTTCCTCTTTTTATTTATTTCCCAGCCACCATCAAGTATCCAGTCTTTTTACCTTAGTCCCATTAATGATGGCCTTTGCTACTGCCAGCCCAAAAAACCATCACCAAGTGACCACAGACTGAAACCATTAGACAAAATGAGCATTTGCCTTCTGCAAGCTGATTTTCTCTGGGGTTTTTTGTTGTTTTTGTTGTTTGATTGATTGAATTTGTTTTATTTGTCATAAAAATGTTGACCACCACAAGATGATTATATCTGTCTCTCTTCACATGCTTATTATTTATGGTGAAAATATTCAAAACACTGTATTTTTACTGAAATCTCGAATATATTATTGTTCATTGCCACTCCTAGTTCCGACCCCTATTCCTATTGCATACTTCCTCCTCAACACTACCCAAGTGACCCATTTTGTGAACCTCTCAAATTCCATGAGGTGGATAATTTCAGATTCTACATGAGGAAGAGCATGTGGCTCTCTTCTTTTTGTGACTGATCGATGTCATTAACATAATCACCTCCAACTTCCATGTTTGGAGATGTTGAGAGTTTTCCCTTATTTTCACATAGCTGAATGCAATGTGTGGTTTATCTATATACACCATATTTTCTTCATCTGTTTGTCATTTGTCTGCATGTGTTGGCTATGGTGAAGGGTTGCAGTAGATGTAATAAAATAGATGTCTAGTCATTGGACTGACTTCACTTCCATTGGACTTCTTTTTAGGAGTAGGACTGGAGAATGTGTAGTAGATTATAGTTTTGATTTTTCAAAGACCTCTATGAAGGTTTCTTAATGGATGTACTAGTTTATACATCTACTTACAGACTGTGAAAAGCCTCTTTCTCCATATCCTCCTTACCAGGCCTACTATAATTAGTCATTTTGATATTAGTCATTCCTTTTTTTAAGATTGATTTATTTATTATGCATACACTATTCTGCTTGCATGTATGCCTGCAAGACAGAAGAGGACACCAGATCTTATTACAGATGACTGTGTGCTAACCATGTGGTTACTGGGTATTGAACTCAGAACCTCTGGAAGACCAACCAGTGCTCTTAACCTCTGAGCCATCTCTCCAGCCCCCAAAACTCAATTTAAACTAACATTATCATTATCAATTAGACATTACAGCTTAGGAAGAAAAAAATCTTCATGATAATCCACAGGTAAAAATGCCCAGTAGAATAGGATATTTCCATGAGATAAACACACTACATTATAAGCAATGGGGAATCTTCATTCTTACTATCCTAAAGTGATACCTAGTATAATTTGGATTTAGAATTTAGTGATTATTAGTATTATTTGGCATTTTTCATATACTCATGTAGTTGTTCATGATTATGTACCTATATAATTCTGTAATTCTTATAGTTAATAAATATTTGCATGCATATCAAATGAATATTGCTACAGCAACTCCAAACTTGCCTTATAGGATATATGGTTAATGCACTTTAAATGCTACTAATGGCAGAAATATAGATTCATTAGTTTGGTTGTTTCAACTAGAACCATATTTAAACACTTCATTAATTCTAGTTATAAGAGTAATCTAATGCCATTCTTTAATTTTTAAAATGTAATGTGTACTTCCTATTCATTACCTTTTCTGTACAAGATTTTCATCTTCCTCATGCCTACATCAAAATAATCTCTTTCCTCACTCAAATTTCCAAATATCTTTGTACTCATACGTTACCTACGGCCTTGACAATGTATGTGGAACCTGCCTTCCCTTGTTTACTGATACCTACTGTGATTGCAGCTGAAACCTGCATGACCCTGACAAAAAGATGTATTTGCCCACTATAATACTGCAACACATTGAACCCCATAACTTCATTTCTTTAAGGTCCTAGAAGACAACAAATTGTGTGTAACACCTTAAAGTATGTAAGTTATCTCTCATAATTCTGTGGTGGGCATTATCGCTATTGTTTCTCTATGACAAGTGTTAATTAAAACAGAGGAATTGTAGCAGAGATTGAGGGCATCCCTTATTCCCTAGAGTTGAAAGCCCTTCCAGGAACTTTGCTTGATTGCTTTGCCCACAAATGTTCCTCATTTTCTAAGAAATTTTAGTACTAGATAATTCATGCATGTAAATCTGGACATACGCACTTAACCATGAAAGCCTTCATCTGAATGCAAGCTAACTCCTACAGACAGATGGGTCCTAACCACACTGCTATTGAACTTATATGCTGTCTGAATCACACTGTGCTATATGAGATAAAACATGAATCTAAAAGTTCTAATTTATGAAAATATGGAATTTCCAATATTTTACAGAAGTCATTCCTAAATGGGAACAGTGTTAGTATTATTCACTCTACCTGTGGTAATGTGCCCTCTAGAAGTTGAAAAATGTATTGGTACCTATCTAAAATGCAAGAAAATCATGCTAAAAAAGGTTTCTGGCTTTAACTTTTGGAAGTAGAAATGTGTATTGCATAGGTTGATAAACAAAACAAACATATTAAAGGTACATTCGAAAATATAATAAAAACTATTATCATATATACCTATTATATGATGATAAATCACTTAAAAATGAAATTCTCTAGGAAATTTTAAAACATTATACAGCCTTTAGATGCCTCTAATGAGAATAAAGTGTTGCTGTGAAGGTGAGCTTGGAGGTCTCATATATACTCAAGCCACACCCAGTGAAACAGTCAACTTCCTATTGCCTGTGCATTAAGATTAAAAACTCTTAGCTCCCTCTCCAGCACCACATCTGTTTGGTTGCCACCACACTCCCAGCCACCATGTTCCCCACCATGGAGATAACGAACTAAACCTTTGAACTGTAAGTGAGTCTCCCCTTTAGAAGAGTTGCCATGGTCATGGTGTCTCTTCACAGCAAGAGACCCTAAATAAGACAACACCTTTGTTATTGCTAATGGTGAAATTTTAATTTGGGTACTGAGAAAAGTTGGCTTCTTCTCCTTTGTTCCTTCTTCTTCCCTCCCCTCTCTCTCACTCCCTCACAAACTCTATCCTTCATTTTTGCATCTCTCACCCATTTTATCTCCCCTTCTTTTTCTGTCTTCTTTATTTCCTTTAAGATAATTCATCCTGTTGAGACATGGGACCACCTGAAGTATAGACCGACTCAGTCTTTCTTTGTACTCATGAGCTATATGAGTAGTTCATAGATAAATACAAAATAAACTATCTTTATAAAAGTGAAAAAGAAAAGAAAAGAAAGTGTTGACAACTTCTCTGTGGAAAAAAAGAAATGCAGATATTGGCAGGAAGAAGGGTTGGTATGTAATAAAAAATGTATTGTCACCATAACTATGATAATGTTTGCTATGGCAGACATTTCCCAATAATTATGAGTAAGTTTCTCATTTCTATTCATGTATAGTAGAAAATATCAACAATTTCTCCACTGGATGCTGATTCCAGTAATTAGTGCATTATTATTTGAACGTTGGTGGGAAATCCCCACAAATATGGATAAAATAGAAATTCTTTTGGCTCATGAAAAAAAGTTTCCAGATTAATTTTAGATGACATCTTTTTTGTATACATTTTTATAGAAATTATAAAAATACACTATATAAGAAATAAAAAAATGTTTTAATATAATTACATTGAACTCCATGTCCCAAAATGCCTTTATCAGTTTTTTCTATTGTCTGATTAGCATCTCGATAGTGAATCAATTACTACCAATCCACGGAAATAGCTTAATGATTATAGGAATTTATTGGGGGGATTCACTCAATACAGGAAACTCACAATACAGGAAATAGGGATTGAGGCATGGTCCAACGCTGTTCTCTAGAGAGCTCTGCCCTGAGCTGCACCAGCATCCAAGACTACGAGGTAGCAAAGAGAGCTGGCACTTACGCATCTCAGATCTTAAGTCGAGGCCACACTCCAGGGGCAAGTCATAGACAGGTGTGGAAATTACCTGCTGCCTCACTAGGAGCAGTGCTTCAGGGTCAAAGCTAGAACAGTTACCCACTACACATCTTTCCTCTGGTATCCCTGTACTTTTCAATAGCGTTGATAGTATTGTGGACAGAAAGAAGGTACAGAGGAAATAAAAGCCAAGTTTAGGAAACAGATCCAAACCCAACATAAGTTTCAGATTATAGCTTCCTTGATAATATAGAGTATATATCAATGGAATTTTCAAAGCAATAGTAGCATACAAGCTCATGAATTATAAGCATACACAGGAATAAAATAATTCTCAGAATAAAATGTGACAATTTTGTTAATGACATCAATGACTAGGACACAATGGGTTAGCATGTTATAGCCTATGAGAGCAGCTACAGACTCCTGGAAACACATTGTTCTGCACTTCACCTTGGTGCAAGTTATGTAGACAATGTCTCCTTTACTATGTGTTTTTAATATTTTTGAATTGCAAATAAAATTTATAAACATGTGTCATATTATAAATCTGATTATCATTGTATGATATATATATATATATATATATATATATATATATATATATATATAACTGTTGCAAAAGCTTTTATTTGTAATTCTAAGCAGGAATATTTTATGAAATGTTGTCAAATTTCTGTAGTTTGAAATATGAAATCTTAGATGTACATAAACACCTAAAATGGATTATTAAATCACATGAATTGATTTTGGAAAAAATAAGTTTATTCATTTTGTAATAGTAAATAGCAATTGTGTATTTTATTAAATGATTGTACTCAAGTACTAATATTTTTACCAATTACGTTAATGGATTTGTCTAAAATTCAATGTGCCATATGCTAAGTTGTGTAAAGAATATAGAAACCCCAGTAATCATGGAAAACTGAAATATCCAATACTTTGAATAATTAACATCATAATTGAGAATAAAATATTAATAAAAGGCAAGGCATCTGCACATTTTATCTCAGTATTATTGTTCTATATCAGTACCACTCAACAGAAATATAATGTAAGCTATAAATGAGACAAGGCTAATTTTAAGTTTTCAGGACAAAAATAAAAAGCATACAAAAAGCTGAATATGATGAATTTACATTTAATAAAATCATTGAAATTGTTATATCCAAATCATCATCTTTTATAGAACAAGTGAGTTCATACATTAAGTAGACATCATTTCCATATTAATTCTTGACAGAACTGATTGTATTTTATTTTGAAAGCACATGTCAATTTGAACTAACTGGATTTATACTACTTTATATCATCTTTTCAGCTGTGAACATACTGGCTGTTAAGTTTGATACATTACATCAGTGAATATGATACCCAATGTTCAGTGTGCAAATGTTTCAATGTGCTTTAACAAATTGTTAAAATTTGTTAAAATTCACTCCAGGTTTCCTCTTTGTAACTGGCATAGTTCTGCAAAAATATTCTGCAATGAGCAAACTTAACACCATCCCAAGACTGTTTTCTTTCCAGATGTCATGTCTCAACTGCAGTGACCAGGTGATGAGGCAATGCATGGAGCCAGACCCATGAGTGTGGAAAAATGGGGTCTTATCATTTACCAGACAAGAGAGGACAAAAACAAGTATGTCTGGTAGAGTCTAGAAAGGCTCAGTACTGAACACAGAAGGTAAAGTAAGCAAGAAGAGAGAAACACAAATCTGGTGGAGGTGAGGATGTAGAGTATACAGATTCATGAAAAGAACTCATTTGGAAGGTTTCTCTAAGGCTACATATTTCTCTGCTCCCACCCCACTCCTGTCTCTGAGCTAGCTGGAAAGGTGGCATAACAGTTCATATGGTCCTGCTTTACTGAAGTCACATTCTGCAACCTCATGTGGAAAATCTTTGACCCAGGAAACTGGCATCTGTGTCTATGGCCTATGTTAGCTTCCTCATTCTTCCCAAGCTTCAGTTCACCGGCCACACAATGTTCTGCTTAGTCTCTTCTACTCTTTCCTCATAAGAGGTGATTGTTAGGAGTGCAAATTGCATCCCCTCCCCTGCTCTCTACTCATTTTCTCCATTATTTTCTTTTTTCCTCACCTCATTTGCTCCCTTCCTTTCTATTGCACTTACTACTTTGCCTGTACCTCTTAGGTCACCTCATTCGTTCAAACAATTTCTTATATCCAAAAAATATTCCTTGCATTGACTTCTCTCTCCACATTATTTCACAGCCTTTATCAGTAACATGTACAACTTTATGCATGATTTCACTTGCTATAATTTCTAATGCAAATCTTGTCTTCAAGTCATATGTCAAATCACCCACTGAATGTCTCTCTGGAATCTCCATATTCAAATAATTTTAAGGTATTTGCTACATAACTCATTTTCTTTTTCTCACCATTATTCCTTTTTTATTCTTGACGTTACTTTCTAGAAAAAAAAACAATTTATTTTTTTTAATTCAAAAAAAGAATAGCTACCTTTGGCTCCTCACTCTCCATTTCAATTCTTGTCCATTACCCTCCACACTTAGTTATTAACTGCACACTATTTTTTGTTTGTGTGTTTCCAAAATACCTATGGTTACTGTCATGGTCATTTTATTTATAATGTCACTTTTTCGGGGTAAGGTTGACAGAATTCAATTAAAAGTGAATGCTATCTGTGACACAGGAGACATCTAGTAGTACATGTAAGTTTAGATTATCTAAAAACAACCCAAGTAGAGATGGCGATGTGGTGTGTTCACTCAAATTTCACTTTTCAGGATTAGGTCAGATAATCATCCCTAACTAAAAGTATCATGGGAAATATGGTGGTGGTAAATGTGAGTACATCAGCCGATCTATATTCTCGGCTTGGAGGGGGGGGGCTGTAGAATGAGTTTTGTATTTGACAGCAGCTGTCTGTAAGAATAGTTTTATTATGACACAGGCAACAAGTGAATATTTATTAGGTATGATTAAAGGGCAACACTATATATGTTTCAACAACAAAACTGGAGAAAATTCAGAAAACACTGGAAGACAAAGTAAAATTGGAAAAGACTATATAGATGATAGATATAAAGAAAAAGATATAGATTATAGATATATGACATGATAGATAATAGATAGATAGACAGACAGACAGACAGACAGACATATAGATAAAAATAGGTTGCTCATGTTTGCTTGTAAAGATTAAATCTTTCTAGTTTGGCCATTATCTTTCTAAATGCAAATTTTGTTTCTTCCTTCTTGTAGATAAATCTCCAGAATACATAATATGGTCTCCTTCCTGGTTTTCCACATTGTTCTTCATTATAAAGTAAATATATAACCATTTCCTAAATTCTGTGTATTCGAATAAATAAAACTGATGATTTGGCATTTGGGAAGTATACATTAATTTTTTTTTTTTGCTATAACAAATTCACACTGACTTGTAGTTCTAGAACTTTTGTAAGAAACAGGAATACAATACATAGCAAGTGTGGTGGGGATAATTCTTCAGGGTTAAAGACTTGCTTAAGTAAAAAATTAGCATGTTCATAATAAAATATTTTAATTAATTCTGCTTTGAAATAGTTATTTATACATAATGACTCTGGAGATCTCAAAAGTATCAAGGAGAAGCTGGGAATGTTTTAGACTCAAGGAGTCAAGGGGATAGCACTTGAAGTCAGATTATAATGAATGTTGAATTCTACTTTGTTTCTCATGCATAGTCAGAAAGGAATTCTGAGCAGCTGGAAAATTAGAAAAAAAAATCAGGTCAGATTAAGGCAGGAAAAGCAAATGTATATCCCAGAATTACAACAAAATTGCTGATCATTTAGTTTACACTTTATGTCTGATTGAATATATTTTCCTTGCATTTTATTTGCTGTTAGCAGTAATTTATGTGAAATTTACAATGCATGCTGAATCTTACGTTTTACACTCAAACTTATGTTATTAGGTTTCATTTTGAACACACTTCATATTTTGCAAATATTCAAGCATCAAATTACATATGTGCATCCATTAAAATTTGCATTGCTATTTTCTTATGTCAAAATAATATTTAAATAATTTAGTAACAAAAAACGTAATTGAGGAAAGTAAATAGGGGAAACAAAAATAGATAAGGATATAGCAGCAAATTATGATTTAAATATGCAGAAAACATCTTAAAGATAATTTAATGAATAATATTCTTTAAAGCCATGTTATTAAATTTTACGGTCTACCAGGGCAACACCTGACAGGGCTAAGTTCTAAGCCTACTTGTCCCTGTTTGTTATGAATTATACACGGAAGTTCCTGGGTTTGCCCTGTTAGAGCAATTATTCTTTCCTTTCATACTCTTATCGCAATAATTTTAATTCTTGTTAATTAACATTATTCTTCTTAACTAAAGAAAATATACTAATTAATGTTTTGCTTGTGGAGTCTCTCGGTGGTCAGCTATTCTCATCAATTCTGTAAATTACAACATAAATTCGGCATGGCATCTAGGCAGTGGTGGGGAATGACTGGCATTGTTGATCTATCCAACTTTTAAGAAATCTACACATAGAAAGACATACTCCTTAAGCAGTGTGAAAGATGACTCTCAAAGGAGAATCTTTGTTGTTTCATTAAAACTATTAAAAGTAGATATTTTGTGAATGTATAATACAAATGCCTACAAATGATTCTGGAGTTACAATCTTTCAGTGTCTCAGCAGAACACTCAGAGCTAAGTAATTACTGGTCACAAAGTGGGAGGGGACAGAAAAGAGGAGAAAAAGTAGTCCACTCAACGATGAAGAGGAAAATGATGTGAATTTGAAATTCTCTCATACTCTCCTGTGGAGGGATGATGGGAGTGAAAGCAGCCACATTTTTAAGACTGTGCCTTCAGGACAAATGTGCTGAGTGTCAAGGAGAGAAGCAGTTTGCCCTGCATAGGCAGAAGAAACAGACTTACAGACTGAAAAGAATAAGAAATGTATTCTATCATCAGTATCAATGCAAAGAGGTAAGCACATTTAAATGTACCTACTATTTCACTTAACATGGAAGCAATAGTCAATCTGTAATATCACTGTAAAAAATGAGAAGAGAGTTTTCCAATTAGTTATAAAACCTGTCAGACTTAGGTTAAAAAACCAGAACCAGTTACACTATTTCTACAAAATACTTTAAATAGTATCATGGAGAAAAGGTTGGTTATAAAGTGTTGCTTATTTCTGCTCTGTTCACACCCTTCTCTCCTCTTTTTGGATAGCATTGACTAGAAGGTTGAAAATTCATGTCACATCCTCTCTCACAGTGAGGCTCTGATGCAACATTGCTGTGAGTGGGGTTCATGCACTCAGGAGAGACATGGCATCTTCCCCCAGCCATGGTTTCCAGAAAGGACATTCAAATGAACTGTATTTTTGTTTTCCCTGAACTCCATTTCCAGATTGGGTCCACCTAATCATGAGTGTGAGGTGGTGGTGGTGGGAGCCATTGACTTTTCCTGGGTTCTAGAAGCTCACTAGCTTCATGCAACCTTAGACTCAGGTGAATGGAGATCCCTTGACTCTCCCTCACCAGCCCTCCAATCACAGTCACAGAATTCCTTCCAAATATCTATAACAAGTATCTGCACTTATATACAGTTAGCACAAATATGATAAGAGACTAGAAAAAATGTAAAGAAAAACAATTACTTCCAGGTGGTGGTGGCGCATGCCTTTAATCCCAGCACTCGGGATGCAGAGCCAGGCAGATCTCTGTGAGTTCAAGGCCAGCCTGGTCTACAGAGTGAGATCCTGGAGAGACACCAAAACTACACAGGGAAACCCTATCTCAAAAAAAGGAAAGACAAATAGCAAAAAGTAAACAAAATAAAAACTAATAATTTATGGTATAATTTTGATATCATTATACAAAATATGTAAGGTAAGAATGCAAGACAGCAATGGCTTCAGGTTTGCAACTTTTGAACCTTACATGAAAAAAAGGAGAACACATTCTTTAAAGTCACTGTTCCAGCAAGAGAGGACGGTAGGATTTAGTGCAATCAACTTAAATTCCTAATATGCATATACATATGCTCTTTAGGGTATGACAATCCTGATAATTCTTTCAAATTTTTCTCATATATGTTTTTTAGCTGGATTTCAACACTTCTATTGAGTAAAAATAAATAAATTTCATCAAATATATTTAGATACAGAACTTGTATGCACACACATACAAATTATAGTATGTACTTTTTTCTTTTTGAAACTATGTGGAACATTGACAAACGATTTAAATATTCAATTTTATTGTACAAACAAATCTTTAAATAGTTGTTACAACTAGCACTTACAAGGCATATTATCTCACCAAAACACATTTCAGTGAAGTTAGCTTTCCACTATATAACAAATATCTGGGATAAACAACAAAGAAGGAAAACGCTGATTGATGTTTTATGGCTTAGGAGGTTTCAGCCCATGCTGCACTGGCATCATTATTTGGAATCTATTTAAGTACATAGCGCTGGAAGCATACAAGAGAAAAAAAATGGCCACCTCATAGTCAGGTAAGAAAGGACCAGAGACCTGCATTCCTGTGGTCTCAAGGAATGCCAGTGATTTCAAACTTCCTACTAAGCCTCAGCTCTTAAATTTTCTCACTCTTTCCATTAGTCTCAAGCTAGGAATCAATTAGTTCACACAAAATTTTGGGGGATATCTAAAATCTAAATTATATACACTTGAGAATATTACACAAAGTACAAAAGCATACTATCTGAAAATCGTAAAGTCAATTTCTAAATAACTAATACCAATAAATCAAAAGGGACATTTCAAATATCATAAATATATGAAAAACTAATAATATATGGGAGTATTTAATCACAATGGGAAGTAAAATGTATTATGTTCATTCTCCTCAACATAAAGGCATCAAATCTGAAAAAAAAATACCTTTCAGCGTTGCACTTACTTGAGGCCATACCCTCCATCTTCTTTGACTGGACAGCTTCTTCCCTCCCTCCCCAACACGCCAAACTCCCTCCCTTTGTATTCTCCGTGGAGAGCAAATGTATTTCTTCTTAGGTTAACAAATCCTGTCCAGTTCAGCTACGAAACCTTGTGCCATCTGTGGTCTACTCACGTCCATTCATTTAATTACTATCTGGCTATTTGCATGCAAAGCTAGCAAGGGGAGCAATCGCAACAGAGATGACATTTGAAAAGCTCACAAAGCCTGAAATATGACCCTCTAGCCCTTTACTTAACACCACTGCCGCCTCGTGCTCCCAGCCAGTTCTGGCAATTCCACTCTGTTCTGCCTCCTGCGCGGTGACAGCAGTGCCTTCAGCAATTGAAGGACATTTGACTTTTAAAGGAAAGAAAATAGCAAGAGAAGACAATTGATACCAGATTCCTCCTTTTCTTTCTTCCTTGATTTTATCTGAACTTTGGAAATACAAGGCAGCAAATACAGGAAAGATAGCAGCAAGGATCTCACCATATCAGACAGTGATGTCCCATGTCAGCAGCAAACAGAGGAAACTATCTGATCTTAGATTTTACTTGTCTATTCCCATTTGTTGTCATGAGATATCTATGGGTTTTTTTAAAAACACTATTAATTTTAATGCATATGTAAAGATAGTATTCAGGGGCTGGAGAGATAGTTCAGTGGTTAAGAAATCATTATACTGATTCCTTTTAATTAATTCAGGTGCCTCTGAATATCTTCTTTGGGAAATAGCCAGGGAGATTCTTACCACTGGAAACTTATTTTTGTCTTAAGTGTGACCTGCATTAGAGGTCACATCTACCCCTCGGGATTTTCCCACTACCATAGTCAACTACTGGTAAGGTTTTAAGGCCTTCTTCCAAAGGCTCATCAGCACCAGTTTGTTTTTTGTGATCTTTATTTTGTTTTGTTCTTGCTTCTCCTTCCTACTTTGTTTCAAACTTCAGATTTCTGTACACTGACCACCAAAAGATCTGACTAGGTTTTATTTTATTTTATTTTTTTTAATTTTTATATTTATTTTTTTGTTTTTTCTTTTTTCTTTTTTTTTTTTTTTTTTTTGAGACAGGGTTTCTCTGTGTCGCTTTGGTGCCTGTCCTGGAACTCACTCTGTAGTCCAGGCTGGCCTTGAACTCACAGAGATCCTCATGGCTCTGTTTCCTGAGTGCTGGAATTAAAGGCATGCCACCACCCAGCCTGACTAGTTTTAGAGATAGGGTCTTTCTGTGACTGGGAGAATGCCACAGTCCTAAAGTCCTGTAGGTTTTGCAACTGACACACTTCATTTCAAAAATCCCAAGAAGCCAGAATTCCAGAATGTTGTCCTCATGCAACCATTCTCTCCCCCGCCCTTTCTCTCTCTCTAATGCTTCATTGCAGGTCTCTGTATTTGTTCCCATCCACTACAGGAGTGAGCCTCCCTGATGATGGCTAAATAAGACACATATCCAAGTATAGCAGAATAGTAGAGTAGCATTAGGAGTCATTTTATTGTTGCATGTTTTTTTAGACCAGTAGTCATTGGTTTACTGTAGTGCTCCATGATACCTGGATTCTGGTTCTTAAGTCATCCAAGCAGTGTCTGTTATGGGTTCTATCTCATAGAGTGGGCCTTAAGTCTAATGAAATATTGGTTGGTTATACCCAAAAGATTTGTGCCACTATTAACTTGGCAATATTTTGTAGTTAAGACAGATTGTAGATCAAAGGTTTTATGGTTGGGTTGATGTTCACTTTTGCCTTTTGATAGCTATAGAGTACCTTTCCATGTCATAGGCACTAGAACATGGTTGTGAAGGTTCTATACAGGCACCAGCTCAACCTCTCCATGTTCAATGAGTTGTGTGTGTATTGTCTTCAGCCAAATGCCTTGGTATCAGTTTGTAAAGAGCAACCTATTAGCTGGGCAACAGCCTGGGCTAATTTGGAATTAAGAAGAGAATAGCATCATTGAAGTATTTCCTGAGAATCATCACACAGAAACTGTGTTCCACACATGGTCAAGGTTGTAACTTGTGCTGGCACCCAAAGTTGGTACTATAAGAGACACTTAGATGAAGCTGGTTTTTAAACTGCAAAGAAGTCACAGAGAGAAGCTGAGGCTTGGTCCTATGTGACAAGGTTGGATTCCCCAAAGTAAGGCCAAGAGAGGATATTGGTAAAACTCAACTAAGTTACAGCAGAAGACCCCAGCATTTTGGAGATTCCAGTACCATGGGTTGACCAACAAGAACAGCAGCAGCAAAGCAATGGAGCCAGTAGGAGCCTAGAAGACAAGCTGTGTGTGTGTTGCAGAGGGCAGTGCCAATGAGCGACTCAAGCCCTTTGAAGGAGCCTAGGAGATCACGAGTGAAACCCAGACATTGGAAATTAGTTATTTACACTGCTGGAGTTTTTTTTTTTTTTTTTTTTTTGAGCTTGTAACTGTGCTCCGGTTCTTCCCTGTTGAAGTGATAAAGTATTTAATATTTTTTATTTTACATGAGCCCACAGTTGAGGACTTTGAATACTGAACATTGGATTTTCAGAAGAGCCTGGCTTTTTAAGTGTTTGAATTTATAAAGACTATGGGATTTTTTAATTTTGGAATGTTTATATTATACTGTTGCTGTTAATGTGTAATTTAGGGGAATAACAAGAAAGAAAAGGCTACAGCTTAATAGTCGTATGTTTGTGTCAAGGTGGAGGTGTTAATTGTGCTGTCTAGTTTTATGTCAACTTGACATAAGCCAGAGTTATCTGAAAGGATCAACTCTCTATTGAGAAAGTACCATTATAAGATCCAGGATAAGATGTAGGATATTTTCTTAATTAGTGGTTGATGGGCAAAGGCCCAGTCCATTGTTGGAAGTGCAATTCCTCTTTTCGGTTCTATAAGAAGGCAGGCTGAGCAAGCTATGATGAACAAGCCAGTAAGCAGCACCCTTCCATGGCCTCTGCATCAGCTCCTGCCTCCAGGTTTCTACCCTGTTTGAGTTCCTGCCCTGACTCTCTTCAATGATAAACTATGATATGGAAGGATAAGCCAAATAAACCTCTCTCCCCCCAGGGGGAATAAAAAGTTTTAGACTTTTGTATAGAAAGGTCACAGTGCATATAATGTATTTGCTACACAAGCCTGAGAACCTGAGTGTGATCCCCTAACCCAAATTAAAAAGTCAGATATGGGGCTGAAGAGAGGGCCCAACACAAGAGCATTTGCTGCTCTTGCAGAGGACCCAAGTTTGATTCACAGCAGACACTGTGGGGGGGGGGGGCTCACAACGGCCTACAACTGCAAATCCAGGGGACACATTGTATGGCTTACCAGCACCTGTAACTCTAGCACCAGGGTGTAAGCTGCCCTCCTTGAGCACCACTTCTAAGTGCACTCATGTCACATACTCATTACTCCCACCCCACATACACACATCATTATAAATATAGGTTGACAGAACCTGAAAAATGATAACTGAAGTTGACATTTTCATTGACACCCATGTGCAAGCACATGTATTCTGTACCCATGCATCCACATACAGACAGATGTGCCCATACATAGAAGGTAAAATATTTAGTGATACCTGAATAAAATGTGGAAACTGGGGCCTGTGGCTTCGTGGTACAGCACTTACCTATAATAAACAAGGATCTAGGATTCATTCACAGTACTGAAAAAAGAAACAGATGCAAACCAGATAGACACACAGACATACACACACCCAAAAATGAAAGAGAGAGAGAGAGAGAGAGGAAGGAAGGAAGGAAGGGAGGGAGGGAGGGAGGGAGGGAGGGAGGGAGGGAGGGAGGGAGGGAGGAAGGAAGGAAGAAGAAAGGGAGAGAGGGGAAGGGAAGATAAAGGAAGGAGGATGAGAGAAAGGAAAAGGAAAATCAGCCTTCTAGCTCTGGCAGTCTGTTAATCAGACAGTCAAGATCTCCCTTCAATGAAAGCTTAGAAATAAGTGGGAGTGGGGGGTGGGCTGGGAGGGGGAGGCTGGGGAGGCAGTAGAAGGGAAGAGGGGGATCTTTGATTGGTGTGTAAAATGAATGAAAAAAGAATTTTTCTTAATTAAAAAAGAAAAAATAAGTTTAATGTCAACTTTTCTTTAAACGATTAATGCGAAGAATTAAAAAATGGCTCAATGGCACAAGCCTGAAGACCTGGAATCTGATCCCCAACCCATATTAATGCCATTTGGCACCACCACTCTCCTATATTTTCCAAAATTCAGAAAGTTTGCACAAGGGACTGTTGAGATCAGTCCTATCAGGAGCTCTGGGTTTGAGAATTGAAAGACCCTGCCTCAGTGAGTAAGGGAGACTAATGGCTTAAGATGATTCTAGACATCATGTGAATCATAAATCCTCAAAAGGCTCTATAAAGTGGTAATTTAGGATAGAATACCCAGACACTTATGAACAATACAGAAAAATGTCAATGAGCCATTTCTGTAATTATTCATATATATACTTGGAGTCATAGGGTTTTCTATCACATAGTGTTTGTAAGTTGGAATTTATACAGTGCAGAATGCATGCTAAGGATTGATTTCATTATGTCCCTCCAAAGGTTCATGTATTGTAAGCTTAGACCTCAAGTAGGCAGGTTGGGTGGGTGCTGTAAACCTTATTTAAAAGGTTAATGTAGCTCTCTTAAAGTCTTTCGGTAGTCACTCAAGGATGCTGCTATAAAAACAAGCCTGTCCCCATCTAGCTCTCTTGTTCTCTTTCTTTGATGCTGACAATTGCTCTTACAGGCTGTTCCACAGTTGCGATCCTCTACCACTTGATGTAGCCAAGACCATTATGACTCTAAACTCAGCAAATTAAACCTTTTTAACCCAATTTTTTTACAGTAACAAATGGCTAAACAATACAGTCTTTAATTTGCAAAAACATAAAATACACTATGTATTTAATGTTGACATTTCTCAAGCTCGTAGAAACAATGCAGAGTTATCTTTGAGAGACAAGTCTTCCACCACTGCTGAACACAATCTTTGCACTAAATCATTCAAAATATTCATTTTGTTCAAGTACCTGAACCTAGAGAAGATATTTATCATAAGACTCACCACTGCAAAATCCATATTTTGTCTTAATGAAAGCCAAGATAGCTAGAGAAGCCCTTATTAACAAACAAATTGCGAAAATTACCAACCAATAACATTTATTTAGTCCCTAGTATTGAGCATTCTTTGGGTAGGTTGTGTATACTTGCTGGATGGAGCATGTCACTAGGGCTGAGCTTTATGTGGGCGTATCCTTATGCTACCTTCTGTTCATCTTTCTGTTTGTATTTGTGACTGAAGATATTGTTTCTCAGCTCCTCTCTTCCTGCTGTCATGCCTACCTGCCAGGATGAATATTTATGCCTCTGGAACACAGAACCAAACTAAATTATGTCTGTATAAAAAAAAATCATCTTCTGATGCTAAAAACACAAGTAAAACATTAACATGCCCGCAAGAATAAATTTACATTTATATGTGAGATCTATAATTAATGCATAATTATATGATGAAGTTATTTAAATACATTTTAAGTATGAACTTTAACTTCTGAAGTTCCCAGAAGCCATTGCTCTACTAATAAGTAAATGAATAAAATTTTCTGTATCGAATAGGAGACTTCTGTAATTTATTACTCAAATGAATTAAAGACAAAATAAAAATGTGTCCTGTAGGAAGTAAAGTCCAAATAGATGAAAGTTCCAAGCTAACCCTTGCCTCCTTTTCTTAATTAATTTTTAAAAGTCATGTTTTTATTCATTCCTTGAGAACTTCATACAATTTATTTTGACCATATATTCACTTTCTTTTCTTTTCAGATCTGCTTTTCTCTCCTTACCCATCAAACTTTAATTTCTAGTTTTAAAAAGCAAGGCAAAACATATCTAGCCCAACTTGAGTTGCCCAAATACTCTTAAAATGAGTAGCCCTCCAGTGGAGCGTGGTAGCTAGGTACCAGGAAAAGAAAAACTGCATCTACATCTTCTGTCAGCTATCAAATACCCATAGCCCCTCAATGAGTGGTAGAACTTCATGCCTACCTCTTCTCCTCCATGTGGTGTTTTGTGTGGCTTTAAATTACATAGGATGTGTACACGCTTTTACAACTGAGTTTATATGCAACTGCCTTGGGGTAAGGGGTGCAATACAGATGTCCTAAGTAGGGCTAAATAGTCTGTACTTTTTCTATGCATGTTCAGTCAGTTGTGGATTTCTGTGCTAATTGCTGTTGACTTCATAAAGAACCTTTTCTGAGGCGAGTTGAAAGATGCACCCCCCTCATTAGGAGTGATATTAATAATTTGTCCATTTAGAGGAATAATGTAGTAGGTTCTCCCCTTTGTCCAATGATATATGTCTAGCCACGGGTCCTTGGATAGTAGCTCATGGAGTTCCGAAATAGATAAAACTGAGGACTGAGGACTATTGTCCTACTCTGGTAGTATTCAAAGCAACTTCTAGCATTATGAAAACAAGTCAAGTCCATAAGGATGAAATTGCCAGGTCACTATTTTGATTTTCCCATGTTTTATAACTCAAGTACGTGTTATCTTCAGCAAAAGATTGTTAATATAAAGTTCTGGCAAATAACTAAGAACAATGGCAATATCGTGTAATGTTTGATAAGTCCATGGGCCCCATAGGCCAAAAAGTGAAAAGAGAAAATCCATTCAAGTTACCAGGATTTTAATTATTCAGGATAAACTGAGTTATTTCAAAATTAAGGCTCTCATGATTTCTTCACTGAAAAGTACAAAAGTTAGTAAAAACCACAAGAATTTTAAAAACAGGTACAATACCAAAACATACTAATTTAAACAAGCAAGTCTGGGGCAGTACAATGATTCTGTGGGTAAAGATGCTGTGTCCTCAGGCCTGAGGACCTGAGTTCAATATCCAAGACCCAACCAGAAAAACAGTTACAGAAAGATATCTGATGGCTTCCGTATGAGCACACTCTCTCTCACACACAAACACAATGAATAAATGTAAAACATTTTTAAAAATAAAACATGCTTTTTTTGTAGTTTGCCCAGGCAAACATTTTGCTTTTTTACTCTGATGCCATAGCTTTGCCTGCTATCAGAAGTGGATTTTTGTAGAAAAGGCTACTATTTGGAAGTAAAGTAAGTAAGGAAATCTTGGGCTTTTTTTTTTTTTCAGGGAAAAGAAGTGTCTGTTTCCTTCATTCCCTTTGACTCTGAATCTTTCTGATGCTTTTGACATGAAACAAGATATACTTCCATGTCTGGCCCCTTCTACTGCATTTGAACTATTGAGGTCTTCTAGAGAAATTCAGCAAATTGCATGAACATCTGCTACATTTTCCTGATTTCTAATCGCTGGTGGCTCATTTGTCCAACATTTACTCACTTCTAATACTTTTTTGTGTTGTGCTCAATGTAAGTCCATATAGTTCATCTAACCCCATTCCCAAGATCTCCATACCACTAATCTTACCAACTGCCTTTGTATTTTGTATTAAATCATACAAGGGAATAACAGAAATATAAAAATAAATGTAATAATTAACCTAACATGTACATTTTCTTTCAATAGAAGTCTTCACAAGGCATAGAATTTCTTTAGGGCCAGTTCATTAAAATGCAATAAATAATGGTAAAAATCTTTGAGATAGTGAATAGTTTGAATAATACTATACTAAAATCTAAGCTGTAAGCTTTCAAAACCATCTTTACTAGAAATATTAAGCAATTGTTAATTCACATATAGATATATAGATTATATCTCATACTTTATTTTGTTCATCTTTTATTTTATTTTTTAATCTTGCCTGGTCTTTAACCAGACATTCTAATTTTGTCAAAATAATTCTACAAATTTACTTTTCTCTACTTTATTACAGATGTTCCTTGCTTTGTATTACTCTCCAGTCACACACACACACACACACACACACACACACACACACACACACACACTCATCCTCCTGTTATCTGATCTCTGTTTACTAAAGATCAGAACAATATCAAAGAATGTATGCTTCCATATGACCATCATAGAGTGTTGTATTGACTCTTTTCTGCTTGTAGTTGGTTTAGGCATTATGAATCTGTGACATCCCTGGGCTTAAAACTAGCAGGATCAATACCCATAACATCCTGTGGTATCAGGTGTATCCATCTGTAAAGCAAGCATTGGAAGGATCAGCAACAACTTGTAGATAATAAAACTGTCCACTCGACAACTTGCTCAGGGATGCTAACCTACAGCTTCTTATTCTCTGTGTAATTTAACCAGGCTCCGTAGGAAAAGGAAGAGGCCATGTAAGGATCATCAAAGAAGTCTGAATGAGTCAGTGGCTGATACAGCTACAGAGGGCAGTTAAACACGACCCAAATGGTGCCTTTTACTAATATTTCTTTCTGTCTAGGAGTTCAGGATAATCTTTCTATCATCTCCTGTGACTTTTCTGCTTAAATACAATCCTCATTTCCAGGATGCATGGTTTTGTACAGAGATGATAGAGATGGTGAAATTAAATCTCTTACTTTCTCTATGGAAGGTGTGTTTATCTTCTGCATAAACTTTTGCAGATCTTCAACTTACTTCAGAAAGATTCAAACAACTGTTTTCTGTGACTCATTGGAAGTCTATATTGTTCAGAAAAGTTAACTCATCATCTAAGCTGAAAGAAGTGAGACATAGACTCTATAGGAATTATATATTACTACATGATATTTTCATTTTATACTTGATGACTTTCTGCACAGTTTCCAAATGCAGAATGCCTATAGTAGAGGCTGCTGTTTCTTACAAGTATCTATACAATAATTATTCAGCATTGTGTTGATTTATTAACAGTTCTGTGAAAAGAAGGCAATACTTACAATTTTTTCATCAAAGCCATTAGAGACAGACACAATTAACATGGTTATTTATTTATATTCATCTATATCACTTCTTTCTTATAGTTATTGGGGTGATATATTGTGTACCTTAATAAAATTAGCCTGAAGACCAGAGAACAGAACAAAATAGGGTAGATAATAGAGTATTTTCTCTGAATTTCTCAAATGTTTATGGACTGGACAATGTTAATGTAATTCTTGACTGTATATATTATATACACTTATTGTGCATAGTTTTTCTTATATTAGCTATAACCTTTCAGTATTTTAGACAAAAAGGGGAAATGTAGTGATATATTGTGTACCCTAATAAAATTTGTCTGTAGATTGGAGAACAGAACAAGCCACTAGATTAACCATAGATGCCAGGCAGTGCCTTTAATCCTAGCACTTGGGAGGCAGAGATCCCTCTGGATATCTGTGAGTTCAAAGCCACCCTGGTCTACATAAGATTGATTCAGTCTAGGAGAGAAACAGAGCCAGGCAGTGGTGGTACACACATTTAATCCCAGTACTTGAGAATCTCATGCCTTTAATGCCAGCACGTGAGATTTCATGCCTTTGCTACCGGTATTTGGGAAGCACATATGCCTTCCCAGCAGTAGCAAAGAAGTAATATGGCTTGGCAAAGAGAGGTATATAAGGAGTAAGGAGGCCAGCCTGGGCTACCAAGTGAGTTCCAGGAAAGGCGCAAAGCTACACAGAGAAACCCTGTCTCAAAAAACAAAAAACAAAAAAGGAGTAAAGAGACAGGAAGTAAAGACCTTTTCAGCTGAAAGCTTTTCAGCTAGAGGGTCTTTCGCTGAAGATTCAAGCTTTTCAGCTGAGGACTCAGGGACATTAAGTCAGAGGATTCTTGGAGTTGGGGAGGTGAGAAGTGGCTGTGGCTTGTTCCCTTGTCTCTCTGATCTTTCAGCATTTACTCCAATATCTGGCTCCGGGTTTTTTATTATAAGACCATTTACCATTTGTGCAGCAGTTTGTTATATGTCATGCTTTAACTTTAATTTGTGTTTTCAATGTATCATGAGTTGTATCATTTATTATGAGAGGAAGTGGTAAAATCACTTTGTGACTAAAAAATTGAAACAATGAAAGAATATAGTCCAGCTTACTTGCATTTCCCCAAATGTCCTCCAATACACACTATAATATTAAGCTTTTCTTTTTACCTCCACACATTAGAACTGACACTGTATTGTGCTTATAAGAAAAGGAAAAACTCATCAGAATATCTGTACCTTGGTTTATAAGAAGTCAATTACAGACTCCACAAAACTCCAGCTAGAGACCAACAAGGTGTTCAAAGTAGAAGTAGGCAATTTTCCAAAGCAGCATGCAGGAACTCATCTCCTAAGAAATTGCAACCAAATCTCTCTTTGAAGAAGAATACAAGAACTTCATTAAAATCAAAGCCTCATCTTTCACTGAGTAAGAAAATAAGGCCTGAGGAACCAAACCCAGAGTGTGAACATCCCACAAGAGTCAACCTGAACTAAACACAGTGGATCAAGAAAATTCCAAGAGACTTAAATGCCGACATCCCTGTTTAAGAGGAAAATATCCAAGTGCCAAGATGAACACAGCGGTGTCTGCATCAGAACCTCAAACAGATTCAGAACAGTTAGATCCAAAGCAGAAACAGGAAGCTCAATCAGAAACTAAGAGTTGGCCAGCTGGAAAGCACATGTGTGTTCTCTCATGCCAAGTACTGGAAGACACGTAAAGAGGACTGTCCCTTTCGAATCCATCAGCAGAAAGTCAACCCCACAGGCCACCTGTCTAGTTTCCACTAAAAATTGTATAGCAAACCATCTGTTCAAACAGGTTTAACTGGAAACACAGATGAGCAGCACACAGAGTTAAGTTTCTAAAAGCCTCAAGACAGAGGATGTTCAGTCTCTTTTGGTAAGAAAGAGAAGGAGAAGTCTGACTTTGACCTAACTGGTTTGTATTTCTCTATAGAAGAGGCTATGTTTATGTTTTACAACATTCAAGGACAAACTGGAAAATTTGTTTCCCTTTATAAATGGCCATAAGAAATGTGGTGGGCAAGTAAAGGAAACTCACTATAAAAGTTAAGCTTCACAGGGCTTACAGAGAGAGGTACAAGGTTCAAGCCTTACAGAGTCCCAGAGATGAGAGGAAGAGGTAGACAGATGTCCCTACCCCTAACGCAGAAGCTATCTCTGACATCTATTTGCAAAAGAAAACATAGTTTCTCCAGTGGAGTCTCACACTGGGTATACAAACTACACTGCAAGCCCCATGGCCTGCAGGAGATGTCCAATACAAAATAAAGTACTATTTTTGTAGATTTTTGTCTTATGTAGCTTTGTTTGAGCACTTATTATCTTACTGATTTTTTGTTTGTATATTAAGATTTCCAGTTACATGCTCTTATGGGGTGTGTGTGTGTGTTCTGTGCATTTTCTTTATTTTTATTTATATTTTTGTTGTTGTTTGCTTGTTTGTTTACTTCCTAAAGAGAGGAAGTATGTGAAGTTGGGTGGAGAAGAGTGGGGGGGGGATTTGAGAGGAGTTGGGAGAGGGAAAATCATGATCAGAATATGTTATAAGTAGAAATTTTTTAAATAAACCTAGGCATTGTGGCACATACTTTTAAACTCAACACTTGGAAGCTCTACAGAGAGAACCTTTCAAGAAAGAAGAAGAAGAAGAAGAAGAAGAAGAAGAAGAAGAAGAAGAAGAAGAAGAAGAAGAAGAAGAAGGATTAAATTGATATGACAACCTAAAATCTGAAACATTCCTAGTGATTTACATGGAAGGTTAATCAGAATTTCAGCAATTTTAGCTTTGTAAGGTGTCTGTGAAATCATATGTGCTTATATTAAAAACTACTTTTAAATGTCCTGAATTTTAATGGGAAAGAGCACTTCACTGAATGAGGCCAGAAAAAAATGGCCAATATTTTTGCTCATTTCCTCTGAAGTACTGGTTATACAATAGAAAAAAAATCAATGATGAATTACTGAAACCATTTACAACAGTGTCAAAAATATAAAAGGAAACTCTTTATGTGTATGTGCTTGTTGATAAATACATCATTTGTATATTAAGGTGGCTGGCATCAACATATATTAAGTAAAAACCTTCCAAAGGATAATATATAAAGCTAATGAAATATCTAATCATAAAAGATATTGATAAAGTGATATATTATACTGTTATTGTGTAAGACTACAGATTTTAAGGTGAACTTCAACTTCTGTCATAATTTTGATATTACTTATACAACTTAAGAAATCATCATTAAAACTTAAAGTGAAATATGAAAACAAATGATCTCATTGATGTTCAAATGCTTTAATCATATTCAAGTTTCAGCTTGAATAAAAATATACAACCACTTTGATTATTGCCTTGTAATCAGTTTTATTAAAATATGTAGTGACCAAGAAGTTTTCAGAAGTCTGACATTTAAAAAGTATAACTAGATGCTCATTTTGAAGAAACGACTGCATATTAAGAATAGATAAAGAAATAAAGGTAATAAAGAGTAAGGTTAATTGTATAATAAACATATGTATGCTATATACAAAATATATGTATACATATAAATGTATAATGGAATACAAATATAGTAGATATGTCAATGATATTATCTTGGTTTCATTTTTTTTCTTTTAGTTTACTTACTAACAGTGTGTGTATGTGTGTGTGTGTGTGTGTGTGTGTGTGTGTGTGTGTGTGTGTGTGTGTGTTGTATGTATATGCCATGGTATAGGGAAAGTCAGAGTACAACTTAGAGGTGCTGAGTCTCTCCTTCTACCCTAGAGGTTCCAAGGATCAAGCTCAGGTTATCAGCCTTGGTGGCAAGAGAAATATCTCTTTAGCCCCTTAAACTAATTTGCTTTTTAAATAAGAAAACAAGAGGTGGGGTGATAACTTGGTTGATGCATTTGTTTGAATACAAATGGCCCTCTTAGAGTCACATACTTGAATATTTGGTTTCCAGTAGGTGAACTGTTTAGGAAGAATTAGGAGGTGTGGCCTTGCTAGAGAAGGTGTGGTCTTGTTAGAGGAGATGTGCTGCAGGGAGTGGGCTTTGAAATTTCAAAAGTCCATGCCATCCCCTGAGATGTGGCAGTGGCTTGCTCCTTTGTATTTATCTTTCAGCATTTACCTCAATATCTGGCTACAGGTTTTTTATTGAAAGTCTGTTTAACAATTCATGTTACATCTGGTACCCAACATGGGGCACGAGTTCACAAAAAAAGCCAAAGTCTGTGACTTTGCAGCAGGCTCAGGCTCCAAACACACCAGAATCAGCCACTTTTGCACATTCCTCCATGCAGACAGCTGGCTCTTTAGTTTCTTCCTTTTGGCTTTCTCTAGACCTGCTCCTCAGGCTGCTGCCACACTGTCATCTGAATCATCATTGTTAGCAGATTTGGTGAGTCAATTGGGATTTCTTAAAGGGAGGAATTAGGTAAAAAAAAAAAAAGTTTTTTTCCCACATGAAAAGTTTGGAAACATTTTTACAATGGAGGGAGTTTCGTTTCTGTTTGATAATACTATTGACAGTCTAAAAAATACAAGAATTAAATGAGAAGATAATTATTGATGGTGGGATTTATGTAGTGTTAATTATAAATATTGTTTGTTTGATTATTTCTGTTTTATCATTTAAAAAGTTGGTTAATATGAGTGCCAAGATAAAAGTTTTAGAAACACCTGTTAAAACAGATCATGGAGATATTCAGACCCAGACAAAAGAATGTAAAGGAGAACTAATCTCTGCATTGCATTATAAGGTTACAGAGAAATAGCCCAAGGCTTTCAAACAGTCAACCTTAGTCTTATCTAGTAACCTTACAGGAAATGCCAGATGATAGATATCTTCAAGGCTGTGTAAAAACTGACTGGACTCCTGTGCAAATGTTAGATTTGGGGAGATTCAAAGAAACAATAGTCTCATATGGTGTCCATTCACCACATGTGAAGTAGTTGTTAAACTCTTTGTCAGCTTGTAATAGAATTATCCCTCAAAGCTAGAGAGATTTGGTTACAGCTGTCTTAGAGGCTTGTCCCTAATTTCAATGGAGGACCTGGTGGAAAGATGAGGCTAAGACCATTGAACAATGAAGTAGGGCTAGAGGTATAGAAATTTCCCAAGATCAACTTCTTGGAGAAGGCAATTATGTTGATATACAAAGACAATCTTTATATGACGAGCACACCCTGGCCTTATGGCACATAGCAGCCTTGAATGCTTGGGATGGAAGTGAAAAAGTAGGAAAGGAAATTAAGTCATTTACAAAAATTCTATAGGCCCCAAAAGAAACCTCCACTGATTTCTCACAAAGATTGACTTCAGCCATAAATAGAATGAGAAAAAAATTCAGAAGCTAGACAGATAATAATTGAATATCTTGCTTTTGAAAATGATAACGCACAATGCAAAGGGCTTTTTAGGCCATTAAAGGCAAGATCAGTATACCCTTGGAGGAATGGTTCTGAGATACAATTAATATTGACTCTTACGATCATGATGATGCTTGGGGAGGAGAGATGATTTCCAGAGGTTTGAAGAAAAATTGAAATGTCATATGTTTTAATTGCCATAAACAAGGTCACCTAAAAAGAGACTGTAAACACTTGTCCCCAGAAACAATGTTTTCTTAATGAATAATACTAATGGAATGCTCCACCCTTCTGGATTATGCAGAAGGTGAGGCAAAGGTAGACATTGGACTAATGAATGTAGATCAACAAGGGACAGACAAGTTAATCCTTTGCTGTTGGGAAACTCCCTTACTGGCCTCTGGCAGGCCCCCATGTCAAATGATATAAAGAAATGTAAATTAGTAATTAGTCATTACAAACAAACTTGTTATCAGGTTAGGTATGTTTTCAAGGTCAAACAGATATATTTTAGATAAACATGCTGTGGGATGATGCTTTTATACACTGGTTTAATAAAACTCTGATTGGCCAGTAGCCAGGCAGGAAGTATAGGTGGGGCAAGCAGATGAGGAGAATTCTAGGAAGAGGTAGGACAGAGTCAGGAGTTGCCAGCAAGACCCAGAGGTAGCAAGATGACAAGACAACTGAGAAAAGTTTCCAAGCATGTGGCTAAACATAGACAAGAATTATGGGTTAATTTAAGTGTAAGAGCTAATCAGTAAAAAGCCTGAGATAATGGCCGAGCAGTGACAAATAATATTAAGCATCTGTGTGATTATTTTATAAAAGGCTGCAGGACTGTGAGTAAAAGATTTGACCCAACTCCAGACCAGGTGGGACACAGGAAATGTTCCAACTACATAAAGAAGTTATCTTCAAATACTTTAGAGATGTAGAGAATATGGCATTAAACAGGTTTTAATAACACAGGTTATTTTTTTTTAATGATTATGAGACATGTTTACTCCTGGCAGCACCAATCTACTTCAGAGAAGATAATGGGCAACAAAGAATCTCCTTATGGAGTCTGCTTTCTTGCCTTGCTTTGACTGTTGATAGTATACTGTCCAAAATGGAAAACCAGGACACAAAAGAAAGAACTGCCACACTTTGCTAAGACAAGGTAGGAAGGCACTTCAGAACTTCCTGATTCCCAGAAAAGTCTGTCAGACATGCTAGGTCTGTAGGCCGAAGATAGATGCCCCAATAATGCAGAGGAACCTTGGGTGACTGTCCAGGTAGCCATATGTCTCTGTCATTCCTCACATTTTTTTGAAAGTCATTTGCTTGTACTTCCTGCTTACTTAGGTAATATTATTTCCTTCTTGGTTCTCTGAAGGAGTTGAAGACTAGATAGTTATAATTATAGTTTTCCCTATTAATAAATTCAGAAAAGAAACTCACTAAAGAGGTATAAATTGTATAAGTTTGAAAGACATCATAAGATAGTATTCAATTGGTAATACAAGTTAGGATATAAAGTGAATTAAGTACATTTTGTGCTCACTAAATAGGGTAGATAATAGAGTATTTTCTCTGAATTTCTCAAATGTTTATGGACTAGACAATGTTAATGTAATTCTTGACTGTATATATTATACATACTTATTGTGTATAGTTTTTCTTATATTAGTTATAACCTTTCATTATTTTAGACAAAAAGGGGAAATGTAGTGATATATTGTGTACCCTAATAAAATTTGCCTGTAGATTGGAGAACAGAACAAGCCACTAGATTAAACATAAAGGCCAGGCAGTGTGGCACACACCTTTAATCCTAGCACTTGGGAGGCAGACATCTATCTGGATCTCTGTGAGTTCAGAGCCACCATGGACTACATGAGATTGACTTAGCCTAGGAGAGAAAACAGAGCCAGGCAGTGGTGGCACATGCCTTTAATCCCAGTACTGGGAAGCACACACGCCTTTAATCTCAGGAAGTGATGGCTGGGCAGTGAAAGATATATAAAGAATAAGGAGACAGGAACTAAAGGCTTTTTTGCAGAAGCATCTCTTTCAGCTAGAGGCTCTTTCAGCTGGAACCTTTCTGATGAGGACGCAGAGGCATTCAAACAGAGGATTCATGGAGTTGGCGATTTGGTACATGGCAGTGGCTTGTTCCTTTGTCTCTCTGCTCTTTCAGCATTTACTCCAATATCTGGCTACAGGTTTTTTATTAAAAGACTATTTATCAATTCATGTTACAATCACTAGTCTCTCTCTCTCCCTCTGCCTGCTGACTAAATATCAAGATGTAGCCTTTCATCTACTGCCCCAGCACCATGCCTGACTACTGGACACCGTTCTTTCTACCAGATGATCAGACATTAACCCTCAGAAAATGTAAGGAGGCCCCCAATGAAATGCTTGCCTTTATAAGCTGCTTTGGCCATGGTGTCTTCAAGAAACAGAGGAATAACTAAGAGAGCTACTAAAGAGCTTGCCAAGTAAGCATGAGAACCTGAATTCTGCCATCAGTACCCATATAAATATCCATGTAAAGCAACACATGTATGTAATTCCAGTGGTTGAAAGACAGAGGCAGGAGAGTCTTAAGGGGTTGCTGAACATCCAGTTTAGCCTAATAAGCAATCTCCAGCTTTAATGAGACAACTTGTCTCAAAACTAAGTAGAAGAATGATTGCAGAAGACACATGATATTAGCCACTGGCCTCTATATACACAACTGTGCACATGCATGTGCGTGGACACACACACACACACACACACACACACACACACACACACTTTGCATTCTAAACCCACAACCACAAACATACAAATATACACAGAATATAAAGTAAGGAAATGTTTTCTATAGGAAAAAAACAATAAGGAATAAATGACTGAATAGAACCTGAAGATTGTAATAGTTGTAGTACCCAGATTTCTAAAATGCTGTATTTTAAATAGAATGATTGATAATAGAAAACAATACCAAAGAGAAGATGCTAGGTAACACGTTTCACAATTTATTACATGAAAACCATGAAACATCTACCTGCATGATGTTTCGAAAATAATTTTTGTGACCCCAGTGTTTCCAAGAAAAAAATTGCTGTTCCTTGTGTCTCATTCATATTAATGATGAGGAAGAACATGCAGAGCTCTGAGTTTTGCCATCATTATAAATTCTACTCCAGGAAGATAATGAAGCATTTCTGGCAATGTGATCTGTGGTCATTTCATTTTGGTGTGTTCTCGCAGTCACTTGGCCTGTAGATTGGAGCTTATTAGACCTTGCTTGAGTGACTGTTACAAGAGTACTAGTCTCTTGGGTCGTGTCTATGGATCTCTATTCTACTCAATTATTCTGTATTATTTGAACCACAGCTGACCTCAAATATCTCATTATTTTAGATGAAAACAGCAAACCCATTAAATTTTAGCGAATATTTTATTTTGAATGCATACTTCACATACCCAGGCACATTGTGTATATGCTTTCTGTTAAAATGGAAGTAAACTTAAATAGTACCTATAAAATTACCTATATAATGACAATTTTAAAATGTATATATTGTGACTAAGCACATGAAAGAAGACCTCCAAATAAATGTTATTAAATCATTATACTAAATTATATTTATCATAGCTAATTTTACTTTGATTACTATTTCAAATTTTAAAACTTGAATAAATTGTATGGTACTTTCTTCCTCCCCCCCCCAAAAAAAAACTATTTGTACAAAACAAAAATAAATGAAGGAAATATTAAGTCTTAATATTTTATGTTTTCTTCCTTAACAAAACACTATGCAAAACAAAGGGAGAAAGTCACACCTTACATTATTACTACTGCTTAATACTTTGAAGTCATTGGAAAGAACAGTAAGATGATTGGTAGGATTATCTTATACAAAAATGGGAGGGGGAATGGGAAGTTAAAGAGAAAATAATGATCATCTCCAAATTATCTAGAACATAAATACAATACATAGGTCATTAAGAAAGGAACATTATCTGACATTAAATTTGTTGTTTTCTGTAAAGACACTGTGTGACTAACAACTGTATCAGCCTATTGAACTTTGAAAATGTCATAGTTCAAGATACATTTTATACTGCTCACATCTCAAACTTTACTGTTATGTAAATGGTACATTATATAATGATTTTTTTAAATTCTTAATCTGATAACTACCTATGAACTGGCACTCACTGGCCATACCCAATATCATGAGAGTATTATAGCATATAAAGACATTTCATAGTTCAGGAAAAGTTCAAAAACTCAATATT